>NC_134235.1:196684804-197309804 GCF_965152275.1 Natator depressus | reverse complement strand
CCCACTCCCAAACCATCTCAACTGCAAGCAACCACTGAACTCGTTTGTCCTGGACCTCCAGGGCCGTTCTGACTAGATCCTGTGGTGCAAGAACGGGACCCATTGTTGGTGCAGCAAACTGCCTCCTCATCCTGCCAATTGATTCTACTGTACTGGAATCTCCCTCTCCTTTAGAGGCCTTTAAGGCTTACCGAGACCTCTTAAGGCATATGGCTGCTACCTTGGGTATCCAGGTAGAATTCCTGCAGAAGAATACACATAAGCTGTTGGACATTCTCCAGTTATCAGCTCCAGGGACAGAAGCCCTCCCACATAAAAGCCCTCCAGCAGATTCAGTCTCTACTAGTTCTGGAGATTGTAGAGGAGGTCCCCGGGCAGCGTCAGGGACAGCGGTTCTACTCCCAGTATTTCCTGGTTCCCAAGCCCAAGGGAGAGATGGTGCTTTTCTGGAGCATGCAAAGGCCCTCTGGAATACTCCAGCTTAATTGCCTCCCACATAAGTGTTCAGAGAAACAGTACTTCATTCCCAAGCAGGGTATTGAGGACTTCTGCTCCCACCCGGCCCCTAATTCTCTGGTGGTTACTGCAGCAAATGACAGGGCATGGCAGGGAAAGTATTAGACCACCTCTATGGACAAAGAGTCCAAGAAAATGGACTTTATGGGGAGGAAGGTTTATACCTCTTCTTCCCTGCCAATGTGCATGGTAAACTAGCAGGTGTTGCGCTCTACATATGACTTTTTGTTAATTGGGTTGCCATGTCTGAGTTCGCAAACAAGCTGCCAGAACACTCTAAGGAAGAGTTTTTGGCATTCATTGTGGAAGGCCATAAGGTGGCCAAGATTTCACTGCAGTTAGCTTTGGACATGGCGGATGCTATGTCCAGAATTATGGCATCTGCTGTGACCATGAGGAGGGGCCTCAGGGCTGCAGAATTAAGGGATTGTACCAGCTGTGCAGCAGATCATTGAGGATTTATTGTTTGATAGATGGGTTTTGTTTTCAGAAAAAAATTATGAAAACCAGCACATTTTAAGAGACTCCTGATTTACATTACATTCTTTGGGAGTGTATACTCCGGCTGCGAAGAGATTCCACTACAGCAGTCAGCGGCAATACTGCCCACGGCATTTTTTGTACAGTTCTCCTTTCCTGTAAGGCAATGGTACTACTCACAGAAGCCACACAGTTCCTAGAGAAGAAGGTCCTCTGGTTCTGGGTTTAACCTATCAGCTTCCCCCTTTCCCTCTCCCCTCCTCCCCCGGCATCCAGCAAGCACCCATTTTAACTCATGTTTCCAGGACAGTGGCCAGTGATGACCTCTCCTTCCCTATCCCCTCTGTTTGGGGGACAGGCTGGCTCCTTTTTACAGTGTTTGGGACTCAATTACCATGGACAACAGTGTCCTAAGCACCATCAGATTTGGTTATGCCATACAGTTCTTCTCCATCCCTGCTCCCCACCCCTTTACTCCCCCCCACACTTCAGGGATCCCTCTCATGAGACACTGATCTTTAAGTAGATTCAGTCTCTACTGGTTCTGGAAGCTGTAGAGGAGATCCCCCTGCAGCATGAGGGGCAGGGGTTCAACTCCCAGTATTTCCTGGTTCCCAAGCCCAAGGGAGGGATGAGATCTATTCTACACCTCCGTGATCTCAACAAATACTTCAGATACTTGAGATTCCATATGGTTGCCCTAGCAACCATCCTCCCTGACTTAAATCACAATGACTGGTTTCTGCCTTGGACCTGCAGGATACTTATATCCATGTAGCAATCCTCCTGAGCCACAGGAGGTTCCTCAGGCTTGTTGTAGCTGGCCACCACTACCAGTACACCATGGTGCCTTCAGCCTGTCTTCCATTCCCCAAGTCTCTAACAAATTCATGACGATGGTAATAGTGTATCTCAGGAAGAGAGAACTTCATATCTTCCCATATCTGAATGATTGGTTACTGAGGGGAAAGTCCAGAGAAGAAGTCCTCTCTTATGTCCACTTCACACTACACCTACTTGGTCATCTAGGTCTCATCCTAGACAGCTCAAAGAATCATGTTCATTGGAGTCCTGATAGACTCTGTCAGTTCAAGAGTGTTTCAGTTGACTGAGCAATTCCAGGCGATTAGCCACCTATGTCTGGAGCTGCAGTCTCAACACTCAGCCACAGCCTGAGTATGCCTAAGGTTGCTAGGCCATATGGCTGCATACACACAGGTAGTCCAACGTGCCAGGCTGGGTCTACATCCTCTTCAGATGTGGCTGAAATTAGTCCATTATCTGAAGCGTCATCCCTTGTACAGACTGGTCCGAATTCATCTGCCAATTATGGGCTCCGTATGGTGGTGGATGGTTCCGGGCAAGGTGTGTCAGGGTGTTCCCTTCACTCGGTCCCTGTTGTCGCTGATGCCACCTTAATAGGTTAGGGAGAGATGAACTGAAAGATCAAGCCTGTGGTCAGAACAGGAAGCTTCTCTATATATCAATATCCTGGAGCTTCGTGCCATTTACAATGCCTGTCAGGCCTTTCAAGATCACATCAGGCACTTGGCAATGCTCACCCTTACTGACGATACCACTATGATGTATTATGTGAACAGACCGGGGATCACGCTCCAATGTGCTATGTCAGGAAGTGATCAGGCTCTGGCAGTTTTTCATTGAGGAAAATATTAATCCCGTGGCCCATCACTTACCTGGGATCCAGAATCACCTGGTGGATTACCGCAACAAAAATTACTCCCTGAATCACGAATGCTCCCTGAACCCCAGCATCTTGCGGTCCATTTTTGCAGTTTGGGGCATCCTGACAATCAACTTGTTTACCCATGAGAGACAACAAGAAATGCCAGCTGTTTTGCCCCTGAAAGGATCTCAGTCTGGGCTCCATGACTAATGCTTTTCACCTGAGCTGGAAATCGGCACTTTTCCTCCAATTCCAATCATCCCAGGAACAAATTTTGAAAAAGGAAGTAGTTACAGAGAGAAAAGTAAATGGAAATTGGGATAAAATACAACATGGTTTTTCAAACGGAAGATCATGCCAGACCAACCTGATTTCCTTCTTTGAGAAGATAACTGATTTTTTTAGACAAAGGAAATGCAGTAGATCTACTCTACCTGGATTTCAGTAAGACATCTGATACAGTTTTGCAGGGGAAAGTATTAATTAAATTGGAGAAGATGGGGATTAATATGAGAATTGAAAGGTGGATAAGGAACTGGTTAAAGGGGAGACTACAGCGGGTCATACTGAAAGGTGAACTGTCAAGCTGGAGTGAGGTTAATAGAGTTCCTCAGGGGTTGATTTTGGGATTGATCTTTAACTTTTTTATTAATGATCTTGGCACAAAAAGTGGGAGTGTGCTGATAAAATTTGCATATGACACAGAATTAAGAGGTATTGTCAATACAGAGGAGCACTGGAATATCATACAAGAAGATCTGGACAATCTTGAAAACTGGAGTAATAGAAATGGGATGAAATTTAATAGTGCAAAGTATAAGGTCATGCATTTAGGGATTAATAAAATGATTTTTTGCTATTTGCTGGGGACTTATCAATTAGATGTGACAGAGGAGGAAAAAGACCTGGGTGTATAGGTTGATCACAGAATGACTATGAGCCACCAATATGATGCAGCCGTAAAAAAGGCTAATGCGATCCTAGGATGCATCAGGCAAGGTATTGCAAGTAGAGATAGGAAAGCTTATGCCCAAATAAATCTGTTGGTTTTTGAGGTACCACCAGACTCCTTGTTGTTTTTGTGAATGTATGAGGTCATTCTCAAGCTGAAACTGGAGTGTGCCAAGCTCATTCTCATTGCTCCAGTGTTGCTAAGGGAATGTTACTTCTATGACCTCCTCACATTAAAGGTTTGGTCTCCCAGATCCTTTTCTCTTCATCCTGACTTCCTGACTCAGCATCGTAGTTAGGTTTTGCATCCACTGCTCAGGTCACTGCGTCTCACAGCATGGATGCTGCATGGTTAGATGAGGAGGAGGAACAATGTTTGGAAGTGGTGTGGCAACTCCTGCCCAATAGTAGGAAGACATCCACCAGAGTGACCTATTGGGTCAACTGGAAATGGTTCTTCATATTGTTGTTAGCCTGGGAACTTCATCCAAAGCTGCCTTGTATCCAGGACATATTGGAGTACCTGTTACATCTTCAGTCTTCTGATCTTGTGTTTTGTTCATTGAGATTCCACCTGGTAGCGAGCATTTCATCCACCCATCCATGAGAAGTCAGTGTTTTCAAGCCGCAGGGTAGTGAGGTTCTTGAAAGGAGTCACTTGTCTCCCCCCATAGGATAAAGAGCTGATTGCTTTGTGGGACCTTAATACTGTCTTAGTGGCTCTTATGAGGCATCCGTTCAAGCTTCTGGCAACTTCTTCTCTCTTTCTTCTGTGTCAGAAAATGACCTTCCTTGTGGTGATAACGTCTGCAAGGACAGTGGGTGAATTTCAGGCTTTGCTGGTGGAGCCCCCTTACGTTCAGTTTTCTAAAGAGTTAGTAACCCTGTGGCCACACACTAAGTTTTTATCCAAAGTGGTTTTCAAGTTTCACTTGAACAAAGCTATATGTTGATGAGTGTTCTTCACTAAGGAACAGCGTCTTCACCAACTGGATGTTGGATGATATTTAGTTTTTTATCTAGATAGGACCAAACCTTTCCTCATTTGTTTGTCTCATGTGCAGCCCAAATGAAAGGTCAAGTAGTCTTTCTCACAGATAATCTCCAGGTGGATAACCTTCTGTATCATGACAGCATATGTCATAACCCAGGCTACACCTTCTCAAAAGGTGCGAGCCCATTCCACAAGAGCCTAGGCAACATCAACAGCATTCCTAAGTGACATTCCTATATTGAACATTGGCAGGGCTGCCACTTGGTTCTCAGTGCATAGTTTTACAAACCATTATGCCATTACAGCTGCTTCCAGATCAAATGTGGACTTTGGGATCAGATGCAGTCTTTGTTTAAATAGTCTCTGAGCCCTGCCGCCTGTGAGTACTACTTCTGAATCACCTAAGTAGAATACATGGCTGCATCTACTCCAAAAAAAAACAAACCCTTTACCTGCCTGTAACTGTTGTTCTTCAAGATCTGATGCAGACGTATTCCACGGCCCACCCTGTATCCCAGTGGTGGGCAACTTTCGGCCCGTGCCACTTCCCGCAGCTCCCATTGGCTGGGAGCGGCGAACCATGGCCACTGGGAGCTGCGGGTGTCTGTGCCTGCAGCCGGTCAATGTAAACACTGTCTCGTGGATTACGCTGATGGGCCACATGCAGCTTGCAGGCCACTGGTTGCCCACCACTGATCTATCCCCTCTGCATCAGAGTCTGCACCTCTGACGTTTAGTGCGAAGGAGCTGAGGAGGTCGGATAGATGCTACCCTTATATGGCCAGGGGAGGGGCTAGTGCCACAGAAGGTGAGTACCACCCTAGGGGTACTGCCACCCTCTGGCTCCAGTGTGCTGGGTGTGCACACACCTAAGTAGAATACACATCTGCATTGCATTTCAAAGAACAGTTACAGGTAGGTAACCATTTTTTCCAGATTAAATTTTCACCTATCAGTTTATATGCATTTAGCAGCACCATAGAATGGCTCACCATTGCTCTGATAAGAGATCCCAAGCAGCTGATGGTGTGTGCCTTCTGCTTGCCAGATACAGTATTACCAGTCTTTCCTCTTCACATCTTATATGTGAGGTCTGTCCACATCTGAACTTCCTGGTTGCTATCCTGTAATAATGAGCATGCACGAAAAACACCTTTTAAGCATAAAAACACTTCAATGGATTTGAATTGTGACTTGCATTGTGGTTCACCACTGAATCAATAAACCCATAACCAGCATAACTCCTGTATTCGAATAGCACCACTCAACAAAATGGGATTCCTCCAGCTATTCCTGAGCGCTCTGGCTCAATCCAGCAAAGCACTTGAATAGTCCTGTTGGACTTCAAGTTAAGCCTATACTTAAATACTTTGCTGGATCAGACTGAGAGCGCCCAGCATATGGCAGTATCAAGCCCATAGCAAAGGTGGGTTTGGCAGGTTTTCTGGGAGCAAATTTCTTAGCTGCCTGTGTGCATGGCCTATTTAGCAGCCACTGCTACTGTGAAGTACTGCTCAGTGCTCCCATGCATAGCTTTTTTACAAGCCTTTTTCAGGTTTAATTTTTCTTACACACTTCTGGGGCTGTCTGGCTCCTGTTTTTAGATTAAATAACCCTGCTGAAAGAGACACCACCCACGCAACCACCCACATAGCCTCCCTGTGCTTCTATTTAATGGCAAGCAACAGGGGTGGTTGTTCTGTAAAACTGCATAACCATATTGGCAAAATATAGTCAGAGAACAGTCTCTCTCAGGTGCTTTCTATGACACTTTTAATTTTAAACCAGAGAGAAACACTGTGAGAATAGCGTCTGTCCTACATTTCCTTGCAGGATATTTCATAGACATCTCCTGTCTATTCGAGGCATCCATGCATCAACGAAGCAAATTGTGATGAAGCTCCAGCCATGAATTTTTGGAACCACTTTTGGATAATTGATTCCACTACCACTGCTGCCCGCAAACTCAATACTACTTCCTTCACATATGTGCAACCAACCCTTCCCCTCCCCCCGCCCCACACACACTTCAGCTTCCTCTGCCTGGTGAGTATTCACCTTGCCAGGAATTGTGGAAGGGAGAGATCTGGAGGAGTAGTTCTTCCCCAAGACCTAAGGAGGGTCTCTCCCTCTGATTTTAGCAGAGCCATGGCAGCTGCTCTTCCTCATACTCCCCTATTCCCTTAACTCTGATTAAGGCTGACTTCTTTTCTACTTGGAATATTGGCTGCAGAGTTTATAAATATTGTTTAGGTAAAATCTCTCCTGAGCATGGTGCCCTGCAGCTTTGAAAACATTGCCTTGACCAACGCTTGGGTATCCATCCACCTGTTGTGTTTCTAACCTTGGTATGTAGGTGCCACATAACATTGCGAAGTAATACAAAGTTCAGAAATGATAAAATGGGTGCCTTTTCTCTGTCAGACATGGTATGCTATAGCAGATGTTCATTGTTTGTTCTTTGGTTTTCATGCCTTGTATCTTTACCTAAAGAATCTCATCCTGACACTCCTCACTGTTGTGTGTTAGTTCCTGGCACTGTAAACACTTGGAAAAATAGTGACCTATTTTTCCTTTTTTCTTCTCTTCTTGATATAGATTATTATATCCATCAATACCGACATTCATCCCACCATGTTTCACTAACCACCATTAGATCATAATCTCCAGTCTTTAGGATCATTTCCAGTTCTTTTTACTTGTTTCCCAAGATCCTTGCATTTTACTACATTTACACATTATTTTTAATAATCAGATGCCCTATCACAAGGGGTCCTGCAGTGACACCCCAAGGGACCAAAACAGAAGAAATCTGATGTCTTTAAAAATCACTTTAATTTGTGGCACCACAAATACTAATATTCATTAATCATAATTGTTCAGTTAGTGTATGGTGTCACTACAGATCAGAAATAAGGTGGTTTGGGTACCTTAACTTGCATTTCCATATCTTAAAAAGTTTGGATTTCTTTTCAATTTAATTCTGAATTTTCTGAATTATAATGCTTGTTATGGGAATAATTGCAAAATATCTGTTGTGTCTTTTATCCTAAATTACTTGTATGTAACTTTAACTCCATCTTAATGTAGTTTTTTAAAATCTGGGATTATCTATACATAAAATAGGACCCCATTATGCAACCCTCACTCCTGTGAGTAGCCCCATGGACTGGGTTTCCACAATTGAACCCATAATACTTTTTGATAAACCGTCCTATACAAAGGCAAACTGTTTTTATTGTTGTTAATTATTATTATTATTATTATTATTATTATTGTAATTACAATGCTGAGATTGAATAAGTGACCATGCTTAACTACTAATTTTAGCTTTTGAATCATTTTGAACTCTCGCCATCCTCATTCACCTCACTTCCCAGGATTATTGCATTCTGCAGCAGATTATAAAGCTTAACCAGAAGGTTACATGTAGAAAAATCCAGAGTCTAGAAAAGCAGCTTATCTATGTTTTTAAAATGTATACGAGAAGGGTATAAAACACAGTTTCACCCAGGAAAAACTCTTGGCTTTCAGTGGAGTATTTGCCTAGTAATCTAACCATATTTCTGTTGTAGGTAATTAGGGATGTTACGTAATCTTTTTCCAATATGTATCATTGTGCCAGGGAACATTGTGCATATATTGATTTGCAAATATTAACATGTTGTTTGTGTGTCTGCAACAGAAAAGCAGAAAAATATAATATAAAGGCCAAATTCTGCTCTCAGTTACACTGATATAAGTTCAGACTGACTTATTTTGATCTACTTTAAATTTACACTGGTGTAATGGAGAGTAAAATTTGGCCCTAAATTTGGAAGAATTCTTACACTAAACAGTGCTATTATTCAGTGTGAAGTAAAATTTAATTATGTGGATTTATTTAAAAATTGTTGTACAGGTACAGTAGTAGTGAAATCTTAAAATACTTCTGAATCTTCACTGTCATCTTAAATACATGTTTATACTTGTTAGAAATCATACATATCAAGATGTATATTGAAACACAGGAATGCAGTAATATGTAAGAATATTTGTATAAACTGCATATAATCAACAATTCATGCACTCAATAGATAGGCATTATTTCTATATTTCAGCTTTCAGTTTCATTAGGTATTGAGTAGATAACATAACATTTTTTGTTAAGCATATAAAGAAACTAAAGAGGTATTTCATGAGCAAACAAAAAATGCTCTGTGGAACCCCTAGAGAAAGAGAAATAAATAAAATGTAATGTGTTCAACAAAGAAAATACAGGGATTATTTTCTAGATTTAAAGTTTCTGTAAGTAGATTTCTAAATTAATCTGTTAGAACAGTTCCCTTAGTGTACATCTAGATCTCCATTTTGGGGAGAAAAGACTCAGCAACCAACCCACGAGAGTGCCACCAGAATCCTTACGAATTATCAGTTGTTACCTGATATGTGTGGGTTATGTACTGGGTACCACAAGAAATTACAAAAAAGACTGCACCGACTAATGGCGCAGACATAGGATGAAGTGGAGATCAGAGTGGGGAGAAAAGAGAAGAAAAAAAGACTAATGGAAAGGAAAATAAGTTTTTAATTTTTTAAAACTATGTTTTGGACTCTCCCTCCCTCTTTCTTTACTGCATACCCTCCCAAAAATCCATATGTTAAACAACTGGCATGCAGCATGCCCTATAAATAGAGCAAAAACATCACCTGCATGGATGTGTTTTTCAGTGGAAAATTGTGAGCTGGCTAATCAACATGTCTGTCAGATTTTTTTGGTGGGAGGGAGGAAAAGAGAGAGACAAGACACCAGCTATGTAAAAATAGGCTTTATTACTGTGTCTCTGGTCACCTGCAACCTGTGAAGCATGTATTAAAGAAGCAACTTTGTAGTATGATGTAAGGCGTTTTCTAGTTTATTTATTTACTTTTTAGCTGATGGTTCGAACATTTCCTACCTAAAAAAAGAGACTAAAATGCCACCTTGCATAGGATTGTAGCACATTGATGGGGCAGGGCATATGGAGTAGCTAGCTCTACTGCTAGCTCGTTTCTCAAAATCAAACTTAGATGTCTGTGACTAGTGTTTGGGAGTCAGAGAGGTCTTAAATGAGAGAGAGCTTTCTCTGGAAAGGGAATACTTTTCTTGTATGTTAAATTGTCCCACGGTCAGTTTAGAAGAGTGATCAAGACTACCAGACCCATCCTGGACAAGCACGATATTTGGTGTGAAGGACCTTGAACCTTATGTGAGGAACAGGTGGCAAACCCTGTTGCTGGCGTGATCAGAATCCCATCTCTAGCTCATACAGTGCATAATTTGATATTTTAGGGAGGGACAAGCTTTCAGCTAAACTGTTGTCTGGAGCAGTGAAATATATAGCCACAGGTTAGTTAATTTAATAATGGTAGCAAGCCTGTGTTTTAAAAATAGTTACACTGATATTTTAATGGATGATTGTACTGTGGTCTCATCAGATAAGTAGGGCTGGGCAAGACTGTGATGGGAGCCCTCCAAGCAAAGCCAGATGTAAGAAATGGATTGGATGCTCGGTTTGTGGCATTCTTCCTTCCAAGTAAGTACTGAACTAATATCCCACATGATATCAGGTGGAACTGTGCTGCTGCAGGTAGGCTGTGATATGAAATAGCGATAATCTCTGCTTATAGCATCATAGAAATGCAGGGCTGGAAGGGGCCTAAGAATGGTCATCTAGTCCATGCCCCTGATGTTGAGGAAAGATTAAATATACTTGGACTGTCCCTGAGAGGTGTTTGTCTAAGCTGTACTTAAAAACCTCCAATGATGGTCATTGCAAAATACAGGCGTGCTAACCTGAGGGTTTTTTTTTTTTTTTTTTTACCAAATTCCAAATTGAGTGCTGGGGAGGGGAGAAGAGGGAGTGAACTTTGCCAATTTAAACTTCAGAATGAATATAGATATGCAAACTCTAATCACTCAGGGTGAAATTTGGTTAATATAATATCCCTCCTGAAAGCTATCACTTATAAAATAGCTATAGGATGCTGGCATAGAATGGCTGCAATTTATCATTTGTGAGTCATGTAAGCTCTGTATATTATGTATAGTTTGAAAGGCACTGTGAGACACTTGCTATGAATTAGGGATTATTATTTTCAACTAACCATTTTCTGTTCTGCTTTCCCTTTCTGAATTTATTGTTTTTGTTATGTTTGCTTTGGCATTCATGTTTGCTGGTCCAGGGCCACATGGTGAATTTGGTTATTAACCAAACTGCTCCTTGCACAGATGGTACAATCCATTAAACATACTCAAGACCTATTGCTGGATCATTCCCTGATTTTTTTGGCTTTGGAAGCCTTCTGAAGAAGCTTTGTCATGAAATAACTAATCTGGGGCAATGCCAGCACTAATAGTATTGTAATGACTCCTGTTTGAATCACATTTCTCTTGCCTTTTAGTCTTTTCTAAGCTGTTCACATCAGTGTCTTTATTATGATCACATACAGTGATAGGCAAGATAAGCTTAGCATCTGTTCCCAAACTCTTCCCCCTGCTTCCCATTTGTTTCAGACAAAATTAACAGGCACCCCAGCCAGTTGATAGTAAAGAGTGGCATTCTGTTGAGTCAGTAGAAGTCCCAAGGCAGATATGAATTGAGGTGTATGTAGGATCAGACATAATCTGGGGGCAATGGAATCATACAAGCCTACAGGGATCAAACAGTTAATGGCGTGGGACCCAGAGGATAACAGAATTCAGGGCTGGGAGAAGTGCCATGTAGATTTTAAAAAGGAGTGAGGGGTTTCTAAAGCCTAAATAATTTTGGACCACAGACATTTTTGTGTCTCATCAAAAGGACTAAAAAGTTTCTGGCAAATTTAGTATTTTCTAGTATTTGTAAATTTGATAGTGGGTTTTTTTTTTGTTTTTGTTTGTTTGGTTGGTTGGGTTTTTTTGCAAAGGTGCAAACACATGGCCCTTTTAAGGCTAAGGGCTGTACTCTGCCAGTGTGCAAAGCTTCTATTAATACAAATCATAGCACCCATTCTTGTCTCAAATATTTCTCCAACTTTCACTAACCTGTTGCAAATCCTCATCAATGATGTGCAGCTGCAGGACTCAACATTCTTTTGCTGGTCCTGCTCCTACTTTCTTCATGTGGTTCTCTTTGGAGTTCAGTATAAAATTTAGCCCTGTATGCATACTGTTTCACATCACGGTTGTCTTAGTGCAGTTGATTATGTAAATATTGAGTTTGTTTTCATTTTTGTACTACTTTGAGAATACTTTACTGATTCAGATTCCAAGCTACACAGGAGTCCATGAAATAACCAAGCGCTTAAGAATTAAAAAATGGTATAGGTAGATTCATAGAGTTTAAAGCCAGAATGGAGCATTAGATCATGTAGTCTGACCTTCTGCATATCCCAGGCCATTAAATTTCACTCAGTTAGCTTGTATTTGACCCACTTAGAGTGAAATTATGTACTGTACCTCTAAGAGGCATAACACAGAACTTATACTCCCAGAGAAAAGGGGCTATGGTGGCTGTCCCAAGCTAATGGTATTTCTGACCCCTTCTGGTCTTTGTTGGGATTCCCTCCAAGATCTCTTTCCACTTGGCTTCCCAAGAACTCAGTTCAACTCCAGCCTTCGTCACTCAGGTATCTTTATTTGGCATACGGCAGTGCTACGCTGAGTTGATCAGACTCAAAGGCAGCGGGGATGGATGCAGGATACATCACAACTTCAAAGTTACACAGAAACCTTCTCCCTTTATATACATGATAGTAAATGCAATGAGATGTGTACATTGCATCACACATTTTTGGATTGGCTTGGTTACTTTGCAGGAACCAATCCCTGTGCAAAATATGCCATCCAAGCACTGTCCATGGTTTGATTTCCTCTTTACCTCATCTCTACATTCCTATCTAGTTCATAGAAAATAGTTCCCTGTGTGTTCTCCCTCTTAGTTGGCTCAGACATTCCCTTTTCTTAGCCTACTCACCTATTTACTTATCTTATTTAGCACAAACATTCTGTTTTCAACCTGATGATTCGTTTATGTCCCTAATTCTATCTTCCAGAAAATGAGGCCTCCCTCCATGTGATAATTACTCATGTCAGGCTAGGCCACTGCTACAGTCTTATCAAGTGTATTTCCCTCTCAGGTCTTAGGCAGTCACCATTCTAGTGTGGAATCACATGATTCTCCCACTCTCAGACCAGACTTTGAGCTGCCATCCCTAGTTGATAACCATGATTCCCACAGCAGGCCTGACGTGTGTCCAGTACCTGCAGTTCTGTGCCCTCTAGAGCAGTGACCAAACAGCCTTTCAAAGAAAAGCATTATTTATTTAGAACAAAAGCATTTCAGAAAAAACATCTTCAAACAAGAAAATAGATTATATACATACTGCCTCTTTCTAAGTCTACACAATCTCTGGAAGTCAGGGATGGCCCAACTTCCTCAGACATTTCTGCAGGACCTGTCCCTGTCAGAGCTCACTGACAACTCTCCCCCCACCTATCTCTCCAGAGAGCCCTTTTATCTGTTTTTGTCCCTTTGATCCCTAGGTTCCCAGAAATGGCAAAACAGCTGTGTAACTTCAGGCTGGAGCTTAGAAGTAGGCACTGTCCTATAATTGCCCCCCAAATGTTTGTTGGGGCATTATTTATCAAGATCCATTGTGATGCTTTCCTGCAAAAACTCCTTATTAAGCTAGATCATACATTCATATAGGAAAGTCTAATAAACCCATGTAGTTACAGTAACTTTGCCTCACTGACGAAGTTGCCTGCAGTATTCATAAATTACGTTGCAGCATTCCTAGATTATTACATAGAAACTCCACATCCACCACAGCAGCTTTAAATCATCTCTGCATCCTCCTGATCCTGGGCTGCTTTGGGGGCTGGAGACAGCTCCAACTTAACTAGACAGCCCTGAGAGTGAGTCTGAACTACGGCAGCCTCACTGGGCTGCCCTGTGGGCTGCACCACTTCCTGGAGTCACTGCAGCCCTGTGCATAGCAGCCCTGCTCCTGACACACACACATACAGACCTATCCTTTACCTGCCCCCTGCAGCAGGGCTTGTGACAGAGTCCTCGAACAACCATATTGCAGCTGACTTCCAAAGTTCCAGGGGAATCCTGCCCCAGGTAGACATGAGGCTTTTCGGGCCCTTTAGGGCCCTTTTCCCATGGCATAAAGAAGCTGGAGCAGGGCAGGTGATCTCATCCTTAAATTCCTCTCTTTCCCAAGGTTGCTCATATAGGCACTGAACATTTCTAATCATATTTCCGCCTGTTCAGGGCCCCAGTCTGGCAAATACTTATACATATACTTCACTGTACTCACCTCAGGAAAATTAAGGATGTTCATAAGTGTTTGCAGGACCAGGGCTTTGGACTGTTACTGTTCTTAAGGCTTTCAGTGTTAGCTGTAATGTTTACAAACATACCGTAAATCTGCATCAAAATGTCCCCTCTACAATTACTGTAACCAAGTAAGAAAGATATCTAAAGTGTTCTTTCCATTATATCTTTTTGTTTGTAATAACCTGGAAGCCACCTCAAAAGTATTATCTGCTAGAGCAGCATGCTGTAGGTGCCAAGGTCTATTGCCATCTCTTTTAACAGTTGCTTCTTCTGTCTCATTTTGACCTAATTGACTGCCTCTTTTCTTGTGATGGTGTTATTTTCACTGGTGTAGGATTTACTACATAAATAAAAGGTGTCTGTCTTAATTCATGATTTCAAAGTTGCACAAAATCCTCAGGAATAGCGTTTTGTTTGTTTTAATGAAAGAGAAGAGTGCACACAGAAACAGAATTAAAAAATGAAACTAGCCCTGTTGTTGTTGTTGTTGCTATTATTATGGTTCCTGTATTTCTACCTTTTAAGCAGAAGTACTATAAGTTCTGTGTTAAGGTGTACAACCATCACAGTCTAGATGGAAGGTGAGTGAATACTTCACTACTAATAATTTATTCGTTGAATTTAGCGTCTCTTTTCTGCGTGTTCACTTTATAGAATATTTATGGAAAGTGAATTTCAAACTTGTAAACGTGAGTGTTGGCACCAGAAATCTAAATCTAAACATTATATGCATCCAATCAGAGAAAAGAAACTCTGTGACCTACATGGCCAATAAAAACTAACCAACACAAGTCACATTTTAAATACTCACACAAAATCAATAGAATTACAATTATTATGAAATGAATTAATGGGAGAAAGTTATATGTTGCTTGTGGACAATTCACAATCAGAAGCTAAATTCCAGAATAAGGTACTCAATACAGATTATTCACTCAGCTCTTGCTGCTTACACAGCATACTATACAAACCCAGAGTGCTGAAGACATCAGTTTCTAGGGAATTTATTTATTCTCCATTCAGCCAGAGGCAGTGTGAAAGGTGTGAGTGTGTGTGTGTGAGAGAGAGAGAGAGAGCTGATAAACCAAAAAATTAAAATGCAGAAGATATTGGGACAGGAGACATTTCCAAATGCCCATGAAAATATGCTTTTAAATTATGGAGTGTAGTTACAGTAACAATTATAGCTAACCTAAGACCTCCTGTAGAATGTATTTCTGTCAATCGGCTGTGATTTAAGGGATTTATTATATTTCATTGAGGAACTTCCTGATTAAGGAAAACTGAGAGGATGAAACTGAGCTTTTCAGTGATATGGTAATCCCTTGTTATGTGCTCCTATATTTTCCATTACCAGTCAGTAAAATCCCTACGAATTGAGCATATGGCATTTGATCTATATTTTTACATATTGCCAACATCCTTAAACAGTTTTGTGTACTTCTTAATACTAACTAAGCATATCAATATTCCAGTTTGTGCTTCCAAATCTTTTTCTGACAGTGTTTTAGCCTTTTGTTCCCTAAAATACAAAACATTATTAACATATTCTAGGAACCCAGACTTACAAAGAACTCAGTAATCTATATGCATGCTTTGTTCCTAAAGCTCAGACTCAAGCCCTGCTATGAAGAATATTGAACCTTCAAAGCCAGAACAAGACAACATGATCCATCAAACCCTATCCTTTCAAGCCCAGCAATTATTAGCAATGCAAATCTACATACTCTACTGTTTAGCTCATTATCCCTAAAATTTGAATAGTGGCTGTACCTCTACATTCATTCTTTTTCCAAAATATGACTTAAAATCTCTCTTGAACAGATTGTGTATATATATTATTTACATTTTCACTGGCTTACCCCTGAAAATCCCCATAGATGATCTAACAGATATCTATACCACTGCGGGGTTACCATTTTATAACCTCAGTCCAGAAAAAAATCATCTCCAGATGATTAAAATATGTGGATTGACTTCCTGCATTGAATAATCAGCTTTTTCTGATGTGGAAGTACCATTCTTAGCCTTATAATTAAGGATAGGAGTTCATCATGGAGGTCACAGATTCTGTGATTTTTGGTGACTTCAGCCCCGGGTGGGGGGGCTTGGGCTGTCAGCCCTGGACAGCGAGTCAGTCACCCCGCCCCCCTGGGCAGGGGGCTCGGGCTGTCAGCCTTCCCCCCATCCCAGCTCCTGGGCAGCAGGACTTGGGCTTCTGTGAATTATTGCTTATTGACTGTGACCAGTCCGTGACTTTTATTAAAAATAACCGTGACAAAATCTTAACCTTAATTACAATGAACATTGATAGAAGGGAATACAACTGTTGCACCGTCTGTACCAAATTCCAAAATGTATATGTTAAGATACTATACAATCCTAGGGAAACATCATACTGAGACTTTGAGCTTGATTCTGATCTTGGTACTTAGTCTATTACCACAGTATCTTGTGAAATCAGTTACTATGTTGTGTACAAGGTTTTACAAGATACAAAAGGATACATGTACTGTATTTGAAATCTGAATCAGATCATCTGAGTATCTTCAGCATGACTCACATTAACATTAGTGACATTTTCCTAATGTGTCTATTTGGGAAATACCTCTTCAGCTTTGTTTTCAAAATGTGTTTATAACCTTAACCTTATTTCTCTTTTAAATCCAGTATACAGTTTGTACAATTGTGTCCTCTTTCTTTTCATGGAAGCCACACAACACTTTAAAGAAATCTGTGTATTGTCCTAAAGCAAAAAAATGTTTTAGTAGATTGGAAATTAGGACAGTTCCTTGGTTCCTGTGATAATTCCTCTGATACTAAAGTTTATGCAGTCAGAGGCAGAAAGGTGAAACCCTGGTTATGTGGATACTGCAGTTTTTAAATTTCCTGCTCTTAGTTCATGCCCTTGTACATTTTTATTCTTTTTCTCTTTGAGAATTATAGTTTTGGAGAGGAGAGAGAGTCAGAAGAGACTTAGAATGCCTCTTTTTCAGAGAACTCTGCCCACTTTCAGGTTGATCTATTATGTGTAAAAGGAAAAGGAGTACTTGTGGCACCTTAGAGACTAACAAATTTATTTGAGCATAAGCTTTAGCTCACGAAAGCTTTATGCTCAAATAAATTTGTTAGTTTCTAAGGTGCCACAAGTACTCCTTTTCTTTTTGCGAATACAGACTAACATGGCTGCTACTCTGAAACCTGTCTATTATGTGTGTGGGTCTCAAAAACGTTTACCATCGAGCATTATTTCTATCAAAGCAAATGAGCTCAGGCCCCACCTGTATGTGAAATGGATACAATATTTATCTTTGTCCACTATTAATGAAGTATTAGAATACTAGAGATATGAAATTATAATGTTCTTTACTTTGGCATGCTTCAATGAAATGGATAAGCTTGTTCCTGGGCACATAGCTTATCCAAATGTGTTGATTCAGACTGAAACTGCCCACCTATGGGGCCAGGGACAAAAGAGAGAACAGGCTGTATGGACAGAATAAGGGGAACCAATGGGAGGAGAGGATGGGGGACAGGCTCTCAAGAGGGAACTTGTCACCACCGATCTGCTCCCCCTTGAACCTCTGTCCCTCCCTTTAGCTACCTTTCACCAGCCTGTACCTCCATAAATCTTCTGACCCCCCCATTATTTTCCTTTCCCGATTAACAATGTTCTGAGGCAGCTGGTTGCTCTCTCCTCCTCCTCCTCCCTCAGGCAAATCTACAGTAGCTGGGTTACCAGCAGGATACAGTGAGAGTGGTGAGGAAAGGTTCAATGCACTCATTGCTGGCACAGCATTAATCCCTGGCAGTCAGGTAGAGTCCCTGCAGGGGAAATGCTGTTCAGCCCCTATAGCCCAGCTGAATGCATGCAATTCTAGCAGGGCTACGGGAAAGCATACATAAAATCTCTAATAAATTTGTTAGTCTCTAAGGTGCCATAAGTACTCCTGTTCTTTTTGTGGATACAGACTAACACGGCTGCTACTCTGAAATAAAATCTAAAGCCATTCCATGCAGAAATTTTTGGATTTCCTTACTTTCAAAGCTGCACATATAACTCTCCTTTATACTCCGGGAAGAAAGTTCAAAAGAGAAGATTTTTTGCTCACATTTAACAATGCGCACCCACACACAAGTCCTTTCTTGGTAAAACCCAAACAAGATTCTGGCAGGCAAATTAATATTTTCATATTTCTGTTTGTTAAACTGTTAATTCATGTGGCTGGTTTTGTAGATCTTAATTAATATTATATCAATATATATTTAACACTTATACTGCAGTGGTGTCTAGAGGCCCCAAAGTGCTAGGCACTATACACACCTATATTAAATGAATCTAATTAATACCAGGTGTGTCTGGATGCAGGTGTGCATGCAAGTCAGGCCTTTAGTATCACATTAAACTGATCTTTTATAAACTGTAGTATTTAGCACACTGAATGTTTCTATTGCTCCAAACTATCTAGGGCCCAGGTGCCGAGTTCCTTCCACTGACATTGATTACAATCAGAGCTGAACGGGCTTGACATCAGAGCTTTTACTGCTTAGACAAAATTAAACATTGGGGAAGCATACATTTGTGTGGCAATAATATGACTTCATTTTTATGAGTAATTACAGAACTATTCACCTAATAGCCTTATAAACTGCAAGAGCTCTTGCAAAACAACCAAAGATTTTAAAAAATGGGTTACCAAAATTAATCTGCTGAAATAAAATATTCAAAAGCACTTAAGTTATTTATGCTCTGAAGATCCCTTTACTTTCAGTGTGACTTAGGCTCCTAAGTTACTTTTGAATTGGTGACTTAGGCCCAAATCCTCTATTTAGGTGCTTAAATCCCATTGAAGTCAAATAATTTTGAGGATCTGGGCTTGAGGGCTAGATTTACAAAGATTAAAAGTAAATGGGACTTAGGTGCCTACCTCACGTAGGCACTTCTGTAAATCCTACTAGCCTCCTATCTGCATTTTTAGACACAGTAAATACCTTTGTAAATGTGGCCCTTAAACTTTGAAAATGTTACCAAGAGTTTGTATGTAGACATCTACGTAAATAGTATAATTTTTCAGAAGTGCTGAGCATCTCTCAGATCCCTCTGATTTCGAAGGGAGATGCTGGGTAGTCAGCACTTTTGAAAATCAGGACACTTATTTTGGAGCCTAAAGGGGAGATTTTCAAAGGCACAGATGGTAGTTTGACTTTCTGTGGGAGTTAGGAGCCTAACTTTAGGGATCCATTTTTGAAAATTGTTGGCCTACCTGTCACTGTTCTAGATTCCTACATTATTTAAGGACTGATCATACAACGAACTCTGTGCCTACATGGAGACCTATCAAAGTCATTGGAGCTCCCTGTACAGAGATCCATCCATATATGTCCAGTGCAGGTTCATGTCCCTAGTCTTGTTTTACTTTGGAGTAAAATGTTAATTTTACAGGAACTCCCTATTTCTTTAAAATGGAAGGTACGTTTTCTGGTCAACAACTTGGTCCTGACAGAGTCTATTTCAAAGATGTTTCACTATCAGTGGCCTTTTGAATTTAATTTGTGGAATATACATTTGTTTTATTATGAGATTTCCTTGCTGTTCCATCATATAAAATTGCCCTTGGAAGTCAAAACTGTGCAGATTCACTTATTTTCTGCTACTACTACATTTTTTCCCTCCTTAGGTAATATCAAGATTATCAAACAAGTCTACGCCATCTCAGGTATGATTGTCTGCTTTTAAATATGATGAGCTTAACTCTGAAACGTAAGTGCCTAGGACCTGATCCAAAGCCCTTTTAAGTCAATGGAAAGGCTCCCACTGACGTCGGTGGGTTTTGAATCAGGCCCTTAAATAGGATCCTGCATTTGAATGCTGAAAACTGCTGTTAGGTGTACGTTATAAATGACAATTTTCTATGCCTAAATGCTCAGGCATCTTAGCATCCAGATGCTGGATTTGGATGTTCTATTAATGCATATTCATTTTAAAGCTGATCCTGGAATGTTTACTCAACCCAAATGATAGACATGGAAAGTTCAATTTACATAAAGTTCTTTCTCATATCAGAGTTCTGTATAGTTTGCTCATCAGACTTCTATATAGCAGGGAGGCCATTATTATCTTCTTGACAGACAGGCCTTTGCTATTACATTTTATATTCTTGACTTTTTAGACATATCAGATTGAAAAGATCTGGCTCAGTGTATCTGCATTAACAATAATAATTGTATAATGTTTACTCAGTAAACTGATAGTACAAGTAGAATAGCAAAATTAAACTCCTGCTTCAAAATATGAGGACAAGGAGTGATGGGCAAATCTCAAAAGATTGTTCACCCAAAATTTGTATCTTTACCCAAACTATCCAAACTGATATGATTGTGGACAATTGGACTGGAAATCTCTTCAGAACAGACTCCCACGTTTTCAATCACGCTGAAAATGCTCCAGAAAAGGTTTCTTTTGGGCTCAGTTGAATTTGGCTGTCCCATTTATTTGAGATGTGTGGAGTTTGTAAGAATGACTTAGGACCTGATTCTGCTACTCATAGTGATAATACCTTGCCTCACAAGTTGTAGCGTGGGACTAAATGGGACTACTTGTGAGCAAGGCCCTGACCCGGAAATAAGCTCCATGTGGGCAGACCTCTGCAACTCACTGCACTGGTATTTTGTTTCCAAGAAATAATAATAATAATAAATTAATATTGCATAACTCTTATATAGCCATTTTCATTAGCAGATATTAAAGTGATTTACAAAGGCATACCATTATTCCTATTTTACAATTGGGGAACAGAGACATGATTTGCCCAAGGTCACCCAGCAGTAGAGTGGCAGGTCTTAGAAGTCTATTAGGCCCCTCTGCCTCCTAAAATAAGCACCTACAGACCATCCTACAATCTGTATTCTTTAATAAATTCATTTCTATATTTTGATGAGTTAGTTCTTCAGAAGGTAATCCTGTTACACTGTTTTGCATTAATAGGGCTTTGTGGGAGGTCAGGGGTCTGGCTATAAGGTAGTAAGATCAGAGTGTAAGGTCCCACTCAGTGTGACTAAGAGGAGGAACCAGGATGCATTCAGGTCCTAAGTGAACTGTATCACTCCTTATAACTGACTGTACTGGCCATATACTGGACTGTGGGTATATACGTTACTTACTTAAAACTCATTCCTTAACGCATCAACAGTCTGACAGCATTAACTTCAGAAGAACTAACTCCTCAAAAGACAGAGAGAAACCTATTAAAGTATATGTACTCTGGGTGGCTTGTAAGAACTAAAGTCAAGCAACATTTCTCAGTAACAAAATATATTTGCAGTGAGTTCACTGGCTATGTTCCTAGAGGGCTTTTCTATATTTACGTGAGGGTCTAAAGAGAGAGAGCAAGATAAACAACAGGTGGGTCCCAAAATAACATTTGTTCTAATGAAAAATAAAAGCTCTAAAGGATTTGGTTTTATTCAAGTAAGAACATCAGAGCAAATCACTTGTCCCTGCAGTGCTGGGCTTTGAAGTTTATATTAATATGAATTATCCACTATTTTAGACAGAGCCCAAGGGAAATGGCAGCATAAACAAGAGACTCCCATCAATTGTGGAAGACGAAGAAGACGAGGATGAAGGAGAAGAAGAGGAGAATTCTGTCCTTTCTCCAATCCACACTAGGAGCACAACCTCATCCCAAGAGAAGAAGGCTGGAAGCAATAAAAGCTATCTAGGGATAAACTTGAAACAGTTGGCCTCAGGAACGGTGCCCTTTCACTCCCCTATCCGAGTTTGCAGTTCAAACCCTGCAAGAACCAGACATGAAACTGAACTCCACTACTACTCCAGAAAGAGAGAGAAAAACCTAAAACTGCACCTTTCAACACTGAACACCATTGGTCCCCCTGACCTCAGCCCAAGGTAATAGCTCTAAACATTTATCTTTATTTATTCCCCATCACATAAGTCTGCTTTTAAGTATCAGGTCATGAATTTTTTTCTTAATGCTGTAAAATTCTTGTTTTTCTTTAATGTTAGCATCCAACCTTCCTGGAGTCTTCCTATCCCAGCCATCCTGCATGAACAGGGGGAATCCTTTATTAACAAGAACTCAATGTTATTAAGCTCCTGGCAGGGGAAATTTTAGGACTTCAGGGCTGTATTACAAGATAAAGATGATGATACAACAGTGGAAGTTACATGTGCTCAGCATATATGAAAATGAGATGAAATATTTAGATGAGGAGCTACTGATTTCAGTGCCTAACTTGAGGCACCCAGATTTTAAATGTTGGCCTTAACCCCTCTATGCATCAATATACCCTCTGTAGAACAAGTATGAAAATACATACCTTGCAGGGGCACTATGAGGCTTAATTTTGTAAACCATTTTGAGTCCCTCAGAGGAAAGGCTATATCCAGAGTGATCACTGTCAGTGCATAGCCGCGTATACACAAAGTGACTGGAGTAGGTTATAGTTTACAGTTTTTGAAAAGTGACAGATTGTATAATGGCAACCTGGCTTTACATGTTGGATGAGAAGTAACTATGAAGTTTTTAAGATCAGCTTTTCTCTAAAAATGTGTGGCGTAAACAAAATACATGATGGTGTGTGGTTGTATAAAAGTATGATTAGCACAAGTGTGGAATGACCTCATTAATGGCAACGCTGCTTATGTAGGTTATTCAGAAATCATAAGCTTTTATTAGCAAAAACTATAGCCTTGAGGACAGATCCTCAGCTCATGTAAGTCACCATAGGGAGCTGTACCAGTTGAGGATTTGGCCCTTCATATGTCTTGGTTTGGGTGTTTTAATTCACATCCTCCAACAGTTTTGAAGTATTGTATATTTTCAAAAGTTTTCTCTGTTCACTAGTGATAGACAAGCTAACGTAAAAATCTCTTTCTCCTCTCAGGGTTATGGTAGTGGTAAAGTAAACATGAAAACCACCGACTCAGCATCACAAATATACA
Organism: Natator depressus; assembly: GCF_965152275.1. Taxonomy (NCBI): domain Eukaryota; kingdom Metazoa; phylum Chordata; order Testudines; family Cheloniidae; genus Natator; species Natator depressus. The sequence goes on along the minus strand of NC_134235.1, from coordinate 197,286,861 downwards.
ATAGGTCTAGCTGGATCAAAATTTATTTAGGAAATCATGCAATAAACTCAGTATAGCCAAAATTCACATAGTTAAATGCAGCAAACCAACCCCTTGTGTTGTTAGTATATCTGTGGAAGCATATGATAGGTCAGCTTCAGCGTTAGAAAAAGTCTTTCATCTCTACGGTAGGTCACACATTTGATTTGGTTCAAGTAAGTTATGACTGAAAGTCATTACCATTTGATGGCCTGTGGAAAATGAGTAGTAGTTCAGTAAATCCTTGGTTCATGGTGCCTATTAAAAATTGTCCATTACAATCAGACATGGCTAGATACTGGCCTCCAATTTTGTGGGAGCAAACTGCAGGTGCATTGTTACACACTATTATTTCCATACATACTTTTGCGTATGCAAAATTAGAGTCCTGTTTATAGTTAGGCTGGAAATGTAGCCCATAACATACATGATTTGAGACTTCTTATCCTGCCAGCCAAAATCCCTTTCTCTGTTATTTGCCAACTACATTTGCAATATCAGAACATGTTGAACAAAATAAAAAGGAAAGTCAGAAACCTGGAGCAAGTGTTTTTTCCAGTTAGCACTAAAATGCAAATAGGACCCTAACCAATGGCTAAATGTTGGCCTCCTTTTGGGCAGGAGTGTAAGAATGAGGGGGAGATGTGCAAGAAACCACCTCAACTTGTGATCCCTCTAGAAGGAGCAGCCACAGTGTTGCTGAGGAAATGTATGCCGTCCTCTCTCCCAGCATTCTGCATTGATATTATCCACCTGAAGAAAGGCAGAATGAGGGCAGGGCCATGACCCCAACCTGCCAGGGTGGCTCCAGTGTGCATTTTCAAGGAATCCCTAAGGGAAATTCTGCTGGACCAACCAGAATTCCAGCTGGGGACTGCAGCTGTATCTCCAGTGCAGACCTCTGCAGCCCTGAGACTACAGTAGTGGCCATATTACAGATTAGAGGAAAGGGGTACAATTCCCCTTTACCTCAAACAGATGATCAAGCACGCCACCTGAGTAGTTAGGCAGTGCACATGTTTCAGACTTTGGGCCATAGTCATATCATTTTGTGGAGAATAAACACTTCCGTGTCAGATGGCTCCACTGTATAGATAATTGAGGTAGTGTTATGTATTTTTCCCCTGTAAATCAATATCAGTATTTTTTGAACATAGGGCAATAGCCTCGGCTAATGTTAACTGGTATAGCTCTATTGACTTCAATGGAGCTAGGTAGATTTACTCTACATGAGAGTTTTACCCATAGTCTGTGAATTGTGTTTCCTTATGTGTTTGCACAGCACCTAGCAAAATTAGCGCCCCAACCCAGACTGGAACCGAAGGGCACTACTGCAATAGTGTTAATATGTATTAATAATAATCAAATAACTCTCCTCGGTCCTGCAACCTATTAAATAGGTGTCCAACCCATAGGAAGCCACCTATGCTGACCTCAGCTGGGGGCACATCTTGGCAACCTCCAGACACAGGGAATGTGGTCCCCAGAGGAGGTGCGGTTACACATAAACGTCAAAGAGCTCTGAGCAGTCCGGCTGCCATGTGGAGTCTTCTTACCCCACCTGTCAGGCAACAGAGCCTCGATGTTCTACATCAACCAGCAATGGGGAGCGTGCTCGTCAGCTCTCTGTCAGGAGGCACTCCGTCTGTGGGATTTCTGCATCAGCCACAAAATCCACCTGGAATCTTTTCACCTTCCCGGCATCAGGAATATGCTGGCAGACCAGCTCAGCAGGGACTTCTCCTCTCACCACAAGTGGTTGCTCCATACAGAGGTAGCCTGCATGAACTTCCAAAGGTGGGGAACTCCCCAAGTGGACTGTTCACTACCAGACAGAACAGGAACTGCCACCGGTTTTGTTCTCGACAGGGTCTGAGCAAGGATTCCCTCTCCAATGCCTTCTCTCCTATTGTGGTCAGGGAGCCTGATTTACCTGTTCTCTTCGATTCAACTCATCAGCAGGGCCCTGGCAAAGATCAAGAGAGACAAGGCACAAGTTATCATGATCGCCCTGGCGTGGCCTTGCCAGCATTGGTTCGGCACACTCATGAGCCTGTCAGTGGCCCCTCCCTGGCCCGTGCCCAACCGACCGGACCTACTGTTGCAAGACCACGGTTGGCTCTCACACCCCAACCTCAGGTCCCTCCATCTCTTGGCATGGATGCTGCGCGGCTGAACCTGGAGGAGCAGACCTGTTTGGAGGAGTCGAACAGGTCCTCCTGGAAAGAAGGAATCCCTCAACTAGACTGACTTATGTGGCCAAGTGGACAAGGTTTTCCCACTGGGCGTCCGAACGGGGTATCTTTCCCTCGTGTTCCTCCATACAGGCTGTCCTGGACTACCTGCTCTATTTGAGGAACCAGGGCCGTGAACTCCTACCCATCTCCAGAGGTACTGCTTTGGAGTCACCTAATATGGAATGGACAAGAGCAAGCGCTCAAAGAAAAGACAGTTATCTTTTCCATAACTGGTGTTCTTCAAGATGTGTTGCTCATGTCTATTCCCCACTGTCGGAGTTTCCGGCAAGAAGGAATTTAGGGTGGGGGGGAGCCGGCGGTGCCCCTTATACCGCGCCATGCAGGCACCACTCCAGGAGGTGCCAGAGCCAGTCCCCTATGGATACTGCTGAGGGAAAAACTTCCAGCACTACTGCATGTGGCGAGCACACACACCTAATATGGAATGGACATGAGCAACACATCTCAAAGAATACCAGTTACGGGAAAGGTAACTGTCTTTTTCACTGATGGTCTTAACAGTTTATAATTATTACAAATGGCATAGGGAATGCAAGTAGACTAGACTAAAGGCCCTATCACAACCTGTAAAAGTAATGATAGTTTCAAAATGATCAGTTAAGACGAAGGGCCTGATTATCCTCTCCTTACTCAAGGTTTAAACAAGTGGCAACTCAGTTGGTCACACCTGTGTAATGGCCTTTATATTTCTCTAAGATCAGTGTTATTCAGAATTCACCATTGCTTAAGACGGTGCCTTTCAGTAATATTGATAATTACATTATGAAGTGTGAGGTCTATACACTCTATATTCAAATACAATGTTTTTAACAGGATTGTCGATGGGATTGAAGATGGAAACCATAATGAGGGAAGCCAGACTTTTGACTTTGGCTCTGATCAACTCAGGCAGGAATCCCGGGTATCTCCTACAATTGTGGGTAAGTGCTATATCTAGCCACTCATTGTAGTAGACACTTTGATGACTTGCCTTTTGTGCATCTATACTTGCATGATTCTTAATAAAATAAACCTTTGAGTTACATGAATGGGTTTAACATGCTAAACTTAGTGTCATTTGCATTGACCAGAAATCATGACAGAAAGGTACAACTGAATACCATCAGTGTGTCTGGGCCAGTTGTCCTGCTCCTTCCTATTACAAGTCAAGATAAATGGCTTGTCAAGAGTTTGATTTCCCACTACATTTTTACTAATAGAAAGGGCTGATTCTATGAGGAGCTGAGTGCCCTCAACTCCGTTAAACCTGCTGAACACAACACACTTCAAGATTGGGTCCCACAGGGACATACCTGGAAAAATAATTTAAGAAGAAACATACTGGAACTTTGCTGCTATTTTACTATTAACCCTTGGCTTTTTAGGGAGTTAAGAGTGTGTCAGAAATGAACAGGGTGAAAGCCGTGAGTAGCATGAAATGCTGGGCAGTCTTCTGAAAGGACTAATGAAATAAAGCAGCAGGCAGGAACACAAATATAAGAGCCCAGCCATTACTGCAAAAGCAATGGGCTAGTGTTGAAATGTCATAACCAGTTGAACTCAAATGGTTTCCCATTTTCCCCTCCTAGATGAGGATACTGTTCCTACATAATTATGTATCTCTTGCCTAAATGCCACTGTGAAACTAATGCTTTTTGAAGGCAAAAACAACTGCATAATAGGGGTGTGGCAATTACATACATGATTTTTTTTAATTGCTGAATTAATAGATATAAAGCCTTGACAGAAGTTCTATGTCTTCTCACAGAGTAGGCAGACAGAGCAGTGCAATCTTCCCACAATACCTCATTTACATCCTTACTATACATTTTTACATTGACCATAGAAAGCTATTAAATGCTAATTTCATTTGCTCCCAAGCAAACCTGGGGTCAGATTTCAAGCAGAGAACAAGTGAAAGAGTCACCTTACTAACTCCCTAAACCACCTGATAATGTATTTCTATAATTTACATATATGCATGGATTATTTACAGACTCTGAAGTTGGTGCTGCAGTGCTAGTTATCAAAGCAGAAGAAACCAAACAACAGATCAGCAGGCTTAACCATGAGGTACGGAGATTTGTTTTATTCTGATTAACAACACTTTGATTAACAATAACATGAGAAGAGATGGGCAAAACCCATGATGTTTGGGAATTTCACAAAATTTTGAATTTGCTAAATTAGGAAGAGGTTCCCAAACCATCTTACCTGTAATTTAAATGCATTGTTTAATTCCTTTCAAGAGTAATTCAAACAAACAAACATACTTTATCTGGTCTGTGCTATGTATTAGAGTTAGGCTTCTATCACCAGGAAGCAGCCTCTATATGGTGTGTGTGTGTGTGTGTGTGTGTGTGTGTTATATATATATATATAACACACACACACACACACACACACACACGGATTTTTTCCATAATAGCGCTCTCCCTTCCCATGCTTCTTTTGTTTGTGTCTCTGTTTCACTATGCATACTGTTATTACACGCATCTCTATGCTTTTTTTTTTTTTACAACTTCTTTGAGCAAAATGCAAATCTAGTAATATTTAAATTCATATAAAAATGTAACCCATATTATCTGAGTAGATTCAAAATTAGGCAGGAAGCGTTTGCCCATCCCTGCTCAAGCCATTAGTACTGTGGAATGTAGGAATTATATAACATTTTGCTTTTTCAGATTATGACTTCGTTTTAAAGAAAGTAGTTCCTTATATCTGCGTGGCTTCCACCTATTCTGAATGCTCCACTAATACTGATATGTCATCACTTGGTTATAGGGAAAAATGAAAAGCATTAGAAAAATGATTCCCAGCAGGTATATGATACTGTGTCTTCACTGTGGTGTTTTTAAAAATTCATGTCCATTATGTTTTCAGTCAAATAAAGTACTTCAGGTCATATGATGGAGGCATCAGTAGCAATTCCACGGTTAAAGTTGCACTGAGATTTGCACTTAAAGCAAGACTGTTTTACAATGAAATGGTTGCTTTTAGTTTCCCATTTACAGTTGAATTTTCTGTAATATCTTTTTTTCTGAAAGTTGTTATAACATTTGGTAAAAGGAAACATTTAAGAATGAGCCCTTTTTTTAAATTTGGCCATAAACTGTGCCTTTATCTCTTTTTTCTCTCTCTCTCTGACTAACCAACCACTGTCACCACACATGGTAAATTTCTCTCTCTGACCCCACCCCTCCAATCTCACTGATTGGCCACTTCTCAAATTTTCAGGCTTAAACCTCATATCCAGCTCAGCTGAATTCAGTTTAGGATCAGCAAAAGGGGACAAAAGGGGCTTTGTACACCTTTATTGCCACCCCTAGGCCCCGTTTTGGGACTGGCTGGATGCAGTTATGATGGAGATCTACATTTAAGCAGCTTCAGGAAAATGACTAGATATTCCACAACTGGGACTGTGAAGAGGGGCCTAGAAGCAGTTGAGTTCCAAATGTGCCTTACAAGTTCTTAGAGCCTCCTCCATAAACAGACTGGAGAATCCCATGGCTTGAGACAAGGCTGGCATGACCATCACTGGTCAGAGCTTTCTAGAAAGCTTGATGCAGAGAGCTCATACGTATCCCAAGAGTGAGCATATATACTGACAATACTCGAAGGAGAAATGTCGCTTACTAGCATATTAGCGATGCGTTTGAAACTTTACCATAGCAGAAGTTAAGAAAGTAGTATTGACTCATTCGTTAACCTTGAGGAGCACAGATATTTTTCAGATCTGAGGCTATAAATAAGTATTGTATGATTATCATCAACAAGCAATTGAAAATATAGTACTATGTCAAGAACCTTTCAAGCAGAAACCTAGTGGAATAAACAAACATTTTATCTGCAGTGGCTTTGTGCTTATTGCTTTTCCAGTGTAGTTATAGAAATCTTTTAGCACTAGGATACATTTAAACAGTAGAAAAGATATTTTTTCTAACACAAAATTAGTTTTCCCTGTTAGCACCGTGCAAAAAAAAAAAAAAAAAAAAACCCCCAACAGTTTTGGTGCTGATCCTCTTCTCGCACTGCTGTGAAAAGGGAGTGAGTCCCTTAGAGTCAATGGGGTTACAGAGTGGGGAGAGAATTGTAACTAACCAAGGAATCCTTTACGCCTAATCCAGTTTCTAATTCTATATTAATTATTAAAATACAGATTAAATAAGTCTCCCAAATGGTCTAAAGTAAATAGGATGAAATTCAATAAAGACAAATGCAAAGTACTTCATTTAGGAAGGGACAATCAGTTGCACACACAAAAAATGGGAAATGACTGCCTAGGAAGGAGTACTGCGGAAAGGGATCTGGGGGTCATAATGGACCATAAGCTGAATATGAGTCAACAGTGTAACACTGTTGCAAAAAAAGCGAATGTCATTCTGGGATGTATTAGCAGGAGTATTTTAAGTAAGACACGAGAAGTAATTCTTCCGCTCTATTCCGCGCTGATTAGGCCTCAACGGGAGTACTGTGTCCAGTTCTGGATGCCACATTTTAGGAAAGATATGGACAAATTGGAGAAAGTCCAGAGACAAGCAACAAAAATTATTAAAAGTCTAGAAAACATGACCTATGAGGGAAGATTGAAAAACTTGGGTTTGTTTAGTCTGGAAAAAAGACTGAGATAACATAAGTTTTCAAGTATGTAAAAGGTTGTTACAGGAAGAGGGAGAAAAATTGTTCTCCTTAAACTCTGAGGATAGGACAAGAAGCGATTGCACCAAGGAAGGTTTAGGTTGGACATTAGGAAAAACTTTCTAACTGTCAGGGTGTTTAAGCACTGAAATAACTTGCCTAGGGAGATTGTGGAATCTCCATCATTGCAGATTTTTAAAGGCAGGTTAAACAAACACCTGTCAAGAATGGTCTAGATAATACTTAGTCCTACCATGAGTGCAGGTGACTGGACTTGATGACCACTTGAGGTCCCTTCCAGTTCTATGTTTCAAAGATGTTGTTGCCCATAGCAATACCCTGTGCCATGATCCTGTCAGAACTCACCATTTCTGCACATCAGTAAGAGACCTTTTAAGGTGTTGCAGCAGTGTTCCAGGTGATTCAGAAAGTCGAGGAATTCTTTCCTTTCAGTCACTACTGAACTAATGACATCATGTCGTCAAGGGACAATCTATGACTACCGGTGCCCGCTTTGGGAAGAGATGTAAAACCAAGGATCTGAACGTATTTCTTTAAAAAGTGACATAGGATCTGTCAGAGAAGGGATGTTAAAACCACTGTAGCCAAATTCCGGCTTAGTTCATTATATTCTGCCTCTCCAGTTCATTTTAATTGGATTTGGAATTCTTCTTCACTTCCTGTCCTGTTGTGCAGTGCTCTTACATCTTTGTTTATTATTGGAGATGACTGAATTTGAATGATAACTGTTTGTTACAAATATATGTACTACTATCGATTTGATTTTACTACGGATGAAAGGCACAAATCAATAAATTGAGTGTGACCTTGCATTAACTTAATTTTTTTAATATATCTATACACACAAAAATATATTTAATACAAACATTTTACATGTAGAAAAATAAATTTGTTAATGCAAGGTCATTCTCATCACTTATCGAAGAGCTGCTCAGACAGCAGTAGAAAGGCAGAATTAAGAGAAACCTAGAAAACTGCAGGAGGAAGAGACAGTGATGTGGGAGGAATGGTCTAAAAGCTGGGTAGAGGAAAAGCTTTTTAGTAGAGAAAAGTTAGATACACAAAGTAGCCAAAAAAGGCAAATTAGTATGGATAGAAAATGTCCTGGAGCTAGTAGCAAGGTTAGAAAAAACTGTGAATTTGGAAAAATAGACAGGAAAAAAAAGGAAAAAGCACTAAAAACTTTGAGATGAAACTTGATAGTTATTAAAAATAACTACAGGCAAGGGGCACAGAGATAGAAAGCAATCTGTGGTAATAAAAGAGCAGGTTTATCGTTTAATCTATTTTGCAAATAAATGCCAAAATTCATATTATAATTTTACTTCAGTATTTTGAAAACATGATCATTGTCTCAAGTCTCCTGTAATCCAGTTATACCCTAGCTGGACATGCTAAGAACACAGAGACAGTCTAGTATCTGGTTTCAGAGTAGCGGCCGTGTTCATCTGTATCCACAAAAAGAAAAGGAGTACTAGTGGCACCTTAGAGACTAACAAATTTATTTGAGCATAAGCTTTCGTGAGCTACAGCTGTAGCTCATGAAGGCTTATGCTCAGATAAATTTGTTAGTCTCTAAGGTGCCACAAGTACTCCTAGTCTAGTATCTGTTTCTTCTCTAGGGTCCCCACCTTGCAGAGCCATGCATAATTTTATTCACATGGGTAATCCCATTGACTCAATGTTGCAAAGATTTATGCACATAGTTAAATTTTGGAACCAAATGAAAGACATTAAAAAACAAAGTAAGTATATAACCAACAGCTACTGTAGATATTAACATTAACAATGAAGATGAAGGTTTCCTAATACAGTCAAGAAAATATTACAGCACCATTCTTCATTCTTTGCTTCCCAACATCATACGTATGTAGTAGGGGTGTTTTTTTCTGAGCAGCTACCTAAGAAAAAACTGTTCTGTGCCCAAATTGATCAAAGTACCTAAGAACAAGCCTAACTTTTATGCCTGTGAGCAGGCAGACTGAAGTCAACAAGATTGACCACATGCTTAAAATTATGCACATACTTAAGAACCTTGTTGAATACTGCATAAGAGAATATTTTAAGGTGGCACAATTTAGATTTAGTTAAGCAGGTAATGTTCTGAGACGTATATATTCACTAACAGTAGATCCTTGCTATAACGCCCTTTGCAGTAGTGAACCTTGGGCTATAGCAAATGTGGTCCCTGGATTCCACCTCTAGCCCTGCGCACTGTGGTGGGGGGCTGAGAGTTCCTTCGGCCCCAGGACTACAAGGGTTTGGGGGACTTGACAGCTCCTCTAGCCTGGGGCCATGGCGGGAGGCTGACAGGTCCTCCATCCCCAGGGCCACCACTGGGGCAGAGACGCTCACCGCTCATTGAGCTGGTTTTATTATGTCAATGGGAGAGCTCTCTCCCCTGTCAACATAACACGGCTACATGAGCGCTCTTACAGTGGCACAGCTCTATTGGTACAGATGTGCCACTGTAAGCTTTAGTGTAGACATGGCCTAAGGCAGGGTGACAACTCCCTTCTGCTGAATGGGCCATCACTGAGACGTATGATTTCATGATGACTAAATTTTACTCCAAGTCCATAAAGCATCCTTTCATCATAAATACATGATTCCTTAAATGTTACACATACATATATCTCAGTGATTATGAATCCTGACAAGTTACATGCTTTCTTTTGAAACCATAACAGGGTTCAAAAAAGAACTAGATAAATTCATGGGGGATAGGTCCATCAATGGCTATTAGCCAGGATGGGCAGGAATGGTGTCCTTAGCCTCTGTTTGCCAGAAGCTGGGAATGGGCAACAGGGGATGGATCACTTGATGATTATCTGTTCTGTTCAATCCCTCTGGGGCACCTGGCATTGGCCACTGTCGGAAGACAGGATACTGGGCTAGATGGACCTTTGGTCTGACCCAGTAGGGCCATTCTTATGTACCTTCCATGTTAAAATATCCTGTAAGACATGTGTCTGGTGTTGTGAGTTTGTCAGGTCTGAGGTGAAAGTAGTTTGCAAAGAACAGAGGACCCTTTGGCAAGGCACCTACATATCGTAACACTTCACCCCAATTAAAATAAATATATATATATATATATATACACACACACACACACACACACTGCTGCTGGCTACCAGTGACCCTTTACCATCAGCATAAAATATGTATTTTTGCATCAAGATCAAAAGTAAGTCAGCAACTAAGAAAATAACTGCTTTTATAGAAGGTAATTGCATTACAACAGTTCACTAGTGATCTTAAACTACTCTTACTTTTTGTATGAGGAATAGAGAAAAAAAATCCCTCATGCAAATGTTCACTACAGCCAGCTGTTAGTGAAGAAAAAAAGCAGTCGTACAGTGATAGATGAGTTCTATTTTTGTCTAGGTTACATGTTAGAAAGAGAATGGAAGTATTTTAATTTAGATTTCCACAAAATGAAACCCGCTTTAGCAGAATGGATAAAACTGGACCATACAGAGGTTAATTATTGCTTTTGTATGCCATTTATGTAGATCCTGCCGTTTTAATCTAAAGTACAAAAACTACTGAAAATCTACATTTAATGATCTTGCCCCATTTAAAATTTAAGGGCCTGATTATTTTATTTTATTAACACTTGGCCTTTTTATATTCATAATTTGTAGAAGAAAATACTTGCAGAAGTTTGTCATTTAGATGTCTCAGTACATGGTTCACAGGTGCAGATATTTAGATGCCAAATGACCTCAAGAATCTTGTATTTGTAACTGCAAGTGCAAAGAGTCAGGGCCTGCTGAAAACCAGGCCCCAAATGCCCACTTCAATTTACAAGAGATAGATACATCACCTCTTCTGTATGTCAAGTACCTAACCAATATCATCACTTCCATGCGCACACTTCTCTCACTGAACTGAAAGACAACTAAAGGACAATAACCAGGATGATGTGTTGCAGTCAAAAAAGTATTATCTATCTGCTTAAGGAGTACTTACTAGAAGTATTCCTAGCGGCTTTTAATTTTCAGTTTTCTTGCTATACAAGTTTAAAATATTCTAGCCAGTCATGCATTTTGAGTTCACATCATGAAAATACATTCACAGGACTATGTCACTGCTTTGTTTACTCTGGACATTGAATTAAGATTGTTCATTGCATCAGATGAATCATGTTTGGAGTTTAAAACAAACATGTTTACATCTGGCTGCAACATTATACATGTATCAATAAATAAATAATGGGGGGGAGAATGTACATTTTAAAACAAAACAAATGGATATCAGGCTGAAAAAATGCATATACTTGGTGTGTTAAATCAGGGATCGGCAACCTTTGGCATGTGGCTGGTCAGAGAAATCCGCTGGTGGGCTGGGATGGTTTGTTTACCTGCAGCATCCGCAGGTTCAGCTGATTGCAGCTCCCACTGGCCCCGGTTTGCCATTCCAGGCCAATGGGGGCTGCAGGAAGCAGCAGCCAGCACATCCCTCGGCCCGCACCGCTTCCCGCAGCCCCCATTGGCCGGGGACAGCGAACCGCGGCCAGTGGGAGCTGCAATAGGCTGAACCTGCAGATGCTGCAGGCAAATAAACCATCTGGGCCCGCCACCAGATTTTCCTGACAGGCCACATGCCAAAGGTTGCCGATCCCGGTGTTAAATCTTTGTAAATTGGAATGTTCTGACTGGAACCCATGAAGATAAAAATGGTAAACCAATACTTTGTTTCTAATTACTTCTGCAAGCAGTATGTACTGTACTGTGAACGTTCAATTTGTAGCTTGAAAACTCATCTGATTTAAAACAAAACCTCTTCAAAAAGCCAGACAACAGAAAAATTATTTAGCACCACGATAGACACCCAAATAGTTTAGTTTTGGCATCCCTTATCCTTGAATTAAAATGTTTTCTAAAACAAATTAGGATTTTTTAAATTAATAATGGGAATTATTCAATGCAAAAAAGTTACATGAATGCAATACTAAGTTTGCATAATTAAAGTCACAAAGTCAAGAAATACAAAACATTAAATTTTGTAGAGCATTAACTTTGCACATAATGGGACAGATTATCAGCGGGTGTAACATCGGCATAAATCTATTTGAAGTCTCAGAATCTCTCCTTGTGTTATGGTGTACATTTTACAACAGAAATATATTTTAACCAGCATAACAACAATAGAAATACTACTATTTATCTGAAGGACAGTCAAGTTCATAACAATTGTGGGGTTCATTAAACAACAAACCTGTGAATGAGACAGGAATAAAACTTTAATAAAACAAACTGGAGAGTGTGTCTGGTGAACTGCTGCACGCTGCCATGCAGTGTTCTCAACCCCCTGCCTCCAGGGCACATCTCCAAATTCCTAGGTACATTATACTGTCCCTTATGTGAAGGAGTCTCCCTAAATTATAATCTTTTATAAACATTTCTCTACAAAGTTAATGTTTTTATAACCTTAAATGCTGCATTTAAGTGATGCAACCACTTTTGGGGAATTTAATCATAAAACCCTAGGTTACTTAAATTTTTGTTTTGCCTTTAGTTTCCTTGGTTTTTAAACAAAAAAGGAAAAAACAGAGGTACTTGTGCTTAATAAATATTAGTATTTATATATATGAAGTTCACATCTCACTTATGAAAATGAAGTGTTTCTACCCTTGCTGCTGTTGGTCTGGAGATGGTTTTCTACCATTTCACATTTTGATAGGCATAGAGTACTGTCACAAAGACATTTGTTCTTTAACCGTAGCTTAGTATTTGCAGGATATTAGAGAATGCAACAAAAGTAGCAAACACTCTAAAATCTCAGCCCCTTTCCATGCTGATTTCCTTGTGAAGCCAGGCAGGGGAGATGTGGCAAAATCTGGACATGAGGGCCTGGATGCAACAGGAAAATGGGGTTCTTTTGCATCATGGAAGAGGATTCCTGGACTTCATGCAGAGAGTCCCCACAGGTGTTCACAGGGAAGTAAAGCCACAGGAGTGAGTCTAACTATAACTGGATCCGCAGGCCAGTCCCTCCGCACACAGTTCTCTCTTTTGAAAAAGTAGAAATACAGGAGAACAGCAGCAAATTTCCGCTATCAAATTTGCTTCAGAAAGAGAGAACGCAGTGATATGCAGATCTGAGTGGAATGAAGCCTGAGGGAGACAATTGGGCTAAGTGTGAGTTTGGCACTGAAGGGGGGGTGGGGGCACTCAATGGTGAGGGGAGTACAGCTATAAGGATAGTGTGGTTGGAAATGGCTCTGAACTGGCTGCCCCAATCCTCTGGCTCAGCACTGGTGGAGACCAGAGTGGAATAGAGGGACATAGGGACTATGAGAGTCCCCTTCCTGTCAGAGGAAGCTGATTGTACCTCATGCATCCATGAGTTGTAGGACATAGGGGTGAGACAGGCTATAGTGACAGGTGATTCATTCATTAAAACTGTCAATAGCTGGGTAAGTGTGAATGAGGTAGATCTCATGAGACATCTCGCCAAACCTTTAGGTAAGTCGGGGTGGAGTTCATGGTCACAGGACATGCTGGTAGCTAGCATAGGGAAGTGTAGGAAAGAGGTCCTGAAAGCTAAACTTAGAATAATGGGGAGGGGAGCATAAGTCCAGGACATCTCTAGTAGATTCCTCTGATGTGATCTGGCTCCATATGCAGAGCCAACTCTAGAGGGAAGCTCAAGCTCTCAGCTGTAGATGACAAGATGGTTGAGCAAGGAAAAGGGTGTTAAATTTATTAGAAACTGAAGAGCTTTGAGTGGGCTGGGGGGCAGGTGAAGCTGAGCCAAAAGAGATTAGCTCAACCTTAACCAAAGAGGAACAAGACCATTGCATGGAGATTTCAAGTTTCATGACTTATTTCATCTAAGAGCTGGCACAAAATTGCCAGATGAGGAGGAGCACACAGGTCATGTACAGACATTGGCTAGAGATGTCAGTGATGCAAAGGTCACTCTGTATTTGGTAGTAAAAGTTAGGATAGAAATTACAGCTGATCTTGAGGAGGGACAGATTGAGATCTTATAGGTACATTCTAGGAAAATACCTGCAAGTAATTAAAAACCATCAGGATTATGTTTTGGTAAACAGGGTGCTCATGAAAGGGCCAGACAGGCAGATAACCACTGAACAGGCATAGCAGAGGCAGGATCAATGACAGCATTCCCACACTGAACTGCCACTATGTTTTATTCTAAGTTGGAGTAGCCACTAGTTCTGTTTACACCTCATTCAACCATTGCCTTATCAGCTGAAACTACCAAAAGGGGAGACAATTAACACTACGTGCGGTTTTGTTTTTTGTGATGTACACACATCAACCATAAGAGGAAAAGAACTGAAATGAGATGACAGTTTCAGTTGGGCTACTCCATAGAACTGCATGGTGAAAGTCTTCCAAGAAAGGGAATTATCTTAGGTATTTGGATTTGTTCTGACTCAGAACAAAAAGCAAATATTTCAAAAATTTTCCAAAGGGAAATCCCCAGGGGCCCTGACTCAGAGACAGTCTGCCTGGCTAGCTGCCCTGGAGGCCCCAGTCTTGGAGCCAGTCCACTTAGTTTACTACCCTGGGACCATGGACCCTAGAAGCCAAGACTTGTGAGTGGGCAAGAAATGAGGCAAATTTCAAAATATTCTGTCAGAACCCAGCCTGGTTTCCAGAGACGACAGGGGCTGCATCTCTGGAACAGTGCCAGCCAACTTCTCTGCTTTGTCAAACGCTAAGCTAACTTCTTTATTTTCTTTGGTGTTCAGAAGGGAGGAATGGGAGACAGATGCTAGGGTGAGATATACATCTCACAAGGGTGATAAAATACTGAAGGGAAAATCAGAATTATACCAGAATATTTGATCAAGAAATTGGAAACTAACAAGACTCAAGGGCCAGACAGGAATGTACCCCAGTCCCCTCAAGGAAGTGCTAATAAAGACAGGGAGTTTTAGCAGAGAAATTTAAAACTTTAAAGCTTTACATTTCTCTGCTAAAAATTCCTCTCTAAAGTTTCAGAGTAGCAGCCGTATTAGTCTGTATTCGCAAAAAGAAAAGGAGTACTTGTGGCACCTTAAAGACTAACAAATTTATTTGAGCATAAGCTTTCGTGAGCTACAGCTCACTTCATCTCTCTAAGGACTTCCTTGACAGATCTGGGATACATTCCTGTCTTGCCCTTAAGTCTTGTCTGGTTTTCCAATCAAATCCACTCACGTGCTGTGTGTGTGTGAGAGAGAGAGAGAGAGAATGAGCAAGGGCATTACTCGTGAGCTAGAAAAGCTAATTTGGCTATTAACATTTAAAAGTGGTAGTAATAATCAGCTGTCATTTATAGAGCTGTTCAACAAAAGTGCATTTGAATTTTCCATAACAAAATGAATTCACTTGCTGTTGAAGTGCAGGGTCAAACAAGCACTTTAGGAAAAACTTTTTCACTAGGAGGGTGGTGAAACACTGGAATGCGTTACCTAGGGAGGTGGTAGAATCTCCTTCCTTAGAAGTTTTTAAGGTCAGGCTTGACAAAGCCCTGGCTGGGATGATTTAATTGGGGATTGGTCCTGCTTTGAGCAGGGGGTTGGACTAGATGACCTTCTGGGGTCCCTTCCAACCCTGATATTCTATGATTCTAAGCCATTGTTACCCCTAAAATCAGACCTAAGGCACCCCACTTTCCTTGCTGCAGATAATGGTGACAGATCAGCACTACTGATGCTGGACAGCACCTAGTGCTGAACAGCCTTTTCAACACATAGAACAGCTGGAAAACCTTTTGTGGCAGCATAGAACAGTACACACATCGACAGTTAGTACTAGCAGTAGTGAAAAGCTCTCTAGCCAATTGCAGTTGCAGGAGCGATTTGGATAATTACACTCTGCCCCATCCAAACTTGAGGTTGGCCATGACACCAGAAACACTCATGGAATCTGTAAAAGCCACAAATGGCCAAAGCCTCGTGTATTACATCTCATCTGAAAGATAGGAAAGACTGTTATGTTGGCAGATACTAATGCCATGCAAGAGCATTGCTGCAGACTGTCTCAAACAGAAAGTTGCCACTCACTCACACCATTTCTGCTGCACTCTTGTGTTCCTCTTGGTGATTCCCCATATCAGAAAACATTGCAGAATTCTGCAGTAACTATTCCAAATTCTGCATCTTATAGTAGATTTACAGCATTTAGGTGGTTTGTTGCTGTAGATGCTCTTTTTATAAAGGTCTCCCATCCAAACTCGGATCAGGCCCAACCTTCTGTAGTTTGTGGAATCCAATAATTTTAGCAGCCCAGTATTACATGACAACAGGGAAGATCCAAAAAATGACAGACCTACCGTGTAAACTTGATGGCAGCAGTGAGCAAATTACAAATTCCTAATTTACTCAAGGAGTGTCTGCTCAGATTTTACCAAAGGGAGATTATGCCTAATGAAATTTGTTGCAGAAGTAATACCCAAAAGCTCTGAAACTACTTATGCTACAGAGACCTATTTAGAAGCACATACAAGGCTAATCTATCAATGAATGTTGCAGTATAGGGAACAAGCTACTTACCAATAAATGTAGAAAGAAGTGGCTCATATATCAAAGATACTTGTGTTCCGGAACAGCTTGTTATGCTAGGTCAGACCTGTCACAAGGATTAATATTAGGACTGACTTTTTTTCCCCTTTATTTCAATGAACTGGAAGGAGGGACATGCTAGAGAATAACAAAATAAAAAATGCTGTTGGAAGGGGAAGAGGAAAAGTTGAAACCAAGATTAAGAAGAAATATAATTCTAGATGTTGTCTTACAGCCTCTGAAGTTCAAGCAACCTATGTTCACATAAGGGAAAATTAATCTTACCCTTAGCCGTGAACTGGGAACTCCGCAGGGTATAAGGAGCAAAATCCACCTCTGAACAGGGAAGAGAGTAGGTGCTGACCCTACCTCCCCCTCAATAGCTGCTACCACTACCCATCAGCTAAAGTAGAGGACCCATGACCCCCTTACCCACCACTTCCCAGTATTCCCTGCCATGCCCACATATTTGGAAGCAGGTTGTGTACCAGCTCATGGCTGCAAAAGAAGTGCAGGAGCCACTGAATGGCTGCTTTGTTCCAGTTCTACAGAAAATCCAGACACCCCTTTGGAGTTCTGCAGCACAAAGGGGCTTTCCATGGGTGAGCTTTTCACAGGTGAATTTGACTCATTAACTTAGTTCAACCACATTTCCTGTGGGCTTTCATCCCTCACATTATCTCTGAAATTCAAGCAAATCTGCTTTATACCTGAGCATCCTATCAACTGTCTGTTGAACCTTGTTATAAGCTGATATAAAGCTGACAGAGAAGCCATTTGCAGTGCATGCTAAGTTTTTAATTGGTTGTACAAAACTCAATTAGGCTACATATCCTTGAGTTTTAACTACTAGTACCTTATTTAACTACATGTGTATATATGTATATATATATATATACACACACACACACACACACACACACAATTAGATCATTCATTTAACAAATCTGACAGCTGTCAGACTTGACTCTCCTCTACTTCTGACCAGTTCCTCCTACTTCCTATTAAGCTGAATCATAAAAGCAAAGAGCCTCCCTTTTTAAAAGGGAAATGTGATCACTATAAAAAAAAATACAAAATGCGGAGGAAGGAATGAACCTAAATGTACTTTCCTTCCAAATTTCCTCTGCTCCTGCTCTTGTAGCTGTAGAAAAAAATACAGTGTATGATCCTAATACTGCCAAACCCAGGCTCCAGTGCCCTCTTCAATGGATTTCCTGTAACTGTCTTCACAATAGTGAAGCTTGTATTTCTGGTTATAAAAAAGTTAAGTTACATAAGTCACCTAACTATTCCTGGTCTCTTTAGTTTGGGGCAAAGCAAGTACTGCTAGGTTATCCTTTTCTATTTTTGAAGGTGGATGTATCCTTCTGAAAAGAAATGTGCAGTCATGTCTTGCTTTTGACAGATTACTTGCACTAACATCATATTTGCCAAAAGAAGCTTATTAACCTGTAGGCTTGATTCTGCTCACAATGGCAGTTTTGGAGGGATGTGGCCTATATTTCTATTAGAGGTTATCTAGTAATATTAATTTGTTGTTAACTTCTTAATGAATGGAAAAGAAACGTTACATTGAAAACATGATTAACACTTGGTGATGCCCTAGAATAATCTCTCTCATCAGTTGCCATCTCTGGCAAAGGCCCCCTTTGCATCAACATTTCCCAAACAAAAGCTATGACTACAGCTGTGCAAACATTTCCAGTGAAACATGCAGCTACACTAAACCCACTTTTGGAGTTTGGATTCCAATTTGTACCTCAGGCTTAACTTCATTTAAAAAATTGTTAAACTTCCTGAACCTTTATCTCAAATTTGGGCACAGTCTATAGCAAACCTAGGCCTGATATATATAGCAAGTCACTTCTTAGAGACAGGCCTAATTTTTTTTAGAAGTAACTAGTGGTTTTCAGTGCCTCTATTTTTTGGTTACCAATTTGAGCTACCTTAAAGAAGAGGTCTGATTTTCAGAGATCTAGGTACTCAGCCTTTTCTAAAGCTCAAGGAACCTTTAAGACATCTGAAATTGGGAATGAAATAACTGACACTTAAAATCATTAGTCACTGCTTAAAATTTACATGGATTTCTTTACTATTAACACCATTTCTTGCATAGGTCTTTGTATACATTTTCAAAAGGATTCATCCCAGCATCCTTCATCAGTATTAATATTTCCATATCATTCACGTCTATCTTTTTTTTTTTTTAAATGTAACCAGGAATGTTTTAATCTTTGTTGTTAGAAGAATATTGTTGCCATAGGAAATCCCCTCCTCCCCCTTCTGGGTTTGAACCTGCAGCCATTTTTATGTGTGGAACTTGTTTAAAAGCAATTGGAGTTATCAGTGTGATAGGTTTCCAGAACCTGCTTTTATTGGGTTTGTCTATTTTAAGCTAGGTCTGTTTTTCACCTGATCTGTTACATTTGCTTTTTATGTTTCAGTATTAGTGAAGGAAGTAAGCAACACACATGATTAAATGTATGTGTATAATGTAAGGAGATACAAACGTAAATGGAAGGACTGTTTGATACATCACTTCTCTGCTTAGTTAAATGATATTTCTGTCTAAGCAAAGATACTGTATGATACTAGGCTGATACCTTTATTAAAAAAGGTGCCTTTCATCAAGCGAGAAAAGGAAATTACAGTGTATTTCGGATGTGTTTGTAAACCATTTATCTCTACATACTATATACTTTATTTCATGTAACTGTTGCTTTTTTGCCTTGCCTTGGCAGGTCACTACTTTAACTCAAGAGGTCTCACAATTAAGAAAGGACATGAAGAACGTGATGCATCTTCTGGAAAACTTATTGACATCACAGAAGCCTCCAGGGTTCTGTGCAGTGCATGGCACATCTATGAGTCCTACATTGGAAAGCTTACAGACTAGAATGACTTGGACTACACATCAACCGTGTATGTATATGCAAGCTGGGAATATTACTTGCACCAAAGCACAACTTTGCCATGGTAACACGACTCCTGACATTTGGAACAGGGATCCATCTTCTGTAGGGAGCAGTCCCCAAAGTACTGAATCCCATGTTCAAAATTCTATGGACAGTGAATTTTATTACACTTCAGGCCTTGAATATTCACGTTCCTGCTATCAGGTAAATCAGAAAGATAATTTGCAGTTTTTAAGATGCACCTCTCCATATTCGGATACTACCTTGACTCCTCTTCAGTCTATTTCGGCAACTCTTTCTTCCTCAGCGTCGTCCTCCTCAGAGACTTCATTGCACCTTGTGCTCCCCAGCAGATCCGAGGAAAGTAGCTTTAGCCCAGGAGCAGTCAGTTCACTAAGCTTTGAGAACTTGCCAGGATCTTGGAACCTTGAAGGAACAACAGGAGCAGTTTCTGCACAAACTTCTGAAGATTTCCCACTAGATGTTGTGACAAGCACAATGGATATTAAAGATAAGCAAGCCATAAATGTATAATGATAGACCAATAAGTGGTATTCAAAGCATGTTCCACAGCTGCCAGTTTAAAACTTAACCAGTACTGCATGAGTGCTTTGTATTGCCTTTCCTCTGGTCATCATGGAGACTTGCTAACATGAAAAATCGGATTTTTAGAAAGCAAGTGGCTATGATAAGATGTAACCAGTTCATACAGTAAGAAACAATTTCTAGATTCTAGAAGCATGTCGAAAAGCATTTTGTATACACAGATATAACTTATGGTCTGTTTGGCAGACTTTTGTGATAGTCCAAAAGACCCTGAGGGTCAGAGCAGCTGGAAGTCTAGGACAAAAGAACTGTCATAGGAGGTTTTTGTTGCTTGAAGCAAAGGCTTTTCCTGAGTGCCTGATTGATGTTCTCAAACAATATCCGTGGCACTGTTTGCTTCAGGTGATCATGGCTCCTGCTGGTTTATTTGTCAGTTCCGTGAAGGCAAAGGGGCAATTATCGCTGCATGTCATCTCCTAGACAATCAACCAAATAGAATTGATAGAGAGTGGTTAGTTGTCGCACATTATTTGTCATGTAAATGAAACCTCTTTATTTATCAAAAAATACTATTTTTATATACTTGTATGAAATCTGTACCTAAAACTATTTAAAATATTTATAAGAAGAATAAGGGTTTCTTTTCATTTGGTAAAAGCTTGCAGTTTTAACAAGAAATGCACTATCATCATGTAGTAGCTCAAACTATTTATTGTTAAGACTATGTAGTTTAAAACTGGATCCCCTTTTATCTGCATGCTGTTTGCAATGAATGTATCCATGCTGGAGGAATACAAATAAAAGGTCGTATTTTATTTAAAAAAATAAACCTGGCATGTCAAGTCAGATATTAGTATTTTAGCATGTGAACTGTGCTATGCTAATGATATTTGAAGCCCTAGTTTTGTCCTATAGTATTGTATTACCACCTCTATTGTTAAAGCTGGTCCAGTGCTTCAATAGAATTTCTATTTTCAGGGGGTTAATACCTTTTGGTCAACAAAATTCAATGAGAACTGAAAATTGGCAGGTAAAATTGTAAATTAAAAGCAATATTTTTTAAACAAATTAAAAAAAATTTAAGCTATTTTAATCAGCAAGAAAAGAAGGAACAAATAATTAAATCTTGAACTGTTTGTCTATCTATTGGTTTGTATTTGTACACCAAAAAATAGCTTTGATCTTTAGAAAAAAGTTAAATTTGGCTAGTGATTTTTGTTCACAAAATTGTTTAATTGCTTTTGGTATTTTCAAACCATATTTTTGTAATGCTCTACATATTAACACTTTGAATAGTGACCATGCATGCACAGCAACTCCTTTCCATGGAGATTTTTATATGAAATTTTAAGATGAATAGTGTAGATCATAAATACATGTTCATAGCAAATCTACATAATTATACGCCCTTTATAACCTTTGATTATTTTAAATAAGGAAAAAAATCCTGTGAAATTATGTTTAAATAGTGCATCAAATCCAGCAATGAAACTCCCACTGACTTCATGTGTAATCACTATTTTGATTTCACTGGGATTTTTATTTGAGTAAGAACCTCAGGACTGAGTCTAGTGTTATGGTTTTGATGCACTAGAGAGCACAAATTCACGCCGATACTCTGTGTTTAACTCACATCATTCCACATTATTATTCTCGCTGGTGCAAATTCAGAACAAAGTGTCAGCATTTAATTTTGAACAGCTTGATTTTTGTCAGTGTGTCAGATCTTTAACATGATTCTTTCTAAGTAGTTTTTTTCTATTGAAATATGTTAATTTGAAGTTAAATACAAAAGCAAGTATGAAATGAGCTACATATAGAAGAGATTAGAGAGAGAGAATAAGGTAATTGGTAGAATGTATAACAATGTATGTCTACAGCATTTTATAGGACTAGATTATCCCATTCTTTGACAATGCCCACGGAAAGGTAACTTACTTTAAAAATTCTTTGAGGTTTTTATGCAGAGGAAGGAAAGGGGAGAGATTGAGACTGCAATCCCACAACAGACTGATAGTAGCATGGGCCAGTGCTATTTAGATCAGCCTTAACATCAGTAGAAATTTGCTACTACTTTAATTCACCCCCACCTCCCTCCAGCCAGCCATACATTTGATTTGTAGCAGAGTCTTTAGCATACACTGTTCACACAGAGCAGCTATCACTGACTTAAGATGTGGGGCAGCTATGCTGCGAGCTCCTAATTCTTCACTCCTTTGTTCCCCTTCATAGTGCATAAGGAGAACAGAGCAGTAGGCCCACTGTTCAGAATCGGCACATTTCATTTCTACAATAGTTTGTCCAGTATTTGGAAAATTCTGTTCATCTTGTACTCTGGTCACTGATTCACGGCGTAGATACATTGCCTTTGCAGTTCCTATCAACATCACCTGAGTCCAATTACAGATTCAAGACAGTCTTGCCTCTTTCATTTTATAAGCATAAATGTATATATTATGTAGAATACAATGTCGAGGAGCTCTGTATAATTAGCCATGGTTTCACTACTGTGCATTGGACTCCAGCAAAATAAGGGAATGCAAGTGCAACAACTTCTACATTAAGGAGTTCAGATGATGGCATTTGCTCCATTTTTGCCGAAGATTTTAATTTTTTGTCTGCCACCATATCTTAAAAAAATGCAGTAAACGACTGGTGTTTTCTTTCTTTCTGCCTTGGAGAGAAGGTCACATAGTAGAGGTCACTGACTGCAGCAGCTATGGTCACACTCACTTTAAACTCAATTTCCTCTCTCAAAGTCCTCCAACACAGGAAGTGATCTACCCCAAACAAATCAAACAATCCCTCCTAATTACATCTCCCCTAAAAGAAGCAAGTGCCCCCAAAACAAAGGATCACTCCCAAATTAAGTGAACAATCCCTCAAACAAACCAAAATATCAGTCTAATCCCACCAAAGCAAAACCTCAATTTAAAAAATCCTGAAACAAAAATCATTCTCTCCTCCCCCGCAATCAACTAGTTCGACTTCCTCTGTACTTTGTTGCAGACTTCTCTTCACAGTCCACTTGCATTCTGCCTACCAGACAGCCCTCCAACCAGCCTTGTTTGCTAATGTAGAGGTGTGGCTGCTGGTTAGAGCTGTGCCAGGACCAGATGTTTCAGGTTGCTCTCCAATCCAGGGGGCAGGGGGACATGTTTTGGATCGAACAAAATGTTTTATTCGACCCAAAACAAATTCTTTCATTTAGTTTAAGCTTTATGCTTTTTCAATAAAACTGAAGCAGATTTACAAACAGTCATTTTGAATTGAAAAAGAAAATCAAAACATTTGGTTTTGAAAAATGTCAGAACACAATATTTTGGTTGTTTTGGAATCTGTGGGTTTGTTTTTCCAACTGAAACAATCTGGCAAATCCCAGAAGTTTTGCTTCACCTGCATCTGCATTTTTCAGCAAAAGAAAGTTTTGTCCAAAACAATTTCACCCATCTCTAATGCTGGTGGCTGCCCTCCTCCTAAATCCTTCAGATCAGACGAGTCCTCTGTCCCACTACTGTGGCCTCAGATGAGCCAATGACAGCACCACTCTGTAGTGCGAACACCAGTGAAAGAGGGCGGCAGCTTTCTGCTTCAAAGACACAGAGATAGCTGCAAGGGAGCACCAAGCAGAGGGGAGAGCCTGTCCGTTTCAAGGGCGTAGGGTTGCCAGTTTTGCTTGGACGTATTCCTGGAGGTTTCCTCACGTGACAATCTCTAACTCCTGGAGACTGCAGGACAACCCTAGAAAGCTGGCAACCCTAGACACATGCCATTCATTAACAGCACAAGAGGATTTTATTTTGGTAACTTTAACCTGTGCTTCGGTTGGCCAAGGATCTCCCAGGAGACTTCCCAGTATCTCTACAGGCCAGTCTGATTATTTAAAATAGCCAGAAGACTGGTTTCAATCAGAAGTAACCACCATTTAGGACAATGGAATTAAACTGCTGTCAAACTGGTGTGAGAGGAGAATTAGCCCTTTATGTGCTTAAGGCATTTTGCTGTTTAAGATTTAGAGCCTAATCTGACTCTAGCCTGTATATCTGACTCTAGCCTGCCACTTAAGTGGGCCGTCCTCTCACACAGGATCCTAACGTTTGTGAATTCTACATCGGAGAGTCACAGCGGTTACTTAAGATAGGTGGAAAGCTTAGCACAGCAGGGTGGGTTAACAAAGAAAAAAGGAGCAAATAAATTATTTCTTTGGTACCCTCTAGCTGTACAAGTTGCCCTTTGAAACAGCCAGTTGCTAGTGTTAAAAGTAAACTAGCTGTGGCCATACGTGCTGAATGTTCCTAGTAACTAGGCTGTGAGGAACATTTGGAGAGAGATAAGTTTTCATTTATGTTTCTTTCCAATTCTTTTCTGGCCATCTCTTAAATCCTCTGACGCTACCTTGATCGGATTGTGCGTAGATTCAGTAGTAACAACCCCATCCATTCAAAGATTGCAAGGCAGGCCCCCAAAAGTGCTGACTGGCTTAAAAATCAGCAAATTTAAAAAACAATGAATAGTTTCTTTTGATTTGTGTTTTGGTTTTTGAGCATTTAGGTGTCGTGTTTCTAAGCTTTTCTCCCCAACCATGAAGGTTCTAAAAGGGGAGAATCTGATGTAAACACAGCTTCAGGAGCTGGGGCTTTAAGACAAAACACCCACTCTTATTACAGATTTCAGAGTGGCAGCCGTGTTAGTCTCTATCCGCAAAAAGAACAGAAGTACTTTTGGCACCTTAGAGACGAACACATTTATTTGGGCATAAGCTTTCGTGGGCTAGAACCCACTTCATCAGATGCGTGGAGTGGAAAATACAGGAGCAGGTATAAATACATGAAAAGATGTGACTTGCCTTACCAAGTGTGAGGTCAGTCTAACGAGACAAATTCAATTGACAGCAGGATACCAAGGGAGGAAAAATAACTTTTGAAGTGGCAATGAGAGTGACCCATTTGAAAAGTTATTTTTCCTCCCTTGGTATCCTGCTGTCAATTGAATTTGTCTCGTTAGACTGACCTCACACTTGGTAAGGCAAGTCACATCTTTTCATGTATTTATACCTGCTCCTGTATTTTCCACTCCACGCATCTGATGAAGTGGGTTCTAGCCCACGAAAGCGTATGCCCAAATAAACGTGTTCGTCTCTAAGGTGCCATAAGGACTCCTTCTTGTTTTTCCACTCATGAGACTCACAGGGGAACGCTCTAGTTCATGCAGACTGGAATGTTAAGATGTTACCAATTATTGTGGGGTGTTTTAAGTGAGTTAAGGAGTGCCAGAAGATTTCCCAGAGAGAGGGGCATAGAGGGAACACATGGGAACTTTTTTCCTCTGCTTGAATGGCCCACACTTCCTGATTAGTGGGAGCATTCAGTACATATTACCAAATATAACTCTACTTTAATTTGACCTTAAACTTCAGCTATAATCACACCAAAGGCAGCACACATTTGAACTTCAGTCCTCTATTTCAAATATGACTTTAAAAAAACAAAACCAACCCACAACCTTTCTATACATTGTGTTTTGTTTCAGCCCTAATAAAATAGGAAAATAGAAGCTCATGGCTGCTGAAAATCCTTGAGTTAGAGAATTGAGAAAGCCTTTACCAGGTATCCAACAGATTCTGCTTTGTGCCATAAAATCTAAGCTTTCATTTAGAAAAAGACAAAAACAAAAGAAGTTTCTAGCTCTTCTGTTTACAAACAATCAAACCCTATGCACCATTTTCCTTTTAAGTCTGCATACAACGAAAAACAAAAGACAAACTGCTACATTGGATTAGTAGTCAGGGCTAACTTTGTACGCTATAGGTCTACTTAAAGGCCAGCATTGTCAGACATTTCAGCTTAACATTCATCTCATTTGTCAGGATCTATTTTGCACAGTTTGATGTTACGTTTGGGTAGATGGTCCCTAGAAATCAAGGTGCGCATTTTTAATATGCAAATAGTTGAACATTATTTGATACAGTGCTTAAAAATCAGAGTAAAAGCAGCAGGTGAACAAAAACATTACATTACTTACAGGAAGTGGAAGGGACAAAGTTTACTTCCAGTCTAAAATTCTCTTCAAGTGGCAAAGCTCCCTTTTATCGCTTTACTTGTTACCAATATTTGATTCCATTGAAGACAGCCATCAAATGACAAGCCTTTCTCCCTTTAAAGGCAATTAAAACTGTTGTTGTTGGACCATGTTTGCCAAATAGTTATCAATGTCATTGCCTGCTTATATTTTCCCGAAGGAAAACCATGAGCTTGCACTATACATTATTCAACAGAATCCTAGTTAACTGTAGACCAGGGGTGGGCAAACTTTTTGGCCTGAAGGCCACATCTGGGTATGGAAATTGTACGGCGAGTCATGAATGCTCATGAAATTGGGGGTTAGGATGTGGGAGGGGGTGAGGGCTCTGGGGTGGGTCCAGAAATTAGGAGTTCAGGGTGTGGGACAGGGCTCCAGGCTGGGGAAGGGGTCTGGGTGCGGGGGGGGGGGTGGAGGGGGAGCTCCGGCTGGGGATGCGGGCTCTGGGGTGGGGCTGGGTATGAAGGGTTGGGGGTGCGGGAGGGTGCTCAAGGCTGGGACAGAGGGGTTTGTAAGGCAGGAGGGGGATCTGGGCTGGGGCAGGGGGTTGGGGTGTGGGAGGGAGGTCAGGTGTGCTTACCTCAAGCAGCTCCTGGAAGCAGTGGCATGTCCCTCCTCCGGCTCCTCTGCAGAGGCGCAGCCAGGCGACACTGCGCGCTCCCCTGTCCGCAGGTGCCGTACCTGCAGCTCCCAGTGGCCTTGGTTCCCAGGAAATGGGAGCTGTGGGGGCAGCATGCAGAACCCCCTGGCTGCCTCTACATGTAGGAGCCAGAGGGGGGACATACTGCTGCTTCAGGGAGCCATGGCACACAAAGAGTGGGGCAAGCCCCCTACCCCACTCTCTGGCTGAAGTGCCAGACTGGGGCAAGCCCTGGACCTCACTCCCTGGTGGGAGCTCGGGGCTGGATTAAAACCTCTGAAGGGCCGGATGCAGCCCCTGGGCCGTAGTTTGCCCACCCCTGCTCTAGACAGAATAAGAGCTAAGGAATTCCAGTTTGACAGCTTCATCGTGCCAAATGCTAGAGCATCTGGTTTCCTATTCCAAAGCCTTTGCACAGTGGGCTTAGGTTTATTACAAACCCCCCAATAATTCTTGTGTAAAAGAAAAATTACCATGGCTATTTAAAAGAAGGTGCGATGTAAGCCATTTTAGGATTAAACTAGCTTTTTTCCCCCACTTGCAGAGCAGCCAGTGAGAAAAGCAATGAACTGGGCTGCAAACATGGATCATTTATGTAAACATATCGATAGTCTTCTGACTGAAGGAAGTGTAAAAACAGACCATAAGAGCGCACGCACGCACACACAAAGCAGGCTGCGATCACAAGAACCGGGCATGTTTCATTTTCGGTAAAAATGAAATGTAAGAATTTAAAAGACTATTGCAGAGTCCAGTGCCTCATTGTGTTAGGTGCTGTAGAAATGCATCATAAACAGTCCCTGGCCCAAAGCACTTTCAGTCAAATTAGAAAAGACACAGAGGGCTGAAGAAGAGAGGTACAGAGAGGTGATGTGACTTGTCTAGAGTCACACAGCAGGTCAGAGGCAGAAATAGTGCCCTTGACTCCCAGTCCAGTGCTTGATCCATTAGCCCACAGTGCCTCTCCTTAGCATTGTTGGCACCCTATGCTGCTATACCATGCTGGTTAAAATTAAAGCCAGTTGGGTGCCTAGCTTTTAAAATGTTGGGCCTAAGATTTGCAAATGTGGACTGACCAACAAGCCTTTTGATGAAGTGGAGCACTTGGATTTACAGTTGGCACCTTTATTTGCCCATGGGTGTCTCTGTACTGGTGAGAGAGCTATTTCTCAGCTCAGCAGGCAGGCTGGCCTTGGCTGCAGTTAGGGAATGGGTTCAAAATTCAGGTGAAACAAACATCTGGCCTGGCCTATGGAACACGCAGCAGGCGGATTTTCTGCTGTCCACAGCAATACGACCGACTTGCCAGAAGACGTGCAGCTGAGGCAAGGCCCTGCGTTCTAGAGAAACAGAAAGTGACTCTCAGCCATTAATATCCACCGAGCCCAACGCTGTCCTTTGTGCACAATAGGCTATTTGTAAGCCAGCCATACAGGAAGATTAGCCCTGCTCAGAACAGTAGCAGCAGCACCTGTTCAGTGACTGTCTGTGGCGGAAAGCAGGTGTCTGCTAATATGCCTGGAAGTGTGACTATTAATTAACCTTTTCAAGATGCCGTCTGAAGCTGGGAAGCTCCGAGGCGGTTTGTACAGGCGGTTCATCGCAGCTGCATGCTGAACGTTAGGCAGGCCCATCCAACCCCCACAGAGACCTAACGACTGGCCTTCTTCAGACGAAACACACAAAGCTGCCCAATGCCTGTGAAACGGTCTCTAACGTTGCCACGGTCGGGCTTAGCAGCAGCAGCATGACGTGGGCAGCCTCTTCTCGGCAGAGGCTTGGCATTTATTCGCACTTGAAATGTGCTGTGCAATCTGCGGGTCAAACGGCTGCAATTGCCACTGCTCCACACCAGTGGCACAGAAAGGTGAGGCCCGGGTGGCTCCCCCAGGCCATGGAGTCGGGGGGGGGGGGGGGGGGCACCTAAGCCACGGCTCAAACACTTTTTGGCCTAGCCAAACCTGAGTAGCGCTGTGCCCCCACCCACGAGGTCACAATGCCATTCACTCAACCTTGGAGGAGGATAAATATAGGGGCTCCTGGCCACAGGGTTCAGCCTGCTGCTGGGGCACCTAAGAGGGAAAGACAGGGCAGATGTGGGGCAAATCTATGCCCCCCAAACACTTTAATAGGAACCAGACGCTATGGAGCACCATTTAAATAAGCGTAGCCCACATCCATCCCCTCCTGTCTTCTCCCACGTCCGCTGTCCTGCCCCAGATAGCAGCACAGAGACTCCAGGACCAGGCTTGAACCAGAAAGAGGGAGCTGGCACTTGGAAACGTGTGTGTTATAGTTAAAAATTAAACTTTTATTATACCAGCAACTTTTTAAAAAAAATTAAAAGTCTGGAAAAACCCCCAACACCACATTCCTCCTCCAGGCCTCTAACGCAGCCTGGCTGTGCGGCGATGTCCTTTAGGGCACTAACGTTAAGGTAGCTGGAAGAAACTGGAATGAGCTTTCATTATCAGCAGTAAATCCATTGCAATGGAGTAAACATGGGTATAACCAAAAAGGAGAATGGGGCCCACCACATGTGTCTCTATTTGAAGGCTGGGTGAAGAACTTTCACATACACTGTAGCAACCTGACTGGAACCTCAAAGGGACATCAGGAAGACAGTCTGCCTGCACATGGCTTGAATGTTAAGCTGCAGTTGTAGCAGGTCTGTAAATAGTTGCTTTATTAAAATAATCAGTTTAGCTTTCTAGGAACAAAGTCCTTTCATGTTAATACCCAGCACACAGTATGTGTGTTTCCAGAATGTGAAACGTACACAGGCAGAATACAGGAGATGAAGTCACAGAAGCATCAACAGACTTTGTTTTGGACTCTCATGTCTGGTAACTTCATGGCCAGAGCCTGGTTGCAGTACATACAAGTCAGTGCTGTGCTACTAAGATTTTTAACAATTGGCTTCCTCAAAACTGTGCCGTCTATTAAATAAATTTTCTATGTTCATCGCTGGAGGCTATTATTAATAGTTTGAACCGTCACTCTGTATGAATGATCTCTTCTACCGTCTTTAAAAAAAAAAAAAAAACAGCATTCCAAAAGTTTTCTCCTGCAACCAGAAGGAAATGCTCAGCTGATCTACTCTAATACCACATGCAGAAAGCTGTGGAAAAAGAGACAAACAGAACTGGAACTAGCAATCTTGCAGGAGGACAAAGTTGCAGAGTAATTACTGCTCACTAATCCTGCAAGGTGGATCTGGTTAGATGCAACCAGTGTGTAAAAAAGAGACAGGCACATCTCTCTGAGGCAGAGGGAACTAGGGATTGGGAAACTGGATGGCCTGGCCCAGAAACCCTACAAATAGTTAAGATTGGGCAGAAAGCTTAGGAGGAGGTTTTGGTTCTGCCTTTGTTAACTGATTTACCAATAAAGCCGAACCCAGGGGTAAGCCTGGGCTACATACAATAAGTGTGTGTATGGTGTTTGGAGGAGGGTGGGAACTTCCACGTCTGATGCTGACAGACCAGGAGCCAGCTAGGAATGCCAAGGCCCCAGGCCTCGCTGAACACTGACAAATACAAAGCTGGAAACCAGTCTGACTCACCAGTATGTTAGTATTGTTAAGCTAAATATTAGAATTCTAGGAATGTGTTTAGACCTTAGGATGCTGCATATATTAGACTCACTTATCTGTTCCCCAAGTTATAAAGCTATAGCAAATGTTTGCAGTTACAGGGGTTTACAATGCATAGCTCATCAAACAGGAAAGAAGCCGTTTCTAATGCAATGCTGGCTTCCTCCACAAGGGGTTAGGTCCTGCCCAACAAGAAGGCCTTTGAAACTGAAGGTGCCATTGTGAATCCTTAAAAGACTTTGTTAACTGCATTCCTCTCCCCCTCCATGAGGAGGAGCCTGTGCAAGAACTCATCCCATCAGCTTGGGCTCTGGGGAGAAGGAGCTAAAAATCCCTGACAAGGAGAAACTTGGTTCTTTTTGCTGCTTGGACTCTAAAGGGACGAGAATCACTAAGCATAAGCAAAAGCCCCCCAGCTGTTTTGCCTGGGTTAGCCCTAAAGGACATACGGAATTTGCTTATTATACAAGTTTGTTATCTTGTGTGTCTGTGTTACCTGTTTTAAACTTGGAAATAACTCATTTCTTTTTTCTAGTGAATAAACCTTTAGTTTACCATAAAATTAGCTATAGGTGTTGTATTTGGCTTGATAGCTAGGGTGCAACTGACTTGGGGTAAGTGACTGGTCCTTTGCAACTGGGAGTAACCTGGAGAATCTCATAAAAAACAAACCTTCCACACAAACTTCCGTGTGGCTGGACTTTACAAAAACTAGACAAGCCATTTACAACACACACTTTGCTTCTCTACAGAAGAAAAAGGACACTATCTAAACTCCTTCATGCCACAAGGGGTCACAACTGTGGTACCCTTAACTCACCCAACAATATTGTTAATATATCCAGCTATACTCTTAGCCCAGCAGAGGAGTAGGTCCTATCTTGGGGCCTCTACTTCTGTCTCACCGACCCCACGAACATGATACAGTTCTGTGGTGACCTGGAATCCTACTTTCGCTGTCTCCAACTCAAGGAATATTTCCACCACATGACTGAACAGCACACTAACCCAGAGAAACCTTCCTACCAACGCTAGAAGAAGGAGGATTCTGCATGGATTCCTCCTGATGGTCGAAACAACAGACTGGACTTCTACACAGAGTGCTTCCACTGACGTGCACAGGCTGAAATTGTGGAAAAGCAGCGTCACTTGCCCCATAACCTCAGCTGTGCAGAACAGAATGCCATCCACAGCCTCAGAAACAACTCTGACATTATAATCAAAAAGGCTGACAAAGAAGGTGCTGTTGTCATCATGAATAGGTCGGAGTATGAATGAGAGGCCACTAGGCAACTCTGACACCACATTCTACAGGCCATTACCCTCTGATCCCACTGAGGGGTACCAAAGAAAACGGCACCATCTGCTCAAGAAACTCGCTGAAGAAGCACAGGAACAAATCTACACAGACACACCCCTAGAGCCCCGACCAGGGGTATTCTTTCTGCTTCCCAAGATCCATAAACCTGGGAATTCTGGATGCCCCATCATCTCAGGCATTGACACCCTGACAGCAGAACTGTATGGCTATGTGGACGCTCTCCTCAGGCCCTACGCTACCAGCACTACCAGCTATCTTCAAGACACCACTGACTTCCTGAGGAAACTACAATCCATTGGTGATCTTCCAGAAAACACCATCCTAGCCACTATGGATGTAGAAGCCCTCTACACCAACATTCCACACAAAGATGGACTACAAGCCATCAGGAACAGTATCCCCGATAATGTCACGGCAAACCTGGTGGCTGAGCTTTGTGACTTTGTCCTCACCCACAACTATTTCAGATTTGGGGACAATTTATACCTTTAATTCAGTGGCACTGGTGTGGGTACCTGCATGGCCCGTGTGACGGGATTGGGACTCACCACCGTGGCACCTCCTGTTGGTAACTCTGGGAATTAACTCAGTCCATGTGGAGCACCCTCTGCTGGTGGCATCCCATCCATCTCTTGCCCTCTGTTGGCACCCAGACCCGCATTGCTCCCTTCTCGCAGCATCCTCTTCAGGACACTGCCCTTTTGGCAGTGCCCCCTAATCCATGCTCATCCCCTTCCAGGAGGGAGGGGTTGTTATCAGCAGTTCTTCTCTTCACCCCAGCTACAATGGCCAACCACACCCCCTAAGTCTAACCCCTTTTGGCAGGGGTCTGGTGCAGTACATGATGGCCACTCCTAATGGCCAGGTGTAAGTACAAGGGGGGGACCCAGGCCCACCCTCTACTCTGGGTCCTGACCCAGGGACCCTTTGGCAGCAGCCTTCCTGCCTGCCCTCCTTCTCTCCCTTTGTCCATCTCTCTCCCTGGGCCGTTTCCCCTTCAACCCCTTTGCACCGGCTAGGCCCTTTCCTCAGGGCCTGCAGCCTGGCAGGTACCACACTGGAGTTCCCTTCTGCTCCCACCGCCTGCCCAGTACTGCGCTGTCCCTGGTGCTAGTCTTCTCACGCAGGAGACAGACCTTCACCCTTCAAAGGCCCAAGAGAGACTCCCTGCCACTCGCCTGGGTAGCCTTTATGTAGGGCCTAGCCTGGCCCTGATTGGCTGCCTCTTGCTCAGCCCTGATTGGCTCCCCGCAGGCCCTCTCTGATTGGCTGCCTGTCTGCGCAGCCACTCTGTCCTGCTGTAGCCCAATCTGGCCTGGGGGTGGGGCACCGCCCCACCACAGCCCCACAGTATGCCAACATTTTTATGGCTGACTTAGAACAACACTTCCGTGTCCCGGGCCACAGCATTTTTGACAACCTATTTCTAGTCCGAGACCTTTTGGAACTCGGGTGTAGAGACAGTCTGTCGTTCACCCTCCTGTCTCTTGATCAGGAGAAGGCGTTCGATAGAGTGGACCATGGGTACCTCCTGGGCACTCTGCAGGCATTTGGATTCGGACCTCAGTTTGTGAGTTTTCTCCAGGTGCTGTACGCTTCCGCGGAGTGTCTGGTTAGGCTCAACTGGACCCTGACCGAACCAGTCAGCTTCGGGCGAGGAGTACGGCGGGGTGCCCCCTCTCGGGCCATCTGTATGCTCTGGCGATCGAGCCCTTCCTCTGTCTCCTCTGCAGGAGGTTGACAGGGTTGGTGCTGCGGGAGCCGGAACTGCGGCTGGTCCTGTCGGCGTACGCCGATGACGTACTCCTCGTGGTCCAGGACCCGGGCAACTTGATGCGGGTGGAGGTTTGCCAGGCCATCTATTCGGCAGCCTCCTCCGCCCGAGTCAACTGGGTCAAGAGCTCTGGCTTGGCGGTGGGGGACTGGCGGCAGGTGAGCTTCCTCCCACCCGCGCTTCAGACAATCCAGTGGAGCGCGGGTCCACTGCTCTACCTACGCGTTTACCTTTCTGCCATGCACCCTTCTCCGCCGCAGAACTGGCAAAATTTAGAAGGCGGGGTGATAGAGCGGCTCCGGAAATGGACGAGCTACTCTGATGTCTCTCCCTCCGAGGGAGAGCACTGGTGCTTAACTAACTAGTCTTGTCCACGCTCTGGTACCAGCTCAATACCCTGGTCCCGGCCCCGGTTTTCCTGACCAACCTCCGGACATCGATTCTAGAGTTCTTTTGGTCAGGAATGCACTGGGCCCCTGTTGGGGTTCTTCATCTACCCCTGAAGGAAGGAGGGCAGGGCCTGAAGTGTCTGCACACTCAGGTCCGTGTCTTCCACCTCCAGGCCCTGCAGAGGCTCCTTTATAGTGCAGGTAGTTTGACGTGGAGCATATTGGTGCACGCCTTCCTGCGCCGCTTCCAAGGGCTCCGATACGACCGGCAGCTCTTTTATCTCTGTCCAAGAGGTTTTCCGTGAGACCTCTCCGGGCTGCCGGTCTTCTACCAGGATCTCCTCCGGACCTGGAAACTGTTTTCAACGACCAGGTCTGTGGCGGTCACCGTGGGAGCAGATCTCCTCGCGGAGTCCCTGCTACACAACCCCCAGCTCCGTGTGCAGGTGGCGGAGTCCCGCTCGGTGCACCAGAGTTTGGTCCTGGCGGAAGTCACGAGAGTCGGAGACCTCCTGGACTACGACCGGGGAGACTGGCTGGATCCCGTGACGCTCGCTCGGCGCATGGGGCTCTCCAGACCTCGTACCCCCCCGGCGCGTACTTCAGGAGGTGAAGGCCGCCTTGACGCCCGCTGCTCGGGCTTATCTCAACCGAGCCCTGCGCGAACACCCCGCCCACCCTCTACCCCAGGCCCGCCAGACCTTTCAATTGGGCCCCTACTCCGTAGATCCCAACAAACCCCTCACCCTTTCACTGCGAGCCGGCTGCATGAACTGCAGCTGGTCAGCTTCCAAATCGCGCCACGGAAATATCTATACACACTCACGCTTCACACCCTTCACGCCCACACCCTGGTGTCCCGCCCTGATACAAAGTGGCGGGACCTCCTGCCACCTTTCGAGGGTGAGCAACCCCGGTGGGCCAGCCTGTATTCCACCTTGATCCCGAGGCCCGTCAGGGACATTAGTTGGCAGCTCCTTCACGGAGCTGTGAGCACGGGCATGTTTTTGACACGGTTCACCCCCATCCCGGATACTTGCCCTTTTTGCAACGTGAGGGAAACCCTGGCGCACGTATATTTAGAGTGTGCCAGGCTGCAGCCCCTTTTCTGGCTCCTCACAAATATTTTATTATGCTTTTGGCTACACTTTTCCCCTCACTTCTTTATCTACACACTCCCCATCCGTGGCCCCACAAAATCGCAAGATCTCCTGGTTAACCTCCTCCTAGCCCTAGCTAAAACAGCCATTTATAAAACCAGAGAGGGGAGGTTGGCTAATGAAGCGTCCTGCGATTGTAGGGCCGTTTTCCGATCCTCAGTACATTCCCGTATCTGGGCGGAGTTCCTCTGGGCGTCATCCACCGACTCCCTTGACGCCTTCGAGGAGCGGTGGGCGCTGTCCGAGGTTCTCTGCTCGGTGACCCCGACTGGTTCCCTCCGTCTGACCCTTTGATTGAGGGGAAGAGCGAGAGACCCCAGCCCCAGCCATTGCCGCTGTGGATACCATCATCACTGTCACCTAGGAGGGGTCCTATCACACGTGGGTGTACGTCCCCAACACCCCCAAACCGCCCACCCCGCAGCCATGCCCATCTTGTCGGGCCCTCTCAGGAGAGGAATAATCGGTGACACTGGGCGTGGCACTACGTAACTCGAGGGGGTGGAAGACCATGAGTGTCGAGGAAGCCCCCCCGCTCTAGCCACCAGGTAACTTAGGAGGGTGGAAGACCACGAGTGTCGAGGAAGCCCCACCACTCTGGGCCCAGGCTAGCCTGAACACTTCTCCCTCCTGAAGGCTGCTGTGTTATACCTTGTGTTTGCTTTTGTTTTGTTGCATAGTTTTGCTTTATCCTTTTTGGTGATTCCTTGTAAGTAATTACACAAATAAAATTCTTTTCTGCTTTAAAAAAAAAAAAAAAAAGACTCTTCCCGGGTGCGCTTTTCATTACCAGAGACAATCTCCACCTGCTTTATAGACTAGCAAAAACCAGGTTTGCATCTGGTCCATTGTACTTGTGCAGTTAGGCCTGACTTTCCTGACTTCTCATCATTAAATTGTTAAGCATTTTTGGATGGCAGTAGCAACTGTGAAATATAAGTAGTATGACACAACGACAAGGAACTGGTTTTATAAAAGCATTTTGCTTACTCAGAGCGGCCTAGATTCAGTTTGAAAAGAAGAGTCCCATTTCCATGTCACAGAACTCCTGAAAAATTGTTCTTTTGTGGGCTTTTGCAAACTGGAAGAGAAGCAATTTATTTTTCTGACATGCTGTCCCAAATTGGAGTTCCACGCAGGCAGTCGCCTTTTGCGAGAATTGCAGTATTAATGGGGCTCTCCAGATAAATGGTGATGCTGCCTTGCTTAAACTTGCCTGGGTGAAATATTAATTTTTAATACCAACACAAATCTGCTCTCACATTGTGCACGCAAGATATTATGTAGCTCAGATCAGACCCCGGTTACTTATAAAGGCTGACACTATGAAAAAAGCCTTTTTTATCTCCGCTTTTTGCAAATTCTGCCATGTAAGTAACATCAGCATAAAATAGATGGCTTAAAAGTGGACAAATCATTTTCAATATCCTGTTCAGAACCTCAGCCAAACATCTGTGGTGTTGACCCACAAAGAGAGTGTAAATATATTAATTTTTAAATTGATGCCAAGCAAACACTGGTTTTATTATTTATTTTATTCATGCTAAATGTTTTCCGGAGACCTGATTTATGACACAAGTGCAAGCTAGCCCAAAACAACATATGCTGCGAACAGTGATAATGAAAAGGTAGTGTATTTGCGTTTATTACCCTTATTAATAAATGATTGGGCCCACAGAACAGCAGAAAGCAGATCAAAGTAGTGCACGGTGATTCATTGCAAAGAGTTAACAAGAGAAAACTTTAAAACAATAAAAGACTAGCTGCAGTTAGGATAGTAAGGGAGGCTGAAAACTCACCACCTCCGGAGACAGAGTTATGCAAGGGAAGAGGAACTACAAAGATGCATTAAGAAGCTATATGTTCTCCTGGAGCAATTATAAGGGCTTCAAGAGGTATCCGTGAACAACAAAATGATCCTTAAAATTTACCTTTTACATGTTTCTCCTGGACCTAGTTGCTTTGCATTCGATAGAATAATACAAATTAAAGACCTCTTAGCTTTTTTAGAGCTGAATCCTGCTCCCATTGAAGTAATGACAAAAAAACCTTTGGCTTCAATATTACAAGCATTCCACAGGAAGTGAGGAACACAGGATTGAGTCCAACAGTAGATTTCCTAGCTGTTTGTCTTACATCTGAATTACATCCCCATACAATGGCACTTCTATCACTTCCCCAGGGATTATTCCACAGCCTAATACAGCTCACTGTCAAGATTCTTTTTCCATGATGCAGCCTATATTTTCTTGATTTAATTTCAGCCAATTCCTATTTACACCAATTTGGGCCACCCTACATAAATTCTCTCTCTTCCTTATGTTTGCAGCTTTAGAGATTTGCAGAATTATGTCCATCTGTACCTGTTAAACTTCTAATCTTTCTTCAGAAACTTCCATACACTGATCAATTTTGCTATTGAAAATCCCACCTATCATGTTTCACCTCCCACTGCATTTCCGATTATTTCCCCCCCAGATGGGCTAGCTTGCATTTTTCTAAACTGAGTTTCATTTTGTTGTTTTCTACCTGTCTTTTAAAACTCGCTCAGTCCTTTTGTTTTTGTTCTCTGCCATCAACGTATTCACACCATCTCCCAGATATCCCCTGCCCCATGAAGAAAGAAGAGATCATCTGTCTCTGTTGCACATATTCCACCCTACTACAGATCCATACAGGAGAAAGGTTTAGGCCCATGTTGGTTGGGGGCAGGATAGGGATGGAACCAATGGAACTAAATCATCTATTAGCAGTCCACATGGGTACCTTAGCAAAGCTAACACAGCCCCTGGCTTATAGATAGATGTGGCTGGTGGTCCCATCCTAGTTTCTGCTTGCACTTCTTCATGGGAGGCCCATGCTGGGAGTTCCCAGATGCCTACACAGGCCCTTACTCAGGTTGCTTGATTTCTTTTAAATGTCTTTTGGCATTTTCTTGGTAATGACCTTTTCAATTAACACTGGAGTAAGACAAGAAATCTTCCTTAGCATTTATACATCCACTTGATCCCTCATAAAAGGGAGTTTATTTAACCCTTTTCCTCCTATGGATAAAGGGACTTTACTCTGTGCATTCAATTAATCAGATGTTCAAAGATTCGGAACAAGTTCAATTTGCAAGTGACTTCAGTCTGAAATAAAATTTATTTTTCTTTCCTGTTCAGTTTCCTCTCCAATGTGGAGGATGCACTTATCTCTCACAAAAGTTATCTCTAGGTCAATCCACAGCTTTTTCAAAAGACCTGAAAAAGAAATGGCAACCAGTAGCCTATGTAGAGAAATTGACCTATCTGTCAGTTCTAACTAAAATATAAGGACTTTCTGCCTCACTCTTAGGCCTCAGAGTGCTATCAATTACAGCTCTGTAATGAATCTTACCTCATTTCTCCATGCACAAGGTCACCACTCTGCCAGTGCTGATGGGCCTATCCATGCTCACGGAACATTTCTAGGTAGACTTCTAACATTTTGGGATCCTATTAGCAGCTTCGTGTTTTCTGTCTACAGGCATGAGCAGTTTTTCTTTGATATCTCCTCATATTTGATTTCTGAGGTAGTGTGGCCAGGGGCTAGGAGCATATATTTAAGTTTTGCAGTTGTTTGTTTCTTTTTCCAATTTATACAGTACTTGTGTCATCAGATGTAATTCCCCCATGAGCCCTGAACCATCAGAGTGTAGGATTTTTATTTGATATAAAGGAGCCAGCTTGTTCCTTAGGCAGCCCCATAAGTAACAATATAAGATATACCAGCTTTCATCCCTAAATCCCCCAATGCAATTTATACACTACTCTATGGAGAAGGGAGTTATTTTAACATGAACTGCAGCCACATTCTTGGAGACTTAAAGTTCCTGATGTCCTGCATAGCAGGGTGAATTCCACTGACCAAGACTGAGTTCCCGTAAAGAAGTGACACTCCTTTCCTGCAAGGCAGAGGGGATTTTCAAGATTGGGCCCTATTTACATTTGCGATTGTTAGCTCCTATTAAAGTAGCCAGCATACTCAAAAAGATACCTGTATAATAAAGCAAAGTCAACAGGGCTAATTGAAAAATTTCTGTCAACCTTTTTCAGGGGGAAAAACTGGGTTAGAGACTAACATGTGCATGTGAAAAGCGCCTGCTTTGTGCAGAAAATGAGTTTTTCTGCGAGAAACCTCCACACCCAAAAGCAAAATATTTTGATTTGGAAATTCCGCCACAGTATCTCATCAGAGTTGTAGTTTAGTTACCTGAAGTCCCCATTTTCCTCTGAGCCAGGCTCCCTGGTCTGATTACATTCATCATAGTGGTTTTCAACCATTTCTCATTTGCAGACCCTGCAACCATTTCGAATGGAGGTGCAGACCCCTTTGGAAATCTTAGACATAGCCTGCAGACCCTTAGGGGTCCATGGACCGCAGGTTGAAATTGACTGATCTATCAAATGCACTATGGCCAAAAATCTCAATACAAATCTCTGTAAGTTACACTGAAAGAGAATTGTTTCAGAGTACAGGGATGATGTACAGTTAAAGAGGCTAATATTTAACTTGTAGAGATTAAAATGGGGAAAGAACAAGTTAAAAATTACTTAGACAAGTTAGATGTCTTCATGTCACCAGGGCCTGATGAAATACATTCTAGAATATTCAAGGAGCTAATTGAGAAGATATCTGAGTTATTAACAATTATCTTCTAAAAGTCATGAAAGACAGGAGGGATTCCAGAGGACTGGAAAAGGGCAAATATAGTGCCCATCTATAAAAAGGGAAATAAGGACAACCCAGGGAATTACAAACCGGTCAGCTTAACTTCAGTATCAGGAAAGATAATGGAGCAAATAATTGAGCAATCAATTTGCAAACACCTCAAAGATAAGGTGATAAGTAACAGTCAGCATGGATATGTCAAGAACAAATCCTGTCAAACCAATCTAAGAGTTTTTTTGATAGGGTAACAAGCCTTGTGGATAGGGGAGAAGCAGTATATGTAATTTATCTGACTTTAGTAAGGCTTTTGATACTGTCTCAGACAAACTTCTCATAACCAAACTAGAGAAATACAACCTAGGTAGAGCTACTATAAGGTGGATGCAATACTGGTTGGAAAACTGTTCCCAGAGAAAAGGAGTATTTGTGGCACCTTAGAGACTAACCAATTTATTTGAGCATAAGCTTTCGTGAGCTACAGCTCACTTCATCGGATGCATACTGTGGAAAGTGTAGAAGATCTTTTTATACACACAAAGCCAAAGCTGCTCGGCAGCTCTCCAACACCACTTTCTACAAGCCATTACCCTCTGATCCCACTGAGAGTTACCAAAAGAAACTACAGTATTTGCTCAAGAAACTCCCTGAAAAAGCACAAGATCAAATCCGCACAGACACACCCCTGGAACCCCGACCTGGGATATTCTATCTACTACCCAAGATCCATAAACCTGGAAATCCTGGGCGCCCCATCATCTCAGGCATTGGCACCCGACAGCAGGATTGTCTAGCTATGTAGACTCCCTCCTCAGGCCCTACGCTACCAGCACTCCCAGTTACCTTCGAGACACCACTGACTTCCTGAGAAAACGACAATCCATCGGTGATCTTCCTGATAACACCATCCTGGCCACTATGGATGTAGAAGCCCTCTACACCAACATTCCACACAAAGATGGACTACAAGCCGTCAAGAACGCTATCCCCGATAATGTCACGGCTAACCTGGTGGCTGAACTTTGTGACTTTGTCCTTACCCATAACTGTTTTACATTTGGGGACAATGTATACCTTCAAATCAGCGGCACTGCTCTGGGTACCCGCATGGCCCCACAGTATGCCAGCATTTTTATGACTTAGAACAACGCTTCCTCAGCTCTCGTCCCCTAACGCCCCTACTCTACTTGCGCTATATTGATGACATCTTCATCTGGACCCATGGAAAAGAAGCCCTTGAGGAATTCCACCATGATTTCAACAATTTCCATCCCACCATCAACCTCAGCCTGGTCCAGTCCACACAAGAGATCCACTTCCTGGACACTACAGTGCTAATAAACAATGGTCACATAAACACCACCCTATACCGGAAACCTACTGACCGCTATTCCTACCTACATGCCTCCAGCTTTCACCCTGACCACACCACACGATCCATCATCTACAGCCAAGCTCTGTGATACAACCGCATTTGCTCCAACCCCTCAGACAGAGACAAACACCTACAAGATCTCTATCAAGCATTCTTACAACTACAATACCCACCTGCGGAAGTGAAGAAACAGATTGATAGAGCCAGAAGAGTTCCCAGAAGTCACCTACTACAGGACAGGCCTAACAAAGAAAATAACAGAACGCCACTAGCCGTCACCTTCAGCCCCCAACTAAAACCCCTCCAACGCATTATTAAGGATCTACAACCTATCCTGAAGGATGACCCAAAACTCTCACAAATCTTGGGAGACAGGCCAGTCCTTGCCTACAGACCCCAACCTGAAGCAAATACTCACCAGCAACCACATACCACACAACAGAACCACTAACCCAGGAACCTATCCTTGCAACAAAGCCCGTTGCCAACTGTGCCCACATATCTATTCAGGGGACACCATCACAGGGCCTAATAACATCAGCCACACTATCAGAGGCTCATTCACCTGCACATCCACCAATGTGATATATGCCATCATGTGCCAGCAATGCCCCTCTGCCATGTACATTGGTCAAACTGGACAGTCTCTACGTAAAAGAATAAGTGGACACAAATCAGATGTCAAGAATTATAACATTCATAAACCAGTCGGAGAACACTTCAATCTCTCTGGTCACGCGATTACAGACATGAAAGTTGAGATATTACAACAAAAAAACTTCAAATCCAGACTCCAGCAAGAGATTGTTGAATTGGAATTCATTTGCAAATTGGATACAATTAACTTAGGCTTGAATAGAGACTGGGAGTGGCTAAGTCATTATGCAAGGTAACCTTTTTCCCCTTGTTTTTTCCTACCCCCCCCCCAGACGTTCTTGTTAAACCCTGGATTTGTGCTGGAAATGGCCCACCTTGATTATCATACACATTGTAAGGAGAGTGGTCAGTTTGGATGAGCTATTACCAGCAGGAGAGTGGGTTTGTGTGTGCGGGGGGGGGGAGAAAACCAACCTGGATTTGTGCTGGAATGGCTCAACTTAATTATCATACACGTAAGGAGAGCAATCACTTTAGATAAGCTATTACCAGCAGGAGAGTGGGGTAGGGGGAGGTATTTTTTCATGCTTTGTGTGTATAAAAAGATCTTCTACACTTTCCACAGTATGCATCCGATGAAGTGAGCTGTAGCTCACGAAAGCTTATGCTCAAATAAATTGGTTAGTCTCTAAGGTGCCACAAGTACTCCTTTTCTTTTTGCGAATACAGACTAACACGGCTGTTACTCTGAAACCTGTTCCCAGAGAGTAGTTATCAGTGGTTCACAGTCAAGCTAGAAGGGCATAACGAGTGGAGTCCTGCAGGGATCAGTTCTGGGTCCGGTTCTGTTCAATATCAATGATTTAGGTAATGGCATAGAGCGTACACTTATAAAGTTTGCAAACGATATCAAGCTGGGAGGGGTTGCAAGTGCTTTGGAGGATAGGATTAGAATTTAAAATGATCTGGACAAACTGGAGAATGGTCTGAAATAAATAGGATGAAATTCAATAAGGACAAATGCAAAGTACTCCACTTAGGAAGGAATAATCAGTTGCACACATACAAAATGGGAAATGACTGCCTAGGAAGAAGTACTGTGGAAAGGGATCTCGGGGTCATAGTGGATCACAAGCTAAATATGAATCAATAGTATAAACACTCTTGCAAAAAAAAAGCAAATGTCATTCTGGCATGTATTAGCAGGAGTGTTGTAAGCAAGACACGAGCAGTAATTATTCCACTCTACTCCATGCTGACTAGGCCTCAACTGGAATATTGTGTCCAGTTCTGGGTGCCACATTTCAGGAAAGATGCGGACAAACTGGAGACGGTCCAGAGAAGAGCAACAAAAATGATTAAAGGTCTAGAAAACATGACCTATGAGGGAAGATTGAAAAAACTGGGTTTGTTCAGTCTGGAGAAGAGAAGAGTAAGAGGGGACATAACAATTTTCAAGTTCATAAAAGGTTGTTACAAGGAGAAGGGAGAAAAATTATTCTCCTTAACCTCTGAGGATAGGACAAGAAGCAATGGGCTTTAAATTGCAGCAAGGGAGGTTTAGGTTGGACATTAGAAAAAACTTTCCGTCAGGGTGGTTAAGAACTGGAATAAATTGCCCAGGGAGGTTGTGGAATCTCCATCACTGGGATTTTTTAAGAGAAGTTAGTGTAGTGGCGCTACTGCCCCACTCCCACAGAACAGGGGTTAAAAGCAGCCCTGGAGAGAGCTGTGGCTGGGAAAAGGAGTGAAAGCAGCTGAGGGAGTAGCCGACCATGGGTGTGGCCAACTCAATCAGGGCCCAGCTGGCCCTGATAAGAGGGCTGGGGTGACAGGAGCTGAGGAGCATCTCACTCTAGCCCTGGAGTGGGAAGGGCTAGCTGCCTGGGAGCAAGGTACCTGAAGCAGAGTAGTACTGGGGAAGGGCAAAGGGAGCTGCAGCCTGGCAACCCCCAGGCTGCAGGCCTTGATGAAGATATACAAAGGTACTGGGGCTACAGAGGTGCAGCCTGGGAATAGGCAGAGGCAGCTGGTCCTAGCCCCAGGCCAATGATGAGTAGCCATTACAGACTACAGTGTGCCCCAGTGAACTGGGGGCTAGATGATGACTGGCAGTAGCCATGGAGGCAAGGTGGGTTTAGAGGGTGGGGGTTCCCCTGGGAAGGGAAAACCAGAGTAAGGGGGTACTGCTGGGGGCAGAATCCTGAGGTAAAAGGCCATTGGGGTCTGGGAGGGACATGGGGCCTGAAGCAGGCGAGACACCAGCCAGCAGAGGTGCTCTGAGGCTGGAAAAGAGCTAATTCATAGACAACCTGCAGGAGGCACTGCACCGGTGAGTTGTTGATCTGCTACAGTTAGACAAACACCTGTCAGGGATGGTCTAGATAATACTTAGTCCTGCCATGAGTGCAGGGGACTGGACTAGATGACCTCTTGAGGTCCCTTCCAGTTCTGATCGTACAGTTGCTGACTCACAGCCATCCATTTGGGGTTTTTTCTGTTATGATTCTCTGAGCTGAGGTAGTGGATGTGTGATTTGCATAATCCC
Source organism: Natator depressus (assembly GCF_965152275.1). NCBI lineage: Eukaryota > Metazoa > Chordata > Testudines > Cheloniidae > Natator > Natator depressus. The sequence continues at coordinate 197,242,788 of NC_134235.1, read as the reverse complement.
TGTATAGATTATTGATCAATAACCTATATAGTGAATATGGCAGTCCCTGTGCTCTGATTGGCTGTTGTGCTCAGAATTTCAAATTGTTGGTTAGAAACAAAGATTCTGCGTCAGCTTCTCCAAAATGTACCCAATAAAGGAAAAGGAAAAAAAAATCCCAGAGGAAGGCTCCTAGCCTCCAAAGTAACTGCTGTACATTTCTGACTGTGACAAGGAAACTGGGTGGATTTTCCTTAAGAATTTCTGACTCTAAGCTAAGGGCTCCTGTCCCAAGTTGCTTTTAAATTTAGTTCTGACTTTCAGAGGAAAACTTTGCACTCTGGGAAGTCCCTGTCATGAGAGATTTCATACAGCCTTCTTAGGCTATACTAGAGCTGGAAAACCTGATTTCCCAGCTTGGGCAGACGTACCCACACTGGCTCTGATGGATCTAGCATGCTAAACATAAAAGTGAAGTCATGGGGGCATAAGTGGCGGGACGAGCCAGCCACTGGAGTATGTACCTAGGGTTTCAGATGGGATTGGACTTGGGGAAGCTAACCCCTCTCACTGCGTACGCCACCCCAGCTGCACTCTGTTTTCAGCATGCTAGCTCCATCAGAGCTAGCATGGGTCTCAAAGACTGACAATATCCTGAATGAACTTTATTGAATTAGATTGAATCTTATTGAAATAGGGTTAACACCTTTGACGTACACAGTATTAGATATGTGAACGTTTATGTACCATTGTGAGATTGTACAGCACTTCCTTAGCAGGAAGACAGGATTAATGCAATCTCTAGAAGGCATGAGGAAGTTCAAAGGTCTTTTTGGAACAGTGTGTGTGAAGTGAATTTCCTAGGCAGTACCTTGAGGTGAGGGGAATGCAAATTCTCCCCTTGGAAGCCAAGCTTTTGAAGATACACCCTGGGAGAAGAGGCTCATTGTATACTAATTTGTGCTTCTGGAAACTCCAGACCCCATATCAGTATAAAACTGTGGACTAAACTTGTCATGAGTCTGCTTGTTCTGAGCTGAAGCTGTGCTGAACTTGTAACTACAATGAACACGCTAGGTTGGGGTGCTGAAAGATTGCTCTTGCCAGAGCCCATGTTAGAGTTAGGATTAACTCTGGTAAGCTTATTAACATGCAAGTAGATTCTTTAATTATTTTTTAAATGTTTTCTCTCTAATGCTTTTACCTTAAGAATAAAGTAGGATTGCTTAGAAAACTGTGTATGGTAACTTATATCTGTAGCAATCACTCTGTTATCAGTCTCTGAAGAGAAAGCAAGCAGGTCAGTTTACGGAGACTCTCTTTGCTGGGAGTTACGCAGTGAAGACAGAGAACTGTTCAGCCTGGAGAGACACTGGTCAGAAGGGAGTGAGATGTAGGTCCCACACTGAACAGAGGCAACAGCTAGGAAGCTAGAGGCCTGAGAGTGGGTGCCCTTGCTGGAACACTCAGGGGCAGTACAGGTGCAGATGCCCTGACCTGTGATAGTAGGGCTGTCTACCCAAGCTGGAAATCACACCTTCCTGCTCCAATGTAGACACAGCCTTAGACAAGCCCCATAACTTTGGCAAGCACAAGTAAAAGTCCCTAGGGGGGAGAAAGCTGGGAGTTTCTTGAGCGGTTTGCAGACGTGGCTTTGGGAGGCACGGGAGGGCAAGCATTTGTCAGGGAACTGTGTGATAAGTGGTAAGAGGCCCAGGGAAAGTGAGACATTTTGGGATGGATGGCTGTAAGCAACCAGCAGCCTGTGGATGGCAGTGGCTGCAGTGAAAGAATCAAAGTTGGGAATTGTGAAAGAAATTTCAAAGGTTAAGAGTCAGAAAAGCTCATGGAATTTCAGTAATTATTGAAGTAGTATGGTAAAATCTAATGGCCCCATCTGAGAATGGGACCCATGGAGCTAGGCACTGTTCATTCATACAGTAAGTAACAACCCACGGCCTGAAGAGTTTACAACCTAAACAGACCAGACAGGCAAATGATTCAAGGAGAAAGTGAGATGAAGAGATTTTCCCAAGAGCCAGAAATAGAAACCAGGCCTCCTAAATCATAGGCCAGTTTTCCATCCACTAAATCCCACTGCCCCTCAAGCTTTGATAAGTATTTAAATGATTGGTGCTTACCCAACCTGAATCTCTGAATCTTTCACTTATTAATATTTGTGCAATTATATACATGTTTTACTGTGTGATTTGTAGATCCCTGCGCACACAATTCCCCTGTACTTTGCACAAGTTCATTGCACTTTTTGGCTTGATGGCACAGCCCTGGAAAATTCATCACCACAGGTTGTTGTGTTCCAAGTACATCTCAGGACAGATGCTTTGACCTGATGAGTTAAACTCAAGTACAGTAGAACCCCAGAGTTACGAACACCTCTGGAATGGAGGTTGTTCATAACTTTGAAATGTTCACAACTCTGAACAAAACGTTGTTGTGGTTCTTTCAAAAGTTTACAACTGAACACTTACTTAATTCATCTTTGAAACTTTACTATGCAGAATAAAAATGCTGCTTTCCCTTTATTTTTTAGTAGTTTACATTTAACCCAATACTGTACTGTATTTGCTCTGTGTGTGTCGTCTGCTGCCTGATTGTGTACTTCTGGTTCCAAATAAGGTCTGTGATTGACCAGTCAGTTCGTAACTCTGGTGTTCGTAACTCTGAGGTTCTACGGTAAATTAAGGAATGAAGGTGATAGCTTCTACTTCTCTCCAACCAATTTCCACATTTCCCAAAGACTCTTCTGAATGCTATTATCACCCAAAACACCTGCCACCAATGTGCAAGCAGCAAAACAAGGAAAAAGGCGAACACAGTACAAAAACGTGCTGACTAAAATGCGAACAAATCAGCTGTTAGTTTTTCTTTCTAAACAAAATAGAGCAAGCATACAGATAAAATCAAACAAGATATATGGTTACATAGCAATGAGTATCTGTTCAAATAAACAATGAAACTTCACTTCAATGAGTTTCAATCTAAATAGCGCACAGCTTTTTTTAAAACAGCTGATTAACTTCTAAGATGACATAATAGGCTCTGAGGAGAGGCATCTGGTTCAGGGCAAAGGCAGTAAGAAAAGCTCACTCTAGTTGGTCTTGTTACAGACTGTGGCTGGAACCAATTCAAACTACAGCCAAGGCACAGCACCTGGTGACCACATGCTGGTCCCCTAGCTCATTACAACATGGTTTCAATTTGTAATTGTAGACTGAACCTTCAGCATGCTGCATAACCAGTATAAACCCTCTTACTACTTCTTTGGAAGCTATCATTCATTTACCTGTATTACAGGTAACATCCATTCAGATACACGCATGATACAGTCTTTAATTACATGATCATACACTATTTTCCACAAGATCCCTGCCTCATTATGTTACTGGAGGGAACTGGAAGGAACAAGCCAGCTGTATGTGTCTGTCATGTCTCACAAAGGGTTTAAAGACTAATAATAAAACGTAATACTCTTAGTTCTCCTGTTTTCTGCCTATTCTTGGGTACTACTCTGCCATAAATATAAAGGGAAGGGTAAACACTTTTCACCTGTAAAGGGTTAAGAAGCTAACAAAATGGCACCTGAACAAAATGACCAACGAGGAGACAAGGTACTTTCAAAGCTGGAGGGGGGGAAACAAAGGGTTCTCTCTGTTTGTGCATTGCTTTTGTTGGGATCAGAGTAGGCATGCAGGTCAGAACTCCTGTAAAGGGGTAATAAGCAATCTAATTAGATACGCATTAGATTCTGTTTTGTTTAAATGGCTGATAAAAATAAGTTGTGCTGAATGGAATGTGTATTCCTGTTTTTGTGTCTTTTTGTAATTTAAGGTTTTGCCTAGAGGGATTCTCTGTTTTGAATCTGATTACCTTGTAAGGTATTTACCATCCTGATTTTAGAGGTGATTCTTTTACTTTAATTAAAATTCTTCTTTTAAGAACCTGATTATTTTTTCATTGTTCTTAAGATCCAAGGGTTTGGGTCTATGTTCACCTATGCAAATTGGTGAGGATTTTTATCGAACCTTCCCCAGGAAAGTGGCTGTAGGGCTTTGGGGGATTTGGGGGGGGGGGAAAGACGTTTCCAAGTGGGCTCTTTCCCTGTTATATTTGTTAGACGCTTGGTGGTGGCAACAATAAAGTCTAGGGTAAAAGGTAAAATAGTTTGTACCTGGGGGAAGTTTTAACCTAAGCTGGTAAAAATAAGCTTAGGGGGTTTTCATGCAGGTCCCCACATCTGTACCCTAGAGTTCAGAGTGGGGAAGGAACCTTGACATACTCCTACCCTCATTTTTGCCAATTGCAGATTAATTTTATATCTTTATGCTCATATTTTATTTCTTTTTAAGTTTTTCAAATCCAAATACCTCTGAATGTTTTTTTGAATAATAGGAGCTACAAATAGGAATAGGCTGAATGTGAATTACACTTTTAGCCCATTTCCCCCATCCCTACTAAGTGGTTTGGAATTATATTGTTTACTGAATCATTTTTCTAAGTTGCTTTCAAAGGAACTTGCTGGTTTGCATCTTTCAGTCTCACTAGGAAATCCTGGATAAGGACTGCCACCTCCCTGAAGCCCTTTGAGGAACAAAGCGATTATTGCGTATACCTTTGACAATTTTAGTCACCTTTAGTCTGTATCTGAAGATCAACTAAGACTTATCAAGTGGCAAGAGAAAACCCGGGTCCCACCCAATCAATATGCTGAACCAATAATGCAGAGCAGACTGAACATGCATGACATAGTGAAAATAGAGTGGCCAAAGGTGCAGTCAGGTTCCTAAGCATTGGAATGAAATACTCCTGAGACAGCGTTATGTCCTCTCCTTCTCTTGTGGCCTACTATAATTACCTGGGGATGTTCTCAAGTTGAGAAACCCAAGCAGCATCCCCCATCACCCCCTGCCAAGCAATATTGGGGGAAATTACTATTATTGACACCTATAGCTAAGTCCTTTATGAAACACTCCCAGCAGTGAGTCAGTTAGGAACCTGGAGAATTTGGGAAGAAATGTCATGACTATTACAACATTGTACCATCGTTATTCAAACAGCTAAGGGATTCTGTCCAGAGTGACTGATTCCTTTAATGGGAGATAGGTCCAGCCTCACATGTGACTATTAGCTGCCGTCCAGCTGAGGTTGTGTAGCTATAGGTCAGGTGATAGCCTGAAGAATACTTAGGATTAGATTCAGAAAGGGGAATTAGGCATTGCAATGCTGGGCATTGCAACGCCTCACTCCTAGGCACCCTTCCATCCTGTGGAATGCACAGCCCTGAGTTAGGTGCCCATGATCCCGGTGTGATGCATTCACAAAGATATGTGCTTCAGGAAGATTTTCAGAAGCTAGCTGGCTGAGTGAGGAGCCACCTAAGCAAGCTAGAAGTGAAATGCAGAGGGGAGGGGAGGGGCTTAGGGCCCAGAGCCACAAAGGTACTTAAGCACCTAGCTCCCATAAATCTGGGCCTTAGATGCCTCCTCTGGCCTATCAGGTGTCTATCTCCGCTTGGGTTTCTTGGCCATGAGCCCTTGCCTGGAAATAGGTGTGTAAATTAGGTGTCTAAAACTCCTTTTTCATGAAAAACGAAGGAGGGAGACACCATACATCCATTATACAAATAGCCTAGCAATTAAGACACTCCTGGCATATAGGAGACCTGTTTTCAAACCCCTGCTCAGCCTGATCTGGAGCCCAGCCCTGACTTTCAGGTCTCACACCTCTTAGGTGAGTGCCCTGACCACCAGGCTCTTGGGGATTCTGGGGCAGGTCTCACTCCAGTTGAAGCTGTTCTACTTTGTATAAATAATTAACTCATCATTGAGCCAGACTTTATAACTCAGTGGCCAGGGCACCCATCTAGGAGTCAGCTTCGACTCCCTGCTCCAAATCAGGTACAGTGAGGATTCAAACCTGGATCTCCCACCTCCCAGAAAAGTGCTGTTGGGTGTCTGGTACATGGATAGACACAAACTTTCTCACCCCAGCTGTCTTTCATGCAGGTTAGGCCTGCTCTGAGCACCTCTCCTGGACTGGGCCCTGCAGGTGAGCTAGGCAGGGGGATGCCTTATTTGAGATTCCCATCACACCTTAGGTGTGAACTAGGGCTCTAGGCAGCATCACAACTTGTACACGTCCACTGGCAGAAACTCAGGCGCTTATGAGGATTTAGGTGCCTAGGGGGTAGGCAGCTGCTGAACAGGGGTATTGTGAATATTAGTCGTGCCTCAGTGTTGGATTTAAGTGTCTAAAGAGGTAGTTAAGCACCAAAGTCCCTTTATGACTCTAACCCTGATCTCTATACAAGCCATCAAATGATCATTTGAGCTAAAGAACTGCAGAGCTACAAGCTCCTGTAGGTGACTCCGAGGCAGCTATCCCAGGGAGTGATAACTGCAGGGAGCAGGTAGATTCCTGCAGGAATCCCTGTGTCAAAGCAAAGACCCCAGGGGGCTGAGAGAGGTGAGGGAAAAGCTGCTGGGAACTGTAGCCCATATTAGGCAGAGGAACTACTTTATTTTGGTATTTTGCCTAACTTTTTGTTTAGCCAACAAATTATGCTCTGAGGCTGGCATGGCAGCAATCCTTCCCTGGGCCACTGGATTACCACTTAATTTGAAAAAAAAAAAAAAACAGGAATACTTGTGGCACCTTAGAAACTAACAAATTTATTAGAGCATAAGCTTTCGTGGGCTACTGCCCACTTCATCGGATGCATTGAATGGAACATATAGTAAGAAGATATAGATATATATACATACAGAGAAGGTGGAATTTGCCATACAAACTGTAAGAGGCTAATTAATTAAGATGAGCTATTATCAGCAGAAGAAAAAAAACTTTTGTAGTGATAATCAAGATGGCCCATTTAGACAGTTGACAAGAAGGTGTGAGGATACTTAACATGTGGAAAGAGATTCAATATGTGTAATGACCCAGCCACTCCCAGTCTCTATTCAAACCCAAGTTAATGGTATCTAGTCTGCATATTAATTCAAGCTCAGTAGTTTCTCACTGGAGTCTGTTTTTGAAGCTTTTCTGTTGCAGAATTGCCACCCTTAAATCTTTTACTGAGTGGCCAGAGAGGTTGAAATGTTCTCCTAACAGTTTTTGAATGTTATGGTTTCTGATGTCAGATTTGTGTCCATTTATTCTTTTGCGGTGAGACTGTTCAGTTTGGCCAATGTACATGGCAGAGCAGCATTGCTGGCACATGATGGCATATATCACATTGGTAGATGTGCAAGTGAACGAGCCCCCGATGGCATGGCTAATGCAATTAGGTCCTATGATGGTGTCCCTTGAATAAATATGTGGACAGAGTTGGCATCAGGCTTTGTTGCAAACGAGATACCATTAACTTGGGTTTGAATAGAGACTGGGAGTGGCTGGGTCATTACACATATTGAATCTCTTTCCACATGTTAAGTATCCTCACACCTTCTTGTCAACTGTCTAAATGGGCCATCTTGATTATCACTACAAAAGTTTTTTTTCTCCTGCTGATAATAGCTCATCTTAATTAATTAGCCTCTTATAGTTTGTATGGTAAATTCCACTTCTCTATATGTACTGTGAGAGAGTCGGGCCAGCTGGCTACAGGAGAGTAATAGAAGGCAGATGTATTAGCCCCAGGTTAAGTAGGTCCCTTTTCCCTGGGTAAGGTAACAGGGAAGTTTTTTTTTTTTTTTTGAAACAGAAACCTTCTGGAGACAATTAGAACAGACAGGCTGATTAGAACACCTGCAGCCAATCAAGAAGCTGCTAGAATCAATTAAGGCAGGCTAATCAAAGCACCTGGGTTTTAAAAAGAGTTAACTTCAGTTTGTGGTGCGCGTGTAAGGAGCTGGGAGCAAGAGGCGCTAGGAGTTGAGAGTGAGAATGCGGACTGTTGGAGGACTGAGGAGTACAAGCATTATCAGACACCAGAAGGAAGGTCCTATGGTGAGGATAAAGAAGGTGTTGGGAGGAGGCCGTGGGGAAGTAGCCCAGGGAGTTGTAGCTGTCGCACAGCTGTTCCAGGAGGCACTCTAGACAGCTGCATTCCACAGGGCCCTGGGCTGGAACCCGGAGTAGAGGGGGGGCCCAGGTTCCCCCCCAAACCTCCCAACTCCTGGTCAGACACCTGGACTGTGGGTTCAAGAAAACAGCCAAACTGAGGGCTGCTATGAAGCTCCAAGGCAAGCAAATCCGCCAATAAGTGCAAGACCCACCAAGGTAGAGGAAGAACTTTGTCACAGTATATATATATATATATAATCTTACTATATGTTCCATTCAATGCATCCGATGAAGTGGGCTGTAGCCCATGAAAGCTTATGCTCAAATAAACGTGTTAGTCTCTAAGGTGCCACAAGGACTCCCGTTCTTTTTGCAGATACAGACTAACATGGCTGCTACTCTGAAACACTTCATTTGTGTCTATTTTGAAAAATAAAGACACTCCGCAAGCTGCCTCTTTCTCACGGCTGGGCCAATGCCATCCCTAAGGCTATGGCTACACTATGAGGCTTTTAGCGACACGGCTGTGCCCACTACATCCGTCCCAGCAGCATGTAGTGTAGCTGCTGTTTGTCAGTAGGAGAGGGCTCTCCTGCCGACAAAAAACTTCCACCCCCCACAAGTGGCAGCGTCAGCAGGAGAGCACTCCTGCCAACAAAGCGCTGTTCACACCAGTGCTTTTTATCAGTAAAACTTTTGTCGTTGGGGGGCGTGCTTTTTAACACCCCTGAATGACAAAAGTTTTGCAGATGAAGGGCCAGTGTAGACAAACCCTAAAATAACTCCACTTACTTCAGTTGAATTACGTGAAGGATGAGTTACAGCCGTGAATCCAGATTTTCGGGAATCCTCCAACCACATTCACAGGCTTTGTGGGTTACTTGAAGGCATCAGAGCAGTACAAAGCAGCCAGAGATGGGCCAAGAAACTGGTCCATATATGTTAGAACACCCCAGTATAACCCCAGCTGTCCTAGGGAAATCCAAATAAAATAATCTCTGCAAGGTATGGTCCTGAATGGCCTGAGCACAGGATTGAGTGAGCGACACCTTCATTTCAATCCCCCTTCTGACATCTGAACTTGTTACTGAGCTTCAACTGGCCCCATCCTTACAAAGATGTAGTGAAGATTAGTTAATTAAAATTTAGAAATCGCTTCTCAAGGCCCTGCCTATATCACAGACCTGGTCTCTCTTCACATCCTCTTCCATTCCTCTCCCCATTGTCAGTGATGCTGCCTTGATTCCCCTCCTGTGTTCTTCTCTCACAAACACCCCTATCTCCTCATGCTGGGAATGTCCCATCCAAACCTACCTGCCAAACTATCTCCCTCTCCACATTCAACTCCTTCCTCAAACCTTGCCTGGGCCAGCTCAGCTGTGGTAAATGACGGAGTGGAAACGTAAGGAGAGAGACATAATCCCTCAAGATGTGCATGCTTCTTAATGTGTGACCTCCTGATCTTATCGTGACATTTGTCCTCCTCCTGTTAGAGTATATTCCTCTAGCATATAAGCACCCCACCAGTGATTGAAGCCCCCCCTGTGCTAGACATGGTACAAATATAGATATACAGTAGTCCCTCCCCAAAGACCATATACTGTAAATAGATAAAACAAAATGAAGGAGGGAGAAAGGAAACCAGTAAAGGCACTTGCCCAAGGTCCCACAGCAGGTCTGTGGTAGGCAGGAATAGAACCCGATTCTCCTTAGTCCTCTGTTCTAGCTACTGGTCCACACTCCCTTTTGGTTAATTTAGACTCTTCTTTGTTACACCAAGTCAAATCTAGATTGTGTACTCTTCAGCACCTCTTAATTATTTTGAGCAGTGGCTAGCTAGGATTCTTCAAAACACCTAGAAGGACAGAGGTGTTGATCAGCCACTCTCAGCAATATATTCATTTAAATGCAGGAGATTACAGAATGAAAAGTCACATATACTGATCAATTAGCAAGGCTTTGCCACATGGAGAATTCAGAAAATTTCATTTCAACAGAGCCGAGGGCCGATGTCACTGGAAGGAGATTCCAGTGCCATGGCTCTTCATTGCATTTTAATGTATCAGACACAGCTATGTGATTTTGAACACTTCTGTCTTCATGACCCAGAATCTTGTTTTGTGTAATAATCTCGGAAGCACCTGCTCTTTTCTTTGCACTGGTTTATCATAAATTATGGCACTGGGATACTTAAAAGCATTAGATTTGCTCCATCTAATTACTGTTTGTGGTAGTAGTTGAACAAAGCTCTTTTCCAGTATTTACAGACTATGCAGCAGATACTCAGATCTCAATTACATCCCATGCACAGAACAAAGGAGCACCATTTATGCTAGTATTTTACCATCTGCATTTAAGCTTAATTCCAGGAAGTTTATCAATGAAGGGGCTCTGAATGGAGTAACTTGTCTTTTACTACACTTGACAGTGTTTACTGTGAAAGGATTATTTGTTGTTATGAATGATGTGTTCGTTATTTACTGTCTCTGTTCAGCCTTTGTACATCGTTAATGCTTTATTATAGAGTAAACATCACAGAAAGTATATTTAGCATCCTTCTGAGGAGATAAGTAGGCAGATGAAATGTGATTTGCAAGTAGAACAGAGTGAAAACATATCCTCCTCGGCACCCGTCTTAGGGGTGGGAAGGTTATTTTTAACTTTAGCAGTATTGTAAGCTAGTGCCATATGGTGGTTGTAATACATCCCTCTGCTACACTGAAACTTTCTGATGGGAGAGAAAAAGCTCACTGTCTGTGGTATTCCCCATAGCTACTGCCTGACACACAACTAATCTAAGGGCTTGGCTACACTTGCGAGTTACAGCGCAATAAAGAAGCCCCGGGCGGGTAGTGAGCTATCACTACCCGTCCACACTGACTAGAGCGCTCCTGGTACTCCACCTCAGTGAGTGGAATAACGTTTTGTGTACCCCCGCTGCAGCGCTGCGGCGCCAGTGTGGACGCCTTGGTCTGTTAGTGCACTCTGATCGGCCTCCAGAAGTGTCCCACAATGCCTGTACTAGCCTCTCTGGTCATCACTTTGAACTCTACTGCCCTGCCCTCAGGTGACCAACCATCAGACCCACCCTTTAAATTCTCTGGGAATTTTGAAAATCCCCTTCCTGTTTTCTCAGCCAGGCGTGGAGTGCTCTCAGCGAGTCTTTCCAGGTGACCATGCCTCCATGCGCCAGGCAATCCCCGGTATGGAGAAATGGTGAGGTGCTGGACCTCATCAGTGTCTGGGGGGAGGAAGCTGCGCTCCAGCCGTAGGAATTACGATACCTTCGGGCAGATATCAAGGGACATGATGGAAAAGGGCCATGACTGGGATGCACTGCAGTGCCGGGTTAAAGTGAAGAAGCTGTGGAATGCCTACCACAAAGCCCACGAGGCAAACAGCCGCTCCGGTGCTGCCCCTGCAACTGCCGTTTCTACAAAGAGCTGGACACGATACTTGGGGCGACGCCACCTCCACTCCAAGTACCACCACGGACACTTCAGAGCCCAGTTCAACAAGGCGGGGGAAGGAGGAGGAGGAGCAAAGCGGAAGTGAGGGTGCTGCGGCTGAGGAAGACACCCCAGAATCCCTAGATGCATGCAGCCAGGAGCTGTTCTCAAGCCAGGAGGAAGGTAGCCAGTCGTGGCAGCCGGTGCTTGGGGAAGGACAAACACCAGAGGAGGTTCCCGGTAAGCGACTTTTATTTTGGGAAGAAAGTTGGGATGGTTATGGCTGCATGCATGCCTCGATGCAGAATAGGGCATTGATGTGCTCTCTCACATCATGGTAATCGGCCTCAGTGATCTCTTCAAAGGTCTCATCCAGAACTTGGGCAATGCTCTTGCACAGGTTTCTCAGAAAAGCCACTGTGTTCCTTGTCCCAGTAAGGCTAATTTGTCCACACCACTGTGCGGTGAGGGGTGGGGGGGCCATTGCTGCACACAGGCAAGCTGCATAGGGGCCAGGGTGGAATCCACATTGCAGGATAAGACCCTCCCTTGCTTTCCAGGTCACCCTCAGCAGCGAGATATCTTCCAGGACTAACTCTTGTTGAAAATGTGGGGACAGTGTTCAGTATAGGGCCCCCCTGATGCTGTTGGCTCTCCCCAAGGCACAGAAACCCAGAGGACAGTATAGCACAGCTGTGAAACAATCAGTCCCGCTTGACGCTGTGCTTACTCACCATTTTGGGGCTCCTGTGGGTTATGTGTGCTCGCTTTGGGAAGGGCAAATTATGCTATTGTGTAGACTGGGCTTGCTCTTAAGTATGGGGGAATCATTGCTCTGTCTGGGTGAACAATGCTGCCTCTGCTAAGTGTTGCATTTCGCCTTTACAGATGCAACCTTGAGATCTCAGCCGTCTGTGTTATCACCGGCCGAAAGACTCCAAAGAATCAGAAAGAGGCCATACAGAAGCGAGGAAGACATGTTGCATGAAGTAATGCAGCATTCAAGTAATGAAAATCAAAAAGTGCAGGAGTGGCGGGACAGTGAAAGGAGGATCTGCCAGCAGAATGAGGAGCGCCAGCACAAAAGCGCGGTGCTCCGGCAGAAAAGCACGGATCGGCTAATAAGCATAATGGAGCACCAAGCGGACTCAATCCAGGCGCTCGTAGCCATGCAGGCGGAACACTATCAAGCCCGACCCCCCCTGAAGCCCTTGTCCCAAAACTCTTTCCCTTGTGCCCCTATGTCACCTCCAACCCACTTTCCCCAACATCCGGGTTCTTATCTCCACCAGCTGCTTCCAACTCCTGTAGCTTCACCACCCAGCCCTGAAAACGACGACCCTTACCCACTGCACTCCACCCCCTACACCATGTGGTATAGCCCTTCTGAAGTGCAGCACTCATTGCACAGCACTCCAGACAGGAAGGCTGAGTATAACAGGACATATGCAAACCTGTGATTGTACCGTTCCCCACCCCACCCCCTTGCCCTTTCTGTTTCCCAAGCAGTTGTGTTTCTTTTCAATAAATTGATTTTTTGGCTTTGAAAACATTCTTTATTATTGCATAAAGTAAAAGATACCTTAGCCCAGGAAAGAAACAGACGCTGCAAGTCAGCATAGCGCAAACAGATTCCTACTAACATTGGAACCACTGCACTTCACTCCCGTGCAGGGCACCAGACATTACTGGTGGCTTTCAGCCTCAAATTGCTCCCTCAAGGCGTCCTTAATCCTTGCAGCCTCACGCTGGGCCCCTCTAATAGCCCTGCTCTCTGGCTGTTCAAATTCAGCCTCCAGGTGTTGAACCTCTGAGTTCCATGCCTGAATGAATCGTTCACCCTTCCCTTCACAAATGTTATGGAGGTTACAGCACGCGGATATAGCTGTAGGGATGCTGTAAGGTCCAGCTTCCCATACAGAGAGCGCCAGTGGCCCTTTAAACGGCCAAAAGCACACTCCACAGTCATTCTGCACCGACTCAGCCTGTTGTTGAACTGCTCCTTGCTGCTGTCAAGGCTCCCTGTGTAGGGTTTCATGAGCCATGGCATTAAAGGGTAAGCAGGGTCTCCAAGGATCACAATGGGCATTTCGACTTCCCCTACAGTGATCTTCTGGTCTGGGAAAAAAGTCCCGGCTGACAGCTTCCTGAACAGGCCAGTGTTCCGAAAGATGCGTGCGTCATGCACCTTTCCGGGCCAGCCTGCGTTAATGTCAATGAAACGCACACGGTGATCCACAAGCGCCTGGAGAACCATAGAGAAATACCCCTTCCAATCAACGTACTCGGAGGCTAAGTGGGCTAGTGCCAGAATTGGAATGTGTGTGCCATCAGTCACCCCTCAACAGTTAGGAAAACCCATTGTGCCATCCACAATGTCATGCACGTTACCCGGAGTCACAGTTCTTCTGAGAAGGATGTGATTAATGGCCCTGCAAACTTGCATCAACACTATTCCAACGGTCGACTTTCCCACTCCAAACTGGTGAGCGGCCAATCGGTAGCTGTCTGGAGTTGCCAGCTTCCAGATTGCAATAGCCACCCACTTCTCCACCGTCAGGGCAGCTCTCAATCTCGTGTCCTTGCGCTGCAGGGTGGGGGTGAGCTGCTCACACAGTCCTATGAAAGTGGCTTTTCTCATCCGAAAGTTCTGCAGCCATGCTCGTCATCCCAGACTTGCATGACGATGTGATCCCACCACTCAGTGCTTGTTTCCCGAGCCCAAAAGCGCCGTTCCACGGTGGTGAGCATGTCTGTGAATGCCACAAGCAAACTCGTGTCATATGTGTTACTCTAATGGATATCGTCGGAGCCCTCACTGTCACTTTGGATCATAAGGAATAACTCGACTGCCAAACATGACGTGCTGGCGAGACTCGTCAGCATACTCCTCAGCAGTTCAGGCTCCATTCCCGCAGACTGAAAGGGAAGACAGAGCGCGCAGTACAAAAAACACTGAAAGATGGCGCCACATTTGGACGGAAGCACAGGGATTGCTGGGATGCAAACTGATGCATCACAGGGCATTGGGACAGGACCCAGAACGCCCTGCACTCCTACCCCTTCCCACAGTGCCAGAATGGGAAGAGGTGCTCTGTGGGATAGCTGCCCATAATGCACCACTCCCAATGCTGCTGCAAGTGGCACAAATGTGGCCACGCCAGTGAGCTTGTTCCTGTCAGTGTGGACAGACTGCAGCACTTTCCCTACCCGAAGGCGGGTTTAACTCAAAGTGCTCTACATCTGCAAGTGTAACCATGCCCTAAGCTCAGCAGCAAAACATTCAAACTGCAGCAGAGTTCCTTTTCCCCTGAAGCAACTGTTCTTTGTTGAACAGCAAAATACCTCCCACTATTAGCCCATAATTTCAGAGCTCCACTTGGCTGATAATAGGTTATTAAAATAACCTCCAAATATGCATGTTGTTGTGCTTTGTTTTGGAAAAATGAGGGCAGCGGTTTCTGAGGTGTTTTTATTTATTTATTTATTTTGATCTTGTTTTATTCTGTAAAGCACAAGCAATCAGGTAATGGCCATTATTACCTGTTAATCTTTCTGCTTAGCACATCCCATCTAAATCTGACTATTTCACTCTTCCAACTGCAAATTTGGGGCAGAGTATCTGGCCTGATGTGGCCCCTTTGCCTTGTTTGAGTGGCACAGAGGGACACGACTTTCTCATTAATAGAGAACTCCCCTAGCATGGGAGTTCTCAGCTGGCACAGAGTCAGCATAGCTCGCTCTTATGCCTCCCTTCTTATGCCTCCCAGTGTGAGAGCTGGGTGAATAACAGATTTTTTCCAGTTCACGGGCAGCGCTGGAAGGGGAAAAAAATGTTGGTTCAACCCAAACCAAAATTTTTTCAGAATTTTCAGCAAAACAAGAGTTCGACAAATTTAATTTGGGGTCAAACACAATGTTTTCTTCAACTTGAAACATTTTGTTCTGGGCATTTTTAACCTTTTTCATAAAAGTGAAGGAAATGAAGGATTAGGCTAGACTCATGAAATAAAGAAGGCAGAGGGAGAGCAGATGAAGACAGCCCCACCTCCTCTCAATAACCCAGTGGTTAGGGCTCTCACCAGGGATGTAGGAGACTCAGGTTCAAATTCCTGCTGTGGAGCAGGGCCTTGAACTTAAGACTCCACTCTCTCAAAGATGTGCCCTCACCACTAATCTCTTGATCTCTCCTGGTGGAGCTGTCCCATTCCATATAAAATACTTGAAAAATCATTGGGCCAAAGAGTGAGAATGAGCCTATAGGCTGATAGTTAGATACGCGGACAGAGCTGGCAATGGGGTTTGTTGCAGGGATAGGTTCCTGGGTTAGTGTTTTTGTTGTGTGGTATGTAGTTGCTGGTATTTGCTTCAGGTTGGGGGGCTGCCTGTAAGCGAGGAATGGCCTGTCTCCCAAGGTCTGTGAGAGTGAGGGATCGTCCTTCAGGATAGGTTGTAGATAGGTTGTGTATTTATACCTGCTTACTGCTTTTTCCACTCCGTGCATCTGATGAAGTGGGTTTTAGCCCACGAAAGCTTATGCCCAAATAAATGTGTTAGTCTCTAAGGTGCCACAAGTACTACACGTTGTTTTTGTTATTTTCTGGGTCTCCGCTGTGGGAGAAAATTCTGATGTCAGGTCAAACAACCAGCAAACTGTGGAACTGACAGGCATTGGGTTTTTGCTATTCCACACAAATTTGAATAAAAATTCACTATCTGGGGGAAAATAAATCTTCCAGTAGCTACAAATCTGGTCTTCCGAGCTGCTCAGTTCAAAAAGCGTCACCCTAATGGTTCCAAAAGTGACACTAGTATAGTATGAAGGAAGCAAAAGGGGTTTTTTAAAATATCAATTGAAGTTAGTCCTCCGTAACAACCGACTCAACTGACTGTCCCAGTACAATAGTAACATCCTCAGATACAGGGAATCCTTTTTGTATGTGGTGTGTAAAAATATGCATGTTAAAAAAGATGAGCCCAACCCACAAGTTCTGTATTATACCTCAGAAACATAAATTGTATCTGACCAAAGTGTATCATGCTCTTTTTTACTTTGGTTATGTGGGTCATTCGTTGTTGCTATTGCTCATTTTACCCTGTGCAACAATTAATATTCAAGGAATGAAAAATCACCAGTAACATTATGACACAATATATATAACAAGATTTACTACACTATCTCTCACATCAACTTCTTTTTATTGGTACTCTCTGAGCTTTCTGCCTGCTGTAGCCACAGAGACATCCTCCATAATAAAGTATTAAATACACATAGTTATATAAAACCTCAAAGACAGACAAATGTACTGCAAACACACACTGCCTATAAAAACAGCAGGAGAAACTTACACATATCATTATTATTTACTGTCTTCAATAGGAGCCCTAGTCATGGGCCAGAACCCCACTGTGCTAGGCGCTGTACAAATAGACCAGCAAGACAGTCCCCCTTCTCCAAGGCCTTACAATCCAAGTACATGGCAAGAGACCACATTTGAAGACAGAGATTATGTCTACACTGCCATTAAAAACCCCATGGCTCCAAGTCACAGAGCCCAGGTCAGCTGACTTGGGCTTGGGCTGCGGGGCTATAAAATTGCAGTTTGGACTTCTCATTGTTTCCTTGTACTCCCTTATTAGTCTTTCTGGGTACGTCTACACTGCAATTTTGTAGCCTCACAGACTGAGCTCCATGAGCCCAAGTCAGCTAACCCAGGCTCTGAGACTCGATACCATGGGGGTTTTAATCACAATATAGACATACCCAATGGGGGAGTACAAGGAAACAATGAAACAATATTGATTGGCATGATAGGCCGTGATCTGGCCATAGCACCAACCTAACCAATGTCAAGTTTTTTGTGGGCACCTTGGCAAAGGAGAGTTTTAAGGAGGGATCTGAAGGAGGAGTTTTGTAGCTGTTTACAGGGAGCTGTACCTCCTTGCGTGGGACAGCATGGTAGAAAGAACAAAGGTGCTTGTTTGAAAATGTCAACAAGTAGGAAATGGAAGCTAGTATCAGCCAATCGGAGGCAAGAGTCAACGTGTAAGAGAGGAGTGATATGGTCAAAGTAATGAACGAGTAAAATGATCTTTGCAGCTGCATTCTGAATAGATATGAGTTGGGAAGATTGTATTTGTCAAGGCCTGAAAGAAAAATGTCGCAATAATCAAGACGTGTGACAAGGAGCTTTAAGTTTACTCATCCTTCACTCAACCTCAAAGAATACCACATTGCAGATTTAAAGATTGAAAGGCTCAACAAAGATACAATGTTAGCTAGAAGAGCAGTCTACAAACCTAGAGCAGTGTCACGGAAAGCACACAGATGAAACTGAGATTGATAAGGAATGATTATCATGCTGCCCTGATGTGACCTCGCCTCACGGGTCTAATGTGAGAAAACCAGACAGAGAGAGGAAACACAACAGATACCAAACCTTATAAAAATAATAATGATAAGAGTATAGCATCTACTACTGCTCAGTAATCAGGGAGTGGGGGCTCACCAAAGGTTTGGTTCAAAGTACTGATTGCAACCTCCGTTAACCTCTTATTCATCTCTCATCCCTGGACTCCCTTCTTCTCCTGGCCTCCACTTCCTCTTTGCTGACAAACTCATATCTGACCTCTCTTCTCTTCAATCTCTCCCTGACAGGCCGATCACTGCTCAGCAAGAGGTTCACTATGGTAAGTCTACGTAAGACTTACGTCTATGGTAAGACTACGTAAGAGCTACCACATAAGGTCATAAGAGATATTATTGCTTGGCCATGAGCAATGTAATCTTTAAACATTTAAGTAACTTTAATTATAGTGAGAGTGTGACTCCGAGTCTTCTGTTATTCACAGCACAGGTGCAGCTTCCTCTTCCCCTTCCCCACACCAATGAAGTGCTTTGACCCTGAACTGAAGGAAGCAGCTCTCAGGGCAAAATTGCCTCCAATCGCTCATTCATGGGCTTCCGAGTCAGCCACAAGGATGCCAGTTAGTGCCACATGTTATTATGGTTGCTTCTACTCCTCGTGTATGCAGACATCAAAGCTCAGTGCCCAGGTTCTGTAACCAGAGGATAGCCTCTGTATCAAGGGAGGCTAGGCATTGTAAACTATCCTCCAGATTTCAAGCTGTGCACTCATTCACAATGAGTTATTATGACCCATACACCTCCTGGGTGTGGTGCTGAGTGGCACCGAGACTTAGGGTATGTCTACACTACAAAATTAGGTCAAATTTATAGAAGTTGTTTTTTTAGAAATTGTTTTTATATAGGCGCGTGTGTGTGTCCCCACACAAAATGCTCTAAGTGCATGAAGTGCATTAACTCGGCGGAGTCCTTCCACAGTACTGAGGCTAGCGTCGACTTCCGGAGTGTTGCACTGTGGGTAGCTATCCCACAGTTCCCGCAGTCTCCGTCACCCGTTGGAATTCTGGATTGAGATCCCAGTGCCTGATGGGGCAAAAAACATTGTCGCGGGTGGTTCTGGGTACATGTCGTCAGGCCCTCCCTCCCTTTGTGAAAGCAACGGCAGACAATCGTTTCGCATCTTTTTTCCTGAGTTACCTGTGCAGATGCCATACCACGGCAAGCATGAAGCCCGCTCAGCTCACTGTCACTGTATGTCTCCTGAGTGCTGGCAGACGTGGTACTGCATTGCTACACAGCAGCAGCAACCCATTGCCTTGTGGCAGCAGATGGTGCAATAGGCCTGAAAACCATAGTCATTATGTCTGAGGTGCTCCTGGCCTCCTCGGTAAGGTCGGTCAGGAGTGCCTGGGCAGACATGGGCACAGGGGCTAAATTAGGAGTGACTCGACCAGGTCGTTCTCTTTAGTCCTGCAGGCAGTCCTATTGCATCATCTTCTGCCGGGAAGCCAGGAGATGTGGATGGCTTGCAGTCCTACTGCACCGTTTGCTGCCAGCCAAAGATGTAAAAGATAGATGGAGTGGATCAAAACAAGAAATAGACCAGATTTGTTTTGTATTCATTTGCTCCCCTCTCCCTCCCTCCGTGAAATAAACGACTGACAATCGTTTTGGTGAGGGCCACCGTGAAAACTTTAATGGAGCTTCAATCCTGCCTGAAATACCAGAGGGAGGGATAGCTTAGTGGGTTGAGCATTGGCCTGCTAAACCCAGGGTTTTGAGTTCAATCCTTGAGGGGGCCATTCTGTGTAACAGTTGTTTTTGCTTCTCCTTGATGTAAAGCCACCCCCTTTGTTGACTTTAATTCCCTGTAAGCCAACCCTGTAAGCCATGTTGTCAGTCAGCCCTCCCTCCCTCAGGGCAACGGCAGACAATCGTTCCACGCCTTTTTTCTGTGCAGACGCCATACCACGGCAAGCATGGAGCCCGCTCAGATCACTTTGACAATCAGGAGTACATTAAACACCACGCGCATTATCCAGCAGTATATGCAGCACCAGAACCTGGCAAAGCGAAACCGGGTGAGTAGGCGACGTCAGCGCGGTGACGAGAGTGATGAGGACATGGACACAGACTTCTCTCAAAGCACGGGCCCTGGCAATGCGGGCATCATGGTGGTAATGGGGCAGGTTCATGCAGTGGAACACCGATTCTGGGCCTGGGAAACAAGCACAGACTGGTGGGACCGCATAGTGTTGGACAATTCCCAATGGGTGCAAAACTTTCGCATGCATAAGGGCACTTTCATGGAACTTTGTGACTTGCTTTCCCCTGCCCTGAAGTGCAAGAATACCAAGATGAGAGCAGTCCTCACAGTTGAGAAGTGAGTGGCGATAGCCCTGTGGAAGCTTGCAACGCCAGACAGCTACCGGTCAGTCAGGAATCAATTTGGAGTGGGCAAATCTACTGTGGGGGCTGCTGTGATGCAAGTAGCCAAAGCAATCAAAGATCTGCTGATATCAAGGGTAGTGACCCTGGGAAATGTGCAGCTCATAGTGGATGGCTTTGCTGCAATGGGATTCCCCAACTGCGGTGGGGCCATAGACGGAACCCATATCCCTATCTTGGCACCGGAGCACCAAGCCGGTGAGTACATAAACCGCAAGGGGTACTTTTCAATAGTGCTGCAAGCACTGGTGGATCACAAGGGACATTTCACCAACATCAACGTGGGATGGCCGGGAAAGGTACATGACGATCGCATCTTCAGGAACTCTGGTCTGTTTCAAAAGCTGCAGGAAGGGACTTTATTCCCAGACCAGAAAATAACCATTGGGGATCTTGAAATGCCTATAGTTATCCTTGGGGACCCAGCCTACCCCTTAATGCCATGGCTTATGAAGCCATACACAGGCAGCCGGGACCGTAGTCAGGAGCTGTTCAACTACAGGCTGAGCAAGTGCAGAATGGTGGTAGAATGTGCCTTTGGACGTTTAAAAGCGTGCTGGCGCAGTTTACTGACTCGCTTAGACCTCAGCGAAACCAATATTCCCACTGTTATTACTGCTTGCTGTGCGCTCCACCATATCTGTGAGAGTAAGGTGGGGTGGGAGGTTGAGGCAAATCGCCTGGCCGCTGGTTACGCGCAGCCAGACACCAGGGCGGTTAGAAGAGCACAGGAGGGCGTGGTGTGCATCAGAGAAGCTTTGAAAACCAGTTTCATGACTGGCCAGGCTACGGTGTGAAAGTTCTGTTTGTTTGTCCTTGATGAAACCCTCTCCCTGCTTGGTTCACTCTACTTCCCTATAAGCTAACCACCCTCCTCTCCTCCCTTCGATCACCGCTTGAAGAGGCAATAAAGTCATTGTTGCTTCACATTCATGCATTCTTTATTAATTCTTCACACAGATAGGGGGATAACTGCCAAGATAGCCCAGGAGGGGTGGTGGAGGAGGGAAGGACAAGGCCACACAGCACTTTAAAAGTTTAAAACTTTAAAACTTATTGAATGCCAGCCTTCTGTTGCTTGGGCAATCCTCTGGGGTGGAGTGGCTGGGTGGCCAGAGGCCCCCCCACTGCATTCTTGGGCATCTGGGTGAGGAGGCTATGGAACTTGGGGAGGAGGGTGGTTGGTTACACAGGGGCTGTAGCGGCAGTCTGTGCTCCTGCTGCCTTTCCTGCAGCTCAACCATACGCTGGAGCATATTAGTTTGATCCTCCAGCCTGCCTCCTCTCATCACGCTGCCGCCACCTTTCAGCTTCAGACCTCTCTTCAGCCCGCCACCTCTCCTCCCGGTCATTTGTGCTTTCCTGCACTCTGACATTGTCTGCCTCCACGCATTTGTCTGTGCTCTGTCAGTGTGGGAGGACAGCATGAGCTCAGAGAACATTTCATTGCAAGTGCATTTTTTTCACCTTCTAATCTTCACTAGCCTCTGCGAAGGAGAAGATCCTATGATCCTTGAAACACATGGAGCTGGTGGAGGAAAAAAAAGGGACAGTGGTATTTAAAAAGACACATTTTATAGAACAATGGGTACACTCATTCATGGTAAACCTTGCTGTTAACATTACATACATAGCACATGTGCTTTCGTTCCAAGGTCACATTTTGCCTCTCCCCACCGTGTGGCTAGCCCCTCCCACTCCCCCTTCCCCGTGGCTAACAGCAGGGAACATTTCTGTTCAGCCACAGGCAAACAGCCCACCAGGAACGGGCACCTCTGAATGTCCCCTTAAGAAAAGCACCCTATTTCAACCAGGTGACCATGAATGATATCACTCTCCTGAGGATAACACAGAGAGATAAAGAACAGATGTTGTTTGAACGCCAGCAAATATACACTGCAATGCTTTGTTCTACAATGATTCCCGAGTACGTGCTACTGGCCTGGAGTGGTAAAGTGTCCTACCATGGTGGATGGAATAAGGCTGCCTTCCCCAGAAACCTTTTGCAAAGGCTTTGGGAGTACATCCAGGAGAGCCACAAATGCCAGGGCAAATGAATCATTAAATATGCTTGCTTTTAAACCATGTATACTATTTTAAAAAGGTACACTCACCAGAGGTCCCTTCTCTGCCTGGCGGGTCTGGGAGGCAGCCTTGGGTGGGTTCGGGCGGTACTGGCTCCAGGTCCAGGGTGAGAAACAGTTCCTGGCTGTCGGGAAAACTGGTTTCTCCTCTTGCTTGCTGTGAGCTATCATCTTCTTCCTCGTCCCCAAAACCTGCTTCCATGTTGCCTCCATCTCCATTGAAGGAGTCAAACAACACGGTTGGGGTAGTGGTGGCTGAAACCCCTAAAATGGCATGCAGCTCATCATAGAAGCGGCATGTTTGGGGCTCTGACCCAGAGCGGCCGTTTGCCTCTCTGGTTTTCTGGTAGGCTTGCCTCAGCTCCTTAAGTTTCACGCAGCACTGCTTCAGGTCCCTGTTATGGCCTCTGTCCTTCATGCCCTAGGAGATTTTCACAAATGTTTTGGCATTTTGAAAACTGGAATGGAATTCTGATAGCACGGATTCCTCTCCCCATACAGCAATCAGATCCCGTACCTCCCGTTCGGTCCATGCTGGAGCTCTTTTGCGATTCTGGGACTCCATCATGGTCACCTGATGAGCTCTGCACTCACCTGCAACTCACCACGCTGGCCAAACAGGAAATTGAAATTCAAAAGTTCGCGGGCCTTTTCCTGTCTACCTGGCCAGTGCATCTGAGTTGAGATGCTGTCCAGAGCGGTCACAATGGAGCACTCTGGGATAGCTCCCAGAGGCCAATACCGTCTGATTGCCCCAAACAGTACCCCAAATTCGACCTGGCAAGGCCGATTTCAGCGTTAATCCCCTTGTCAGGGGTGGACTAAGGAAATCAATTTTAAGAGTCCTTTAAGTCGAAAAAAAGGGACTTTTTGTGGACGGGTTCAGGGTTAAATCGATTTAACACTGCTAAATTCAACCTCAACTCCTAGTGTAGACCAGGGCTTAGAGAGAGTTAAATGAGTCTGCTCTACAGCCTTAGCTAACAGCCAGTTGGCTTTTAGCTCATGTGGTAGAGGCTCATGCACTAAGCTCCAGAGGTCCCCAGTTCGATCCAGCTCAGTGATGACCGGGGTCTGTCGGCATTACATTATCATCTGCAAAGCTATCCCACAGTCACAACATAGAGAGAAAACCGGGGCCAAGCCGGTGCATAGTTGTGGCAACTCCAGACGAGCCAGCGAGTAGCCTGTTGAGCCCTTGGTCTAGGATCTACACTCAAATAGACAAGGAGGAAGCTGCAGTGATGGACTCCTGAATTTCCTTAGCATGTTAGACCTTTCCCCTCGGTGCTTCCATTTTATAAGAACGTGGTTTTCTGCTCCCTGGCAATGCTGATCGTCCATATATGGACAATTATGGTTGCTGTGAGATGGTCATCTATGCACTAGGAAATGGGCTAAAACCACCAACTCATTTAACACAGGCCACAAGACAGCTATCAGATGGTACTGACCTTTGGCTGTCCAGGGCCAGCTGTGAACTGGTAACCTTCAAGTGTAACGCCTCAGTAACATGATTAAAATTACGGCATAAAAGGCCAGGTGAGCAACTTTCCATCAGCAATTCCAAATTAAAAATCAGAGGGGATGTTCATTTTTCCTACATCCCTTTTTTTAAAAAATTCCATAGTAAATACCTTTAACGGATTAAAAAAAATCCTT
Organism: Natator depressus; assembly: GCF_965152275.1. NCBI lineage: Eukaryota > Metazoa > Chordata > Testudines > Cheloniidae > Natator > Natator depressus. The sequence continues at coordinate 197,218,777 of NC_134235.1, read as the reverse complement.
AGCAGTCGTCTTGTTTTGCTGAGAAATGATGTATGACTTTGCACCAGTAGCTGCAACAGCATGTGCTTGGGTCTACAATTTGATTTATTGCAGTTAGTTTGAAAAAAAAAAAAAGAAGGAGGAAGCTTATTCCAAGTACTTTAGTACATATGTTCATAGAGTTATTTTTAGGCTAGCACAGACATAATCTAAGAAACAGGCCTGCTTATATTGTGCTGTGTGCACGGTGTAAAAGGCTGATCTGAACATACCTGAAGAGCCTTTAAACTATATGATTTCATTATACTATGTAAATTAAATAGTCCTGATACAGTAGGGAAAGTTTCATAATTACTGCTATATTCATAGATATTTGCTGTCTACAGTTCAACAGTCTGAATACCAAGATGGCCCTGATGCCATTAGTGTTAATTACACTTAAATAGTTCTGTGCCATGTCTGGGGAAGATGATTTTCAGTTGCAGTATCAGGTAGTGCTGTGTTTGTGTTCTAGCAATAATGAGAATCCCTCATTTTCAGTACATACTGGCAATGCCAAGTTAGCTCTGCTTCCAAGTGTAAAATCCTGATACTCCAAATAGGTTTGCACATAATGATACAAATTATGCATAAGCAAACAGACAACTATGCATAAGCAAAGGTTACAGACTCTGGCATATAGTGACACATCTAGTTAAGGTCGTCTACCACTTTCCATTATAAGGCCCTGTTTTCAGTTGCTTATAACTTTGCATTACTTCAACCATTCAGGCTAAATTTTTCTTTCCCAGGTTTCTGCCTCAGGTGGAAAGTTTCAGCAAAAGCTAGTTGTTTCTAAGAACAAGATTATAGAAAATTTTTGCCCATGTTAAAAAAAAAATTCTTACAACTATTTCATTTGAAAATCTCCAGTGCCTCCATGCTTTGGAATGGGGGACTGAAATTTGGCAGGCGCATTATTCTGATGCAAAGATGTGTCTTTTGCTGTCCCTGTGAAAAATCCACCCAAGTTTGGCCCAGTAATAAACCACACAAAAAAATCAGGTTTCAGAGTAGCAGCCATGTTAGTCTGTATCCGCAAAAAGAAAAGGAGGACTTGTGGCACCTTAGAGACTAACAAATTTATTTGAGCATAAGCTTTCGTGAGCTCACGAAAGCTTATGCTCAAATAAATTTGTTAGTCTCTAAGGTGCCACAAGTACTCCTGTTCTTTTTGCAAAAAAAAAATCACAGATTGTAAATGTGTAATAGAGGCTTGTTTGGCAGCTAAATTCTCAGAAGATTTCCTCTGCACTGGGCATGCTTCAGCCTGGGGCTAAGCAGGACTTTAACTATCACTGCTCCTCCCAGGTGCTGGAGGCTGAGGTGGTGCTGGGCACCAAAACTGAGAACAGTGAGACTGTCTCATGTGCTCTCAATGATCAAAACTGGTGCCCAGCAGAAGGAAGAGTGGGGGAATAGAGGCAGAAAGTCCTGTGGAAAAAATAATCACATGCTATATAATTACAGAAATTACCATAAACACAAGGTTAAATTAAGGTTGAACCGGCAACTTTAATTCTGGCATTTCCCAACTTTTGAGTACTGGACTTTGCAACCTTATCTTTCTTTAAAAACAAACAATTATATACACCACCACCACCACCCTGAACATATTAAAGTGGGATTCTAGTCTGAAAAGTGACTATGTAAAAATGTCAACTTCTTATCCATACCTGTTCCCAGTGTATATTAAGAGGGGTGTCTGCTCATCTTAAGGGAAAAAGATATGTTTTTACTCTGAAGCACAGGCCCTTACCTCTTGAGCTAAATCTAGCTAGCTTAGCTATTACTAAGAGATCTATCACAATTGGCATGATTATCTAAATCCAGCTTCCTGAAATTACACCCACATTACTTCTTTTGCTGTCACTTCCTTGTTTGTGCACCAGTGTCAGGAACAATGTCAGCATAGTCATTACAACAGGACACAGCACTAAACACTGTTTCAGTTGGGGTGCCACATACAGAGGTTTGGTTTTGTTTGTTTTTTAAGCTATTTGAAATCCAGGTCATTTCTAGTCAGATTAAAGTCATTTTAAGGATGGATAAATCTGACACTTAAACAATTTAACAATGTATTTAAGTTATTCATTCTCGGTTTCTGCCAAAAGCTATATTTCTTCTGAAACATGGTAGTCTATAAAGTATTTTTCTAAATAGGTTTGTCTCATTTCACTATATTTCTAATAAACTTTTCACAGGTCTTCCTGCCACTCTAATGGCAGTTATATAATTACTGTTGTTACAAACTTGCCTTCTCCCTAGAGCATTCAGTTAAGTTCGAAAGCCCAAATGGATTTTAACCATTTATTGAAAACCACAATAGATTCCAAATGAACGCTCCTAGGCTACAGCATAGCTAGTACAGTAAGCAATCCCTCTCCCTGCTGGGTGGTCCGGCGAGTTGAACTGGGTGCGGGCAGACAAGCCTTCCCCTCTGTCCAGAGTCTGTCACCTCTCCACACAGAGAAGCTCTTAACTCTACCCCTATATATCTTAAGTTACGCGTGTCCCTTGTGATGGTCACATGCACAGCCTGCCCAGACAGGCTCAACCATGGCTCCTCCAACTGGTGAAAAAGTGGAACCCAAACATGTATTACAATATTAAACAAAACAGATGCTAAAACGGTGATGAGATGAACATTGAAACAGGAAAGGCAAAGGTGCCTCACTCCGAGGACACAGGAGCGCCTAAGAGTGCACGCTGCGTGGGGGCTCTCCAGTCCCCAAACTCTGTCCTTCAGTCACTTCATGATTTTAAAGCTTTCAAAAATTGAAGTTTCATAAATGCGATTGTACGCACTTAACAAGAAAGCCATCCTGCCTCCCATTCATGTCTCTGATCGGAATGTTTGCCTCAGTGAAACTGGTTAGAGGCTCATCACATAGGTTCTGCTAGGAAATGTTTTATTGCCACACAGAATGTTTCCCTTCAGACTATTACCATTCTTCCTGGGTTTCAGACTGAAAATAACACTGAAATGAGCTAAAAGTTTGACTCTCATTTAGAAGTTCATTGGATCTCCAAAAGAGTAACATAAGTGCATGTCTCCTAACTTCCCTTGGTCTTCTGCCTCTGGTGAAGAATTTTATTAGTCTGGTAATTGCAATGAAATATTAACCATTACATGCAATTAAAGAATTTTACAAAGGTTGAAAGTTGTACATATTGTTGCCCCTCTGATGAGCAGTAACAGATGTCAGGTCAGCTTCCCAAAGGAGGAGACACGAGTGATGTAGATCATTTCTTTTAGGGATCTTACCCTATACACTAATGCCTAGTTCCCAGGGAGCAACTCTTCCTCAAGCATTGACTAGTTAGAAAATTTAAGGCAAACATCAATGTCTCTTACTCATAGTTGGCAACTTTCACGCGGTAAATAAGCACTCTGACTTTCACAATAAGCCAAAAATCAAGCTAATCCCATTTCAAAACAAGCCAATCCCTAAGAACCTCAACACTCTATAAAAAGAAAAGGAGTACTAGTGGCACCTTAGAGACTAACCAATTTATTTGAGCATAAGCTTTCGTGAGCTACAGCTCACTTCATCGGATGCATGGTTAGTCTCTAAGGTGCCACTAGTACTCCTTTTCTTTTTGCGAATACAGACTAACACGGCTGCTACTCTGAAACCTGTCAATACTCTATGTGACTAGATGCCCACAGTGTGTAGTCTGGAACTATGGTGGGCCCGCTATGCACCCCTGACTCTCTTCCCCCCTTGCCCCTTGCCCTGCTTCTGGGAGCCAATCTAAAAAAAAGAAGCAACAAGCAACAAGCCAAATAAGGAACAAGCTACGAGCCAAAAACTAGCCAACAAGCAACTCACAATCCAATTAAGCCAAAAACAAGCCAAATTTCTGTGTTTTTTCCACGGGTTTGGCATGTCTGCTTACTGCTTGCCACAGCTCCCCCAAAGAAACCTGCATCCAAAAACCCGCATCACAGTATTTTCTTCCAAGACTAAAAACTAGCTCACATACTTAGGAAAAGAACTTGTAAGACTATATGTAATGGCACCCTCTGGTGACCACTTCCATAGCAATATGTTTTCTCTTTCCCACATCTTGTTTCTAACTAACTATTTTGGTTCTTAACTTGCAACTATCTGAAGCACAGCCACAAGTATACACAGAAAGATACTAGACCAGAGACTAAATATATATTTTTAAGGTTTCAGAGTAACAGCCGTGTTAGTCTGTATTCGCAAAAAGAAAAGGAGTACTTGTGGCACCTTAGAGACTAACCAATTTATTTGAGCATAAGCTTTCGTGAGCTACAGCTCACTTCATCGGCCGATGAAGTGAGCTGTAGCTCACGAAAGCTTATGCTCAAATAAATTGGTTAGTCTCTAAGGTGCCACAAGTACTCCTTTTCTTTTTGCATATATTTTTAAAAGGCTGTTCTCATAGAATAGTAAGTTTAGCCAAGCTAAAAACAAGGTGTCCTAGAAATCTTCACATTCAAACCAAGGCCTTGCCTCTACTAGAAAAGTGCACAGGGTTGACTAGACTCATTTTTAAAACTTCTCTAGTTAAAGCCAATGTGAAAACCAGTTTAACCCTTGCTCAGAATCAGTTAGCTTTCATTGGTAAGTTACTGACTTTAGATAAATTGACAGAGTCTCTATTTAGTCTTTTACATGGGCCTGTGTCCTACCCTTTGCATGTCCTGCTTGCTCTTACACAGTCTGAGTGTATACCTGTTTACCAGATGCTGTACAGTGCCCCAGTGGCTCAACGCCAGTATGAGCCTGCGACCAAAGCTGGACAGCAATGTGGGAATAGAGCTATCAGTTGCACCCTACAAATGGATGTAGGAGGAAATAGCATGCCTCTGTGCACCCATGGTGTCCAGCAAGACATTCCTCCTTGCCAAGGCACAATATCCTTCCTGATGCTTCCCCTGGGATGGAGTAGCTTTTCACTGTCCCTTCCTGCAGGCTGATGATAATTAAATAGCACAATCTAGCTCTGAGTTATTTACATAAGAGATAACGGTTGGTCTTTATCTATAATGCTATAATACTGCAAACATGGATTAATTTAAAAATTATACAAGACACTTTAAGAAGTTTTTAAATTAAAAAGTCATCAGCCGAGGTTTGACAAGCCATTATTTGCCCCCGTGCAAATGTTTCTTTTATTAAATCTGAGAACTGTACTATAAATCAGTGCCTTGTGCTCTGTTCAGCAAAACATAGAGCAGGCTACAGTTCCTGATTAGCTTCCTTTGCAGTAACCAAGACTGGAGGCTCTGAATGATCTATTTCCATTTTTCCATTTTCCTGGCTTTCATTTTCATTACTTGTTAGCAGCATTAGCTTTACAATTTCTTCATGAAGCGCAGGTCTCCCCATTGTTTTCTGCATCTATGACAGTAACACTTCCTAGCATCAGGGATATTTATCAGATATCAAAAACTGCTTTAACAACTTCCCTGGTTCTCCATTTTCATTTCGCTCACAATTGGGGAAGGCACAAAATCACAACAATTAACAGTAGAGAAAGTAGTAGTCTGCCTTCAGCAGTTTGTTCAGAAATACAGAAAATCCTTGATATTCATATCTAGGAGCTTCCCCTCATAGGGACAGCAGATCTAGTGCTGCATCTGATGGTCGTGCTAGTCTATTTGGGTGTATTTAATTTTCCTTTTTGCCCTCTTTGTTAATTCTTCTGTGGGTGTTTCACATTAAGGCTGAACAGTAAATCTCCCGAAGAAGTAGACTTGGCAAAATCACCTTTCACTGTGCAACAACTTGTGAAAATTATTCTAAACAATTCTCTTCCTCATAATGTTTAATTTTAATTAATCAAATGGCTTATCCTATAATTCTTCTTCATGTTCATTTTAAAATTACTGCGACCCACCTTAAAACATGTTAATGATATCTTCTTTGCTGTGGTATCCCAGGCTTCTGCTTAATGATTCTGGCTGCACTCCAACTGAAATTCTAACTCACTGTGTGCAACTCACTCAAAATCTAGCTTTTGGAGGTGTTCTTAGCTTTGCTTGAGGAATCCAACTTTCAGAGGTGTTTATACACAGAATTTTTGCTGTACCCCTGAGTTCTTTCCTCCTGGTGCTTTTTCTTCCTATGGTGTGATTTTTGCACAAAACTTAGTCCATGTTTAGGCTTGGGTTTTCAATTACGTGTATCTTTGAGAAATACAGGGGGTCATTAAAGAAGTTAAATCAATGACACTAGGGCCAAAATTTTCAAACACATCTAAAGTTAGTCTCCTAAAGCCTTATTTAGGTCCTTAACAGTGGCTGGATACTGAGCATGCCCAACACACACGGACTTCAGAGGGGACTGTGGGTACGCAGAACTCTGAAAATTAGGCCACTTTGACATGGGTGCCTTTAAAATTATTGATAGTTAGACACCTGCATTTGAAAACATCATTCCTTCTGTTATCTTACCCCTTTAAAATGCCAATGGATATATAATACATCCAGACAAGTGACACACATATTATACAATATTATAGCCATACAGTACCACTTCCAGTTTCATTTCAATGAGCAACACCTCATTAAAGTGTGCACTGAATTCAGACATTCAAGTTTGTGAGTAAAGAATAAAATGGTATTGAAGCCAATGGTGAGTAAAAGGATCTCACATGGACTGGAGGAGAAAAAGCCTCAACATAATAAAATCTGAACTGTTTCAGTTAATTATAGAACTTATAGAAGAATAACAATCAAATAAGCCACATAGTTCACTCCAAAACTGATCCCAAGATTTCAGGAAATCTATATTTATATTGAATCCATTCTTCTTGCAATGAAAAAAAGTGAGACTATTAAAAGGGCATCTGAAACTCAGTCTTGAGAATGAAGCATGAATCATGCTAACGTTAGGGAAGATTGAATTATCAATAGATTTTTCCCCTAATGTCTCCAGTAGCTATGAGAACTGTTATACACAAAGGATCAGGAGAATGTCAGCCCTTTCTGTGCTGATTTCGTCTATGTTTCATACACCTGTACTTTCACTTACAGTACAAGTACAATAATGTTAGGTCTTCTAGTCAAAGGAAGAGAGGATAAAGCTCAGCTAAGCATCTTTCAGAAGAAAGTTAACAAAAACAAAGAAACTCATGTGGAAAATTCCGGTCAAAAGGACCACACACAAAAAAATCAATCATACAACAAACCTGATTTGCTTAATTGATAGCAAGAACAAGAAAGCAACCTAATATTGATTTGTAAAAGGGAAAAGGAAATACAGAAGTGCTCTTATAAGGCTATGTCTACACTACAGACCTTACAGTGGCACAGCCGTACCACTGCAGCTGTGCTACTGTAAGGTCTCCCGTGCAGCCGCTCTATGCCGACGGGAGAGAGCTCTCCGGTCGACATAATTAAACCACCCACAACAAGCGGCTGTAGCATCATCCACTAATATAGTGCTGTCCACACCGGTGCTTTTGTTGATGAAACTTATATCAATCAGCGGGGTGTTTTTTCATACCCTTGACCAACAAAAGTTTTACCGACAAAAGTGCTAGTGTAGACGTAGCCCAAAGTATGTAGAAAAAGGATCTATATTCAAGCCAATCCAGTACACAAGTACCAATACATGGTAAAACCTAGTGAAGTAAAGCAAATGCAATGTATTGCACCTATGTCCTCCCCTGCAGTATAATAACTGGTAATATCACTGGAATACTAATTAATTTTCTAACTCGTGCAGATAAATGCAGTGGAAAATTCCTCTTAGAGTTCAAGATGCAGGCTCCTCCATGGTACTTAAGAAGCCACAAAATATAACATTTCATTTATATCACAAACTGTGACTAATGCATAGTTTCCTATGGATGACTGTTCTATAGAAATGGTAGAGAACGATTCTTCTGAATTCAGATAGACTAAAAATACACACCTAAATGAGCAATGCAGCAGGCAGAGCAAATATGGCTGCTACAGTTGGCAGAGAGGGAAAGAAGAATTATGGGAATGTCTGAGGCTGACTCAAGAAAAAAAGTCACAAGACAGTCAGACAAGATGATCAGAATGGCAAGGTGGGAAAGATAGAAGGAATGTAGGAACTATAAAAAGGCACAGGCACAGTCAAAGTGCTAAATCAGCACAGAAGCCAAGTCAGAAACTGTATCACTATCAGAGTTGAGTGGGGAAAAGAGTAACATGCCTCCCTCCAAAAAAGCAGAGAAATACAAATCATTTAGTAGTGGCAGGAGAATAGAAAATTGGGAGTAAAAGAGACAATATTGGAGCGTGAAGACTAGCAGTGCAGGAAAGCCATTAAAGCTGAAGCCAGTCACTCATGAGTAAGGTTAAGATTTTGTCACAGTTATTTTTAATAAAAGTCATGGGCAATAAACAAAAATTCATGGGAGCCAGTGACCAGTCTGTGACTTTTACTAAAAATAACCAGATGGCAGGTTAGGGAGGGAAGGGGAGAGGAATAACAGCTGGAGCCCCATGGAGAGGGACTGACAGCCTGAGCCCCACTGCCATGGGGGGGGGGGCTCACAACCCCAGTGCAGCTACTGGGGAAGGGGCACACAGCTCCAGCTCTAGCTGTATCCACAGGGGCGATGGGGAAACAACACAACACACAGCACCAGCTCTGGCCCCAGCTGAAGTTGCGGGGCAGTGGAGCACAATCCTGGCTCCTGCCCCAACCGAAGCCGTGGGGGTGGGGGCCAGCCCCAGCTCCAGCCATAGGGCAGGGGTGCACGGCCCTTGCTGCAGCCACTGACAGCTGAAGCCGCAGAAGTCACGGAGGTCCGGTAAAGTCACTCACTTCCATGATGTCTGTGACTAAATCACATCCTTACTCATAAGGCAACATCATACAGCATAGGGTCTCAAGTGAATGACGAGACTCAGAACCAAAATACTGGAGCAGACTGGGACAACAGCTTGTGACAGCAGGTGCAGGGATGTGGATTGTAGCAGGTGGAGTGATATAGAATAGAGGAAGAAGTGTGACTTAAAGCTGGAAGATCTAATCACTAAAACAAGGAGAAAAAATGTCCTTATAAAATCTTCATCCTCACTTTCAATTAAAACAAGCATAAAGAATTAAAAATAGGCATTACACACATCAAATGGAAGGCTAAGAAGCTAAAATAAAATGATTGCCATTCATTTTAATGTAAGTTCATTGAATAAATATGCATTACTTAGAATACGTACAGACTGAAAACATATGCAGTCTAAGTATAGCTGTGCACCCCTTGGCCAATATGACAATATATAGTTTGATGAATGAGCCAGATTTGTGGCCCTGGAGTGTTGTAGGGATTATACATGGATAATTTCAGTAGTTAGAAAGATATTTTATATAAGTGCATGCTGTGAACTTTGCTCATGCTAGACAAATGGCATTACTTCAAGTTATTCCCAAACCCTATAATGCTCCAGAATCATACCACAGACAAGTAATCTTACATGGTGCAAATTTACTTTCAGTCATACACTGCTGAAGAAAGGTTGATACATCACGGCAGGGACTATGTTTTACTATATGTTCATTTGGCACCTTGAAAAATGAAGTTCAGGATTCTGATTGGGGGCTTTTTGCACTACCATTATACAAATAAGTAATAGTATTGTAGTAGTGAGGTTTGATAGAACTTGCAAAAGACCTTGGGCCAAATCTTCTGCTAGTTTAAATAAACAACGCTCAATTGAAGCCAATAGGGCTATGACAATTTACACCAGCTAGGGACTATGATCCCTTGTCTTCAGTGTAGGCACCTTCAACAAACAGTTGCTGCATTATACAACATTTGGTTCTATAGGTTGTTGGGGGGGGAGGGGGTTGGTTTGTTTTCATACTGATGGAATCAATTTCTTAGAAGCAATCATTGGCGTTCCAAAACAAAGATGCTTCTATGGAGTTGAGCTACTCAGGTTGCTAGTGTCTGCCGAAATAGCAAAGTTATATACTTGGTTGCAAATCCATCTGTGCAGTTGTGCCAAGATGACCTCCCATTGATTCTCCAAATTCTACATTGTTTGGACACTCCCACATAATGGACCTGATTCTCCTCTCACTTACACCAATGTAAATCAGGAGTAATTCTACTGATGTGAATGAAGTTGCAGTGGGGGAGGTTTAGGTTGGATATTAGGAAAAAAATTTTCACTAGGAGGGTGGTGAAACACTGGAATGCGTTACCTAGGGAGGTGGTAGAATCTCCTTCCTTAGAAGTTTTTAAGGTCAGGCTTGACAAAGCCCTGGCTGGGATGATTTAATTGGGGAATGGTCCTGCTTTGAGCAGGGGGTTGGACTAGATGACCTCCTGAGGTCCCTTCCAACCCTGATATTCTATGATTCTATGATAAGTTGCAACCACGCAAAAATCAGTGTAAGCAAGATTCAATATGTTGTGAAAAAGCTCTGTCCTTGTCTTTGTGGGTCCTGCGTTTCCTGGCAGACTTTGCTAGCCTCAGAGGCTCACTGTGACTCTCCACGTAGCCCTTCTCTCTCTAGAGGCAAGGGTCACAGCCTACTGAGCCATTTTCATCATAAGACAGCGAGGGAGGTGAGGAGAAGCTTTACTCCCTTGCACAGTCTCTTTTGTCTCCCAGTCTCAGTGATTAATCAGGGGGCAAAGTAGGGAGCCCAGGCCTGCCCTCCATTCCGGGCTCCAGCCCAGGGACCCTAATAGTATGGTATTATGGTAGCTGACTTTTTAGAAACAGGATGTTTACAATTCCCTGGGCTACTTCCCCACAGCAGCCCCCGACTTCCTCAAGACCCACTTCACCCTTACCTCAGGGCCTCCTTTCTTGTGCCTGATATGGTGTGTACTGCTCAGTATCTCCAATAGCGCAACTTCCTCCTACAGTTCCTAACATGCGCACCCACCTGACTAACTGGGAGGCTTTTAACTAGTTTCAGCGAGCCCCTGATTGGCTTCAGGTGTCCCAATCAACCTAGCTGTCCTCCCTGCTTTCTGGAAAGATCTTAATTGGTCCCAGGTGTCTTAATTGACCTGGAACAGCTGCCATTTGCTTATTCTGGTAACAGGGATTTGTTTAGCCTGTGGCTCATATATCTGTCTCCCATTACTTTACTATCGCCATCTTGCCTTGCCCCGTCATAATGTATAAAACTATGCAGGCTCTCCTATCCTCTAAATGCAATTGGAACCGAAAGGAGGATTGTTCCAGACATTCCAGCATTTCCTATTGATCACCAAAGAGCTATCCAATGTTCAATCTTATCAAAAAGCTGCTGAGAGATACAGCACAACCAAAATCATTAACTAGCATAGGATCTGTCACAGTTCAGGACAACTGTACTTCTATTTCCTCTTTGTGATCCAGCAAGGGCACCCTCTCATAGGCTTCCGGCTCCCCAGCCGTCACCTGTCCTGGGTGAGGTTTGAAGAGACACATGTCTTTCTCCCTCCTGACCAGGGTATTTCCAGGCTGACCACTGGGAATTCCACAGCAAAGTCAGACTGCCTAAGCTGGCCAGCTTTACTTTTTGCCCCAGAGAAGGTACACAGTGTAATTGCCACAGTTAAGTTAGAACACAGCTCCTTCTAAGCAAGCACATTTATTCTTAAGGTAAAAGCAATACAGAGAAAACATCATATCAAAACAATAAAAGAACTTACATGCATGCCAATAAGCTTACCAGAGATCGCCCCCTCACTCCAACAAGGGTTCTGGCTCGTGAACAGTCCTTCAAATCCCATCCATCCTGTGTCTACAAGTTCATAACTCCTTTTCCTCAGAACAAGAACCACCAGAAATCTGTGAGTTACTCCTTTATGCCATTTGGGCCTTTTGACCCTGGGAATAGGTAATTCGTAGACAAAGGTTCTCTCCCCAGGGTTAAACTTCAAAAGATGAGATCTGGAGATGGGCATTTGGATTCCCCTCCTCCCAGTATTTCCTAGGAAACCTACTCAAATAGCAGTTCATTCTGTCTTAGCCTATTGTTTAATAGTTCTTCAAAAAACTCATAACACTTGCTAAGGTTTACATTAGTTATGTCTCCTAGACAAGATACATACAGTCCCACAATAACACATAAACATTTGTATTATTAATACAATGAGCTCCTAAAGTGCATAAACTTAATTCAGTCAGGTTTGTCCAGGAAATTTCCACACCTGTCATAAGATCTCTTAAGCGCTGACTAGGGTTATCATGTGATCCCAACTCCAAAGGGAGGCCTGAACCCAGAATGGAACCTATGCACCTGGAGTTAAAAAAACATGAGCTTCTTGGGTACCATTTCTGCCTTTCTCTAGTTCTTGCTCTCCTTCCCACATTTTTCTGTCTCACCTCTTCCCATTATCTCCTTTAACTCCAGCTCTTATTCGTCTCTTCCAGAGTTCCCCTTCTCCACTCCAGCCCCAGCTTCCCCAGCCCCTAAAAAGTCCCTGTTCCCCTCTTCCCTTGCCCACCATAACTACAAATAGTTGGAGTTGGTACAATAAAATTCATTGCCTCAGCTATCTTCTTTCCACTAGGACTCCAAATAGGCTTGTGTTCCTGCGAGGCCAGACCCTAGAAAGGCAGGAACCCCAGAAGCAAGATGGGAAAGGAGGGAAAAGTTCTGTCAACTTAGGACGGAAGGGCTGGGATAGGAAAAGCAGTTGAGGTATTGGCTGGAGCAGGCCTACCTGGTATGGTCTGTATTCACTGGGAGTAGGCAATGGGAAAAAACAAACAAAACAAAGACCACACACAAATGATTAAGAAAAAAAAGAAATTATTATGATTAGCATTACTTTCCTCAGGAAGTGGGAGGTCATTCTTTGGCAGAGTTCTTGTAGGTTCCCCACATATCTGCCCACTCAGTTAAACCACAGACGGTCAACCGACACTGTCTAGCCTAGCACAGGCACCTCTGTTGCAAAGGCATTTTTATTCTAAACCCATATTTTCAATGGATTATATCTTTCCAAAAGCCTCTGAGAGGAAATATTTCATACTTGTTCTCAGCCTAGAATTAAGAGTAAGGAGAAAATCCAACTGGCTATTTTAGTGTTACCCAAGTGTAAAACTATGATGTGTTCAGCTGCTAAGAAGGGCTTAGATGCCTTTTTGAACTCATGAGTTGTCACAACTCTAAAATGGTTAGATTTAAGACCTTGTTCTTGGCATGCATGTAGTTCCTGTCAATGCACATCAATCCTGACCCGTAATGCTCTTGTAGAACAAATCCTGTGCCTCTTGTGAACAAAGACAGAGAATTGTGCCAAACTAAACACTGATTTTGTGATATGGACAAGTCTCCAATAGGGACTGGGTGAGACACTGAAACTCAGTGAACTAAGGCAGAAGCTAAAATCGGACTGTGAATCTGGTAAACCAAGTACCAGCTCTGACCAAGGTCATAGATGTTAGCTAAGAAATGACAAACGCATAGCTGGAAACCAAACCAGCTCACCTGTATGTTAGTTTTATTCAAAATAGGTATCAGTCTTATAAGAATGTATTTAGTCTCTATGAAAAGCCTGTAAATTGCTGCATGCATTAATCTCACTTGTAATGCCTGTATTCCATGCTATAAGGAAAACATGCAAGTTTTGCTTTATAATTTTAAAAATATTTGCTCTGATGTTCTGAACCCAGGCATGGGAATTGTCCCCCCCCCCCACCCATTAAGGATGCCTATCAAGTTTAAACAGGCCACTAAGAAACATCAAAATACAAAGAATTGGTGGATGGCCCTATCACACCTTGGAAATGCTACATGCAAGGGAGCTCATCTCATGGACTGGAAGGCCAAATATAAAAGATAATACAAAATCAAGATTGTCAAAATCAAATTTGTCACCTGTTTGCTGTTTGAACTCTCACAGGGCCATAGACATTCAATTAAGGCAGAAAGCCCCAGAGGTTACCCCTGGGTCTGCCCTGAAGGACATCTTGAATTGACATATTACCACTTCTCTGTCATCTTTAGTACTCATACATGGTAATTCATTTGTGTGTATATGTTTGCTTGCTTTAACCTGCAAATAACTCTTATTTCTTTTTCCTAATTAATAAACCTTTAGACAGTTTTTTTTACAGGATTGTCTACAGGTGTTGTGTCTGGTGTAAGATCCCAGATCAGTTTGTATCTTAGATAAGTGACAGGTCTCTTGGGACTGGAAACAACCTGAATATTTTGTGATTTTTGGTGTCAGTGGACATTTATCACTCAGTCCAGTTTGTCTGGGTGGCAAGATAGACTGGAGAGTCTAAGGGGACTGACTGTGACTCATGGCAAGACTGTTCTAGAAACCCAGGAGTTCACATTTGGTACTGGGTTGGTGAAGCCTAATTATAGAACACAAGTGTGGGGTGTCTACCCTGTTTCTGACAGAGTGCCTGAGGTAGGCACTCACGGTCGTGAGTCACTTGTGACAGTGTGACACAGATCTCCAGGAGTAAAAAGTATAGTCATCTAAACGTTGAGATGTTTATCAGAACCTGAACAGTAACCCTTCTGGAGGCTTGCTCAATACAAAGATTCATGAAGACTCAGCATAATGAGAAATGATCAGATGGAGACAGCCCTGGGGGACTGTAAAAGTCTCAGCTTTTCTAATGTTTTCCCCCTCTGTCTCTCTCCTTATGCTGGTAGCAAGGCATCTCAGATGCATCTTTATCTGAAATTCCCATTCCGGTGCAGACAATTTTTCCTGAGAAACCTGTTTGCAGCAATTAAGCCAGCAGGCCACTGGAAGCCAGAACACATGGAAGTGGTTGCATAAGAAACAGCTGGCATTGGCATACAGTAGTAGGAAAAAAAATATTGGGTTTCTCTTTATACAAATTAAGCTCTGAGCTAAAAGCTCCTCTACAACAGTGATTCTCAGCCTTCTCCACACAGCAGTCCCCTCTGCCATACCGGGAGTCCCCCTTCCATCTAACCGAAACCCACCTTATTAAGCAATATGGGAAAGGTAAGGTGGTCAGACTCTCCTGTCACCTGTGTGTGACCCCTCAGGTCAAGAACCCATGATCAGTTGTACCCATGAGTTGTGTGCTTTGAAGGGCGTTAACTTTAGTATCCTCAGTTTTTGCCCTCTCATCCCTTTTTCTAGCTTGCTCTTTGTTTCCTTCATTAGCTGAAGCAGACACACAGACACAAATTGTGAAATCTGACTCACAGATGGAGCCAAAACAACAATGACATCTACTGAGACATACTCTCAGTCTGTCAGCTTGAACACAACGGATAGTCAACTGCTTTAATGCACCATGTATGGAAAATTGAATGATACATTTCAAAAGGGAGAGAGAAAAAACTATAATACCAATCAAACCAGATGCAGACGTGAGTCCAGATGGCCTCTGTTATGTTTGGTGTAATGTTCTTAAGATATCTTAAAAGAAAGATATCAACAAACAAATATACTCTTCAGACATGATGACTAGACACTGCTCCATCTATTTGTGTTCATCAGAGGAAAAATAATAAGTAATGTCATAAACTGGGAAGCTAGACCATATTCAGGAAAGCCCTTTAACACATTTGAGTGTTTTTCCGACAAGAAATCTTAGTACATACCTTCTCCTTCCTTTTCCCTTACTGAAGATGACAAACCAAAACTCCTATTCCCAAGTTATATCCATCTGAGAGAGGGGCCAAGAGGCAGATTCAGAACATGCACTGTCAAATAAGAGAAAAAAGAGCAAACTCACAACGGGGAGAGAGAGAGAGAAACTGAGTATGTCCTGAAGGTAAGGATATTTCCCACATTGCTTTAGGGGAAGAAATAGAGGGAAAGGAAGTAACATGGGGATGTGTTCTCCCATCCAGTTAGCCAGACACGTTTCAGTCGAACTACTGTGCTTAACTCTAAAGAATCAGGATGTCTGGTGGGCACTGTTGCCTGGCCTGTACTGTACTCTCTTCCCACTTGCAACAAGGCTTCCAATAGCTGGGGCAGGACTTATTCCATAGTCTGACTAATCACACACATTTAGGCTGACAGGATTGCAGACAGACTGATTAGTTTTCTGGATAAGGATATAACAGGAGGCAGCACTATCCCAGCAGCTCTTAGTATATGACACACGAAACAGAAAAAGTATCTGGGACTTTTTCAGGTCTAGTCAGACATTAATACATATATTAGCCTATATTTAAAAAAAAAAAAAAAGTCTAGTCCGCTTGTCCAAGTAAAACCTTAATGATCAACCTTCAAATTGCGAAAGAATGGCTCATTCAGCCACTCCTGGACATTACCTTGTCTTATATATCAGTCCTGGAATGGCCCAGAACCACATACTGCTCCACTGCTTCTAACTCAGCATTGACTGCTGTGTAGGTCCTGAGTGGAAACACATGATCCCCAGAGACAGTGCACAGGTGCAGAGCCGTCCCATGGATGATCCTGGCCTCAGGTAATGCTGAAGATCAGGTCCTATAATTTTAAATGTTGCAACTGATGTGGTGATCAGGCTGGGAGAATGTGGGACTGTTTCTTTAACTATACAGCAAAAATTCAGGCAGGAGTGGAGCTGGGGAAGTTCTATGCAGAAGCTGTACAGTGAAGCAGGGCCCAAGTAACTTTAGAGACAATGCTATTTTCTTTACTCTAATAAAGCTCTGAGTTGGAAGAAAGTGATTCTTCTTGTGACTCTAACCTTTTCATGTAACAGTGAGTTAATAATAGAACTAGGCTACCAAACTGCACATATTTTGATGCTAGCTATTGATTTTTTTAAACGTTCTAGCAAGTGTACAGGGTGTTTAGAAGAACAGCCTGTCTTAGTTCTTCTGTATTCTTATTTTTTCCTATCAGACTCCCTCTTTTACAGCTTACTTAAGACAATAACTTCTACTGTCAACAATTCTGTTTTCCTTGAGGGCTAGAGAATTTTACAGTGCAAACTTGAAACATTTCTAATTAATAGAGCTACTGAAATCTGAAATAATATTGATATGTTACTAGCATATTTTTGTTACAGCAGATGCAGTTATGCCTCTGTAGATTACTTTTCCCCCTTCTGTGATGGATTGTGCTTCCCACATGCTTAACCAATAATGCTGCATGAAGAATATTAGTAAACTAGCCAATGAGAAAAAAGAAAAGGAGTACTTGTGGCACCTTAGAGACTAACAAATTTTTTTGAGCATAAGCTTTCGTGAGCTACAGCTCACTTCATTGGATGCATTCAGTGGAAAATACAGTGAGGAGATTTATATACACGGAGAACATGAAACAATGGGTGTTACCATACACACTGTAATGAGAATGATCAGGTAAGGTGAGCTATTACCAGCAGGAGAGCGGGGGCGGGGGGTGAGGGGAGGGGAACCTTTTGTAGTGATAATCAAGGTGGGCCATTTCCAGCAGTTGACAAGAACATCTGAGGAACAGTGGGGGGGAGGGAAATAAACATGGGGAAATAGTTTTACTTTGTGTGATGACCCATCCACTCCAAGAGCAACCCTTTCTGCTTGTGCTTCTGGAATCCTTGATGTAGATACAAGGAAATGACTGACTGTTAATACGCACTAAATTCAATCCCATTTTTAAAAGAAATTTGCTGCAGCTACCATACAAACTGGTTACTTTCATACTTACTCAAATACCAGGACCCCTGGTGCAACTGTCCAGATGGGACAATAGTTTAGAGGCATATTGAACATCTCCAGGTGCATTTTTCCCCATCAATAGATTATGCACAAATGAGGCTCTGTGCTTGTTTATTATCTCTAGATGATCTCCACCTACTCCTGAGTCCTGTTTTAGTGTAAGTGGACTCAACAGGGTATTTTTATTGCTTGTCATTTCTGCCAATGGCGATTTTTCATGTGGCAGTTGTGAGTCTATTGATGGCTTGATAGTGTACTTAATTGAAATTGAACAAGCATTTACAGTGAAAAGGTCAACATCCTTGACTTAAATGGAACAGTGCAGCATGTGGTTGTGTTCATCTGACACTCATGACAGCAGTGCATTCAAAGATAGTCATGGATAATTAAAACAGAGAATGCAAGGAAATAATCAGATCACAGGGAACAGAATGAAGTTTTTAAACCCCTAAATACAGTCCTAGAATGCAATGGTAATGGTGAGTAACCCCTATGATGCAGTTCGTTAGCTTGTCAGTCATATAAATAGCAACTCTCATTTTCTGTCATCATCTGTATATTTATCCGATAGCAAATATTAGCACAGTCACATTTATTTAGCCCTAACTATGGTAAATGGAAATGCATGGCAAGACTGTGAAATCATGTGTTCATCTACAGAATTGTCTTGTTTTTAGTGGATGCCCAATATTTATTTTATCTTTGTCCAGTAGATATTCCAAAATTCTGAAAAATTATAAAGGATTAAGCAATAGAGGTTAGTAATCAGGAAAAGGTTGCAGAGGAGAAAATGTAACCCGGTGGTCCACTGTAAGAAAGGAATTTCAAAATTCATTACCTAAAAGAACCATTATATTTATGATTCTCTGAGATCTGATTTGCCACTGTCTTGCTTCTTGTGTAGTTATTTATACATGGGCAATGTGGGTGTAAAATGTGACTATAGCAGCATTTTACACCCACTTCATACGAAATGCGAATAGCTACACAAGGTGCATGCCAGGGGAATCAGGCCAAATATAAGGAAGCTTTCCCTTCTGCAGCAAGAGTCTCCCCTCTTCAGCAGGAGTAAAATTGCTGTTGAAGGCAGCTGCCAGAAGATCAAATTCATTAACAGAACTCTTCTCCTATCAGGATTCCCTGGCCTGAGAAACATGAGGGAATATATTAAAAATTCTGTGACTGTGAAAAAAAACCTATACACAAAATCAAGACATCATTTCCCTGCCCACCCCAACTTCAGCATACTTCATTATTCTCTTTCCATTCAAAAGGTGTTAACAGAGTTATATTAATGCTTATGGAAAAGGTCCTACAGAGTTTACAAGAAAATTGTGTTACTATATTATCCTTGCACCATACATTATAAGAAAGTTATATTCCCCCTCACACAGCATAACAGAATTCTTCTTTTGACCCAACCTGTAAGCCAGTGTTAGAACACTGTACAAACAAGCTGAAGTTCTTATTGTGGCAGATGCAGTTCATTAGCTCTACCCCAGATATACGGGAAGTGAGTTGCTTTCTAGGGAGAGGCAATTAGATCAGAGGAGATATAGGAAGGAAACCCTAGGGGCTACCAAGCCCAGGAATGAAGCTTAAGAAGATGTTTGTGTTGTGTTACTGTTTTAGTCATCAATAAAGTCAAACCCCCAGGGTCATGTGTGATTTTTATTATATTTTTTGAGGACAGGTTAAGGGCTCAGCTCTTGATTCAGGCCCTACTTGAGGTTTCAATGAGCTGATGGGTGCTCCGCACATTTGGAAAAATCAGGCCATTGTTTTGCTCTTCTGAATACCTAGAACAGTGGTTCTCAACCCTTGACCCACAGGCGGCCCAATTAGCACACAGCTGCAGCCCAGCTGTGTGCTAAAGGGCAGTGGGGTCCAGGGCCAGGGCTGCCACACTGTGGTGTCTGGCGGTTGGGCTCGGGGCTGCCACCCGGCCCCCACACAGCAGGGGCTGGGGTTGGGGCTACCGGCCGGCACAGCACAGCGGGGGTCAGGGTTGGTGGCGGAGTTGGGTCGGGGTTGCTGCCCAGCCCTGCACAACAGCATACAGGGTCCCTGCCGCCCAGTCCAGCAAAATGGGTTCCGGCTTCGGGGTTGACACAGCAGGGGCCGGGGTCAGGGCTGCCGGCCGGCCGGCCCCGCACAGTGCGGGTCGGGGCTGCTGCCCAGTCCTGCACAACAGCATATGGGGTCCCTGCCATCTGCCACCACTGGGGCTCCACTCCTGGCCCCACTCTGTGAAGGGGTCTCTGGGCTGGGGGCGCTGGGCATAGCAGTGGGGGGGGGAGCTTGGGGAGTGCTGTGGTTCTCAACCTGCGGCCCAGGTAACACACTGTGGGCCGCATATGGGTGCTTCAGAAACACAGACATAATAGATTAGACGTTGTGTGAGGGTATTAACACAGGATTGGGTACCAGGAAAAATACAAGTACCAGGACTGAGGTGATAATTTTATGACTTTTTATCCTACAGAAGCTTTGTTGCTCTAATTTTAGACTGAATTCCAGCATGCCCATATTTTATGTAAGACATTTTGTAGGCTGATGCATGAAAACCATTCATCTGCAGCTGAACTACACCCAGGGGAGTTTGTTTTATTTTGAACACAGCTCAGGGGATAATTTTCCAATTACAGATCAGTGGAATAAGTTGGACGCCACTTTTTTCTATGTTATTCTTTTGTAGAAAAGCAAATTATTAATAAATTATGCAGGTGTCAATTTCACAATCTTCAGATGGTGGGGAATATTTAATCAAATTTTAAATGCTTCCTATTACTTTAATTCCGACAAGCTGATATTTAAATCAGCCATAGGAAAGATTGTAAATGAAGAGCTTTACCAGACTTTTCCATTAAGTGAGTTGACATTTACAAGCATATTAAATGGCGTTTTACAATCATGTATTTCAAAGTGTGACTTCAAACACTAATGGTAAACTGGTTTTACAGAAGATGATGCCACACTCAGAATGTAAACCCTAAATTTCCACAGCGCACAGTGATTTGGTAATGACGCTGAGTATCAGGCAGATAATTAGGACATGCTACTTTGGAAACTGACGACTGGATATTTTAAAGAATTTGTGCTCCTATGTTATGCTGCAGCAAAACATCTTCAAAAGAATCCAGATTTAATATTCCTCATTAAAAAAGGTATTTGGTGAAGAACAACAGAAGATTAAACTAAAGTTTTTCTTTTCCAGAACACCCAATATCCAGCTCTTGGTTTAACAACAGAAAGCCAAAATTCTGCTCTCAGTTACACACATGCAACCTGGCTCAAGAATCCCTGCTTTAATTTTAGTGGAACTGTCTATGAAAGTTTGCTTTCATGTTTGATGCTAATTTGTTCTCCCAACCAGAAAGGCAGGAATAGCATGTTATCCAGGTGACAAACAGAAATAAAGACCAATAGATTCTGGATTGTCTCGAACCAAAGCCTTTCATAGGCAGGATCCTTTCATTCTGACTTCAGCACAGATAAGTCGAAGGCCACTGATGAGGAGTACCATATTGAAAAAAATCCCCAACCCCAATCCAACCCTAACTAGTATAAATCCAGACAAAGACTTCACTAAAATTTGAAAGTGGAGAAAGACCCAGAAGAAAAATCAGTTGACTCTCCAACTGATGAGTGTTGAGAAATTTAGAATAATGATTTGACCTTCTGCTTTATGAATGAAGACAATAAAATGTTTTTAAAATTAATACATTCCAGTCAACTACACAGAGAAACAGGGAATTAAGTGGAGATGAAAGAGATTATCAGTCAGACATTTAAAAAGTAAAAAACAGAAATGAGACTTTAAGACAAGAAGGTGAAGATGTACTATTTGAGAAGGCATACATGTTTGCAGTGTTGTTTTAGCCATGTTGATCCCAGGATATTAGAGAGACAAGGTAGGTGAGGTAATATCTTTTATTGGACCAACTTGTGTAGGTCCAATAAACTTCCATCTTCTCAAAAGCTTGTCTCTTTCACCAGCAGAAGTTGATCCAATAAAAGATATCACCTCACCCACCAAGATGGCTTAACTCAAACACCTACCAGAGTCATAGTCATAGAGTTTAGTGCCAGAAGAGAACTCCTCTCCCAGATCATCCAGTCTGACCTTCTGCACATCACAGGCCACTAAAACCCACCCAGTTACCTCTGTGTGACTGAATGCACACCCAACACACTACTGTAATAATCTTTGTACAAAATATGCCTTGTGCGGTATCATTTGAAAATTAATAACCCACTGGTCAATAACATCATGGTGAAATGTGTATAGAAACATTATATGTAAAGTTATGAACATAAGCTGAAATTATGATTGAAATCTGGTTATCAGACAAATCTGGGGAGTGGATAAACCTGTTTCTCAAAGACAAAGGACAAACCGATACCTTTAGCCTGGTGTCATCAAAGTGGATGGGCAATTACCTGTCAAGTGGCCATTCTGTGGCAAAGAAGGGGGCAGTAACGATCAATTTACATTTTAGCAAACAACAGCATGGAACCTCTTTCACCAGGAGACTCCATGAGTCCAACCTCACAGCGGGAAGGAACTTTATCTAGGGGTAGCCCTCAGGAACATGCATTTCAAAGAGTGACTGGACTATAAAAATGAGGGGCAAAAAGAACCCCATGGTATCTTCCCCTATCCATTTCTCTCTCTCTCTCTCTCTCTCTCTCTCTCTCTTTCAACTAAGACAACAAAAAGAAACTTTAGACTTTGGGGGCAGATCCTCACTTAAGAATTTGGTTAGCAGTGTTGCTGGGAACATGTGGTAAGAATTTCAGCTTGAACCATATGCGCCGACTCCATGGCTGCTCTGGGGCTAAAGCACCCAGCTCCCCGCCCCAGCTCACCTCCACCTCCTCCCCTGAGCATGTCGCCGCATCCTGCTTCTCCCCCTGGCTCCCAGCACTTGCACCACAAAGCAGTTGTTTTGCACGGCAAGTGCTGGGAGGGGGGAGGAGGAGGAGGAACGCGGCGCACTCGGGGAAGAGACGGGGTCCAATAGGGGTAGGGAGCAGGCGGGGCCCCACTGGCATCAACAAAAGATATATTATCTGAGCTACACAGGTACAATATAAATTGGCATACAAAGTTAATGTGCAACATTCCACAAAAAGAAACAGATATTATGAAACTTGGCTTATATTTTCTAGTCTCAAGATCCTCTTTTTGGGGGAGGGATAGCTCAGTGGTTTGAGCATTGGCCTGCTAAACCAAGGGTTGAGAGTTCAATCCTTGAGAGGGCCATTTAGGGATCTGGGGCAAAAATTGGGGATTGGTCCTGCTTTGAGCAGGGGGTTAGACTAGATGACCTCCTGAGGTCCCTTCCAACCCTGATATTCTATGATTCTTTCATTAGCTCAGCCAGAGAAACAATCATCACTAAGACCAGCCCAAATAAAGAGACCAGGAACTGCAAGTACCACGTCCTTCTTTTCAAATTAACTCAACAAGAATTTTATCACAGAACAATCCATCTGGAACTCATTAATAAAACAAAGGAGGAGAGTTTGGAGAAGTGCTGTGGTGGGCTAAGAAGACCAAGACCCTAGGTAAAGGGACACCTGGTTTGTGCAGAGGGAGGGCAGGAAGCGCCACAAGCTGAAGGGCAGGAGAGGGAAGTAGCCTGGGGAAGGAAGCACGAGTTCAAGTGGTTTACCGCTATCCCTAGGGCCCCTGGGCTGGGACCCAGAGTAGAGGGCAGGCCCAGGTCCCTCCCTCTCCACTCCCCTCCTCTAGGACACTAGTGGGGCAGTTAATACCTCAGTTCAGGGTCAAGAAACTGTGCCCTCAACCCGCCCCCCCAAGAAGAGAAAGCGCAAGACCCATCATAGTAGTGCCGGCAATTTGACACAAATCATCTATGTCAGTGGTGGGCAACCTGTGGCCCATCAGGGTAATCTGCTGGTGGGCTGCCAGATAGTTTGTTTACATTTGCATGGCCACCCACAGCTCTCATTGGCTGGGAACAGCTAACGGCGGCCACTGGGAGCTGTGGGCAGCCATGCAAATGTAAACAGTCAGGTGGCCCGCCAGTGGATTACCCTGACAGCCACGTGTAGCCTGCGGGCAGCAAGTTGCCCACCGCTGATCTATCTTCTTGCTCAGATATTTAAATCACTTAGTCTGCTGCTGGGTGAATTTTGACAGAGTTGTCATTTCGAGATAGTGTTTCAAACAAAAGTGGCACAGTTCTGCACTGAAACTAACAACTCAGGCTTCACGGTGGGGCTGTGTACTGAGTTTCATCTGTTGACTTCTTCTAATGGGTTCACCTCTCATCAGGCTGTGGAAGTGTAATGCCAGGAATTGAGGGTAATAGCCATGGCCTACCTGGGTTACAGTGATGTGGGGAAATTACTTTACTGCTAGAATTCTCACAGGGACACTGGATCACCATTCCACTTACTAAGATGACAGGTTTAACAAAGAAATAAGTCACACTACAACGTGGCAGGGGGGGAAAATGGGTAAAAATGTCCCCCCCATCTCCTATGTAGATCACCTATGGAAGTAAGGAAATGCCAGTCCTTTCCTTATGGGGGATGCAATCAAGATTTTAATGTTTATCCTTGGGGTCGGGAGTATACTGTCCAGAATGTAAAGGAACATTTGCAACAGAGAAACAAATATGGTGGTATGGCAACACTGATCCCATTAGTACCTCCACTTCTCATTCTTCACCTCCTTGTCACTTACAGTTGTGCAAAATTGGTGTAAAAAACTCTACCAGAGAAGAATGATTTGGTTTTATGCCCACTTTTCCCAGGGGTAAGTGACTACAAACACTGTAAAAAAGTAGAGAACTGGAACCAGCTCCTGAAAGCAGGGAGGCCAGGTCTACAAAAGCTATTTAGGCTCCTAACTTCCACTGAAATCATTATGGCGGGGTTTTCTACACCTTTTCGATCCATTCTATACTAGAGAACATTTGTAAAAACTCAAGTGACTTCTAGGTAAGCTACACATGCAAATATTTCTATTTATTTGAGCGCTTCATATTGCAGAATATTGACTTCCAGTTTATCAGTCTCCATTCTGATTCCCTCTATTTCTTATTAGGTTGGCCAGGGTGAAGGAATACGCAATATGACGTCTTCATAG
Source organism: Natator depressus (assembly GCF_965152275.1). Taxonomy (NCBI): domain Eukaryota; kingdom Metazoa; phylum Chordata; order Testudines; family Cheloniidae; genus Natator; species Natator depressus. Next base: position 197,194,078 of record NC_134235.1, on the reverse strand, counting down.
TATCCAGCTGGCTATTGTAGTTCTGCTGCTAAAGATTCTGCAGCTGATGCTGTGGCTGGGAGGCTGTTCCTCCTTACTGTCTTGGAACGTCTGCGTATTCCATTCTTAACTTAGAAAACTTTAATAAAATATAGTATTTTCCTTGCTGTCTCTTGGTCCCTTCATTTTATACCAGTTCCAAACAAATGGTGGTGCCTCTCCCATCTATTAACTTTAAGGATGATTAAATCTCATTGGCTTTGAACTTTGAACTAAAGCAGGTGCTCAGGCACTTGATTGAACAGGCACATGCTTACACAAAGAGGGACCACCTGAGACAAGGATCATTGATCCCCTCTGAATTCATAGCAGTGCAGCCCTTGTGCCTCCCCAGACAGCAATTTGATTTTGGGGGTTTGTTTGTTTAGTGGTGGTGGTTTTGCAAGGCTAATGTCAAGGAATATAACAATGAAGAAACATAGGGTACTTCCCACTGCTTTCAGCTCATTAGCTACAACCTTAAATGAAGCAAAATATGTATTAGAAGATGAAACTACCACCCTTTGGAGCATTAAGACTCCAATCTTGGAACAGGATCCATACATGCAGATCCTTATATTCATACAAATCCTGTTCCATGATTGCGGCCTCTATCACTGTGCATGCCATTTTGTTCTATTACAATGCCTATGTAACACAGGAAAGTATAAGAAACCCAACGGGGGATATCCTCGCCCCCACTCCAGTCCTTTTACACCAGGAAGAAGCGCCAGGGCAGCATAAAGGGGGGCCTGAAAGCACCAGTTCCAACCGGGATTCCTTGGCATAGGCACCATGGAAGAGAAGCCACAAGGCTGCATGAGGAAAGGACCCCCTTGCAAGTCCAGGAGGTTTACCAGAGGCAGGAGCAGAAGGGATGTATCAGAATGGAGCCTCAGCACTGCTGAGATTCTCGGCAGCACAGTGGCCCACCCCATTACTGTAACTTAGACAACCCTAAGGACTTAGGGGCACAGAAGAAAAATCTCACCCAAGGTTAATGATACAAAAAAATGACTGTACTTTCTGTATGAGCTTACAGTCACCTGTTGATACCACAGGTTTAAAGAATATTTTCTTACTTTGAGGTAGTCTAGATTCTTATGATGCAAACAACTATATTGCCTTTCCAAGAGCTCTCAGAAATAGGCCAAATGTATTTTCCCAGTTAAGAGCAAGATTTTGCGCTTGCCCAATCCCAGACAAATCTCCACAACTATTTGTGCTAGACAAAGACGATGTAGTGAAGGAGGTGTGCAGAAGGAAGGCTGAGAAGTAGTCCAAAGTATATGGCAGGTGTAGTTTGGAAAAGGTCATACTGAAAAGCAGGAGCAAAGTTTCTGAGCTCAATCTCATTGCTGGTTTAAATCCACGGAAGTTCTTCATTGGCGTTATCCACGAGGTGGTTTAGTGGTTGTTTTTATGAAAATACTTCTATTTATGATGGGCCTGATTCTCCTTTTATTTACTGTATATGGGTTTGCACCAGTGGAACCTGGATAACTCCACTGAAGCTATTGCAGATTTACACTCGGATAAATGAGCAGAGAATGAGGCCCAACAGATTGTGCAAACTTGTTAGGATGGTTTAGGTTTTTGGAGAATGCAGACTCCTTGCATGCACCTCACTGATGTAAGAACCAAATGCAGCACTGCTCTTTGCTAATGTAAATATAACACATGCTTTATTCAAACACAAATATACCGACTGATAAAGAAGTCCATGATCATTTTCCTAAGAAAAATAAATATTTTTCCTGAGATAAATAAATATTACTTTCATGAGAAACCTGTAGTACCCGGATGTCTGAGCTACTGGGCCATAGTCTGACTTCAGTCATACCAGTGTAAATCCACAGTGCCAAGTCCTTTCTGATTTACAGTGGTGTAACTGAGATTAGTTTATGGAGGAGATGGTATGATGGGATAACATGGTTTTGGTAATTAAATATTCATAAATAGGCCCAATGGCCTGTGATGGGCTATTAGATAGGGTGAGATCCGAGTTACCCAGGAAAGAATTTTCTGTAGTATCTGGCTGATGAATCTTGCCCGTATGCTCAGGGTTTAGCTGATCGCCATATTTGGGGTCGGGAAGGAATTTTCCTCCAGGGCAGATTGGAAGAGGCCCTGGAGGTTTTTCGCCTTCCTCTGTAGCATGGGGCACAGGCCACTTGCTGGAGGATTCTCTGCTGATATACGTGTGAGGTTTTTTTTTGTAGGAGTGGTGGGTGAAATTCTGTGGCCTGCGTTGTGCAGGAGGTCAGACTAGATGATCATAATGGTCCCTTCTGACCTAAATATCTATGAATCTATGAATTACACCTGGCTACTGTCTCTACTGGCCAGGAGGCTAAAAGGGGGGGGGAAATCCAAATAAAATAAAATTGGGGCACATGCTACTTGAACACATTGCTTCATTGATGTCTCCCAAGGAAGCATGCCCCCTGTCTTGAAAAAGAAAGATACTCCGTGTGCAGTACGCTGGGAAGAGAGCATGATCAGAGGTTTGGTTTTGCTGTGTAATACCAGGTTTAATTCACGATTGTGGAATAAATATAGCCACCTTTCTTTTGAGGAATATAAAGCTGGCAGAGGATGCAGGTGACTTTTTAAAAACAGATTTGGCTTCCGGGTTTGTGCTGCTCAAGAAAGAAAGCTGGCTCTTGTTCTGTCTTTCAGCTTAGATGCCAGTAATCATATGCTTGCAAGGCTGTTTATCCAGCCCATCCACTGATGCTTCTTTGGGTGTTACCCTGCTGCAGAGCAAACAACTTTTTGCTTTCTCTTTGGCACCATTTTACTGGTATGAGTTTTTCCTTTCCCTGTTCCAATATTGATATCCAGCAGTACTGAAAAGCAAGTGGATTCATGCTCTCCCAAAATGATCCCAAGTACAGTCAGCTTCAACTTTTCCAGCATCAGTATTTGGGCCAGAGGCTGGTCCCAACTATATCTACTTTGCATCATCCTGGCAGTGAAAAGCAGTCTTAGGCAAATATTAAGTGATCAGCTCAGTTTCTCCTTACAGAATATAACATAAAAACATAAGAATAGCCCTACAGGGTCAGACCAAAGGTCTATCTAGCCCAGTATCCTGTCTACCAACAGAGGCCAGTGCCAGGTTCCCCAGAGGGAATGAACAGAACAGGGCATCATCAAGTGATCCATCCCCTGTCGCTCATTCCCAGCTTCTAGCAAACAGAGGCTAGGGACACCATTCCTGCCCATCCTGGCCGATAGCCATTGATGGTCCTATCCTCCCTGAATTTATCTAGTTCTTTTTTGAACCCTGTTATGGTCTTGGCCTTCACAACATCCTCTGGAAAGGAGTTCCACAGATTGACTGTGTGTTGTGTGAAGAAATACTTCCTTTTATTTGTTTTAAACCTGCTGCCTATTAAACAGAAACATAGAAATGTAGAGTTGAAAGGGATCTCAAGAAGTCAAAGTTCTTCCCCTGTGCTGAGGCAGAACTAGAGTTGCCAACCCTCCAGGTTTGACCTGGAGTCTCCCAGAATCGGCATCAATCTCCCGGTGACTACTGAAAGCAATTCGGGAGATTTTAATAGGATATTTTAAGAAAATGACATTATGTCATGTTGGGGGGGAAAAAAATCTCCCGGAATAGCATCAGTCAGAGTTGGCAACCCTAGGCAGGACCAAGTAAACCTAGACCCTCCCTGATAAGTGTTTGTCCAATATGTTCTTAAAAACTTCCAGTGGTGAGAATTACTCAACCTCCCTTGGAAGCCTATTCCAGAGTTTAACTACCCGTATAGTTAGAAAGGTTTTCCTAGCATCTAATTTAAATCTCCCTTGCTGCAAATTAAGACCATTACTTCTTGTCTTATCGTCAATGGACATGAAAAACAACTGATCCTGGTCTTCTTTATAACATCCCTTAACATATTTGAAGCAGAGGCGTAGCCACGGGTGGGCTGCAGCCCACCTACTTAGCATCCAGGCCCACCCAAATCGGGGCTGGAGCTCCCCAAATCCACAGGCTGGGCCCTGACTCTGACTCAGTGTCCGTCAGCCCAGCTGCATCCCAGGTTCTGATGGCTCCACGTGCTGCTGTCCCAGTCTCCAGCCCCAGCATTAGTCCTGGGGGAGTATGTGCCTTATGGGGGCAGGTCTGGGCGGTGCCAGCACTGGGGCCAGAGCCTGGGGCAGCAGCGCCAACAGGAAGGTGATGCGGCAGACTGAGGGACACCAAGATGGGGTCAGGAGGGGCAGGTGGAGCTTGAGTCCCTTGCCCCTGGGCACACCCTGCAGCCTGTGTGCCTACTGAGCAGTAAGCAGGGGTGGTGCCCCATCCCTCCCCCCACCGCTGCATCCCTCCTGTGTCCCCTCCCCTTCCTGCCCCCCCAGGGCCCTCATCCCTTCTGCTCCCCCCTCCCCAGGGCACCAGATCCCTCCTGCCCCCCTCCCTCCACCTCCCTGTTATTGCTCACCCACCCAAAAGCCAGGGCCCGCGCAGTTTTCCTGTCCTAGCTACTCCACTGATTTGAAGGCTTATCACGTTGCCCCCCCCAATCTTTTTTTCTCAAGGCTATTCATGCCCAGCTTTTTTAACCTTTCCTCAAAGGTCAGGTTTCCCAAACCTTCTATCAGTTTTGTTGCTCTCCTCTGGACTCTCTCCAATTTCGCCGCATCTTTCCTAAAGTGTGGAGCCCAGAATTGGACACAATCCTCCAGCTGGGGCCTCACCAGTGCCACAAAGAGTGGAACAAATATCTCCCAATTGCACATCACACACCCATTAATGCACCCGAGAGTGATATTAGGCTTTTTCACAGCTTCATCACATTGCTGACTCATATTATGTTTGTGATCCACGATAGCCCACAGATCCTTTTCAGCCATACTACGACCTCACCAGTTAGTCCCCATTTTGTACTGGTGCACTTGATTTTTCCTTCCTAAGTGAAATATTTTGCACTTGTCTTTATTGAATTTCATCTTGTTAAATTCAGACCAATTCTCCCATTTCTCAAGGTCATTTTGAATTCCAGTCCTGTCCTTCAGAATGCATGGAACCCCTCCCAGCCTGGTGTCATCTGCCAGTTTTATACATATATGCTCTACTCCATTATCCAAGTCATTGCTGAAAATATTGAATCGTACTGAACCCAGGAACTGCAGTACTCCACTAGATGCACCATCCCCATTTGAGAGCAAACCATTGGTAACTACTCTGAGTATGGTCTTTCAACCTGTTGGGCACCCACCTTATAATAATTTCACATAGACATTCTCATAGGCAAACTAGGGAAATGTGGCCTAATAGCATAGAGCTGGCACAGATAGACCTATACCTCCTCTCCTGCAGCCCCTAGTCCAGTATTACCAACCTCGAATGATCAAAAATCATGAGTCAGGCCCTCAAATCATGAGATTATTTAGCCAAACCTGAGATTTTAAATAATAAAAAGTTTGGAGTTCTTTGTTTGCCTTCTGGTGTTTGAGCCTTTCAGGCATACTCAGCTCGTGTTGTTAAGCTTTTCTCCACACCATGAAATCCTCCATTTAAAAAAAAAAGTTTTTACAAGGGAATCTAGGCTATAAACATGGGATTCCAGGAAATGGGGCTTACAGAGTACCAAATATTATGAAACACGCAACATAATTGTGAGAGTTGGCAACGCTGCTGGTGTCAGATGTGTTATATCTGGAGTACTGCCATACTCTGGCGAACTCCAGCTTCTACAGCAGCCAATTTGAGGCTGTTGCAGAGAGCTGATGGTTATTTCACATTTGAAGCTTCTCTAACTTACACCAGGCCAGCTAAACCAGCTCCTCAACCCCAAGGATGAAAGCCTCTAGATCTTTAATGAGTCCATAATAAAACAGATAAAGCGTTCTGCCCTAGACAATACTGCAGCTGATAAAATAAGCAGGATTCTTAATCTCCTCTGAGAGTCTGCCACAGTTGATTTTGCTCTACAGCTGCAGTGAGACCTGCTCGCCCTACATACAAACGGGCAACGGAGCCTCTCAAGTCTTGCTTAGAAAAAGCTCACATGCTCCCTGCTCCTAAACTCTTTGCTTCATTAGGGTTTAGAGGAAGCAAGCCTAGAGGCTGTCAATAAATTCATTTCTCACTGATCACCATATTTGGGATCGAGAAGGCATTTCCCCCCAGGTCAGATTGGCAGAGACCCTCAGGGGATTTTGCCTTCCCCTGCAGCATGGGGCCCAGGTCACTTCCAGGTTTAAACTAGTGTAAATGGTGGATTCTCTGTAACTTAAAGTCTTTAAATCACGATTTGAGAACTTTACTACTTCAGCCAGAGGTTAGGGGTCTATTACAGGAGTGGGTGGCTGAGGGTCTGTGGCCTGCGATGTGCAGGAAGTCAGACTAGATTATCAGGATGGTCCCTTCTGACCTTAAAGTCTATGAGTACGTAAACATGGAGATGTAGAGGTTTTATCAGAGAAGAATGCAGAGAGAAATCCCTTCCCAAGACGGACTGTCTAATCCAATACTAGCCTGGCATAAAAAGGATTGCGTCAAACTCTGTCCTTTTTCACTTCACATCGTGATTTATGAAAGCACATGAAGAAATTCTTGCTTTTGCTCCATTCACAGACATAAACCTTAGTTTGGGATCAACTACCTTTGTCTATATGGCCTTCCTGTTTCTGAATAGTCCAGCGTATTATGTTCTGTTATCCCTTCCCATCGCCCTGCTTCCCCTTAGCTGTTGTCATTCTCTCCTCCTACGAGTCTTTGTTACCTTCTGCAAACCAAACCAATCTCCCTAGTCTTGGTTTAAGGTTTTATACTACTTACATTAAAATGCCTCAATAAAGATCGTCATGCTGTGCACACCGGGGTACATGCATATATACTATATGCATATACTATTGTGCGTGACAGTGAGAGCGTGACCACATAGTCATACTGGTGGCACCATTGCAGCAGGGAAGAGGTGGGTGGCTTAATATCCGGAGTGAGGATATATCAGGCCTGGAAATCTTTAAGTAGCTAGAGCAGGCGTTCACCACTTGGAGGTGGTGGAAAACACAAATTTTTACATTTCTTTTAACTGACGTTTTTCAGAAGTGGCGAGTCCCTACATCGTGCTATATTGATGTTAAATTTATACTAGACTGATTGACAGTGATTTACGCTAGTGTAAATTACTATACAAGATGATAGAGGATTAGTCCTATTGTGACAGCACTGTTTGGGGAGGGGGGACAGACCTGAAGCCCATTATCGTCCTTTATTCCCTTTTCATACTTCAAGGTGGATATCTGTTGACACCTTTTCATTTTAAATTTCCTCTACAAGACTATTAGAGCCTTTCTGCATGTTGCCTAAACACCTCCACTCTGCAGCTCTTGTCTATGCCTCCTGCACTTTATTTCAATGTTTGTCCGTACCCACAAAAATAAAATGGACTTTAATTTGCTGAAGTCTTTTGCCAAGTGAACGCCAACATGCCAAAATACCAACTCGCACCCCATCAAAACCAACTCTACAGTGCCCTCAAGAGATCGGCATTCCAAAAATCTCAACCAGTAATTTAAAGTTTTACTATACAAAAAAAGCCTAGAGGATCTGAATTTTATTTCAGATTTACATATTTAGAAGGGCAGCAAATTAGAGTCGTTTTGTTTGTGCATTCACTACATGCAGGGAACAAGAGAGAAAAAGACAAAGAGAGCCAAGGAATTTGGTTGAAAAGCAGGATATTGCCTCAAATGAAGGACAATTGAGAGATCTGGGTAGGAAAGCAGCCATAAGCATCAGGGCTTATAAACTGAGTGCACTCAATAGAGCTACATTAATTAACACCAACAACAATTTGGTCCTAGAATTATTAAATAAAAAACATCCTGTTCCCTCATGCACAGCTAAACAACAAAAGAGAAACAGAGAAAGTGATAGAGTAATAGTACTTTGAAACAAAAGTTCTTCATGAAGTTAATCAGTATCTCATGGACAGGAATATAAATGCAGTTTGCAGAGTTTTACCATATGCTCGTAACTATCCTCAAGTTCACAACTATATGCTAGAAGATACCTTGCCCACATATGTAGGTGATTCAGAGACTGAGCAGATAAGGAGATGTCTGTGACTATTAGAACTGAGCGCATTTAGCACCTGTCTCATACCATCTAAGTTAAGTCAGAATGATCCCCCTGATTTTACTGGTGCAGGATGAGGCCTTTAGGGCCAAATTTTCAGACCAGCCTTCACTGAACCTCCATTTTTGTGGGTGCAAAACTGAACGAAAAGATGTGGCGGCCCAGGTTTGGCAATACATATTTTCAAGTTTGAGGCTTTTATTCAATTCATCTCTGCTTCTAAGCTGTCAGAGACAATATGTTTTGGACTGAGATAATATGGACAAACTGTCACCTTGTGCTCCAGAATCTTAGCTTTTGTTAATAGCTAGAAAATTATTTTTGGTGATATTTGAAAACAACTGTGCTCACATGTGACATCCCCTTCCACTACCCTGCATCTGTCTTGTCTAGTTACATTATAAACTTTTGGTGACTGTCTATTACTCCATACGGTGCTTAGCAAAATGGGGGTCCATTCTCAGCTGGCTCCAAGACGCCACCCCAATACAAATGAATAAGGTTGCAAAGAAACTTGAGGTAGGCATAACCAGTCTGGCAATGCTCAGAGATGTTAACTGCCCCATTCATCTCAGTGAGATTTTAAATAATGATCACTAGGCATTTAAGTATCATTTTTAAGTACCATATATACTCGTTCATAAGCCAAATTTTTTTTAGTAAAAAAGGGAAGCATCAGAGAAGGGGGGGTCGGCTTATGAATGGGTATAGAGAGAGGGAGAGGCGGGACACAGCCCCTCCCCCCAACAGAGGGGACAAGGAGAGGCAGTGGCCATGCTTCTCTCCCTCCAGCCTCCGAAGCAGCTGCAGCTCCGGAACTGGCAGGCTGCGGCCGCACTGCCTGGCCTCAACCGCCGGAGCACTCTGCAGCTATGCCGCTCGGCCCCGCACACCGGAGCAGGCTGTGGCCACGCCACCCAGCCTGCCGTTACATGCTGCCCGGTCTGGCCCGCTGGAGCAGGCTGTGGCCACGCTGCCCGGTCTGCCGGAGCAGCTCCAGCCAGGCCAGAGACATCCTCCCTGGCCCTCCCCAGCTAAGGTGGGAAGGGATGGGATGGGGAGAGTGTGGGGGTCCCAGGCTAGGGGTGGGGTCATGTGGGGGGTGGTCACAGGGCTTACTCCCCTAACCCCCAGCTTCTCCCCCGCCCCCAAAAAAATTTCCCCACCAGTTGCTGTCCTGGCCCATCAGGGTAAGCAGCTGGTGGGACAGGACACTTTGTTTACTTAGGTTTACCTCCATGCCTGCGGACGCTCAAGGTAAACAAACTGTATCGGCCCGCCAGTGGCTTATCCTGATGGTCCAGGAGCCAAAGTTTGCCAACCCCTCAATTATAGGGTCGGCTTATGAATGGGTCATAAAATTTTTCCATTTTTACTTATCCATCTTGGGGGGGTCAGCTTATAAACGAACGGGCTTATGATCGAGTATATACGTACTTTATTGTTCACGAAAGCATATAAGAAAAGCAAATGGAGGAAAAAAGAAAAATCACAAATCTGCACAATCTATTGTGAGTGACATCATAAGTGGGTGGAATTTGGGAGGTACCACACACAAAAAAATAAAATAAAAATAAGTCAGCAAGGTGTCAAGCTCCAGGAACCCAACAGGGAATCAAACCCAAGGAGCCCAGAGTGCATGCATGACCATATTTTGAACACCTGCACAATCTTGTGTGAGCAGCATATAACTCTGGCAACTCTTCCCAGCACTGCATACATGAGCACTACGAGCTTTCACTCCAGTTTGACCCCTTGTTTGCAATATCGCTCAGAAATACTTTTAAACAACAGTCAAGTAACTTCTAAATACATTTTGTACTTATACTAAATTAAAACTAAAATGAAGGGAGTTTTGGAACAGGTTTATGGACCATCTTGAAGGGTGAAACTCACAAAAGCAGCTACTTCTGTGAAATTCCACCCACGTCCAGTCAGAAAAATAGTGCCTTCACAGTTCTGAATCTGATGTGGAACTGGTCATAGTACTAGGTTCAGATCCAGAGATTTGAATCCAGCCTCCACTGTCCCACACCACAAATTCTAAATTATTCAGATTTGAGGTTCTGGTTTTAACTTCTCTATCAATATAACAGATCACTTGCATAAAGCCAGGACTACATTTAAATTACACATATCACCTCACTTCAAAGTTTCCAAAAAGATACATTGTTGTTCTGTAGTAAACATAAGTAAAGATACCAAAATACAAGACCAATTAACAAAGAGCAATTATAATATGAAGAGCAACTTCTAAGGTTTTGACACCAAGTTTTTCTCTCCCCCACTCATTTTTTGTGTGTTTGGCAGGATTTTTTTGCTTGCATGGGTATATTTTATTGATAGCTGCTCTGAGAAACTCTGGCAGAAAGAAACAACATCACAGAAACACCAATGGAAAGAACCATACGCAGAGTTCCTAAAAAGAACTGCACAACAAAGTCAACATTTCTCCAAGATCTAACTACCTACATGGTCAGTTAAAAAGAATTTGTAAAAAGCTCTGTAGTAGCAGTATCTGATGACTCCCAGAAGTGTTACATAACTATGTTGGATACCCAGTGCATTTTGCTGCCAAGGGATTATATGAGACACTTAATGACCTGTCTCAAAAATGTTACATTCACAACCAGACTCAATAGATTAGCAAATCTAATAGAAAAACTGATCCCACTGGCATTAGCTGCTCTTAGATGAGTGAAAAAGGAAAAATAGAAACGCAAAGCCCTTAATCTCTCATATCAAAGTATTCTTTGAATATCATTTAACTGTAATATTCCTCTCAATGCCTTACAAAGGAAAGATACTTCTAGTAGACTGGAAAGTCTCCAATGAGACAAATAGGCAATGAGTCCTGTACCAGGCCACTCCCCCTTCCCTGTTCTGCAAGTTTCTTCTCTGGCTCTCACAAGGCTGAAGGAGACAAAAATAGAGCTTCTCTTTTTATGTAGTGGAGCTCCCCATGTTGTGCTCTCCTCAAAACAAAAGGCTTCCCCTACTTTACCATCATGAATTGTACTGACAATAGCCAGAAAGCTCTTCTAGAGTCAGTCTCTCTCTCCTTACAATAGCAGTGCGCTCATGAGACCAAGATCTCCCCTAACCCAGTTGCCTGTATAACTTCAAGGAAAACCTCTGGACGATACAGAATAGACCAAATAATTAGGAAGAAAAGTAGCTGCAAATCCTAGCAACTGCAACCCTAACAAAGCACAGGGGGGTTAAACATACACAAGGTATCCAGAGTAAAAGGAATGGATTTTTTAAAAGTGACAGACTGCTACACAACTGCATCTCCACCTTAATTGTAATGTGGCATGTGAGGAACACCAGACAGGCTTTAATTAGGGCCGGGGGTGTGGGCACAAGAGTCTGCTTTCTGCAAGCAGAGGTAGCTGGAGCCCTCATTAGAAACAAAAATGTAAACCATTGGTGGGCATTTCGCAGCCAGCAATTTATCCTTTTTGCTCAGCTAGAAGCAGCCTGTTCTGCTGATATGTAAATAAAAGACAAATGATTAACACTGCCCTTCTTACTGAGGGGATTTCTCTAAGCCTGTCAAGGTGATTGGGTTACATGGCTTGACAGGCAGTTGATTCCTTCCTAGACTATAATGAAGGCAGTGTCACTTCCGGAAGCTATTTTCTGCAAGACATATTTGATCATAGGTTAGTCAGACTGCATTCTCAAGCCACTGATGTCCTGAATAAAGAGTTTATTGGCAGATTTATTCATGAAGAGAATTTAATAGTAGAGACTTCATCTAGTTCCTGCATTGCTAGCTGTGAACCAGCCAATATTGTGGTTTTTAAAATTAAATCCATTGAGGAAAAAAGAGTCCTTCCTATCATAAAGGCATCTGCAGAGCTAAGGAGATTAGAAAAACCTCCAGAAGCTGAACAGCATCCTGAAAGAACACTTGTCAAGATTGGGGAGGCAATAGGGCTTTCAGTTTACCTGGATGAGTCAAGCAATCTTTAAAAGATAATGCAGCTTCTATTCTTTCAGTTAGGAAAACCACACTCAGTGCATCTTCTGAATTATACACTTTTTCATGCAGGATTTGCATATTATTTTTTGCTATTCAATTTCAAAAGGTTTTAAAGCAAAATTAATGTGCTTCACTGTGAATGCCAAGAACCCAATTACAGCCCACCAAATGCAGAACAAAAAACCAAAGGACAGAATTAATTTGTGTGGTAATGAAGAATCTCCGTTTTTGAAACTGTAGTATCTTGGGGAAGTAAATCCAGGCAGGCACAAAAGTTAATGTTATTTTATGAGAGCAGCTCCATCAGTCTGCCCTCTACACTCTTAACAACTCATGTATTAGCCTGACTCTCAACAGTGCTGCAGGTCTTATGTTACAACTACAAACTGGCTTTATAGGGACACATCATTAGAGAAACAAAAAGCACCAATCATCTCTTAACCCTATGTGGCTCAGAGCAGAAAACTAATTCACACTGGGTCTGCTTCTAAAAATCTTACATTTCCTGTCAGTTCTCTAGTTAATTTAGAATAAAAATCATTGCATGGAATTATTCACAGATATTATCAAATATTATCTACTGTTTCAGTTAAAGGAGCAGTACCATACAGCTAAAACACATTCTGTGTACCAGGAATTCTCACTAAAAAAAGCACAGTGGGTTCAACAGTACTTTTGCTGTGTAGACACTTGACCTTCTTCTCCACTCTCAGGCCCCAGTTTCACCCTGCTATTCACTCTGCCCAGCAGTGAAACTAACAAGAATGATGTGAATTTCAGTCACTATTTGCATGGTCTTGCCAGAGCATATTTTTATTTCAGAAACACCATGAATCAGTGTTTCCAAAATGAAGCTTTTGTGGAATTTCAATTTTGCTGGAAATTTTGTGGGTGGAAAATTGTTTGGGTTCAAATTTTGGCCAGCTCTATTTACCAGTACTAGAACTTTTGTATTTGTATGCAGGACATTCTTACAGAACAGTACAATGAAAGATGGTATAAGATGGCAGGAGAAGAAAAACATTGTCTGCTGATTTCTTCTTTTTAAATTGATGTTAGCTACAGAAATGGACTGACAGCTGAGGACCACTACCAAGGACAGTACAGGATAAGCCTATTAGTTCTGTTTTCAAAGCTCGGGCTGTCAGTCCAGGGGGGTAGAGGGGTGCTCCAGCTGTGAGCCTTGCATGAGACTGACAGCCAACAGGCGATATAAGTAATACAGTACCTACACTGACACTGTGTCGCCCTGTGCGTCTCGCAGAGGTGGAGTTATGAAGTCGATGTAGTGTGAGACTTACATCGGTAGGAGCTACATTGTAGTATATATGCTTATAGAGTTAGGCAGACTTAAGTAGCCTTATATCGACCTAACTCTGTAGTGTAGACCAAGCCTAAGAAAGCACCATTCTCCCAGAGAGGCTACGAGTGGATTAGAGAAAAAAGCTTCTCAAAAATCCCAACAAAAACGACAGCTTTGAAAAAGGATTGGGTCTGTTTCACATGCTGTTCCAATGCAGTTTCAAACTTCCAGCATAACTCATTAGCAGGGAGAAATGCCAACAAGGTCTGAAGATTTCTTAAATCAAGATTGAAATAACAGCATGAAAGAATCACCTTTAGCACTTTTTTAAAGCTTTAGCTGCAAGGTACAAATTCTATTGAATCATTCTAATAATAATATCATTGTGCAACTGCCTTATACCTGAAAACCTGTGGTGATTAAAGGTTGTCACTTTCCCCAATGATAGGCATTAACCAATCTCCTCCCATGGAATATATGGAACTGTTTTTCAACAAAGGCCAAGTCTGCAGTTGGTGTAAATAAGCATAGATTATGTACAGCAGCTGAAAGTTTGACTAAATTGGAATCACTGATTTTAACCAGCTGAACATCAGACCCATAAAGCTTAATATTTCAGTAACCAAATGCCAAGACAATTAAGTTTCATGCATTTTAAATATAATTGTTGGAAGAAAGGGGGTTTTTTTAATGTAATTTTGGAACTGGAACAGTTCAGGCAAAATCCCCTTGTTGGTGACACCAAATACACATACTCCACTAACCATCAATATATTGTTCCTGAGTTCATAAGAAACCATAACAGCCTCTTGTTTGTACGATGAATCTGAGTCAAATATGCAATGTCTTTGTTTCTTATGTAGAGTCTAACAGTCCATACAGGAAAGCTACAGAAACCAACTGTGTGTTATATACAGTAACAGTATGTATGTGAAAAATTAAGGTATCTGCTAACCTATGCTGTGCCACTTTCTGCCAAGAGCATGTGGGGATGTAATGTGGAGTTGACTGCATGCAAGACTAAAAAAATACATACACCTATCAAGATTGTATCTTTGATTAATTCACTATTGTACCCCAGCATTATGGATGAATTATTAGCAACAGAAACTTCAGTGCTAAAATACAAAAGAAATAGAGGCACAATGACATCCAGCTATAGCAAACAGTCACTATGATTAACTACTGTTTTAACACAGTATAGCTTACTTCTAGCAAACAAAGGATCTTATAGATTCATAGATCCCACGGCCAAAAGGGATCATTATGATCCTCTAGGCTAACCTCCTGCATAACACAGGCCATAGAACTCCCCCCCCCCAAATAATTCTTAGCATATCTCTTTCAGAACAACATCCAATCTTAACTGAAAAATGGCCAGTGATGGAGAATCCACCCTTACCTTAGTAAATTGTTCCAATGGCTAATTACTCTCGTAGTTAAGAATGTATGCCTTATTTCCAGTCTTAATTTGGTTAGCATCAGCTTTCACTCATTGGATCGTGGTATACCTTTCTCTGATAGATTAAAGATCCCATTATTAAATATTTGTTCCCCATATAGATACATATAGACTGTAATCAAGTCACCCCTTTTCTTTCTCTTTGTTAAACTAAATAAATTGAGCTCTCTGAGTCTATCACTATAAGGCATGTTTTGTAATCCGTTCATCATCATCATGGCTCTTCTCTGAACCCTCTCCAATTCATCAACATCCTGGACACAGTATTCCAGCAGTTGTCACACCAGTGCCAAATACAGAAGTAAAATAACCTCTCTACTCATATTCAATATTTCCTTGTTTATGCATCCCAGGATTGCATTAACTCTGACTAGCGTCAAACCGGGAGTTCGTGTTCAGCTGCTTGTCCACCAAAACCCCCGAGTCTTTTTCAGAGTCACTGCTTCCCAGGATTAGAGTCCCTCATCCTGTAAGTATGGCCTGCACTGTAAAAGTATACATTTACATTTAGCCCATATTAAAAACCATCTTAATTTTACGAGGGATTCAGCCTGTCTCCATATATGTTCATTCAGGGCTCTGTCCTTGACAATCAGCAAATTTTGTGGAGATTCAAGGTCATCTTTTCTGTTAGAAAAGAATTCCCAGACCCTGTGCTAAAGTAACTGCAACTGACTTCCTGCATGTGCTTATAGCAAAGAAAAGTGGTTCTCTAAAAGCACTCTCTCATTATAATATCACAAATACAGAATCATGGAAACAAGGGAATGAGAAAGATCTTGTAGGCCTATGTCATGGCTACAAGGCTGCTTGCACTTATGCACTTTCTGGTCTCTCTGTGCACTTCATCAGTTATTAGACCCCACACTCTGACAGGTTTTAGGATTTTGCAATTAGATCTGGATACAGCACCCTACCTATACCAATTGCTTGTTACTGTACAGGTCTGACTGGATATCTGCATCTCTTCCCTTTGGGAGCATGGGGCCAGTGATATACAGTGACTAACAACCTTCCTAAAACAAATAGGTTTATCTAGCAAATGGAACAAAACATTAGAAAAAGTGATTTTAAAATGAGAGACACCCTACACACATTTTGGCTCATCTAATGTTACACTTCACCACAAGCTAAATTAGATGGGCTCCACTTTTGAGTTACAGAAGAAGCCCCGTTTACATTCTTGTAGAAAGCCTGAGTACTCAAGGGACCTAGCCTGGGCTCTGTTTGCCTTGAAGACAGAGTGCGCCCCTGTCTGTTTTCCCTGCCTCAAGGAAACTTCCTTTCTCAAAGTTCCTCTCTCCTTGTTTGTGTCTGACCCCCATGACCATAATTTGTGAAGTCTTCCTTTTGCCTAGGACTGTTTTTTTCCCAGTTTGCCAGCCTGGCTAAAGAACATGCCCCGTGACGGTTCCTTCATTGTTTGGCATTTAGACCCATTCAGCCTCAATGGCTTGCAATCACAGTCTTGTGTCTGTGGGGGCATCTGCCGAAACCATTTGCTCCTTCCAATGCACCATCTCAGAAATCTTATACAAAGACCATATTTTGGGGTACACAATATACATTGAGAAACCGCCATATTCAATCACAGCCTAATTTGCAAAGGTGCCTAAATCTGGGTTTAAACAGAGCCCATGACATTCCACATACACATCACTCGTATATATTTTTTGCAGACTGAATGAAGCTCATCCCTTCCCGGAGGGCCAGCTCACGGCCAATTCAGCACTCAAAATACTACCATAAACCTCAAAATATGGTTTAAGTGGGAACTCAGTGGTGCATGGCCCTCATGCTAGCTGTCTACGCAGGCACGAGTTTCATTGT
This sequence comes from Natator depressus, assembly GCF_965152275.1. Lineage (NCBI taxonomy): Eukaryota > Metazoa > Chordata > Testudines > Cheloniidae > Natator > Natator depressus. Next base: position 197,177,370 of record NC_134235.1, on the reverse strand, counting down.
AGGTGCATGCAGCTGACTTCATGTACATACACGAAGCCTATTTGCACTTCATTTCTATGCGAAATAAAAAAGCGATACAGTGCAATAGCTAAATGCACACATTTACATGCACACAAGTTCAGGCCATGTTATGAAAGTTTAGCCTGCTAGATTGTCTGTTCCATCATTGTGCCAATGCAAGACTGTTTCCTCCATTACACATTCTAGTTCTATGGGATCCAAACAATACAATTTCTACTTCTTCCTTTGGCAAGCTATGTCATAGAATCATAGAGCATCAGGGTTGGAAGGGACCTCAGGAGGTCATCTAGTCCAACCCCCTGCTCAAAGCAGGACCAATCCCCAACTAAATCATCCCAGCCAGGGCTTTGTCAAGCCTGACCTTAAAAACCTCTAAGGAAGGAGATTCCACCACCTCCGTAGGTAACCCATTCCAGTACTTCACCGCCCTCCGAGTGAAAAAGTTTTTCCCAATATTCAACCTAAACCTCCCTCACTGCAACTTGAGACCATTACTCCTTGTTCTGTCATCTGCTACCACTGAGAACAGTCTAGTTCCATCCTCTCTGGAACCCCCTTTCAGGTAGTTGAAAGCAGCTATCAAATCCCCCCTCCCTCTTCATTTCTGCAGACTAAATAATCCCAGTTCCCTCAGCCTCTCCTCATAAATCATGTGCTCCAGTCCCCTAACTATTTTTGTTGCCCTCCACTGGACTCTTTCCAATTTTTCCACATACTTCTTGTAGTGTGTGGGGCCCAAAACTGAACACAGTTCTCCAGATGAGGCCTCACAAATGCCGAATACAGGGGAATGATCAGGTCCCTCTATCTGCTCGCACTGCTCCTACTTATACAGCCCAAAATGCTGTTAGACTTCTTGGCAACAAGGCACACGGTTAATGCATTTCCAGCTTCTCGTCCACTGAAACCCCTAGGTCCTTTTCTGCAGAATTGCTGCCTAGTCACGCAGTCCCTAGTCCGTAGCAGTGCAGATGGTCACGGACAGCAGTGTCACGGTCTAATAGATCTCAGAGCCCAATTCCATAGTTCTGTAGGAATTTTGGCTTATTAAAAAGATTGCAGGATTGGGTCCAGTGTTAGAAAAAACTCTTGATAGTCTGCCTGAATTTTCCCTGTTTTAATTTCATCCCCCTACTCCTTACATTAGAAAAGCTACTTCAGAATTGTGATATCCTGACCTCTTTAAATGTTTGAGCATGCCCTCCTGCCCCAATGCAAAGCCTCACTTTTGTGTTAGTTTCAGTTTTGCTACAGAACTATAAAGGTTTTCACAGCAGCTACCTGTGCTTAAATGAGCTCTTCTGTGTCTGTATCTCCTTCTCTGCTGGGTCCAGATACAACGAACTACCTAAAAAAAATGGAATTTAGGTCCTTGGCTATGGTATCAAGCCATACCTTTATTTTAGCAACTCTAACAACAAGTTGCTATTTTTAAAAATGCATCTCTGAGCTAAGTTCCATTTAGGTACAGATACATAATGACAGGACAAATCCCTTTTAATAGTAGACTGAGGTCTTCCAAGTCTATGCAACCATTACAAGCATACCATTCTAGTAGAAGGAATACTAGTTTGACAGTAGGACAAAAAAAGAAACAAAAAATCATTTGCATGGGATAGGACCTTGGGAATATATGATTTGTTAAGATACATTCCAAACTTTTTTGCTGATGCTTACAGGAAGAAATAAATCTTTCCCAAGAGGATAAACCATTTTTTTAATTAAAAATTAATTTAAAAAAAATGAAAATTTGACATCTGTTCTTTTAAATTATCCAAATAGTGAAGGTTTCTGATGGTGCCTCTCAAAGTTCAGTTTGCACAAGAATTGAGTTTTCCTCTTGGCAAAAGCCTTATTTTCAGCCTCTTTGGAAGTATTAGACATTTATATTTGTCACTCCACTTCTCCAGCAGCTGATGAACTGAATAGTTCCAGTCTTTGTATGTAAACTACCTGATGTTCTGGGGTGGATGACCTGAGACAAGCATAGAACTCTAAAAGATTGAAAACTAAGGCTAATGCAGCATTCCTCATTACGCTCAGGGACTAGAGACTTTAAATATAAAGCATAAACTATGAAACTAGACCTAGAAAGATAGAGCTAAATTTAAAAAGAATTATTTAACTAACACAGTAAGAGATTGACAGGTGAAATTATATGCAAGCTGTCTGTACTTCCTGCCTGGTTTCTCCTATAACACAAAATGAGTCACTTCCTTTAAAATTAAATATAAATGTATATAATTATACCAACATGGCCCTTCTCAGGGCCATATAATTACATTGTTTTAAAACACAGATCTATCCCTGAAGTCCAATGGGAGTTCTTCAAATGTTTAGCACAAGATAGCCCTGGATCTGTGTACAAGAAGTCACAAATGTCTCTTCTTGACATTTAATCGGTTATGTGTAAAACAAAGACATTGTATTACATTGTAACAGTGTTATTGTGAGAGCTCTAGAAGCTGTGATCTAATGTGTTCTGTAGCTGTTCATTAGGTCAAAAGAACAAAGCCTGAACTGAGATGAGGACTTTAAATAGCCCTATTTAGTTAGTCGCTAGCCAAATTACCTTTTATTCTCCTTTAAAAAAAATGTATGGTGAAACCACTGCTGAGGATGAGAAGCACTGCCAGAGCCAATAACTGGAGGGCTTCAAGCTGCGAAGTTCAGGAACTTTAAATAATTAGAGAATCATTAAAGAATTGGTGATACCACTGAAAGCAAATGAAATTATTATCTATCATGCTATCTATTTTTAATCTGACTTCAGTGTGAAGATGCGACGTCTGATATGGGCTACATTACTTCAAATTGTTGCAAAGGAGGTATTCATTTGGGGCTGTACTATGCCATTTAAGCACATTTCAGGGTGAAATGGAGCTGCAATTCCTCCCTGGTGAAGCACAGGCTCTACACTCTCTTCTACACCCCTTTGTGAGGCGCAGTTTACTCCCCTGCCCTCTGCAGCTGGCCAGCTCTGACCTCAGCAAAATCTAGTCCAGGATGAGGAACACCACCACAAATAAAAAAGACAAAGCATCTCTCAAACACGCCTTTGTTTCACACTGTTCCATAGGTTCAAATCCCACCAGCCTGGACTAGCCCTTTATCTTTCTAAACAGGATAAATTGAGTGCCATTCAGCTTAACATGTGATGACTCTTTAGTGAAACCTAGAGGTCCTAGCTCCTTTGTGTGGATATTAATTGCAAGGCATTTTTAATTTTTAAGAGAATGGATTTACTTTAATGTACTTGGCCAACAATTTCCACTCTCCAGCCCAATTTGTGCAGCATAACACGTATACCATTCGATTTCTGTTTTTCATGGGTGCTACATGTAAAGTATGTTGGAACTTTGCTTCTGGCCAAAGTTTTCAAACTTTAAATAGCTAAATTTAGGCCCTCAAGTCCATCTGACAGCACCTAAAGATCACCCACTCGTCAAAGCTTGTGAGCAGCCACAGTTCCTATTAATTGTATTGCACAAACCTTGGTCCTGCCTCAGCACAGGGTACTAGACTAGAGAACCTCTCCAGGTCCCTTCCAAACCTACATTCTATGATTCTATGAAAAATAGGCCAATTATTTAGGTGCTTAACTTTATTAATCCACCTTTACAAGTTTTGGGCTGTATCTGAATTTGCTAGTATGAACAACACTCACTTTCAGACTGTGTTAATTTGCAATAGCCAGGTATTGTAACTATGAATTTTCTTAAAGCCACTACACATTGCTGATAAAGATAGCTCCTCTTTAAGTATCAATGGCAGGTAATACAGTAAAGAATAGACAAGGACACAATTCAACAAGTAATGCAACATAATATAGTTACAAGGCAGATTTTAGTTAGGTAGTCTATAAGGGTGAACATGTTGCAGCACTCCAGCAATTTTAATTCTGGCTGGTTCCCTTTTTACCCCCTTATTTAAACATATTTTTAAGGATAAACAATTGTTTCCACCTATTGATCCTGAAGTTATGAAGCCAGCCGCAGCAGTAGTCTAATCAAAAATGCAAACTGCAGCAGCACTAACATCTGAGATGCATATCCCATAAAGAATCCAACAATATACCAAGGGAGAGAGAAGTTTTAGCGAAAACAGAAAAAAAGAGCCAATCTATCATTGTTCATCAAGTATGTTATCTCATCATTCCCAGAAAGTATAGATATCATAATACAACATAAGATATACCCTGAGCAGAAAATGGTGCAGTGAAGAGAGGGAGTATAAGCAGTTGTTTCTGCTTGTGAATTGTCTGTCTGTGTCAAAAATAGCCAATAGGAGGTCCCCATTCCCTTCCCCTAAAAAAAAAAGAAAATCACTTTTTGTCTGAGATGAACCAAAGTTTCAGCCCTAAAGGAAGATCCTTTGGAAGGTTATAAGCAGAAGAAAAGAAGACCTGGGGTTACACAGTTGGGAAAGAAAAGATTAATTACTCTATCATGTTCCCCGCTAAGCACACACTGACAAGAAATAATACTGTAACATTTTCCCCAAGTTCTTTTATAAACTCTTTCCTTGAATTTCATCCCCTTGGGTGAGATTCATTGCTAAGCATAGGGCCAATACAAAACCTATATACCACTTAAGTGCCTGAGGGATTTAGCAGGACACAAATGATACATTGCTCTAGTACTGTACATGGGTGAATTTTCCCCTCTCTGGTTGGTTTGCATCTTTCCAAGGCTGAGCAGCAACAAACGTATTAGTTCCCTGATGTCACTGTCATGATTTATGAGCACAGTTCCATTTTATTAAAGCAGCACTAGAGCAGGTCATGGAACAATTCTATTATCAGAAAGTTTGATTACCCTCAACATTTCATGGTTTCTATGTGCAATCCAGAAGCCACTAAGACAATTTCACTCTTTACAGAAAGGGGAATTTGAATCTGATTGAGATGTTCTCATTATGTGAGTAAATTCTATCAAACTGAACATGCACCATGCTAATTCTTCTTGTCTTCCCCAGTCTTAGTCCCATGTGAGTCAGCAATAATTAGGTAGAGAAATTATTAAACTATACAGCCATAAATCTTAACATTGTGTTTATCTCACCATTTCTAGAAAGACTTTGCAATCCTCATGTCACAGTTCAGGGCAACTGCACCTGTATTCTCCCTCTGCAATCTGTCGAGGGCACCCACTCTACGCTCCTGGCTCCTCAGCCATCATCACATCCTTCTCCCTCATGACCTGACCTTTTCCAGGCTCCACAGTTCCCTGCCTACACTGTGATATTCTCAGCAAGCCAGACTGCCTCAACAGGCAAGAGTAGTTGCCTTGCTTTCTCCCTGAGGGCTATGAACAGCTGTAATTGCCAGCAGTTACAAGTCACCATACAGCTCTTTCTAAGCGAGCACATTTATTCTTAAGGTGAAAGCATTACAGAGAAAACAGATTGAAGACAATAAAAGAACCTACATGCTTGCTAATAAGATTAGCAGAGATCACCTCCAACAAGGGATCTGGTAAGAGTCAATCCTTCAGCCCCCTCAAAAGGGGTTTTTCTGTGGTTACAAATTCATAACCACCTTTGCTTAGAACTTGCATAGTTGGTCTTTCCTTTATTGGGCCTTTGATTTGATTGGGCCTTTATTCCTTTGAGCCTTTGATCTTGAGATTCCAGGAACAGGTAACAGCTTCTCAGGGTGTAGCTTCAAAAGGCTGGGTTTTTGTATAACTGGAAGTGGGGAATGTGCATTCATTTCCCCCTAGAGATTCCCCAGGCAAACCAGTTCACACTGTTTGTCCCAGAAGTCCATCCTTGTCTGGTACATTGTTCAATACAGTCCTTTGAAGTTCATAACACTTCCCAAAGTTTGTATCACATGTCCGCCCTTGAGAGGTTACATACAATCCCAGCCCACTATCATGTATAATCTTTGCATTTAATACAATGGACTCCAAAGATACTTAAATTTAATTCAATAAGGCTTCTCAACGATATTGTAGGAAGTTCCCATATCTGTCACACCTCATTCATGTTTAGTACCTTGCTACTTGAAAACTGGCATTGAAATCAATGGGACAACTGCCATAGTTTGGTAGTAAACATGAGTTAAGAGTCTTGTTAATCTGTAGTCTATTGTAACTTTTTACAATCAACTGTGAAGTAAGCCATTTCATAGAATGTGTCTCAGACACAGGTCCCAAATTTCCATCCACTACATGCACCGAAATCTCAGTGACTTTATGAAAGATTTATATACAGAGCTTTTGCCAGCTCAGCACCATGCCAAGTAAAACCTGTGTTCTGATGCCACAAAATGTCTTCTGATTCAAACCTGGGGTCATCACTGACTACTGGGAACACACACTGAAATGGACACCCTAAATCGATTAAAACATTTAATAACAGGGCTACAGAATTTCAACAAAATGCATCTCCCATTGAGATTGCCCGTTTGGATCACCTGCTTAAAGTTTCAATTCCACCAATGCATTAGACCCCTCTACGATAATGCTCCTATTCCAATTCAGACTGTTATCTCCTTTGTAATTATATTGTAAAAGAAAAGTATTATAGAAGCCGTTCAATGAATTTATAGTCAAATTTTATTCTTAAGGGACTGCTAGTATATGTGGCTATGGTTATGGCAATAAAGATAGCTATTTATTTTAAATCAGGATATTATGTAGCCTCCATTCCCTGGACCTGAATAATATACTTCCAAACCATCTTGTTTTTATGGCATAACTGTTTCCTTCCTTCACAATCTCCACGAAGCATCAGAGTCACTCGCCAGAGATATTAAGAGCCAAATTCTGCCCTTCGATGCATACATTCTGCCCTTGGTTGCTTCAGTGGCATCAGTGGGTCAGTTCATGGCTACGCTTGGAAACCCATGATATCAAAGGGCAAATTTCAGCTGTGAAGTATTTAACTCATTACTAAAGTCAAAGTATGTGCAGCCAAAAGATCATATACAGCAGCTACTTCCCTAGGCAATGAGATTTCAAAAAAGCAGCTAATTTTGCCTTTGCAATTGGGAGCGTTACACTGTGAAACGATCATCTGGTATCACTAGCTGTTACCTTGTGCTCCAATTGTTTTACCCTACCTGTTAAATCATAAACCAAGACTGTAAATTCTTTGAGACAGGGACCATCTTATTACATGTGCTAGGCACTGCACATACCTATAGCTCTGATCCTTAATAGGGGCCACTAGGCACTACCACAATACAAAAATCCAAAAACTTCAGAATGAATGATTTTACATCCCAAGATCAACTGCACTTGATGCTACCAGAGTGTTTTATTTTTTGTCTCACTTTAGAGCTGATTCTTTCACTTCAAATGATCACATGAAGTGCTAAGTCCAAACATCTGCAACACTTTCCTTTTAATTTTTGTTCCCTTTCTTATTCAAAGTAAATTGATAGAAAAATCTTCAACTTAAATCAAGCCAGATATGCTTCTTAATTTACTCCATTCAAATCTTCCATAATCTGCTCCCAAAACTGAGTTAGCTCCTTATGTTTTGCAAGCATAAATATTCTCCTACCTAATTATCCTTTAATGGTCTGAAAATGAGCGCTGTTTGCACATAATCATGAAATGGAATGGGCAGAGCAGACACACAATTTTTTTTATGCAGTGCTTTTTTTCTGAGCAACTAGAAGTCTCAATAGAAACACATTCAAAAGGGGCATTTTGGTTGCTCCCAGCCAGGATGACACTTTATATCAAAACGTGTTTTTGAAAGCAGCTCATTATTGAATATACACAAGCCCAGAAATATGCAGTGACCACAATGGCTTTTATAAAAACGGGTTGTATTCCAATTTGGCCATAATATACAACAGTCAAGGCTTTCTGCCAAGTCAGATCCTGACATCCTTACTCCAATGAACTTCCAATGACTTTAGTGGGTGTTTGCATTATGAAAACTGAGAGCCCAATCCACCAGAAGCCCACTGGCATCAATGAACTCCTTACATACAAGTCAGTAGCATGTAAGGGTTTGTAGGATGGCCCTGAGTGAGGACTTCAGGACCGAGCCCATTCAGAGGGAAAGCAATATTGCCAAGCAATCTAGTTTCAAAGTTACAGTTGTGTAAGATGTACTCCTGTTATCAATAGTCACAGAACAGGTCACTTTTTATTAAATTATCAGCAAAGAATAACATTGAAAAAAATAGCATTTCTAGTATAGCTTGTTATCTTGTGTGCTTCTAGTCCCCAGCACCCTCCCACTGCTGGTCTAACGGGGTGGTTTTGGTATCTTATGCAACTCATTAGATACATACATTGTCAAGTGATACAGAGCCACAGGAGAGTAATGTGGTCAAGGAGCTCTACTCACCACCAGCTTGACAACGGTGTTCAAGGCTGCGTCCTCCTTCTCCCCGGCATCTGATCCAGAATCTACAATCTGTAAGACACATGAAATATGGCAGGTTCATAAATTTTCCTGTCAGAGATACAAAAAGCCTGTGGTAGGAACTGTAAATATCAGATATCATTGCCTCCTTCCCGAGAAACTAAGAAGGTGCTAAGAATAATTAGTAGCACTGTGGTGTTGGCATTTTCTCATAAAGCACTCCCCACTTGTGTTTTCTCCAGAGGGTTCTGTACCAGAGTCATTAAGTACTCAGATAGCGCACCTCATTTTCTCCTTGCAGCCTCTCATTGGGGCTGGATATCTAGCATTATGACTGCATCCACAGTATGGCATGATTTAGGAGAGGAACTCACCATACTCAGTAATCAGAGTAGCAGCCATGTTAGTCTGTATTCACAAAAAGAAAAGGAGTACTTGTGGCACCTTAGAGACTAACCAATTTGTTTGAGCATAAGCTTTCGTGAGCTACAGCTCACTTTTATGCATCCGATGAAGTGAGCTGTAGCTCACGAAAGCTTATGCTCAAACAAATTGGTTAGTCTCTAAGGTGCCACAAGTACTCCTTTTCTTTATACTCAGTAATGACTGCTTTACCTACCCCAATCCGGCTCTTTAATGCACTGAGTAAATGTAGTTCTTACTGCTTCCCTTTCCTGCTCTCTTTTGTTGTTGTTGTTGTTGTTGTGTACAGTTTTGTATCTTCATTTGTCCTCTCCTCCCTCTTCCTATGTTGTTTTGTTTTTTGTTCTTTCAGTTAGTGTTTGCATCTCTTTTCCTGGCCAGGCTCCATTTAAAATCCCTCAAGTTTACCAGCATTTTCATTGCCTACTATGTAAGGCTAGCTTGCCACGCCTTTGAACAGAGAGGTCCAGAGCTGCATGATTCCAGGGTAAACTCAGACAATCCCACCTTCTGGCCCTTCAGTACGCAGGAGGAATGCACAAGCTGCACCATCCTTTGGGTTTGCTCTCCCCAGCACTACTAACTAGCAGAGCCCAGGGCCGGTTTAGGGCATAAACTGTACAAATACATACTGTTAGCTGCTCATAATGACTACATCAGAATTTCAGCCTGCCTTTTACAAAAGTATGTTTCTAGTCCTCCTAGTTGAAAAGACAAGCTTAAAAATGTGAACTGGTGCAGCAATATTTGCCTGAGTCTGCAGATAGCCTGAAACAATATCTCTGAGAATGGTAATGGCACCATTCATCTTACTGGAGTGTTAACTCAGACTCACTGCTCTAAGGGCTCTCACCAACACCATCTGAGCAGAGAACTCTGGGAAGAAAGGCCCTTGCTGCCACCATGGCTCCTGAGTCCTGTGCTTGGATGAATGAGGGTGAGTCCTCTGGAAAGCACCCAACCCATCTAAAGATAATGAGTGGTGGACTGGTGAGGGGGGAAGCCCAGCATGCCCTTAGAGGAGACTCCTTTTGCCACCCCAAGGAAGTGTAAGGCCATAACATATGACCATGGTGTGATACAGGGCCAAAGGATGCCCTCTTGTGAGGATATGTCTATGGCCCCAGATTGCTTGAGTTCAGCTTCTCAGAGCCTGTAGGAAAGGAGTTGGTTGTCTCAGACCATTTCCTAGCAGACAGGTTTGTTTCAGAAAAAGCTATTACCACACTTCCACCCTCAGTGGAGAAGCCAAGGATGGAATGAGACCCTGCAGAATAAAACAGATCTAAGCCACATCCACACAGCAGAATGCAGGCCTTTCACACTTCTGCCCTTGCTGCAGATAAATAATTTCATTTTCTAGGCTGTCAGTCTAGCACTTTTCATCAGCACTAATGATTCATTATTTCATCACATCATCAATCACTTCCCCACCCACAGAGTCTGATTACCTACATGTGACAGGCTAGGCAATAGGTTCCATAACAACGTATTCATCATATTGTTTTAAAAACAAAACGTTATCCAGTAGCATGATAGAAAAAAATATATATTGCCCCATTTAATATGTGTATCTAGGGCTTACCTTGATACAGCAATGTACTACAGTGGGCAGTTACCCAGCTTCTTTCTGTGTTCATGCCCATGTTGGACACTGCTAAGTCTTCCCTCCCCGATATTACTTTCCCATCATGCATATAAAAATATTTCTGAAGAGGACTTCTCCCCATGCTTTGAAATGCACCAGAGTGCTCCAAATGGCAGGTATTTTTGAAAGATGTTCTAGAGCAGAGATCCCACTGGAGACCTTTGTCAAACAAGTTAGATACTGGGGGAAACTGTGAGTATTATTCAGGAAGCAACATTCCCAGTGAAAGTGGTTGTCTCACTCCTTGATGTAGAATGTCTTAATGAAGTCATTCGAGAACCCCTCCCTCACTCCCCTGTATGTTAACAAATGAGAGATCTGAGGTTGAAAACACAGGCTTATGGGGACTTTGCATATCATCACTGACTTGAAGACAGGTGTTGGTGAGTAGACAGTAGAGAATCACTGGGCACAGGAGTTTCCTTTCAGACATACATAGCCTAAACTCTAAAACAGAGGAGCCCAAACTGTAGCCTGTGGACCGCTGTTGGGGCCATGGAGAACTGGTGTAATTGACCCCTGCTTGGGCCAAAAGCAGGGTTTGAAATGGGAACCCTCAGCACTAGAAGCAAGAGCCTCTACCACTTAATCTAAAGGATGATGAGTTTGAGCCCAAACTGATTGTAATCAAATAGACTACCATTGACTTTAATGGGCTTTAGATCAGCCCGAGACCCTCCAGCTGGCAGCTGTAATAGACTTTGGGTATGTCTACACTGCAGCTGGGAGTGAGCCTCCCAGCTCGGGTACACAGACTGGCACTAGCAGTGTGCTAAAGTAGTTGTGTAGACACTGCAACTCAGGCACTCAAGTCTAGGGAGTTAGAAGGCCATCCCCAGAGCAGGTCCATCCTGTGCACTGATGAGGCAGGAGTCCTGTGGTAAAATCAGTATGTGATCATGTAATTAAAGACTGTAGCATAATGCATACGCACAGGACGGCCAAATACCGGTTGCAAAGGCAGCCTTAAATCTGGCATTTCCTAACTTGAGTGTTTGACTTTGCAACTTTAATAATGTTCCATTAAGGTATTTTTTGTGGGTGTAATATTACACTGCTGCTTTTCTTAACTATGGACTTTGTGAATGCAATACAAAAATACTCACTATGCAAGTACTATGTAGTCAATCAATTTGTGAATCCAATGGTCTTTGAATTCATTGTAAATCTAGCTTTGCTTTAACAGGTATGGGGTCAGTCCGGTCATTTGCAATTTCAAACACCAGCCCATTAATCTCAATAAAATGTCTTGGCATAAGGGAGTAAGAATGCCTGAATAAAGCACAGCAGGCATTGCTGCTCTGTCTCTCACATTGAATCTCTCAAAGGAATCGTGAATGGATTCACTTGGAACCGTGCTTTGCTCAGCCACTTCTACCTTTGCCTCTGCCTTCACAGAGGCTGTGCTTTTCTCAGCTGCTTTTACAATTTTCTCCTTCCTGGGCAGGCTTAGAAGATGACAGAAAAAACAGACTGCACTGAATAATCAATTAAAAAATATTTTAGCCAACAGTATTTTAGTTGAATGAAAATCTATCTTTGGTTTGTTTATCACTCTGCTAGAAGCCATAGTTACCCGATAGCTGTTCTCTTATGATCACAGACTTCCTCCACAAAATTATAGAAAGAGATGTAGACCTTCCACATGTACTGTAACCACCTTTAAGAAGCAAGCAACGGAGTCCCCTCCAAACACCACTTTAAACATATTGTAGATCATAGGATCAGCCCAATCTATATTAAAACATTAAACATGTGTTATTTATTATCAGTGTCTGAATCAGTTCTTGTGAAAGGAGCTGGACTGACAGCCTTTAAGAAATAGGTCCTCCACTCAGGTACAGAACACACACAACGGCAAAGATGTTGGATCATATTAAAGAAGTTCTATATTAAAATCACAGATGAGTTTGATTCCCCATAATTAGTAATACCCTAAAATTTAAACTAAGAGGTCCCTTGGTTTTTGGTCTCTTGTTTTTACTGTTTCTCTCCCTCTCTGTGTGAAACTTGCAAGCTGCTAATTGTGTTAGTAATCCTAAAACAGAGTCTGTTCTCAAAGCAATACTTTGTAACAACAACTACTCACACAGAGACTCCCCGCCCTTTTGTTGTATTCATCTCGCTTTGTTAACAATTGTGATTAAAATAGAGATAGAGGATGTATGTGGATGGATGCTTGGTGTGGATAATAAATGAATGATCAGGGAGGTGCCAGCCTAAGAATCCAGTCTCCATCGGCCAAAGAAGGCGTCAAGTGGAAACAACCAGAGGACCCCCGGAGGGCAGACTGGAATCCACCCAACAGCCTCAAGGATGGGAGAACCAAAGAACAAGATAACATCTGGCAGCACGGAGCAGTCAGGAATGTGCCATCTGCTGTTTGATTAAGCAACAGCACGATGAAGCAATTCCCATAGACTGGCATAGGAATAAATTCCTATAAAAATGGACTCCAGAAACTGAGAACTTTGGGGTCTGATTCTGCAAACCAACTTCCAGGAGCGTCAGATGTGCATCTGACAAGGTCCTGCTCCCTCCTCGTGTCCAGGCCACCTGGCCAGTGGCTTGGCACGAGCAACTCTAAGGCTGGTAACTATGATAACAACCTTGCAGAACCTGTGAGTTTGTGTATATGAATGAATGTGTGAATAAATATGAAATTGAATGGAATGTTATAGCTATAACTTACTTGATTCTTGCTTACTATGATTCCTTCTGTATTCACAATAAATGTGGCATTTTGCCTTATTCCCTTTAATAAGATCCTGCTGGTTTTTATTTTATTGGTATAAGAAAGATAGCTAGCTTCACGCTACCCTGCCAAAGTGTCTCACCTGAAAGGATCACCTTTAAAGGTTGGAGCATAGTTCAATCTATTCAGCCCTTGGCCTCTCCTCAGAGTCTGTCAAATAATGCTAACCGTGCTTCTTTGTGGTGTAGACCGGTTGTCCATTGGGAACTGAACTGAAACCATAACCTTCATTTCACAGGGTTTGTTGCACAGGTATCAGAGGTCTGTCAGATACAACACATCACTACCACTCCTCCCACGAGGGACCTGAAACAGCTGATACTGAAATAGAGATGTCACTTGTTGAACCAAAAAGCCATTCGTCCTTAATGGATATACCAGGAAGTTCTATTTGCCCATTAAGACTAAACCTTCCTCAGGAGACATAATTGCCTGATTTCCTATGATTGTTTCTACTACCTTTGGATTTGCCATCCATCAAATGCCCTAAATAGGTAGCCATCAGTGGCTAATTGAGATTAAGCCTGCTGTCTAACACTTCCAGTGAGTCTTACAGGAATTAATGTTGTATCTAGTTAGGTACAGACAGCTAGCCCAGTTAGCATTTGTAAGGTTTTGTCTACGCTTGAAATGCTGCATCTGTGCTGCTGTAGTGCATCAGTGTAGACACTACCTACACTGACAAAAGGGGTTCTCCCACTGTCATAGGTAATCCACCTCTACCAGAGGCAGTAGCAAGGTCGACCTAGTGCTGTCTACATGGGGACTTAGGTCATTTTAACTATGTCACCCAGCGGTGTGGATTTTTCACACCTCTGAGCAACATCGCTGGGTCAACCTAACTTTTTAGTGTAGATCAAGCCTAAGTTTGTTCCTAGGTAGTTCCTGGACTCAAGGCCACCTAGGAACAAACTTACAAACGCAAACTGGGGTAGTTATCTGTACCTAGCTAGGTAAAACAACTAAGTAATCTCGACATGTGAAAAAAACACTGATTCAGAACAACTTGCTCTTCTTCCAATAGAAAAGATTCCTGGCTGGTCAGAGGGAGGAGTGGGGTATGGGCTAAAGCTACTGAATCTGAATTCAGAGCCAGATTCCAAATACCCAAAATTTGGGGCTCGTTAAGCATCAAAATTCTGCATCTAGTGTGCTGAAACATTTGCAATAAATGGTTCCAGTTGCTGAAACCTCCTCCCTCTCTCTGAAATTAGCTGCTGTTTGCATCTGAGGTTTTGGCTCAGAAAAGAGGGAGACCCACCCATCACCTATGGCTTAAAGGGGTTGTTAATCTATAGTGTCCTGTTCATACTTTATTGACAATTGCCGTTGAAAAATAGCTCCTGTGGACCTGAATTGGGGCTTTTCTCCTTTTCACCATCCCTGTTGTATTGCAGCAACGGCAACCCTGATCACCGCTGAATTCCATGTAATTTGACACACTGACCTGTTGTCACATGTCCTATTTTCTCACAGTATACATAATAAAAGGTCTGACATTGTAAAAATAATTCACACCACCATAGTAATAAAAGAAAATGTTACAAGCATTAACTCTGCCGAGTAGAAACAGAAAACAAGTTATCTCTGTCTCCTAATCTAAAGAACATCTATAAAGATGCAAGTGGTCTGGAAACAATAGAGGGTAAATCATGGAAAGAGAAATGGAGCTATGGCAATTTAGACCAACTGGGCATCTGCCTCCAAGAGTCCCTGACTGGACTAACTCTAGTTCTTGCCACTGAAGAAAGTTAAACTGAATCAGCTTCTCCTCCCAAAAGGAAAAGGAGGACTTGTGGCACCTTAGAGACTAACAAATTTATTTGAGCATAAGCTTTTGTAAGCTACAGCTCACTAGAAAGAGTCCAGTTACTAGTGAATGTGTCCACACCACATACCCAACAAAAATTGAGATTAATTGGCACCTGTGACCCAAGAACCCCTGTCATAGGGGTACAGGGATCCCCTGGGTTCACTAAAAGAATATTGTGTGAGGTCTCTAATGAAAGTCTGTGTCACACTAGTCATCGTAACTATTGTGAGATGTATGTACAGAAAATCTGTGAGGAGTTATGTATAGATACAACAAATTATGTTCTCTAGGGTTGTAGATAAAAGAAGTCACTCAAAGGAACCGTGTCTTGAGACCAACTTCTCAAAGCTCTGTAATCCGCTTTGGATTCAGATTACAGAGCAGGGAGGTGGGAGACACTTAGCTCCATGGTGGACCATTGTGTATTGTATGTCATACAATAGAAGTCTATTAGGATTCTAAGTCAAATGTTAATGAACAGCTGGCAGAGACTTGAGAAGGAAGCTAACAAAACAAGGTAAACGGTGGGGGAGGGGAAGAGAGAGAGGGAGAAGGGACTCTATCTTGAGGTGAACATCAAAGGTGTGCTCTGGTATATTTGGGTGTGCAGAAAGATAGCCTGGCATTCTTTCAATCTCCAAGGACAAGCGGGCAGTAGACATGATCTTATGAGAAGGGGTCTCTGCCAAATTGCTTGAAAATGATGGGGAAAGAAGTTGGGCTAAGTTATCTTGTAGGACAGTGGTTCTCAGTCAGGAGCCTGAGGCCCCATGTGGGGCAGCCAAGCAGGTTTCAGGGTGGCCGCCAAGCAGGGCCAGCATTAGATTTGCTGGGGCCCAGGGCAGAAAGCTGAAGCCCAACTGCAGGGGGCTGAAGCTCAGGGACCTAAGTCCCATCACCCGGGGCTGAAACCAAAGCCTGAGCAATGTAGCTTTGTGGAAGCCCTGTGGCCTGGGGCCCCAGGAAATTGCCCTGCTCGCTACCCCCTAACGCCAGCCCTGGTTTTTATATGCAGAAAACCAGTTGTTGTGGCACAAGTGGGCCGTGGAGTTTTTAATAGCATGTTGGGGGGGCCTCAGAAAGAAAAAGGTTGAAAACTCCAGTTGTAGGAGAAGGGGAATGCCTTGTTAGTTAAATTTAGTCTCTAGAAAGAGTTTTATGGTGTTTTAAATGTAATCATTTGTTCCTATTTCTCATACTGGCTTTTATTTGAATCTTTATTCTTTCTTTAAAATTTTCCTTTTTGTTTTACACTTGACTCAAGTGCTGTACATAATACAGGAGTCGTGGTCTAAGATAAAACTAGTATCCTGCTGTTAATTTATTTATCTTGTTAGACTGACCTAACACTTGGTAAAGCAACCCACATCCTTTCTTGTATTTATACCTGCTCCTGTGTCTTTTACTTCATACATCTGATGAAGTGGGTTCTAGCCCACCAAAGGTCATGCCCAAATAAATTTGTTAGTCTCCAAGGTGCCACAAGGACTCTTCGTTGGTTTTGCTGATACAGACTAACACGGCCACCACTAAAATCTCAAACCTCCTAGAAATCTCCCATAGATCATATAGACCTTAAGATTTTTGGGTGAGCTCTGGAGATCTTCCCCCCTCTCGAGCAGCATTTCTGCAGGTAGCAAATCCCCTCTGAACCTGCTAATATCTTTAAGGGACATAGGATGTTGGCTTGCCCCTCAGGAGAGTCTTTGAGGAAAGAGAAGCAATGCCTAGTATTGGCTCCTGCTTCCCCAAGTCCCCAAACGGTCTTCTGGAGCAGAAAGGCAGCATAAGGAGGGAACAATTCTAATCCCACACTGGTCACTGTCTTCCACGTGTCAGTGGCACACATACCCCATAATCCACAGCTGTTTAGCTAGGAAATGCCTACTGCTCCAGTGAAGAAATGAAAGGAAAGAAGCAGCCCCATAATCCCACCCTTGTGTGACTTGGGGGGTGTTTCATAGTTTACACTACAGGGAATATGGGACATCTGAATTAATTGCTCATTAGAGCTTGTGGCTGGCACAGTTAACAAGTATTTTTTCATGCTTTGACTGACTATTAGACCTCAATTAACTTGTTAGGATGCAGGAAGCGGGGTGGAAAAAGAACATAATCAGTGGCCCCAGGGAAGCAAGAGGGAGGGAACCGGTTACCACATGAAAACATGGGAGGCATCTGGACTCAGAAAAACTTCTGGGGACAGGTATCTCTAGGGACATCTGGCACAAACATCCCAACGCTGGGGGCAAAAGAAAGCCCTGCCTCAAGAAGAGGAAGTATGAGATAAGGCAACCTCCTGCCAACGCCAAGATTGGCCCGCACCAATTCACACAAGGAGGGTTCATGGTGGTAACAAGAAATATCATGCTTTGCAGTTGGACTTTGGCAACTTCTCTTGGGGATGTAAGTGCTGCATCTGCAAGACCTAGATTCACTGAGGTGGTCTACAATGCTTGCAACAATGAGCTGGTGCAGACTGCATCATTCTCACTGAGAGCACCACATACCGACAGTGGCTTGAAACCCACTACACATGCCTTACTCCTCGGATGCAAGAAAGGCACTGCACTGACTCCTGAAGAGGAGGAAATCTTAAACAAGAAGCATTCAAAGAAGATCCAGAAGAAATATGATCAGTGGAAGAATGCCAAGATCAGCAGCATCCTGGAGGAGCAATTCCAGCAGGGAAAGCTGATTGCTTGCGTCACCTTCAGACCTGCACAGTGTGGCTGAGCAGACAGCTCTATTCCAGAAGGCAAGTAACTGGAATTCTACCTGAGGAAGATCAAGGTCAGGAAAGGCAAATAAATGTACTATACACCACTGAAAGAATGAATACAAAACCTAGGGTCTTGTTAAAAACAGAACAAGGATTGGGGATATCTGAAGACATTACACTGAGGGTCACTGGGCTTTAGAAAAAAGGAGACAGCAGAGGTACTGGAAAGGGCCATCTGACAGAGCCACCTATTTGGGGGCTCTTTCCTGCACTGAGTTTAGAGTAAGGACTAGAACCCAAACCTATCCAAATTTTAGGTGGGCTCTGGATTCTGGGATTTTCACAGAGCTCCACCAAGCGGGTAGTCCCCTCCAGGCTGGGACTGACATACACGGACAAAGGAGCAGAGGGACGCTTGCACTGTCATTATATGCTTTCCCCTATTCAGTGGATAACTACAGGATGCCTGCCTCCAGAGCTGTCATTCTACCATCTTTCACAACCACTAGAGTCACTAAAAAATTTAAAAAGCAAAGAAAAAACTACCTAGTGGAGTGGCTAAGCGATATAGAGCTGTCACTGTGTGCATGGTAACAGTGCAAGGATTTCCTCTACTGTTCAATGCATTATGCCCCTGACATACAATGTCTATAAATAGACTCTGCTCTAACATTCATTACCGTTATCTTATCAGTATTGAACCTGAATTTTCACGTCGTGACTTCATTTTTTTTTATTGCTTTTACAAAGTCAGTTGGGCAGTAATGGCTTTTTTGTAGTACTACGTGCCAGGTAGCTCTGTCTCAAAAGAATCCATCGTGCACAATGAGAAGCAGGAGTGGTGCAGTTTTCACTCATGATTAAGCCAAGAGACACGACAGAACACTTAAGCAGTAAGTAACAACAAACTTTCCTTCAAGTGCATTGAAAAGTGAAAGCTTCCCACCACTTAAGATGTTAGCTTATGCTCGAAAAGCCTTCAGTGGCTATATAATTCTGAAACCGTATTATAGCTACTGCTCATTTTTGCAGGTATAGCATTTTCCCTTCCTCCACATTGTATATTTTGGAAAATAATATGGAATAAGCCAGTGTTAATAATTGTATTAGTGTAGTATAATTATACAGTAAGATTATGCTTTCGGGGAGGGTAACCTAAAACTTATAAATGTTCATAAATATCTGCAATATAAGGTGAACCCCAGAAAAATAAGACAGTCCTGATCTTACAGTGCTTTTACACTAAAGTCAATGGAGTTGTTTCAGATTTAAAATAAATGTCAGTGAGTTCAGAGTCAGGTACGTAGGACGCAACATTCAAAACCATGTAAAGCATTAATATCAGCATGTCTTCCCTTCACCCTTGAGAGCCCTACATTAATCACTTTCCATTATTTATTGGAATTACAAAGACATGGTTGTTTTACTGATAATACAGAACAACAATACACATTAAAATTCAAGAAAAAACAAGGACCTCATTCAATTTGAGAATGAATCCTTACTCCATTGTCTGCCAGTCTAGCCAACTATCCAGCTCATCTCAATGCAATAGCAATTTTGTCTTACGAGAAAATAAGTGTGGTCTCTCACCTGCTACTCCAGAGACAGATTCTGATCCCACAGACTGATTTTACACCAGTAGAATGCCATGGATTTCAATGGACTTAAGCCTGATTTATATCAGTGCAAGATCAGAATCAGGTTCTCTCTGCCACCGTTGAGCTCCTTAACCAAGAGCTATGAAGTCTTACTTTGTAATTCCAAGTGTGATTTTTATATATTGGCCAACAATCTCTTGAACAGAAAAAGTTAGTTTATATGTACAATAGTTGAACATGGTACAACTTCAAAGGCATCCATGACCAAAAGTCCTTATCTCACTGTAAGATGGTTGAACAACTCAGCAAAGTTGTAATCAACAAGGTCTTTTCCTCCACAATTACTGATTACAAGTAAATTAAAAGTCTGGGGAACTCTAAGCCTAGCCCCATAATGCCCTATTTCCCTCCCAAACACATTCTCCTCCTCTGTGACCCATGCACGGGATCTCCACCAGGGATGGGAGAGTGTGTTGTAAGATTGCTCATCCTGGGCTCAGTTCCAACTGTTACAGAACTGCAGGAGCAGGTCCCTCCCCCTTACCCCCCTCAACTCCAGAGCTGCAGTTTTCAGTTCAGCACAAGCAGCTGCCACGGGTACTATGAATAGCTGTACTGGTGCTCTAAAATAAGACATTTGACAAATGGTGCCAGCAAATAGTCCTACCTTATTCTGACAACCACTAGCTTGTGAAAGCTATTTAATGAGAGGAAAACTGTCAAGAGTGTGGCCACTTACATAAAGATCAGCGGTGAACTTGTAAATACTCTGCCTTGTCATTAGAGAAAGATGATAATGGCTTTGATCATTTCTGATATGGACACTGGATGTGTGTCAAGTTTACTGCTGTAGGTGTACTGTCAGACTAGAAAAGGCAGAGGGGTAGGGGAATTATTCCTCATTAGATAGTGTCCGTCCTACAGTTCAAATGCAATAATATATCCTGCTGAAAAGCTCCCAATAAAGCAAATTGCTGCAGAGATATTGACAGACTGGAGAAGTGAGAGAATGGCCAGGTGTAAGGGAGAGAATGAGCAATATTGAAGGAAATAAGGTGTTGATAGGAAAGAGAGAACTCTGTGAATGAGAAACCAGAGAGACCAGTGTTTAGCAAAGACAAGGGCCAGAGAATGAATGTGACCACAAGTGGAAGCTAAGGGTGAAAAAGCACACTAAGGGCATGACTACACTTGCAGATGTAGAGTGCTTTGAGTTAAACCAGCCTTCGGAGAGCACAGTAGGGAAAGCGCTGCAATCTGTCCACACTGACAGCTGCAAGCGCACTGGCATGGCCACATTAGCAGCTCTTGCAACGGCCACAGAGAGCAGTTCATTGTGGTAGCTATCCCAGCATGCAAGTGGCTGCAACGTGCTTTTCAAATGGGGGTGGGGGTGGAGTGTGTTGTGTGTATGTGGGCGGAGAGAGAGTGGGTTTGTGGGGGCTGAGAGCATGTCAGCATGCTGTCTTGTAAGTTCAGAGAGCAGCAGACTCCCCGCCCCCCCGCCTCTCTCTCTCTCTCTCTCTCTCACACAGCATTCCGCAGTAATGGTTGCTTTGTCTTGGAGCATATACGCAGCCGGCTGCCAGAAACGAAGCTTTCAAAGGGCATATCCGCATTCCTACAGCGAGTTAAAAACAATAAGAAGAGTGGCCACTTGACTTAAGGGGATTATGGGACGTTTCCGGAAGCTGATCAGAGCGCAGTAAAGCAACACCTTGTTCACACTGGCTCCGCGGCGCTCCAGCGAGGGCGCAGCAAACGGTATTCCACTCGCTGAGGTGGAGTACCAGCAGCGCAGTAGCCGCGGAGTCAGAGCGCTCTATGAGCCTTGCCAGTGTGGACAGGGCTCCTTTATTGCGCTGTAACTCGCAAGTGTAGCCAAGCCCTAAGGAATTGTCAATGTCAAGGCCAGTGTAATTATTGGTGCTACTTGGTACCCCAAATCCATAGGGTGCCAGGTGCATGGCCCATGTACTGCATCATGGCAGCTAGCCTTATAAGCACTGGCCCTGGTGTGTCAAATAACCACTCAGAGTATGTCCAAACAGCCAGTGAAAGCGAGCCTCCAAGCCCAGGTCGACCAACTTGGGCTTCAACTATGGCACTACAAATAGTTGAAGCTTAGGAAGGGGGATGCAGTTCAGAGCCTGAGCTCCAGCCCAAGCTGCAGTGTCTACACGGTTATTTTTAGCACTGTAGCATGAGCCCTGCAAGCCTGAGTCTCTTGATCCGGGCTCAAGGCTCACTGCTGCGGGCTGGGTAAACATACCTCAGACAAATGGCTAAGGGAAAGGTTTTTACTAGGGCTGAGGGGAAGGTTGCAAATACCCTAGGGCAGAGGTTTGAACAGTTACAGTTTAAAGTGAGCAACAGCAGTTCTTGTTTGGGTCCTGGGGAAGTCCAACCGAGAGCCAGTGCACTTCAGGCCTAGTGCCTGGGGTGCTCTCGCTAGCCCAGTCTCTAATCCCAGCAAATAAGCATTTCCAAGCCAGGCTCAGTGAGTGTATCTCACTGGGGCCCCTTTGCACTGGCTTCTTGTCCAGCCGCTGCTGCTTCCTCTTAAACTCACACACACCTGCACCCAGCTGTGATGTCCAGTAGTCACAGTCTGTTGCACATGCAGCAGTAGCCACAGTTCTTGGAGCTTCTCTTCAGCTCCCTGCTGCCATGTGGCTCCACGCCCCAAACAGAGCCCAGCCGCTTCCTGGCTCAGGACCTTTCTTCTTACCTGACCGGGGAAAGGGAAGTGCAAAGGGGAGGGGGCTGATGGGAAACGTAGTCCTTGCTCAGCCAGGAGGAAGGGGATGTGGCTGATGGGGAGTTGTAGTCTGGGAATTGGGAGTTGTAGTCTGCTGTTTTGCTTCTCCATCACACCAGATTTGCCAAAGAATAGGGTGCAGGATTGGGAGCAGAAAAGTGAATGGGGTCATCCAGGGCACAGCAAATAACAGCTTCATGGAGAGAAAGGGGGGTCGAAAGCCTGACAGAGAATACTTGGAGGGGGGAGGAGGCAGGGTAGGATGGGAGAGTGACTTAGAATCATAGATATCAGGGTTGGAAGGGACCTCAGGAGGTCATCTAGTCCAACCCCCTGCTCAAAGCAGGACCAATCCCCAATCCCACTTCAGTCAGTGCAAAGAGCTGAAGGGAGATGAGAGATAAAGACACCGTGACTAGTGGTGATTTTAAGTGGAGCAGGTATTCCAGAGACAGCAGAAGAGGGGATGAGAGAATGAAAGTGGCCGGGACAAGGTATTTATGAGTCTGATATATGCTACAAAATAAGATAAACACACTTCCAAGACTTACAGCGAGAAAGGTTTCTTTTAAGGAGTTCTAAAAAGGGAGTTTCTCTCTGGTGTTTTTGGGGCACATGACAGACTGTTGAGAGTAGCATAGGAGCATCTCTTTCTGCAGGCTCCACTTTGCCAGCTGCCTGGCACATGCTGTTGGGAAGGGAAGAGAATTATTTTCCTTAGGTGTAGTCTACACTACAGGATTAGGTCAATGTAAGGCAGTTTATGTGGACATAGCAGTGGATGTGTCTACACTTAAATTTTGCTCTCACCAACGTAACTGCCCCGCTATGCTGACTTAATAACACCACCTCCCTGAGTGGCATAGAGCCATGGTCAATGAAGTCAGGTCGACACAGTGTCAGCATAGATACTGTGTTACTTACATTGATGGTTACTGGCCTCCAGGAGCTGTCCCACAATGCCCCAGCCTGACCATTCTGGTCACCATTGTGAACTTCGCTACCCAGGAGACAGGAAGCTGCCCCTGCCCTTTAAAGCTCTGAGAAGTTTTGAAATTCCTTTTGCTGTTTGCCTGGCTTGGCGAGTACACCTAGCAGCTCTCCATTGTTGAATGCAATAGCCCAGCTGAGCATGCCAGATACACACTGCAGATGTGCTCCTTCCTGGACTACACAGGAGGTGCTGGATTACCTGGGTCGGTGGGAAGAGGAGGATGTACAGACACAGCTCCGCTCCAGTTGTAGAAACATCGACATCTACAAGAAGCTTGCTTGGGGCATGGAGGAGAAAGGCTACAAGAGGGACCAGCGGCAGTGCCACGTGAAAGCCAAGGAGCTAGAGATCTGGTGTTGAGCCGCAGACCTGCTGCTTTTGCAAAGTGCTGCATGCCATCCTTGGCAAAGCCCTCACCACTACCCCCAACTACCCCAAGTAACCACAGAGCCCTGTGGATACTTCAGAGAAACCAGAGTCACAGGCCCCCCACCATGAACAACGAGGAGGAGGAGTCTGGGGGACATAGTGGGCCATGCAGAGCACTTTGTTTATGTGCACCATGATGTCCCTTAAATCCTCCACAGAGATCTTTATGTAACTTTCCTGACAAAACCTCTGCCAAAGATTTCTGGAGAAGGCTACCTTATTTCTTCTGGTTCAGTAGGACACTTTCCCATGCCACTCAGCGATTACTTCAGCAGGCACCATTGCAGAACACAGGCTAGCTGTCGGGCTGTGGTGGCATTGGGACACCAGCAGCAGCTGTGCTCTCGGTGGCTCTGTTACTCTCAGGGGTGAGGTACCAGCTAAAAATCACCACCACCTATGGAAAATGGTGCCCATTTTCACTTCCATTGCCCTACACACATATACTCATGCCTGTGATCCCACCCACCAGGCCATACATACCGTGGCTGGTGCTGTGACTGGCTCCTTGCTGTATCAGTCCCAAGGAGATGTGAGAATGTAGTGCTTACAACTTGTAGGGATTGAGGGGAATGAGTTTAAGTTTTTATTTCTGTTGTGAATACACTGACAACACACAGTGATACCACTGTATCTTCAGCTGCTAGTATTGTGGCCATGAGGGTCTCCCCCTCCACACCCATGGAACACTTGAGCCAAATAGGGAGGAGAATGAAGAGGACTTGGGATGACATGTTCCAGGAGATCCTGCAAATCCATGCTGCATCAGAGAAAGATCACAGGGCGTAGATGATCACCCTTGCAGACAGCATGGACAAGGATAAAATGGAGAGGAGAAAGGCACAGAAAAGGAAGACAGATGAGAAGCGCAGACATCTCCTGCTGCACACACAGCAAACAGAGATTCTGCAGACTATGATGGACTTGCACATTCAACCATCCTGTGCTGGCCTCTCTCTTCAGCCCATACAGAACTCTATATCGGGACCTCCCTACGCCTCCCCTTAACATTCCACTTGGCATCAGAGTTGTCCACTACCCTTGCCACTCCACCTGGGGGTACATTAAAGAAAATAACAGCTTCACATATACTGACCTGTGAAAGATACCATTGGCGTATATATACCTGAAATAGAAATGACTGCTCTTTCCCCTTCGTAAGTTCTTTTTCCTTAATTTATTTGCCTTGCTACAGAATAAAATTATATTTCTGGAACATAATTCATATTTATTAGGTCACTCATATACTGGTCAGTGCTGAGCATGTCCTGTTACTTCAGTTTGTCACAGAACCCATAACATCATTCACTGTCACTATTAATAGGTGCACTGGCAGTGTTATATTCCCATACACACAGCACTCACTACAAGGTTCATACCAGGCTGCAAAAGAGCAAGGCCAGGTAGAGTGCCCTACTCTGGCTCACTATTAAAATAGTCTTTCAAAGCCTCCCTGAGTCGTAGAGCTGCATCCTGAGCTCTTCTTATATCCCTGGTATCTGGCTGGTCAAATTCAGCAGACAGCCACTCTACTTCCGCCCTCCACAAAGGCGGAAACTTTTTCTTCTTTGCTTCACAGATATTATGCAGGACACAGCAAACATCTATTAACTATTGGGATTTTTTTTTCCCCACTGAGATGCAATCTCATAAGCAAATAATGCCACCAACCCCTCAAAACAAAGGCACATTCAACTGTCATTCTGCACCTGATGAAGCTGTAGTCGAAGTGCTCCTTGGTGCTGTTGAGTAGCCAGCGTATGGCTTCATGTGCCATAGGAGCAAGGAGATAGGCTGGGTCTCCCAGGATCACTATTGGCATTTTAACATTCCCAATGGTAATCTGCCGGTTGGGAAAGAATGTCCCTGCTTGCAGATTTCTAAACAGTCCTGTGTTCTTAAAGATGCATGCATCATGTACCTTCCCTGACCAGCCCACATTGATGTCAGTAAAGCTTCCCAGTGATCCACCAATTCTTGTAATACCATAGAAAAACAACCTTTCTGTTGACGTACTCTGTGGCCAGGTGGTCTGGCACTAAAATATGCATATGCGTGCCATCTATCATCCCATTTCAGTTCAGGAAACCAACTGCTGAAAAAACTATCCACTATGTTCTTCACATTGCCCAGTCCTGTGTAGCAGGAAATTAATGGCCCTGCACAGTTGCATCACAACAACACCTGCAGTGAATTTCCCAACTCCAAATTGATTCCTGATTGACCAGTAGCAATCTGGCACTGGAAGTTTCCACAGTACAATCGCCACTTGCTTCTCAGTGTGAGACTTATTTTGGTGTCCCTGTGCTGGAGGGCTGGGCTGAGTTCGGCACACAGATCGAGGAATGTGACCTTGTGCATTCAAAAATTCTGCTGCAGCCACTGCTCATCATCCCAAACCTGCATGGCAATGCGATCCCACCAGTCGGTGCTTGTTTCTCAGGCCCAGAACTGGCACTCCACCATCTCCAGCTGCTCCGTGAAAGCTGTCAACAATTTTGAATTGGTTCTATCTCCCACAGCAACCTAGCCAAGGAATCGTTCTGTTCCCTGTGGCTCTGCAAATATTTCAGGATCAGGCACCCATCCTCGCCACACTCATGGCAATAGTGCAGAGCTGTGTAGGCTCCATGCTTCTGTCATGGATGGCGAACAGCAAGGAGGATTTGTGGGGATTTTGAAAAGAGGCTCAAAATATGGCATGAAGATGAAATTATGGGATGGAGAACACTGCATTATGGGAAGTTGAACCCATCTCCCAGTCACGCCTGCACAACTCGTTTTAGCCCCAAGGTATTGGAAAAACTTCCCAAAACACCCTGCACTAGCTAGTGGTCAGTTGCACAGTGGAATAGATATACACGGTGCACTGCAATCTCTCTCTCTCTCATTTACACTAATGCTCTTTGGCATTTACACACTTAGAGTAAATGAGAATCAGGCCCACAATGTTTTGCATGTAATTGTAATTACTCCTTCAAAGGTTATGCATAGCAGGCCTCACTATTTTTAAAAATAAAATAGTTTCTTTGCCTTTAAAATATCACTTTCTCTACAGTGCCCTTCTTAGTATAAAAAGAATAAGCCTTCTAAAACCAGTACCAAAAGTATGTGCAGCCTCTAAACAACCGCATCACCATTCATGTTTATTCCATTGCTCTGCAGAATCTTTGTTCCATGCAAGCACACATTTAGGAAACCGACCCAACAGGGTGCATACACTGATTCTTTAAATTGCTATGAATTCTGTAAATCCACTCCTTGCCCTCCAATCTGTATTATTTAAAATCATATCGGCTCTAACCCCACGTATGCCCCAGAACAGCTCCAAGAATGTATACAGAAAACATGCCAAGTCCATCTTCACCATCAGTCCACTGAGTTCAATGGAATTACATCAGGAATGAATTTGAATCACTGTCTTTAACTGCGTTCATTTTGGTGAGCTTTCAATTAAGTTATAATGAATGTTATTATTGTATGTGATTTAAAAAGTCATTTGAACATTCATTAGCAGCACGCTGATGCTCTTTTCTCATGGAGTGAAATAAACTGGTTGGATTTTATCCTTATGGAACGTCGTCGGTGTTTAATTGCCATTTAACCCAAACAATGTTAATAATTTAACCAATAAAATGATGGTTTTTTCCACCAGGAAGTGCTATACAAAAGTAATGAGGATGCAGTTGTGCACCTGAGAAGCTGTTAAACCCAAATAAGTTATTGATGCCTAGCAGGTATGACAAAACAAATGCTTATTAGGAGAGTTACAGGAATCTGGTTTTGGAAAGCATTGTCCTGTTGCTGTATTAGATGTGTCAACAAATCCTTACAACATAGTAGGAGTTTTAAAGAGAATGGGTAAAAGAGGGACTGGAGAGCTGAACAGATGAGTCATCAACCTTTTCTCTCTCCAGTCTGAACTATGAGTTAGGAGAATGAACAGAAATCAACAAATCAACATTGATTGGCCTTGTGTGAACCACACAGGCGTATCACCCTCTAATGCTAGGAACTGCCATCCACACAGCAAAAAAAGGCACAGCGCACGTTTAGCAAACTCAGCAGCCTTTGTTGCAGAGAAACCTTTGAATGGAAAGAGATTGTGGAAACACACTGTTCCCTGGAGGATCCTGGTCGTCAGTCAGGATGCAGTCTTTTCACAGCTTGACACCTTACTGAGCCAGCTGAGGCTTAAATTGTAATGATAGGAGAGATTAAATTTACACGCATACTGAGATTTACAGCACAATAACCTCAGCTACTGAACTAACCAAGAAAGAGGGAATGGTGGGGCACTATGAGACAGATTCTGGCTCCCATCACACTTGCTTTGCATTGCTGTGGCAACCCAAAGCAACCAATTTAGCTGCCTACCTTTGGATTCTCCCTATGTCGGAGAATCCCCATAGTGACTCCTATGTCACCCTTCTCATTACCCTCAGCACAAGCAAGAGTCATCATGATCAGAGTGTCCCTATGCCCCAGTATACCCCAGTTACTCGATTGGCCCATAAAAGGCCGCAGTCCACTGCATGTAATTTAAGGCAGCCCTCAGCCTGCACTGGAGGAGTATAAAGGTGCTGGTCAGACACTTGGCCTTCACCCTTCCCAGTCCTGGGCAGGTCAACTGCATCAGGGAACCTGGCCCTGTAACGCTTTATGGTGCACAATTCCAAATTTAACTCATCATACAGTACAACCATCTTTTGCTTTTCCTTCTACAACCCACTCTTCTGTCCCCCGCAGGAGTAACGTCACCCTACTTTACACTCAAACCCACTCTCACTGAGGGGTAGCCACCACCATCATTTATTTCACCTCTAAATTTGACCATATGCCCCCTCTGAATTTTGTCAGGTAGGTTTAAAAGCAGCTTGCTAAGACTGTGTAAGATTTAGGAGCTAAATCCTTAGTTTTTTACTCAGGCAAATTCTGATATTTTTCAGTGGATGTTTGGCAAAGTAAGGACTGCATAAAAATACAGGCTTTAGAGTTTATTAATAGTGGTGTGATTATATAAACCAACTTTTCGACAAAAGGACATTAAAACTGCTACATTATAAGATGTTTGAAAATATTTATTAAGGAAATGCTGAGAGAACTAACTTCTTATGGAATCATAAATATTTTTATAGAATATAGCATGTTGCAAACTTCTCCACCCCCATGTTGGTTTTCACCCACCAGGAGGAAACAGAGACTAGAGTCTTTAGCTATAATCAGAGAAAAAAATGCTTAGAGAGACAAGGTGGGTGAGATAATATCTTTTATTGGACTGACTTCTGTTGATGAGAGAGATGCTTTCAGACTCAAAGAAGGGCTCTGTGTAGCTTGAAAGTTTGTCTCTCTCACCAGCAGAAGTTGGTCCAATAAAAAATATTATCTCACCCATCTTGTCTCTGTAATATCCTGGCACTGACACGGCTACATAGAAAAAATGCTTGTTATTTTCAGTATTCAATCTTTCCTTAGATAATATTCATAATCTCAAAATGCAGTGGCTGGCAAATTCAGTGCATGACAAACTCTTGTGAAACCTAAACCATCACTGCTGCCTTGCTCTTCTGTGGTCATTTACACATGTGCAGAGGGATTTTCAAACAGTATCAGATCAGAATGATAGCATTTCATCTCCACTACGCACAGCTAAATAACTACATAAGGTGCAAGACCTTGGGGAAATATCCAGGCCTCTTGCCTCCATTTGTCCCAGGAAGAGGAACTCGTTGAGTTCCCCTTACAGAAACTCAGGCCCCCAGGTGGCCTGCATTCACCTGTTCAGAGGACTCCCAGCCCCAGACTCTACACATTTTAAAACAGTGAGATATCTCCTACCTTTCTCTGCCCAAGTCACTTTGCAGTTCAAAAGCTTACAAAGAGTAAATAAGCTCATAGCCTACATCTCTGAAGTTCAAAGCCATCATACCTCAGTTTCATTCTTGCTGGATGGAGTGTTTCCTTGGTGTATAGAGTGAATTGGAAATTGTGGGTCTCTGACCAAAGCAAAGAGTCCTTCCCTTCCTGGACAAAACAGAAGTCCAACTACACAAAACAATCTTCCAGCATCAGTCATCTCTGCACAACACTCTCTCCAGGCTCTCTGGCTCAGAAGGAGCAAGGGGCAATGAATTACAGTTTCCTCCAGGTGGTGCAGCTGAGGCATGGAGGAGCCTGGTGACCACCCTCTACTCCAGGTTCCTGGAGACCATGAATTTTTTTTTGAAGCAGAAAAGAATTTTATTTGTGTATGTGACAGGTGTCGGTCGGTCCTCCGAGCCCCTAGGGGCGATGGAGAGCTATGGTCTCCGTGGCAGGCCTCAGCCACACCTTCCGGGCGTTGGGGAATTAGTGGGGAAGGTGTGCCAGCCGGAGTCAGTAGCGCGCCACTCAGGCAGGGGCGTGCCGGCAAGAGTCAGTAGTGCGCCCCTCAGGCAGGGGAGCGCCGGCAAGAGTCAGTAGTGCGCCCCTCAGGCAGGGGAGCGCCGGGGTAGGGGAACGCAGGCCCACCCAACTCCACTGCATTCCAGCCCAGGGTCCTGACAGTGGCGGGAGGCGAAAGTCCCGCTGCTGGGTCAGCGGGGCCGTCCGCGCCCGCTGACCAAACACACCCACCCCACGGTGTAGTTCGGCCCCTGGGCTACTTCCTACCCGATCTCTCAGGCGGGTCGCTCCGGTCCCTCCATCTCCTCTGGGTATTCCGCTGCGGGCCACTCCCGCTCCCCCTCGGTATCGGACTCATGCTGGCCCGAGCTGCCGTCAGGCCCCTCCAGGTCCTCTGGGTATTCAGCGGCTGGCAGCCCTGGTTGCCACAGGCCTTCCTCCCGGTCAGGCTCCTCCTTGCCCAGGGCTTTGCCTGGGTCAGCAGCAGGATCGCGAGGGAGCAGCCAGCAGCCTGTGTCTCCCTCCCTCCCTCCCTGGTGCTCTGCTCACTGGGCAGAGGGCCCCGCCCTTTGTACTTCCTGTCCCACCCTTCCCCTTCCGGGGATTGGCGGAAGCTTGGCCTGGCCCTGCCCACTGAGGCTGCAAGGGTGGCTCTTTACCCTCTGGTTCGGAGGGGAGCCACCCTGGCTCCCTACATACCCCACCCCTCAAATCCAGCTCCCAATCTTCGGAGCTGGCGTCCTCACCTTCTCCGAGGCGGGATAGGAAATCTGCATTGGCGTTGTCTCGTCCCGCCTGATGGTGAATCGTGAAGGCATAGGGCTGCAGAGCGAGATACCATCACATCAGCCTGGCATTATTGTCCTTCGTCTTATTAAGCCACTTCAGGGGTGCGTGGTCCGTAACCAGTATAAAGGGGGCCCCGAGGAGGTAGTAGCGGAGAGCATCGACTGCCCACTTAACAGCTAGGGCCTCTTTCTCCACGACGGAGTAGTTCCGTTCTCTGGGGAACAGCTTCCGACTGAGGTAAACAATCGGGTGTTCCTCCCCATCCACCTCCTGCGAGAGGACTGCCCCAAGCCCAACGCCTGAGGCATCTGTCTGGACAATAAAGTCACGATGAAAGTTGGGGCTGAAGAGTATTGGATCGCTACACAGCCGGTCTTTGATAGTTCAAAAGGCCGTCTCGCACTCGTTGGACCAATGCACCCGGCGGGGACTGTCCTTGGTCAAGAGCTCCGTTAGCGGGGCCGTAATGCTTGCGAAGTGGGGTACAAACCGCCGGTAATAACCAGCTAAGCCCAAAAATTGACATACTTGCCTCTTCGTGGTCGGCACCGGACATTCCTGGAGTGCTTGGACCTTCCCGATGAGGGGGCGGACCTCTCCCCGGCCCAAGGTGTACCCCAGGTAAGTGGTTTCCTCCCGCCCGATTCGGCATTTTTTCGGGTTGACCATCAGCCCGGCTGCGCGGAGGTCCTGGAGAACTGCCGCTACTTGGTTAAGATGTTCCTCCCAGTTATTTCCATAGATGACCACATCATCCAGGTAGGCCGCCGTGTATTTCGTGTGTGGTTGCAACACCCAGTCCATCAAACGCTGGAAGGTTGCCAGGGCCCCATGTAGGCCGAAAGGCATCCAGGTGAAATGGTATAACCCTGAAGGGGTGGCAAACGCAGTCTTCTCCTTGGACCTGGGATCCAAGGGGATCTGCCAGTACCCTTTGGTGAGATCTAAAGTGGTGATATAACAGGCCTCCCCAAGCCGGTTGAGGAGCTCATCGACGCGGGGCATCGGATAGGCGTCAAACTTTGAGATGGCGTTGACCCTCCGGAAGTCAATGCAAAACCACCGGCTCCCATCAGGCTTCGGTACGAGGACGACGGGGCTCCGCCACTCGCTCTGGGAGGGCTCAATAACACCCAGCTCCAACATCGCCTGGACTTTCTCCTCTATGGCCTCCTGCATTCGCCTAGGCAATGGCAGGGTTGTCTCTCGGACCACCATCCTGGGTTCCATCTGGATCACATGGTAGGTGAGCATAGTCCGCCCGGGTTTTGTGGTGAACATCTTGGGGAATGCCCTCACTAAGCAGAGTGCCTGTTCTCGCTGCTCGACGGTGAGTGTCTCTGCTAGCTGGGGTTCACCATTATCCGACTCCTCGGGGGGGGGGGGGGTTCGGGGAGATATGGGGCCACTAGGAGCCCTTCCCGGTCCTGCCAAGGTTTTAAGAGGTTTACATGATAAATCTGCTTTTCCTTACGGCGACCAGGTTGCCGAATCTCATAAGGTACCGGCCCAACCTGGCGGAGGACCTCATACGGACCCTGTCAGTGGGCAAAAAGCTTTGATTCCTCCGAGGGGAGCAGGAGGAGTACTCGGTTCCCTGGCCCGAATGATCGAGCCTGGGCGCCCCGATTGTAGTGTTGCTCCTGGGCTCTTTGGGCGGTGTTTAAGTTCTCCCTCACGAGCTCGCCCACCCACGCCAGCCGCCCCTGCAGTTGTAAGACATATTGCAAGAGACCTGTGTTGCGGAC
The DNA here is from genome assembly GCF_965152275.1 of Natator depressus. Lineage (NCBI taxonomy): Eukaryota > Metazoa > Chordata > Testudines > Cheloniidae > Natator > Natator depressus. Next base: position 197,144,948 of record NC_134235.1, on the reverse strand, counting down.
GGGTTGTGTTCCCAAGTCTCCCTCAAGAGGTCCAACACCCCGCGGGGTCGCCGCCCTTAGAGGAGCTCGAACGGGGAGAACTTCGTGGACGCCTGTGGGACTTCTCGAATCACCAGTAGTAAAGGAGGGAGCAGCTGGTCCCACTGGCAGAGGTCCTGGGTGGGGAAACGCCACAACATCCCCTTCAGGGTCCGGTTGAACCGCTCGACCAATCCGTCAGTCTGGGGATGGTAGACCGAGGTCAGCAATTTCTTAATCCCCAATAGGGCACACACCTGGCGGAACAGCTTAGACGTGAAGTTGGTCCCTTGATCAGTGAGTATCTCCCGTGGGAGGCCCACCCTTGCAAAGATCTTCACGAGCTCCGCAGCGATAGTGCGGGTGGTGATACTTCTTAAGGGGATGGCCTCCGGGAAGCGGGTGGAGTAGTCCATCAGGACGAGGATGTATTGATGGCCCACCTTGCTTTTTGGGAACAGCCCGACCAGGTCCATTGCTACCTGCTCAAATGGCACACCTATGACTGGTAACGGGACCAGGGGGGCCTTCCGTACCCCGGCCGGGGCTGCATGTTGGCAGTCCGGGCACGACGCACAATACTCCTTCAACTCACAGTGGACGCCGGGCCAGAAGAACCTGGCCAGGACCCTGGCCGCAGTTTTTTCCTGCCCTAAATGGCCGGCAGCCGGGATGTCATGTGTAAGCTTCAGGACAGCCCGACGATGGATGCGGGGGACCACGAGTTGGGTCCGGACCTCTTGGGACTGGGGGTCTCGGTCAAGGCGGTAGAGCCGCTCGTGGTTGAGTTCAAACCTAGGCCACTGGGTGGTGCGCTGCGCCTCCACGACCTCACCATCCACCCGGGCCAGCTGCTCATAGGCAAACCGGAGTGTAGGATCCTCCCTTTGATCTCGGCTAAAGTCCACCAGGTCACGAGGGGGACCCGCCATTTCCCGGCCATCCTGCCCGGGGGTGGGGCCTGGTTCAGCTCCAGGGTTGGAGCTCGAGTCAGGTCCTGTCTTCTTCTCAGGCAGGGCTCCCTCGAACGCCTCTTTGGTGGGTAGGGATTGGAGCACCTCGATGAAGTCTGGCCAGTCACGGCCCAGGATCACTGGATAGGCGAGGGATGACGCCACCGCCACATTCATCAATTGAGTTACTCCGTGCACCGCGATGGGGACCCGCACCGTGGGGTACGATTTTACATCTCCGTGGATGCACTGAATCCGTACTTCCCCGACAGTCCGCTTGGTGTCTGAGAAGAGCGCCTGGCGGACAAGGGTCTGCCCACAGCCCGAATTGACTAGACCCACCACGGGGACCCCGGCGACTTCCATGCGAGCTGTCAGTTTGGCCACGGAGGGCAGACGGGCCCGTCGCTCCCCAGCGCACACCAGGCCAAAGTTGCAGTCCATTGCAGGACAGCCCCGTTGCAGATGCCCATACTCGCCACATTGGAAACAAGGTCCTACCTCTGGGCGTGCCGGCCGCGTGGGGGCACCAGTGGGGCCGCAGAGTGGGCCGGGGCCTGGTGGTCGGATTAAGCGTCCAGGGCCGGAGAGTGGTGTTGACTCGGGCCATCGGGAAAACTCGGTCCTGCCGCCTTCTGGTCGTCGGGTACGGTGGGGTACGTAGGTTTGGGAGGTGGGCCCCCTCCGTTCAAGTTTCTGTGCATTGGGTCCAGGGTTTGGGGGGCGGGCAGCCAGTCCTATCGGGGCCTCAGCCTCGAGAAAGTCCTCCATAAGCGCGACGGCCGAGCTCAGACTTTGTGGCCGGTGCCGTAACACCCAAGCCCTCCCCTGGGGTGGGAGGATGTGCACGAATTGTTTGAGGATGACCTGTTCTGTCACCTCAGCTGCGGTTCGACGCTCGGGTTGGAGCCATCGGTTACCTGCATCCTTCAGTTCCTGGGCCACCGCCCGGGGTCTGGCGCCCGGTGGGTAGACCTTTTCCCGAAACCGTCGCCGAAAGGTTTCCGGGGTAATGTCGAAGGTATCCAAGATAGCCGCTTTCACTCGAGCATAAATGCGGGCCTCATCATCTGGGAGCCCACGGTAAGCCTTCTGGGCTAGCTCCGTCAGATATGGGAGGAGTGTCGCCCATTGGTCAGGCGCCCAACCAGCCACTGAGGCAACCCGCTCGAAGGTCACTAGGTAGGCTTCCGGGTCATCCTCCGGCCCCATCTTGGCCAGACGGATCGGTGGGGCGGGAGGGGTTGGGGTGGCTGCCTGCTCCGGTTGAGCACCACCATGGCCCGACCACAGGGTTGCAAGCTGCTGGAAGCACTGGGTTTGCTGTTCCTGGTGCTGGGCCCCCAGGGTTTGAAGCAACTGCTGCTGGTGGGCGCCCAGCTGCTGCACGAGTTGGTGCTGCTGCTGTTGCTGGCTGTCAGCCAGGAACTTGATAAGCCTTTCCGTCTCCATCTTTCCAGTAGGGGAGCTTCAGAGGCGCCCTCGCACTAACCCCTTTCGGCAGGGGTTGGGATCGCCTGCCCGCATTCTCCACCACTTGTGACAGGTGTCGGTCGGTCCTCCGAGCCCCTAGGGGCAATGGAGAGCTATGGTCTCCGTGGCAGGCCTCAGCCACACCTTCCGGGCATTGGGGAATTAGCGGGGAAGGCACGCCGGCAAGAGTCAGTAGCGCGCCCCTCAGGCAGGGGCGCGCCGGCAAGAGTCAGTAGCGCGCCCCTCAGGCAGGGGAGCGCCGGGGTAGGGGAACGCAGGCCCACCCAACTCCACTGCGTTCCAGCCCAGGGCCCTGACAGTGGCGGGAGGCGAAAGTCCCGCCGCTGGGTCAGCGGGGCCGTCCGCGCCCGCTGACCAAACACACCCACCCCACGGTGTAGTTCGGCCCCTGGGCTACTTCCTACCCGGTCTCTCAGGCGGGTCGCTCCGGTCCCTCCATCTCCTCCGGGTATTCCGCTGCGGGCCACTCCCGCTCCCCCTCGGTATCGGACTCACGCTGGCGCAGGCTGCAGTCAGGCCCCTCCAGGTCCTCTGGGTATTCAGCGGCTGGCAGCCCTGGTTGCCACAGGCCTTCCTCCCGGTCAGGCTCCTCCTTGCCCAGGGCTTTGCCTGGGTCAGCAGCAGGATCGCGAGGGAGCAGCCTGTGTCTGTCTCCCTCCCTGGTGCTCTCCTCACTGGGCAGAGGGCCCCGCCCTTTGTACTTCCTGTCCCACCTTTCCCCTTCCGGGGATTGGCGGAAGCTTGGCCTGGCCCTGCCCACTGAGGCTGCAAGGGTGGCTCTTTACCCTCTGGTTCGGAGGGGAGCCACCGTGGCTCCCTACAGTGTAACATTTACAAAGAATCACCAAAGAGGATAAAGCAAAACTATGCAACAAAACAAAAGCAAACAGAAGGTATGACACAGCAGCCTTCAGGAGGGAGAAGTGTTCAGGCTAGCCTGGGTCCAGAGCGGGGGGATTCCTCGACACTCGTGGTCTTCCACCCTCCTGAGTTACCTGGTGGCCTAGAGCGGGGGGGCTTCCTCGACACTCGTGGTCTTCCACCCCCTCGAGTTACCTAGTGCCACGCCCAGTGTCACCGATTATTCCTCTCCTGAGAGGGCCCGACAAGATGGGCACGGCTGTGGGGTGGGCGGTTTGGGGGTGGGGGGGTGTACACCCACGTGTTATAGGACCCCTCCTAGGTGACAGTAATGATGGTATCCACAGCGGCAACGGCTGGGGCTGGGGTCTCTCGCTCTTCCCCTCAATCAAAGGGTCAGACAGAGGGAACCGGTCGGGGTCACCGAGCAGAGAACCTCGGACAGCGCCCCCGCTCCTCGAAGGCGTTAAGGGAGTCGGTGGACGCCGCCCAGAGGAACTCCGCCCGGATACGGGAATGTACTGAGGATCAGAAAACAGCCCTACAATCGCAGGACGCTTCATTAGCCAACCTCCCCTCTCTGTTTTATAAATGGCTGTTTTAGCTAGGGCTAGGAGGAGGTTAACCAGGAGATCTCGCGATTTTGTGGGGCCACGGATGGGGAGTGTGTAGATAAAAAGGTGAGGGGAAAAATGGAGCCAAAAGCGTAATAAAATATTCGTGAGGAGCCGGAAAAGGGGCTGCAGCCTGGCACACTCTTGGAGACCATGAATTATGAAGCAGTTGGATCCCTCACTCAAAACAACACATACCTTTCTTTTCTGCAGGCCACTCCCTAACAGCTTGTCTCTAGTTAGCAGTGTTGCAGACCCGCATGATGTTATCACAACTCTTACAACCTGGGGGCAAGGGGAAAGGATTTACCCATCTCATGAAAATGTGAAGAAAGGCAGCCAACTTACTAATTTTCTCTTATTCAAAATGGTCACTCTGTCCCCTTACCATCAATAGGGGTGAAGAAAGCAAGATGGCTACCATTTCCCTGTAACCTATCTGCATTTGGAAGTGAAGTTGCCCCTGTGAAAGACAGCTTCCACCTCCCACTGTTTTCAGTGAGACTAAAGCCATGCCCACCAGCAAAATGGCTGCTAGTCTGGTTCAGGGGGCTAGACAGGATGCTGTTAGGGCATAGGGTCAGTGAGGAGCAACAGAAACCCTGTAAAAGGAGCATGGTAGGAGCAGGTGACAGAAAGAGGAGGCTGGGAGGGAGACTGAAGTGGTATAGGAGGGGAACAAAGGCATTGGGGATGGAAGTGTGTGGCAGGGTGCTGCTACAGAGGCCTTAATCAGCTCCTTCCAGTCCAGCCCCACCCCAATCCAATCCCTGATTGGGGCTGGGGAGATAGCCTGATGCTTGCCTGGTAACTGACCACACCTGCCAGCCTCCTTAGCAGGAGCTATAAGAGTGGGAGGAAGTAGAAAAGACCAGGAGGGGAAGGTTAGATTCAGATAGAGGTGGGCATCTCCTAGTCTGTTGCTGGCCAGGCCCGTGGAAGGCTAAGCTGTTGTAAAAAAGCCCGTATATCGTTGGAAACTGGTGGTGGGGATTTGATCACAAATAAAGAGCATAGGTGTTGCACCAGCCTGAAGTGTTCCTGAGTCTCTGAGAAGAGGGGGAGAAGGGCCAAACCAGAGGGGCATGGCGTGCACCACGTTACAAAGTGATAGAACCTTTACTCCCTATTACTTGCTGGTGAGGGAGTTGCCGGAGTCCCCTCTGAGCAGTCAGTGAGAAGGACATACTTTTGCATGTGTATTTAAGGCTGGATTTTGAGCCTTCAAAACTCAAGCAGGTAGCTTCCCCATAAAGCTTCAAAATCCAGAAGGCAGATAAAAAAAATAAAAAAAAAACCCCACACATTTATTTTAGAAAAATCTCATGATTTTTAAGTCACCCACGACTTCTGGGGATCTGACTCATGATTTTTGAATGCAAAGGGTTGGCAATAATGAAATAGGTCTTCCTCAGACCTTTCTAGCAGAGCCCCTCACAGGCTCCCTTCCTATATCGCCCCCTGGTGAGCTTCCCCCAGGCCCTATTGCCCTAGCCCTGGATTCTGCAGCTAGGCCTCCCAGATCATTCAGTTCTCTCTGAGTAAGGAATTCTTGTCATTTCTCTATAAGGAGGCAGTTTGTGCTCTGATATTTCCCAGCAGGTTTGGCTCTAAGTCACAGGATCCAAATAACATGGCCTTCATGGTAGCAAGACACAAGAGGAACTGAACTCCCCTTACAAGGATAAATAACCATGTGTCAGACTGCTTTTTAAATAAAACAAACTTCAGTGGTCATAATTTCATGTTTTATTATTAAGAAAAAAAAACACCATGATTTTTAAGCCAATCTCATGTTTATCTGAGGCGCAACTTGTGTTTTTTAATGTGTGGCTTGGACAGCATTGTGTTTTGCAAACGTTAATTAATTAAAGACAGAAAAGAGTGCATCTTGAAAAGTCATTTGGAACTTATCTAGAAGGATAGGGAATAGCCAGATTCATTCAATCAAACTTAAGAAAACATTTGGAGCATGTTTTATTTTTTAAAACTTTGACCTCTATTTTTTGTTGTTGTTGGGTCATGTGCAACTTCAGGAAATTCCTCATATTGGGCCAGAGACATTTGGATAACTAAGTCATGGGCTTGATCTAATCAAGCAATGATTAACTAGGATAGCTCCAAAAACGTTACATAGTCATTAAAAGGAAAAAGCAACTTAAAAATCCCAGTGCATTACTTTGTGGGATGGTACTGAACATGCTGAGTACCCTAGTGTCAGGGAGAAGCAGGAAAGTTCTGGAAGAGGTTCTTCAAAGCTTGTGTATAATTGCAATGGGAGGATAATTAGTACTTATAAATTCCTATATTTTATTTGAATAAATAGCTTTCAAGAGTCCTTTCCTTTACAGGTCCCAGAAGCTTCACCCCTCACAATCAGATTGCTGAGTAAATCCTGAACATGGATGACAGATTTAAAGGTTACCTGTCTCAGAAAATGGCAAATTTCATAGCTTTTCGTGACTTAATTTTTAAAAAAAAATGTCATTTGAAATCATGGGAAAAACTGATGTTTTAAGTCATCCTAATAAAAATAAATGTCAGCACACAGAAAATATCATGCGGTCTATTAGGTAACAAAGAAGATTAAATGAAACTACCATCATAGAAGTTCTGAATAACATACTTAAAGCCAAAGTTTTTTTCCTGAGTCCAGAATCTACAGGCTGTTCAAACATGCACACCACAAATTCATCAGCTGCAATCCTAGAATGATCCATATATTTCATATTAGGGTGGTGGGATGGGGAGTCAGCAAACTCCAAACTCTTGTGGATAAATTCACTCCTGGTGTAAGAGGGAATAGCTTCACTGATTCCAATGGAGCTGTCTTCTCTACTCCTGTGGTGAGTATGGCATCTGGTGTTAATTTAGTCCTTTTCTTGCTGGAGTCCTTGCATTTTTAGAAATGGTATCTATTTTAGTAATTTTATAGGATTCTATGTCATTTAGGTATGGACTGACTGGTTTTTATTTTTATTATTTAGTTTTTATTTAAGAAGCATGATGCAAACCTATGAGGCTTTTGGGGGGCAGTAAAATGTTGTTTATATTTTACAGGTGACTTGGTGTTGTATATGTTTAGATCTGTTTCAAAACCAGTTAGCCTTGCAAGGTAAGCCCTGTTAATAGAGAGGGGCTTACCTTGAGCTTAAGGGACTCAGAGTCTTTTTTAGTAAAGAACAGAGGTAAGAAAAATCTTGTACTGCCCTGCCACTCTCAGTACTGCTGTGTTGTGAGCAGTTATACATTGGCCTGTGACTCTGGAAGTTTTTGGAAAGGGTGACAGACTCAGCTTGCAGGAAGACATGTGCTATGGTAACTGTACAGTCTGTTGTATGTTGCCTGCCAGTTGCCTCTCTGCTGTGTGCCTCTCACAGCAACTGTTAGCAAATTATATTTGCATGGTTAATATGAGCTTCCATTTGGGGCGCTACTGCTTGTGACCATCGCCCTTTATCTCCCTCTATGACAAATCTCATACATACTGTGTCAAGAATTAAAGGAGGGTAATATAACTAAAGTACAATAATGTAATTAATGCCAATCAACATGGGTTTATAGAAAATAGATCACATCAAATTAATTTGAGATCTTTTTCAATAAGATTATAAATTTGGTTAATAAAGGTAATAGTATTGATGTTAAATACTTAGACTTCTGTAAGGCGTTTGATACCACATGGCATTTTGATTAAAAACTAGAATATAAAATTAACAAGGCACATATTAAATGGATTAAAAGCCAGTGAGAGAGAGATCTCAAAATGTAATTGTAAACAGGGAATATCATCAAGGCGATGTGTTTCTAGGCGTCCCTCGAGGATCAGTTGTTGGGCCTATGCTCTGCAATATTTTTATTCGTGACCTGAAAGAAAACACAAAATTATCACTAGTAAGGTTTACAGATGACACAAAAATTGGGGGAGTGGTAAATAATGAAGAAGACAGGTCACTGATATAGAGCGATCTGCATCTCTTGGTAAGCTGGCACAAGCAATATGCATTTTAATATGGCTAAATGTATACATCTAGGAACAAAGAATGTAGGCTACACTTACAGGATGGGGGACTTTATTCTGGGAAGCAGTGACCCTGAAAAAGATTTGGGAGTTGTGGTGCATAATCAGCAAACATGAGCTCCCAGTGTGACTCTGTGACCAAAAGGGCTAATGCTATCCATGGATGCATAAACAGAGGAATCTTGAGGAGGACTAGAGAGGTTATTTGACCTCTGTATTAGGCCCTGGTGAGCTCGCTGCTGGAACACTGTGTCCAGTTTTGGTGTTCACAACTCAAGAAGGATGTTGATATATTGGAGAGGGTTCGGAGAAGAGCCAGGAGAATGATTAAAAGATTAGAAAACATGCCCTATAATGATGGACTCAAGGCGCTCAATCTATTTAGTTTAACAAAGAGAAGATTAAGGGTTGACTTGCTAGCAGTCTATAAGTACCTACGGGAGGAACAAATAATTGATAATGGGCTCTTTAATCTAGCAGAGAAAGGTATATCCAATGACTGGAAGGTGAAGCTAGACAAATTCAGACTGAAAATAAGGCAAACATTTTTAACAGTGATAGTTAACCATTGGAACAATTTACCAAGGCTCATGGTGGATTCTCCAGTACTGACACTTTTTAAATCAAGACTGGATGTTGTTCTGAAAGATCTACTCTGGAAATTATTTTGGGACGTTTCTGTGGCCTGTGTTATACAGGAGGTCAGCCTAGATGACCACAATGATTCCTTCTGGCTTTGGAATCGATGAATCTATTCTTCACACTCCCCTGCGCAGGAAGTGTAGGTCAGCAGGAAACAAGGAGGAGGATGCAGAGACAGCTGCTGCTATTGCTACCACCAGTGATGAACTGCCAGAAGCTGAAGAACCAGTTCCTTCAGTTACTCCGGGTCTTCAGCGGCACTGAAGGACCCGCCGCCGAAGTGGCACCGAAGGCCCAGAGCGAGTGAAAGACCTGCCACCGAAGTGCCGCTGGGTGAGTAAAAATTCTCAGGGGAGCTTCCCCAGCCGAGAGCTCAGGCGGGATGGAAAGGACGGTGCTGCAGGCTGCATGTGGCCCACGGGCCACAGTTTTCCCACCCCTTTAACAACCGGTTCTAAACTGGCTTCAAAATGTAACAACCGGTTCGCGAGAACCGGCTCCAGCTCACCACTGGCTATCACCTGACAGCTACAGAAAGCACTGCAGGAGACAGTCTCAGCTGACAGAGGCATGGTTCTCATAGATTGGCTTGGCCTCTTCCCAGTGGTGGGGAGAGACCTCAGAGCTTCCTAGTCCCAGGAAATTCCCTGATGGTGCAGGATATGACATCTAGAGCAGTTCTACACAGTATAACTTTGGCGCAGGGAGGGGGGGTAACTGGGATGTATGGCCACTTGGTCTGACCAGTCAAATCTGGCACAGTAGACAAACTTCTGTTTGTGTCTGCTACATCTGCAAGCTGGCTATGTAGGTGTTCTGATCTAGAACATGTTGTATCCAATGACACCATCCCACAGAGATACTGTGTTTTATTGCAATCTGATGAGTCCAAAGTCCTTCTAGCTTTGCTCCTTTTCTCAGGATGTGATCTTACAGGAAAAATAATTTACCCAGCAGAGTTCTTCTGAGCTATGTTTTCTTCCAGCATCAGAAAGTCAAAGCCCAGTGATCGTGTTTTGCAGATGTCGTATGATATAAGGTACTGAGGTACTGATAATTAGGATGATGACAAATCCTGTTGCCCTTGGTCAGTTCTTACTTGCTCCTTACCCAGGGAAACTCTCAGTGTTTTAATTAGGAGTTTGCCCCTGTTAAAAATTAGGTAACTCAGGCTCAGACCAATTATTATAGACCTCACACTTGCTATAGCAGTCTTTATCATCAAAGTACTTCTGTAAGGATGATGCAGCCTAATGCACCAGCTACAAAAGCCCAACATGGTTGGTCTCAGGAAGGAGAAAGGATAGACAGGGATGAGCCCATCTCTTGTTTGCTGTTGCTTGATTTAGAAACACCCAGAGGACTGGATTTTTTTGTTTTGTTTTGTTACTGGATTTTGCATGTGAAATATGCCAGCTCTTGTTGTGGTTTTTGTTTTGTTTTTGGCTGTTGTGACTGATGGGTTTATTCTAACGAGATCTGCTGGCAAAGACTTTGTTGCCAACAGTTCCTGCCTAGTCAGGGAAAATTAGAGAGTTTAGTTCCTGTTGACACCATAGCGTTTAAGGATTGCTGTGGTTAGGACTCTTGTTGCTGTATGAAACCACTATCTTTGCTGAGCCCAGGAGGTATCTAGTAGAATTACGAATTTAAGTTCCCAGGCTCATCTTTTCATCGAATCATAGAAATGTGGGACCAGAAGGGACCTTGACACGCTGGCTTATTGGGGAGCCAAAAATCATGGGCTCAGCAGAGACACTGGTTTTATGGCTCATTATAACAATTTGTAACCTAATAACTCTCCTTCCTCCTATAACTGCAGAAGTGTTAAATTGCCCACTTCACTTTAACTGGTCTCCTGCAACATGTTTTCATATGCTAAATTATGGTTAGCAATCTGTCCCGCCTTGTGGTTAGCTGTGACACTTGAATTTTTTTGTCAGCTCTGGAAAAAGAGCTCTGTGCAGCTTGAAAGCTTGTCTCTTCCACCAACAGAGGTTCGTCCAATAAAAGATATCACCTAATTCACCTTCTCTCTCTCTCTCCCCTATCCTGAGACCAGCATGGCTACAATAATACCGCCAACAATCTTTCAGGGATCAGCTATTTTCCCCACACATCAGCTTCTTAAAGGGACATAATCGATATGTGGCAGGAGCCACCCTCACTATATTACTCTGCTTTGAAGGAGTTTTCTCAGGATTTTCCACAAAGACCCTCTAGATACTCTATACAGCCAGCTAAAGAGAATTCTAGCTCTTCTTCAGACTTTACAGTAAAAGTGTTGTTCTGAAAATAGTGTTCAATTATTGTCCATGAACTTATGAGAGACATATGTAGCCCTAAATGCCCTTTACGTTTATTTTATTGTAGGTTTACACATTTGGTACTTTTACAAATGCACACACTTTTTGCCAGAAGATCTTTTTGGTGGGTGAACTTGGGTTTTTTCCTCTATACTTCTGTGGAATAGTTTTGATTCTACATTATTTGTGAAATGAGATTTTTCAGACACTACTTCTGCTGCCTTCAGAAAGGTTAAATAATAAACCTCCTACATATCACTGGGAACATTTTTATTAGTTGGTTTGTACAAATAAATAAATAGATATGAATGCCACTATCATTTCCACCAGTTTATGTTGACCTTAGGTTGAAGAGGTTTATTACCAAATTGCATTTTGTTTACATTCAGGTCAGAGTTGTGTGATCACATGATCAAATGCCCCCAAAACCCTTTAAGAAGTACAAGGAATGCTTTCAGAAATCAATGTATAATTGGCCTAAAGTTGCTCTAAGGGAACACTCAGTTCAGGAGATTTTTTTTAATACATTCTGCCCCAGGTCATAAAATCCCTCCAATACATGGAGGTACCAGTTACCTCAATGGGGAAAAAGTTGAAATAGGAAATTCCTTGTAAAAGAATAATTTAATCTACTGCTGCTGACCAAACTTCAAGGGCATTTTTTGAAGAAAGAAGAGAGCTGGAGAAAGAGTACAGGGAAAGGAGAGAGAAGGCCTGATTCTTCTCTCGCTGCCGCTGCTTTTAGAATCATAGAATATCAGGGTTGGAAGGGACCTCAGGAGGTCATCTAGTCCAACCCCCTGCTCAGAGCAGGGCCAATCCCCAACTAAATCACCCCAGCCACGGCTTTGTCAAGCCTGACCTTAAAAACTTCTAGGGAAGGAGATTCCACCACCTCCCTAAGTAACGCATTCCAGTGCTTCACCACCCTCCTAGTGAAAAAGTTTTTCCTAATATCCAACCTAAACCTCCCCCACTGCAACTTGAGACCATTACTCCTTGTTCTGTCATCTGCTACCACTGAGAACAGTCTAGAGCCATCCTCTTTGGAACCCCCTTTCAGGTAGTTGAAAGCAGCTATCAAATCCCCCCTCATTCTTCTCTTCCGCAGACTAAACAATCCCAGTTCCCTCAGCCTCTCCTTGTAAGTCATGTGTTCCAGTCCCCTAATCATTTTTGTTGCCCTCCACTGGATGTTTTCCAATTTTTCCACATCCTTCTTGTAGTGTGGGGCCCAAAACTGGACACAGTACTCCAGATGAGGCCTCACCAGTGGCGAATAGAGGAGAACGATCACGTCCCTCGATTTGCTGGCAATGCTCCTACTTATACATCCCAAAATGCCATTGGCCTTCTTGGCAACAAGGGCAAACTGTTGACTCATATCCAGCTTCTCGTCCACTGTAACCCTTAGGTCCTTTTCTGCAGAACTGCTGCCTAGCCATTTGGTCCCTAGTCTGTAGCAGTGCATGGGATTCTTTCGTCCTAAGTGCAGGACTCTGCACTTGTCCTTGTTGAACCTCATCAGATTTCTTTTGGCCCAATCCTCCAATTTGTCTAGGGCCCTCTGTATCCTATCCCTACCCTCCAGCGTATCTACCTCTCCTCCCAGTTTAGTGTCATCTGCAAACTTGCTGAGGGTGCAATCCACACCATCCTCCAGATCGTTTATGAAGATATTGAACAAAACTGGCCCCAGGACCGACCCTTGGGACACTCCACTTGATACCGGCTGCCAACTGGACATGGAGCCTTTGATCACTACCCATTGAGCCCGACAATCTAGCCAACTTTCTATCCACCTTATAGTCCATTCATCCAGCCCATACTTCTTTAACTTGCTGGCAAGAATACTGTGGGAGACCGTGTCAAAAGCTTTGCTAAAGTCACGGAACAACATGTCCACTGCTTTCCCCTCATCCACAGAGCCAGCTATCTCATCATAGAAGGCAATTAGATTAGTCAAGCATGACTTGCCCTTGGTGAATCCGTGCTGACTGTTCCTGATCACTTTCCTCTCCTCTAACTGCTTCAGAATTGATTCCCTGAGGACCTGCTCCATGATTTTTCCAGGGACTGAGGTGAGGCTGACTGGCCTGTAGTTCCCAGGATCCTCCTTCTTCACTTTTTTAAAGATGGGCACTACATTAGCCTTTTTCCAGTCGTCCGGGACTTCCCCCAATCGCCATGAGTTTTCAAAGATAATGGCCAATGGCTCTCCAATCACATCCGCCAGCTCCTTTAGCACTCTTGGATGCAGCACATCCGGCCCCATGGACTTGTGCTCGTCCAGCTTTTCTAAATAGTTCTGAACCACTTCTTTCTCCATAGAGGGTTGGTCACCTCCTCCCCATGCTGTGCTGTCCAGTGCAGTAGTCTGGGAGCTGACCTTGTTCGTGAAGACAGAGGCAAAAAAAGCATTGAGTACATTAGCTTTTTACTAGTATAACTCCACTCACTGCAGTTAGTCCTATATGGACTACGAGAAGAGAACGACAGTGTTGGCAAGTGACTTTTTTCATGCACAAGTTAGAAATAACCTTTAAATATGTAATTTTGATAAATAATCTCCAGCAATGTCACGGTAGCACATTTCACATTGATTAACATGTGCTTGATTAACTAAAGTGTTATTGTTTGATTTAAAGTAAGGATTAGAGCAGCAGTTTTCAAACTGTGGGTCGGGACCCCAAAGTGGGTTGCGACCCCCTTTGAATGGCATCACCAGGGCGGGCTTAGACTTCCTGGGGCCCAGGGCCAAAGTCCGAGCCCCACGGCCCAGGGCCGAAGCCAAAGCCCGAGGGCTTCATCCCTTGGCAACGGGGCTCAGGTTGCAGGCCCCCCGCCTAGGGCTGAAGCCCTTGAGCTTCAGCTTTGGCCCCCCTGCCCAGAGCAGTGAGGCTCAGACTTTGGCCCCCTCACCCAAGTCAGTGGGGCTCAGGCTTCAGTCCCCCTCTTCTGGGATTGTGCAGTCATTTTTGTTGTCAGAAGGGAGTTGCAGTGCAATGAAGTTTGAGAATCCCTGGGTTAGAGTAATTGCTGTTAACTTTCTGTAATGCAGTGTGCCTATTGAAAAATGCAAGTTTACCCCGTAAGATCTCACCAGTGCTCTCTGAGGGCTTGATTCTCACCTGTTGAACTCTATGGGAGTTTTGCTAAATTATTATTTATATTATTGCGGTGTCTAGAGGCCACCAGCAAAATCAGGGACCCATTGGGCTAGGCACTATTCAAACATAGCAAGAGACAGAGCCTGACCCAAAAAGCTTTTAGTCTAAAGTGACACAAATAGATAAAGATTGGGAGGATAAGCAGAGGCCTAGAGGGGTGAAATGATTTAGCCAAAATCAGACAGCAAGTCTGCAGCAGATCTGCATTTCAGCTACAGCAGAGTTAGGCTCAGAATTATTAAATTGACCACTTAATGGAAAGCACCTTATGGACACAGAATACAATGTTCATAAAATGCTGAAACCCAACTCTGTGTGGTTTTTTTGTCTGGATTAAGATACTTTGACCAAATAAAAAATAAAAACCTTCACAACTACTTGGTATAGCAGGAGTGTAAAGAGATGCATCCAAAATGAACTGATGAGAGTGTACTAAAAAAGTTTCAGAGTAACAGCCGTGTTAGTCTGTATTCGCAAAAAGAAAAGAAGTACTTGTGGCACCTTAGAGACTAACCAATTTATTTGAGCATAAGCTTTCGTGAGCTACAGCTCTCTTCATCGGATGCATATTGTGGAAACTGCAGAAGACATTATATACACAGAGACCATGAAACAATACCTCCTCCCATCCCACTCTCCTGCTGGTAATAGCTTATCTAAAGTGATCACTCTCCTTGTATGATAATCAAGTTGGGCCATTTCCAGCACAAATCCAGGTTTTCTCACCCTCCGCCCCCCCCCCACACAAACTCACTCTCCTGCTGGTAATAGCCCATCCAAAGTGACCACTCTCTTTACAATGTGTATGATAATCAAGGTGGGCCATTTCCAGCACAAATCCAGGTTTTCTCACCCCCCACTTCCCCCTTTTTTTCAAAAACCACACACACAACCTCACTCTCCTGCTGGTAATAGCTCATCCAAAGTGACCACTCTCCCTACAATGCGCATGATAATCAAGGTGGGCCATTTCCAGCACAAATCCAGGTTTTCTCACCCCCCCACCCCCATACACGCACAACCTCACTCTCCTGCTGGTAATAGCTCATCCAAAGTGACCACTCTCCCTACAATGTGCATGATAATCAAGGTGGGCCATTTCCAGCATAAATCCAAGTTTAACCAGAACGTCTGGGGGGGGGGTAGGAAAAAACAAGGGGAAATAGGCTACCTTGCATAATGACTTAGCCACTCCCAGTCCCAGTCTATTTAAGCCTAAATTAATAGTATCCAATTTGCAAATGAATTCCAATTCAGCAGTTTCTCGCTGGAGTCTGGATTTGAAGTTTTTTTGTTGTAAGATAGTGACCTTCATGTCTGTAATTGCATGACCAGAGAGATTGAAGTGTTCTCCGACTGGTTTATGAATGTTATAATTCTTGACATCTGATTTGTGTCCATTTATTCTTTTACGTAGAGACTGTCCAGTTTGACCAATGTACGTGGCAGAGGGGCATTGCTGGCACATGATGGCTATATCACATTGGTGGATGTGCAGGTGAACGAGCCTCTGATAGTGTGGCTGATGTTATTAGGCCCTGTGATGGTGTCCCCTGAATAGATATGTGGGCACAGTTGGCAACGGGCTTTGTTGCAAGGATAGGTTCCTGGGTTAGTGGTTCTGTTGTGTGGTATGTGGTTGTTGGTGAGTATTTGCTTCAGGTTGGGGGGCTGTCTGTAGGCAAGGACTGGCCTGTCTCCCAAGATTTGTGAGAGTGTTGGGTCATCCTTCAGGATAGGTTGTAGATCCTTAATAATGCGTTGGAGGGGTTTTAGTTGGGGGCTGAAGGTGATGGCTAGTGGCGTTCTGTTATTTTCTTTGTTAGGCCTGTCCTGTAGTAGGTAACTTCTGGGAACTCTTCTGGCTCTATCAATCTGTTTCTTCACTTCCGCAGGTGGGTATTGTAGTTGTAAGAATGCTTGATATAGATCTTGTAGGTGTTTGTCTCTGTCTGAGGGGTTGGAGCAAATGCGGTTGTATCGCAGAGCTTGGCTGTAGATGATGGATCGTGTGGTGTGGTCAGGGTGAAAGCTGGAGGCATGTAGGTAGGAATAGCGGTCAGTAGGTTTCCGGTATAGGGTGGTGTTTATGTGACCATTGTTTATTAGCACTGTAGTGTCCAGGAAGTGGATCTCTTGTGTGGACTGGACCAGGCTGAGGTTGGTGGTGGGATGGAAATTGTTGAAATCATGGTGGAATTCCTCAAGGGCTTCTTTTCCATGGGTCCAGATGATGAAGATGTCATCAATATAGCGCAAGTAGAGTAGGGGCGTTAGGGGACGAGAGCTGAGGAAGCGTTGTTCTAAATCAGCCATAAAAATGTTGGCATACTGTGGGGCCATGCGGGTACCCATAGCAGTGCCGCTGATCTGAAGGTATACATTGTCCCCAAATGTAAAATAGTTATGGGTAAGGACAAAGTCACAAAGTTCAGCCACCAGGTTAGCCGTGACATTATCGGGGATAGTGTTCTTGACGGCTTGTAGTCCATCTTTGTGTGGAATGTTGGTGTAGAGGGCTTCTACATCCATAGTGGCCAGGATGGTGTTATCAGGAAGATCACCGATGGATTGTAGTTTCCTCAGGAAGTCAGTGGTGTCTCAAAGGTAGCTGGGAGTGCTGGTAGCGTAGGGCCTGAGGAGGGAGTCTACATAGCCAGACAATCCTGCTGTCAGGGTGCCAATGCCTGAGATGATGGGGCGCCCAGGATTTCCAGGTTTATGGATCTTGGGTAGTAGATAGAATATCCCAGGTCGGGGTTCCAGGGGTGTGTCTGTGCGGATTTGATCTTGTGCTGTTTCAGGAAGTTTTTTGAGCAAATGCTGTAGTTGCTTTTGGTAACTCTCAGTGGGATCATAGGGTAATGGCTTGTAGAAAGTGGTGTTGGAGAGCTGCCGAGCAGCCTCTTGTTCATATTCCGACCTATTCATGATGACAACAGCACCTCCTTTGTCAGCCTTTTTGATTATGATGTCAGAGTTGTTTCTGAGGCTGTGGATGGCATTGTGTTCTGCACGGCTGAGGTTATGGGGCAAGCGATGCCGCTTTTCCACAATATCAGCCCGTGCACGTTGGCGGAAGCACTCTATGTAGAGGTCCAGTCTGCTGTTTCGACCTTCAGGAGGAGTCCACCTAGAATCCTTCTTTTTGTAATGTTGGTAGGGAGGCCTCTGTGGATTAGTATGTTATTCAGAGGTATTTTGGATATATTCCTTGAGTCGGAGATGTCGAAAATAGGATTCTAGGTCACCACAGAACTGTATCATGTTTGTGGAGCCAGAAGAGTTCCCAGAAGTCACCTACTACAGGACAGGCCTAACAAAGAAAATAACAGAACGCCACTAGCCATCACCTTCAGCCCCCAACTAAAACCCCTCCAACGCATTATTAAGGATCTACAACCTATCCTGAAGGATGACCCAACACTCTCACAAATCTTGGGAGACAGGCCAGTCCTTGCCTACAGACAGCCCCCCAACCTGAAGCAAATACTCACCAACAACCACATACCACACAACAGAACCACTAACCCAGGAACCTATCCTTGCAACAAAGCCCGTTGCCAACTGTGCCCACATATCTATTCAGGGGACACCATCACAGGGCCTAATAACATCAGCCACACTATCAGAGGCTCGTTCACCTGCACATCCACCAATGTGATATAGCCATCATGTGCCAGCAATGCCCCTCTGCCACGTACATTGGTCAAACTGGACAGTCTCTACGTAAAAGAATAAATGGACACAAATCAGATGTCAAGAATTATAACATTCATAAACCAGTCGGAGAACACTTCAATCTCTCTGGTCATGCAATTACAGACATGAAGGTCACTATCTTACAACAAAAAAACTTCAAATCCAGACTCCAGCGAGAAACTGCTGAATTGGAATTCATTTGCAAATTGGATACTATTAATTTAGGCTTAAATAGACTGGGACTGGGAGTGGCTAAGTCATTATGCAAGGTAGCCTATTTCCCCTTGTTTTTTCCTAACCCACCCCCCAGACGTTGTGGTTAAACTTGGATTTATGCTGGAAATGACCCACCTTGATTATCATGCACATTGTAGGGAGAGTGGTCACTTTGGATGAGCTATTACCAGCAGGAGAGTGAGGTTGTGCGTGTATGGGGGTGGGGGGGTGAGAAAACCTGGATTTGTGCTGGAAATGGCCCACCTTGATTATCATGCGCATTGTAGGGAGAGTGGTCACTTTGGATGAGCTATTACCAGCAGGAGAGTGAGGTTGTGTGTGTATGGGGGTGGGGGGGTGAGAAAACCTGGATTTGTGCTGGAAATGGCCCACCTTGATTATCATACACATTGTAAAGAGAGTGGTCACTTTGGATGGGCTATTACCAGCAGGAGAGTGAGTTTGTGTGGGGGGCGGAGGATGAGAAAACCTGGATTTGTGCTGGAAATGGCCCAACTTGATTATCATACAAGGAGAGTGATCACTTTAGATAAGCTATTACCAGCAGGAGAGTGGGATGGGAGGAGGTATTGTTTCATGGTCTCTGTGGATATAATGTCTTCTGCAGTTTCCACAGTATGCATCCGATGAAGTGAGCTGTAGCTCATGAAAGCTTATGCTCAAATAAATTGGTTAGTCTCTAAGGTGCCACAAGTACTCCTTTTCTTTTTACTAAAAAAGTTTTAGCATGGCACTTGAATAGCACTGAAATCAGCTCAGAGGACGTGTTAGTAGCCCTTCATAATGGCAGTGACAAAGTGGTATGTCACTATCAGCTCCTTCTGCACACAATCCTGAAGTAGCATTAGAACCTGGAAAAATGGAATTTTCCTCATGATGGCCTGTTAGAGGGTCTTCCATCTCTCCATTTTTAATTAAACCCTGTATATGCTGGTATCACTATAAGGCTCTCTAAGGCTGATCCACTACTAGCACATAGTCAGTCATTAGGAGGATAGTTCTAGGTTCTAATACCATCATGTGGATTTTCTCCCATGAGGCTATCATCCTTGTAAACCTACAGGTTATTGGAGACCTGTGTTGTGTAGCGGGGTGGTTACCTGCTCCTGGCTGGAGGGGTTAAAAGCAGCCCTGGGGGGAGGCTGTGGGTGGGGAAGGCTGAATGGAGAAGCAGCCTCAGCTGTGGCCATGCCCCAATCAGGGCCCAGCTGGCCCTTATAAGAGGACAGTGGGCCAGGAGCAGACACTCTGTCTCTGCCTTTAGAGGGTGAAGGGCCTGTCTGCTGGGGAGCGTACCTGGGTACCTAAGGTGGAGCAGGGCTGGGGGAAGGCCAGAAGAGCTGGAGAGCTCTGGCTTGGAAACCCCCCAAGCTGCAGGCCTAGTATAAGGCCGAAAAGGGTACTGAGGTTGCAGGGGGCAGCCAACGGGTACGAAGAGGCAACAAGTCCAAACCCCCCTTGTCTGTGATGAGTGGCTTATATACTGCAGTCTGCCCCAGTGAATGGGGGTTAGATGGTGATAGCCAGTAGCCATATAGTGAGGTGGAGATAGGGGGTTCCCCTGGGAGGGGGAGACCCAGATTTGTGGGGGTACTGCCACTGGGCAGCACCCCAGGGAAAGGGGCACCAGGGTCTGGGAGGGACATGGGGACCAGCGGCAGTGAGACACTGGCCTGCAGAGAGTGCTCTGAAGGCTGGAAGAGCTAATTCCCTGAGAGATCAGCAGGAGGCACTGCAAGGATGAGTCCCGCACTGTGACAGATTAACACCACTGATGGTGATGAAAGACAGCATCTGGCTTCTGAAACAGGAGCAGCCATCCCAAAAGCTCAATTAGTAGCTAGAAGTCTCCACAGGGCTAAACAGTGGTTCGTATATTTTAAGGTCAAAAGGGACCCTTATGATCATGTAGTCTGTGCTCCTGCAAAATACAGGCCAAAAAAGCTATCCCCATAGACCCTGCAACAAGCCCATAATTTCTGTATAGTATTTTTTAGAAAGATATCCAGTCTTGATTTTAAAAGACTTCAACTGATGGAAGACTCTAGGTAAGTTGTTCAAATGGTTAATTACACACACAAAAATTTGTACTTTATTTCTAGTCTAAATTGGTCTAGCTTCCGCTTTCACCATTTATCTTGTTATGCCCTTTTTGTTCTACCAGTCCCCTCCCTTTAATCCCCAACACACACTGCCCCAGAGTTGAGTCCAAAAATGGAGGGAAAAAAATGGAGAAAAAATTCCACTTCTATTGCTACTAATTCACGTGGAAGCTGTGGTGCACTGAACTGTATTACAATTGTAAGCTTGCTGATTTTAAATGCTTGGGGGGGGGGAGGGGGGAAGGGGGATTTCCTGGTTCAGCTTGCACTTTAGGGGGCTCTGTTGGGAATTGTGATCTGCACCTAGCAGCTGTCAGTCTGCAGCAAGGCAACCTGTGTAAGGTGGGTTGAGTTGTGCCTGTTTTAAGAAGTAACCTGCTTGGTCTCCCTCTGATTTGTGGTTCTTGTGCGTGTTACCATTCTGAATTCTAAAACATGAAGTACTGTTACATTGCAACTTTCCAGCATGAGTATTTGTTTTTTAATCTAACTTGTGTGTATGCTGGAAACACAACAGGAAGCAACTAGATACTACAGTGATGGGTGGGCAGTATAAAACCATAAGGCTACATCTGCACTTACAGCAGTGCAGCTGCAATGCTATAGCGCTTTGGGTGGAGACATGTTAAGCCAATGGGAGAGAGCTCTCCTGTCATCTTAACTCCTGCCCCAGCGAGAGGCAGTATTTATGTTGGCGAGAGAAGCACTGTCTGCACCGGCACTTAGGTAGATATAATTTACATCACTCGGGTGTGAATAATCCACACTCCTGAGCAATGTAAATTATACTGAACATGTATTGTAAACATGGTCCCAGATGGATTCTAAGACATCTAATATCAGAAACCTATTCCCCAGTTAGACACTTGTAGATGATTAATTCACCTCTTAACCTACTCTTGGATAAAGAAGATTGAACTTCTTAAGCCTCTCACCATAGAGGCATGTTTTCCAGACCCGAAATCGTTATTGTAGCTCTTTTCTGAGCTTTTCCAGTTTTTCAACATCTGTTTGGAAGTTTGGCACTGGAACTAGATACCACATTCCAGTAACAGTCCCACTAATGACACATGCATACACAATGACCATCTTCCTACTTCTCCTTGATAGTCTCCTGTTTAATCTGGGCATCATGTTCACATACTTAGCTATAGCACCACAATGGGAGCTTGTATTCATCTGGTTATACATGACCCCTAGTCCTTTTCAGTGTCATTGCAGTCCAGTATACATCTTGTAAGCACAGCCTACATGCTTTGTTACTAGACGTAGGACCTTGCATTTGGCCATATTAAAGCACTTGTTCAACTGAGCTACCTCACCAGGTGATCCAGGTTGCCCTGTAGGATTCCTTTCCCTATCATCATTTACCACAATTTGTAATATAAGCAGGTTTTACTAAAAGTGATTTTGTATTTTCTTCAGGACTATGGATGAAGATATTAAATAGCATTGGGCCAACAGGTTACTACTGCTCCCCACTACAAACTCCCCCATAGGGGGATGATTTATGAATACTTTTAAAAAAAGTGTTAATCAGTTTTTATTCTTTTAAAAAAGTACTAATTAAAAAAAATCATGGGGGACTAAAACAAATTATGTACAGAAGTATATTATGTCAGTTTATCAGCTAAATTTGCTATCTCAACAAAAAATAAGTTTGCTTGACAAGACTTATTTTCCATAGAACTGTCTTTTAATTCTTTACAAATTGCATCCCCTATCAGCTTTTCAATGGTTTTACCAGAAAGCTATGTCAGGCTAATTTGCCTTTAGTTTACCAGGTCATCCCATTCAGCCTTTTTAGCTATTTATACAACATTAGCTTTTTTCCAGTCCTCTGGAACTTCCCCAGTGTTTCAAGATTTGTTTAAAAGAAAAAATAAATTATTCAGATTGCTCCTCAGCCAATTTATATACTGTTGGGTGCTCTTTAACTTCTTCCCTAGTTACTCATATAATAGAAAGATATGAATGCATTATCTTGCTTCCTTCCAAATAAGGAACATAAATATTTGACTATACCTACCTTTTCTAGTGATTAGTGTGAATACCAGAAATTTCAGTTAAGCAATACTTCTGAAGTTATTTGTCTATAGAGGGCAATTCAGAGCTCCATCAGGTCAGTTTCTCTATTTCAATTTAGAGAGATTTTACACACAGGTGGTAGAGGTGTAAATGAACACAAAATATGCAAAACAAAGAGCTTGTCTACACAGCCCCACAGTGTGGACTTCAAAATGTGTGCTGCAACTCACATCAGTGAAGTGCTGTAACTCCCCCATGCAGACTCAGTCAGCATGTGTCAAGGCTGATTCCTGACTGTGGTACTTCGAGTGCAAAAGGTGGGGGCTCGCAAGGATTTAAAAAAGTAAATACTGGCCACTCCATGCTTGTATTAAACCCCCAAGGTTACAGCTTTTTTCAGACCTTGGCTAGGTAGACGCTGCCACCACCCAAGTGAAAAACTGCCTCTTGGAAATCCTGGAAAAACTCACTTGCGAAGTTTTCCCGGAGGCCCCTTGGCTTTTCCACCCCTCCCTTGGGGAAGCTGAGAAAGAACGAAAACAAAAAGGGAAACCCAGCTGTTGCCACCAGCTAATTGAAAAGCCATATGCACAGACCTTTTAAGACACAAAACTTAAAGGTAAATTTTATTAAACCAAAAAAGAAAAAATACATCTGGAACCTAGGCTTTTGCTAGATTTTAAAAGAGCAATTCCAAAAATTAAGCACCCCAAATAGCTTTCTTGGGGGTTCAGCTTAAAGATTACAAGCTGACAAAAGCATCTGGCGTTAGCACAGAGGAGTCCACAAGCCTTACAGAAAATAAACGAAATAAACCTAATTGCGTCTAACATTCCCTGTCCCAATGAATCCTTCTAGGTATGATGAATTTTCATACCTGGTCCAAACTTTACACAGCACTCCAGCTGCTCCCGTTTCTTCAGCCCAGAGAGACAAAGGGAAAGCTTTTTTCCCCTATTTTAAAAAGTTCTAGCCTTCCCATTGGCTCTTTTGGGCAGGTGCCCACTCCCTTTTCTTTACCTGGGGGATTTTTTAACCCTTCACAGGTAAAGCAAGCAGCCACCAAGAGGGACTTTATAGCTAACAGGCTGGCTGGGTGTCCATAAAAGGGGGCTCCCCCACCCTTCATTTATCACAGCACGAAGCAACATTTACTCACCTTGTGGTAACTTTTGTTCTTCTAGATTGTTCTGCAGAACTGCTCTTCCAAATTGAGCATCTGCTCTTGATGCTGATACTACAGAGTAATGGTTGGTAAATGAGCATACTGAGACCATGTCACTGCTCTACTAATTTCAATGACTGGAACTCTGCTGAAACATACTGCTGGGATAGCTTGAGTCCTAATAGACTGAGCAGTCACTCAACGGAGTAGCTGTTACTTATTCATGATGTAAGAAATCTTGATACAGTCCACAATCCATTTGGATAATCTGAGAGGAGATTGATACACCAATGAACTACCATCTACTATGAAGAGTCTAGAAGATTTTCTGAATTATCTTGTCCTGCTGTGTCAATGTATATCTAGCCAACATAGTTTAGTAGTTCACTATACTGCTCTGAACAGACAAAGAATAAACCTGACCAAAAAGGTTTTTTTAAAAAAACACACACAAGCAACTTGGCAGATTTGTTGACTTGTTTGGCTCTTTCATTTATTGCTGTGACTATAAGTGATGACAGTGGTGGGTGTGAATAAAAAAAATATTCAAATCCTTGAGGAGGGACTTGATCTTTTTATTCAGCCCTTTTCAAAGTTGGTGTGATAGGGTAGCCCATAATTCCTCAGCAGGATCAAGAATTCCTTTATTAATTGGAAGGGCTATTTTGTTCTGAGCAACATGGTAGTAAGATAACAAATAACTTTGTCTTCTCCTGAATCAGTGCCAAAGGAAGCTCTAGGACATCTGCCATTCTCTAAGAGTTCTTATAAGTCTTAAAATCATCCCCCAAGAAGTCATGAAGTTTTATCCTGAGTAGGAATAGAGAGGTCTAGGTGAAGGGGTATCCTGAACATCTCCATCCTCTTCCTCAAAGAGTGTTGCAATTCTGTAGTTCGTTGAGGTACTGGTAGAGAAATAGGGTTTTGATGGATTACTCAAGGAGGTTCCTGGGTGGCTGAATAATGATGTAGTGGCCAATAAATGATAACACCAATAAAGCCATGGTTGCAATCTATACACATGGGGCATATGGGCCCAAGGAGGTTGTCCACTGGGAATGAAAGCGGATTAATGTGATGGGGGTCTAAAGGTAGAGTCCTCAAGATAAATTCTCATCATAACCCTTATCTTGAGCGGATGAGGTGAGCGAAGCTCTGGTGAATGGTCTCTGCTAGGTGCTTGGAAAGATATTGCCGATGATGATGAGTCCTCAGAGTGGGGAGCTGCATTTGCAGGCACTGCTAGATTTTGAGGAGTAAACAATTAAGCATGACTGACTCCCAGAATGCAGCGATATCTTCATGACAGGTATCCTGGACTGTCCCAGTGGAGTCTTTATTCCAGCTGAAAAAGGGTAATATTTCAACAAA
Source organism: Natator depressus (assembly GCF_965152275.1). Lineage (NCBI taxonomy): Eukaryota > Metazoa > Chordata > Testudines > Cheloniidae > Natator > Natator depressus. The sequence goes on along the minus strand of NC_134235.1, from coordinate 197,120,264 downwards.
GGGGAGCCTAACGCAGGAGTTAGTCTGAGGTCATCAGTGTCTCTGAAAGTGACAGTTGAAGGGATCTCTGGTACCGCCATAAAAAGGAGGAAGAGCCTGGTACCACCACAGACAGGTACTTCTTGCTTGCAGAAGATAGCCTCAGTACCACAGGGGGCTGACACTGTTGTAGGCACTCCCTGAGCCAGTACTGAGGAGTTAGCATGTGAGCACCCTGATCCTGTAGCTTCTGCTCTTGCCAGGGTGGGCTGTGAGTGCTGCTGCTGCAGCACCAAAGAAACCCATGAAGAATCTCTTCGGGGCTGTTGAGGCAAGTGGATCCTCCTGTGGTGCCTTCTTCCTTGATAAGGCCTTGTGTGGCTCCCTGGGTACCTGTCACTCTGCCTCTCTCTCTTGGTACTAGGGAAAGGAACTGCAGCCTGATTGCAGGTTTGGCTGAATGATCCGTAAGCCATATCTGACTGCTCCAGCAGACCATCTTTAAAGCTCCTGAGGGAGGAGAGGTGCCTTCCAGGAGATGCAGAGGTCGGCATTACCTCCCTAGTCTAATAACTACGTTAAAGGCTGATAAGGTGTAACGGTAACAAACTATACTAACTAAAGTAGCACACGTGGGCAAGAAGGGAGCATGTGCCATCTGGAGTGGACACAGCTATTTGCATTTCCAAACTCCTGCGCCGGGGCCGCTGCTGCACACCTGAAGTGGGAGCCACATGTACAGAAACTCAAGTACCTAGTTCACCTTATTTTGCTGCTTTCCCCTCCCCCTCTCAATTTGAAAGAGGTACCTTTTAGTTCACTCTATCAGGGACTACACAGGGTATTTTCAGCGCAGCACTTCAATCTGCACTGCAACTCAGACCCCATACTCCACCCTCTGGGGCCATATTTGTCTGATTCCCCCCAGTCTCAGATACTTTTTTATTTTTTTAAATCTCTCAAAGCCTCTTAATCCTGACCCACCCAAACGGAGCCAGTCAATGAAAAGAACAATGAAAAAAAAATGGAACTAACAGGACATCTGCTAACAATCAGAGCTCCTCAATCAATTACCTTTGTGGTTTCCCATGTCTTGTCTGTTTCTTGTGGTCACGGGATCCCACTCATAGCTGGTGGCGCCTCTTCCTGGCCATCCTGGGGATTAGGTCTAGCTCGGTGTTGCACCCTCCTCCAGCAGGGTCTCTTCCATCATCCTCTCACTCTGCAGACCCCTCTCACTCCAAGAGCCAGAGCCTCTTCTTCATGACTCAGCCCTCCAGACAGGTCACCATACAGGTCCCCCACTTCTGGGGTATCAAAGTGCCTCTTGACAATGGGTTCAGGCAGTCTTCCTGCTCACTGCCATGCCAATGTCACTTTGTCAGCAGCTGGTAAGGAGACCCAGGCTGACCCTCTATTCTGGGTCCCAGCTCAGGGGCCTCCTCATCAGCTGTCAAGGTTTGACCTACCCCATGCCTCGCTGCTTTTCCCTGAGCCTTGCCGACCTCTCTGGCTCTCTCTCCTCTCTGGGTTTGCCAAGCCACACACCCCCCACCTAGGGAGTGACTATGGGCTTCTTATCTCTAGTAGCCTAGATACACCTCTTCTCCCAGGGAGTGACTACAGACTACCTCCCTACAGCCCCCTTCTGCTCTAAGGGCCTGCAGGCCCCCCTCCCGGTTCCTGCCTGGTTGAGCCTGTTCTACTTAAATCGCTGCTCCCTATCTCCTTCTCCAGGTGCAGCCTGGGCAGTTAATTGGCCAATTTAGTCATCTTAATCCCTCCAGGCCTTGTGTAGGGTGGAAAACTCCCATCACACTAGCCTATTTAGAGTGTAAGCTCCTTAGGGCAATGACCTTGTCATTTTAGTTGTCTTTAATGTTCCTAACTCACTTTGGGTGCTATATAAATAACATCCAAACAGCAGCCATTCAGATTGTAATTGTACTTACTGCACATACAGAGCATTTTTGAAGTAATATATTGGGAAAAGATATAGACGCAACATTTAATACAATATCTAGAGTAGAAACAAAATTGAGACATTCAAGATCTGACCATTCAATTTCAAATACTTCTAGTTCTGATGTATAGTACATGTATTTACAATGGGTACAGTTTTCTTTAAAGAAATGCCTAAATAGGCTGTCCAAATCCAATATTTTAGACTTTAAATCAATATCTAGGCACACTAATCACTAAACTAAGCTGATCTGATGCCTAATGCTGATCTGAGTGTACATATGAGATTTTGATGTCTTTTGTAGGCAATTTGAAAATTGGGCTCCCTGACTGCACTGATTTGCAAAGTTGTAAACTATAATTACCTAATCTGTAGTTTTCTTTCCATACTCCAGGGCAACAATAGTCTATGTGGGATTGATTATAGGATTGTGGGTTTTTTCTTTGCTGGGTTCTTGGCAACTGCAATATACAAAAACAATCATTTGTATCAGACTCATACTATTCATTTGTCTACTTTTCTGTTGCTGCATTATGAATGCAGAGATCTTCAGAATGAAGAGAGTGAAAAGGGAGAGAGATCTGTGCCTCGAGTGTACTTGATTAATTACCTGAATCATTATTTTGAAAACTCCACATAGTAGTTAAAAGTCTCCATAGGGTATATCATCATCAGATAAGGAAAGTAACGCAATGCAGTGTAGAGGATCTGCTCAGTATGCCTTTTTAGCAGCATTTTAATTTGGCTGTAACCGTTCTGTTGCAAATCCCAAGACTCCTTTGAATCTACAACCATTTCTACCATAGAACTTTTATACACCTTTTACAATGTCTTCCAAGAAAGCAAACAATGACATTCCCTTTTTGGGTAATCTCAGTTCTGCAATCATTCCTCTTATCAGTGTCTAACAATATGTGGTCTTTTTCTTTGGTGCCTATTATCACATTATATTCCACTGCAGTAAGGGTTGGACTGGGTCATATAGCTATAGCTGAGAGGTACATTGCCCCAGGAGGATTTACAGGAGGCGTTGTGCCTGGCTCATGTATAGTGCCTTCTGGAGCTCCAAGGACGGTAGCCCCTTCCAACAGGATAGAGTGTCTGCTCCCCTTTGTGCCCAGACAACTGGGGAGGCAGGCCCCACTCTACCACCCACTTTGGAAAAGCTCATGCTAACAGTAGCTCTAATGCATCGGCACAAAGATTGCCTTGGTTCTCATCTTTGCACATATGGGACAGGCCATAATCTTATCATAATCCTGTGAAACTGAAGAACATAGCAGTTGCCAAGTCAAAGTAGATCATTGGTCCATCTACACCTGTAACATGCCTCTGAGTATGGTTTTTACTTGATGCTTCAGACAAAAAGCAACAAACAGAGTCTCACTGAAGCTAGATAACGAGGAAAGGGAATTCTTTCTAACCCCCCACATGACTTATGCTCTGAAACATGAGGATTAGTATCCTGTGAAGTCCTTTATAAAACCCATAACATGCTTGTTAGAGATTGGTTAAACACTACTTTTGCTCAGAGTAGATTGTTTTTGCCAGTGAGAGACCTGTTTAGTTAGTTTTCTGGTTTAAAGTCAATAGTAATAAAACTGTTTCTTCCACATAATTTTCCCCATCTAAGTAGGTGTGGATTTCACTCTTTAGATGGTTTGCAGCATTAGCTACAACATCTCTCCTTGGTGACAAGCAGGTGCTACTGTCAGTATAAGGAGACCAAGCAATTAGACAACATGCCAGCCGAGGTTTTGCAACCAGCCTCAACATGTCAGATAGTTTAAAAAGAAAGTGCTTGCAGAACAGTTTTCTTGTCGTTACTTATCAGCTGTAACAGTCTTTGACCATCTTGTGATCCACATCCATTTATCCATGATAGCTTTTCTGCCTCACAGATTGTCAGTTTCCTAAAAAGCCACTTTGATTATTCTGCTCCTATTTTTGCAAGGATTACAGCTGGGTTTGTTTTGTTTTTAATTAAACTGAGTGTGAAGACCTGGCCTCAAATCCTCCTACACAGGAGGGTCTAGATTCTGATCTCAGGTGCACTTGGCAGGTTTTGCTAGTTGCTGTGCACCTTCAACTTCAATGCATATCACTGGTAGACGAAGGTGCCCAGCCCCTTGCAGCACTGGGCATTATAGCTAGGGTAATTCCACTGAAGACAGAGTTGCTATGGATCAAACCTGTTCCACCTCATCCTTTTTATACTTTTGTTTTATAGATGAATCCAGTTCAGAATTCCAGAAGCCTGATTCTAATCTCATTTATACCATTTTCAACTCATTTGACAAAAGCTCGTTTATGCCTATTTTAAAACTTGGTCAGTGTAAACAGAATCATGCTCCAGATTTGCATACTACTAGACTGTGGAGTGTTTGAAAGGCTGCATCTCAGGCTCATCTCTAGCAAGAGATCATTGTCGGTATTACATGATAACTGTTTCCAGTTAACAAAAGTTTTTTTTCTATTGGCTGTTGCAGCTTGGGGCTCAACTGACATTTTAGGCATAAAGGGCCCAGTTTTTACACTGCCCTGAAAGTAGTAGAATTTTTCACACTGGTGGTGAGAGCTATACACAATGGGAAGGAAATGCTACCAAGCCTGAATGGTAACGTTTCAGGTCCATTTTGCACAGGCATAAATAACTACCTAAGCGATAAGGCAGTGGAATATCAGTCTTGACCCACTGACTGCATACATGCTTTTTCTTCTGTCATTTCCCCCTTTATTTTACAAAATGTGTTAGAATGATAAATATTTAAAAGGAGAATTTGACATAGTGTACCATCCCCAATTCCCTCCTATGGTTTGTTATATTCACTTGTTGCATCTTGACTAAGAGTAGATTGCAAGCTCTTCAGGCCAGAGACAATGTAATTTCATAGGCTTGTACACTACCTAGCAAAGTCCAGTGCTCTGATCCCGATAGGTGCCTTTGGTTGCTATCACAACACCAGAGAGAAATGCCATAATAATGCCAGAATTATTTCTGTGCCCTTTAATATTTCTCCCTGGTAAGTTGGAAGCAATAGTATATAACCTGCATTCCACTGAGGATAACTCAATACATGCACATGATGTAATTAACTCCCACCAGAGGATGTCCTCAGAAAGACTTAGGACCAGATTTTGATCTCACTTACATGCTTCAGTGTAGGTACCTCAGATTTACTAATGCTGTTACATCAGAAAGAATTCAGCCCATGAAGGCAAACATCTGCAGAAAAGGAATTCACAAGAAAGGGAACATAGTAATAGTGACAGGCCTGTACCTCATTTTCTCCGCAAGAGGTGATTCCCCACAGACTGGTTGGAAATTTGAAAAGGTTTAGCGCTCCAGCTAAACCACAGAAAGTTCCTCCTTTCAGGACAAGCAAAGGTTGAAACAACACTGTTCGTTGTTCTCCTAAGGCCAACCCCCAAACAAAGACACCACCTCAGTTCTTACCTTAGCCAATGTCAAAGAGAAGGGCCTAGTCCTTCTGGTTACTTTCCAGTCTCCAGCTGTTGTAACTGTGTAGGAAACTCTCAAAGAAAAATAGAAAGGAATATAATCCTCAAGGTGTTTCTTACAGGACTCCACAGGGTTGAAAAGATCCTGAAGCAAGAGAGATCAGGAGGGTCAGCCCCTGGGAGAGACCTAGAGGACTCTTCCCAATGTACTACCAACTCCAAACTTTCAAAAGTCAGGAAAGTTTTTTACCATAATAGACAGGAGGCTGGGTAGAGTATTTACCTGCTGATTTCTGAGCCCGTATGTCATGATGCACTCGAGTCACAGTTTCAAGCTTTTCTCTGAAACCACAAAATTAGAAACCTACTTTTTCTTTTCTTAAGCGAAAGCTGAAATTCTCACCTAATCACTTAACTCCAGGAGCTGGGGTTTTAAGGAAATCACCACATAACACAATAGTTACTGTAAATCCAATTACATACCTTCTTTCCCCCTCTGACTGAACTCTTTTTATATAGTGTGAGTGAAGAGGCACTGGCCTCTCTTCTCCAGCTGTTTCTACCATCTTCTGAGTATTTTTTTGCAAACTTGTGCAAGCAGCTGTAGCCCTTCCAGGTGAAGGATGTTAACTCTTAAACTGCCAACCCAGGGACAGGGGCTCCACCACAGCAACACAGTGGATTTTAAGTATACGCATTAAGCTTGCAAGGTGAAAAGAGATTGGCAGGGAATAGGGTAAAAGAAATTCAGCAAGATATGGTTCAAGAAGATATCAGCAAATGATAATTGTTAAAGAACAATTACTGGGCCAGATCCTGGCCTTCAATAACGCTGGGAGGCACTGCTGGCGTGACGCAAACCAACCTCCAAGCTGCTCTACTTGGTCAGTGGGGAATTCTATGGGCAAGGCAAAGAGAAATAAATCCCCAGCTGATAGAGCTGGCTGTACATCATTCCTGCAAACAGGAGGGGCACAGCCACTACGTGCTGCATTCCCCTGGTACGTGGCTGGCATAATAGGCAGCCCCATTACCCGCTGAGACTGTTACAATTTATGCTGGCAGCTGAACCAGTCCCAATAATCCCAGGGACTGAGGGGACAGTTTAAAGGTAATTTAAAGCCACTTTTGTCCCTCCCTCCCGTCCCAGCTATACTGAATAGAGACATCTGGTAAAGCTGAGGATTTGGCTATTATTTCTTTCAGTCCCAGCTTTACTAGTTAACACTAATCTATTATAGCTTCAATTCTAGGCTAAAAGTCATGTAATAATATTCCATACCACCATCATAGATATATGTATGAATATATAATTAATGTGTCTATTTGTATATTAAGTCATGATCATGTATTCTACTACTTTTGAAAGAATGTTTTAGAATATCATGGAGGCAGCTGATCACAACTCCGTCAATAAGATTGTTTGATTTTGTACCTAAAGCAGGGATTCAGTCTCTTTGTTTTATATGAAAAATGCACAGTATCCTCCCAAAACTTACAGCTGAGCACAGAATGATTCTGGGAGAATTTACATGGCCTATAGTGACACCAAGAAGGGAAAAAATATGGGGGAAAAACTTTGTCTTTAAAAATCAGTTTAATCAAAGCAGGGACCACAAAACCTAAAATATCTTTGTCAAAATCATATTTTGATTACATGGTAGAATTAAGGTTTTCTGGGTGCCTTAACCGTGTATTTCCATGCCTTAGCAAAGTGGGATGTCTTTTAAATTTAACCTTTACTCTGAATTTCCTGGGTTCATAATACTTGGGTTTCAGATAATGACATCATTCTTCAAAAAGAAAAGGAGGACTTGTGGCACCTTAGAGACTAAGTTAGTTAGTCTCTAAGGTGCCTCATGTACTCCTGTTCTTTTTGCGGATACAGACTAACCCGGCTGCCACTCTGAAACCTGACATCATTCTTGTAACTGACACTTTAATTACTGATCTATAGTATCAGACTTAACTGTGATTTAACAAGTTTTTTTGTCTTGGAACATACGGCAAGAGAGAGAGACTGACTGTCTAGTACTTGGTGCTTCGGCTTAAAATCCACAACAAGCCATGGGGCTTTATTTTTAGCCAAACCAGTATTTTTTTTTTAATCAATGGCTGTTTTTTAAAGAATTCCCCTCGCCATGCACACTCATTCCCAGCCTTTTCACCTCGGCCGTCAATTTAGTGTATCGGGAGTTTCAAAACCATGTTGTACCTGAGTTAAAATATGTAGCTATGCAAAAGTGAGGCAGTAAGAAATTGTGCAGTAACAATTCAGCCGGCAAGGCAGAGTGAACACTGAGCATCACGCCCTGCAGAAGAGCTCTGTCGATAGCCATGATGACTCTGAACACATTTTCTTTAATGATGAATTTCCAATGGAAAATAGGGAAAAGAAAAGTTGATTAGAGAGAAGGAGTACGGAGAAAGATCAGTGCAATTACCCATGGGATGGCCACTAAAGAGACTGCATTAAAAATAGTCTCCAGGAGTTGTCTGAGGAACGGTATTTGCCCTTGTGGATTAATACCAATCTTAGTGCACAACAGCTCTCCTCGCTAATATCCGCTGCCTCTGTTGATGCTGCTTTGCTGTATTTATGTGGTTAAAGCCTAAAGGAAATGCCACGCAGGAACCCCAACAGCAGATGTTGCTTAAAAGCATTTTAATGGGGATGAAGCTGAAAAAAAAATGTTAGCTTTTGTTTTTTTTCTTTGGGGAAATTAGCAACAAATCACTTTGAAAAATAATCATTTATTCCCTCCATGACTTGTGCACAGATGGCTGATTTTTCAGTATTCATTACCTGCCAAAAAGTATGCAAAATACACATTAGTGTGTCTATCAGAAAAAGCAAACTACATTCTTCATGAGGACGGGTCAAAAGAGGCATCTTCTGCTCCATTAGCTTCCTTGAGAAGTTGGAGGCCTGTGGCAGGGTAGTTTCATAATACACGCGACTTCAGTGGGAGTTGTGTGGGTGCTCAGCACTTCTGAAAATCAGCTCAGTTATTTAGGTATCTTGATATGGAATTAGATGCCTAATTTTAGGCACCCAACTTGAAGGATTTGGCCCAGTGACATAACTGCACCCAGCCCCCCAAGAAACTGCCAAGTTTTAAGGACAAATGTCTAAACACAAGAGGTAAAATCCTGACCCCATTGACATCAATAGCAAAGACTTCAATGGATTTTCCTCAAAGTGTGCTTACATCCTGTACTGCCTACTTAGCACTATATTAGTTACCCAGGGAGACAGTTATTTAGCAATTCATTAAACACATACATTTTGTAACCAAACTATGTTTAATCTAACCCAAATCCTTCAAAGCTTTTTGCCTCACTGAAGTCCTGTTAGCTTTATCTGTAGCTAGACATGGTATTCATTCTTACATTGCATGGATACCATCAATTTATTTCTGGGGTCATATGACCACCTGTATACACTTAGACTACTACATTGTTTTTTAGACTGTGTCACTCTGTCCCAAAGAGTATATTATATATATTCTTATAGCACCATGGGACCTGACCTGGTTGCTCTGTAGGCACCATTACAATCTAAATCATAGAAATGTAAAACTAGAAAGGACCAAGAGATCTGTCAAGCTGTCTGGAGTGGCTCATGAACATGAGTGCCTACCTGAGGGCAGACTGTCAAAAACAGGGCAGACACCCCAAACTGGTGGTGTGTTCTATAATTAGATTTCACCAAGCCAGTAACAAACATGAACTCCTGAATCTCTATACCTGTCTTACAGTGAAGTCACAAACAGTCCCCTTAGACTCTCCAGTCTATCTTGCCACCCAGACAAACTGGACTTAATGATAAATGGTCACTGATACCAAAAAAATCACACCATGTTCAAGTTGCTTCCACTCCCAAGAGACCAGTCACTTACCCCAGATCTAATGGAACCCTAGATCTTACACCAAAGATAACACCCTTAGCCAATCCTGTAATAAACTGTCTAAAGGTTTATTAACTAGGAAAAAAGAAATGCGAGTTATTTATAGGTTAACACTAACTAATATATGCACACAAATGAGTTATCTAAATCCTAGGAATGACCGAGTTGAAGTGATCTGTCAATTCAAAGTGTCTTTCAGGGTGGACCCAGGGGTAACTTCTGGGGATTTCTGCCTCAGTTTAGAGTCTCGGGGCCTGTCAGAGTTCAAAAAGCAAAGAAAGAGAGATGGAAAATTTTCCTGTGACTGTTTTATTTCCATCATTCAGCTTCCAAGTAAACAGGAGGAATTTCTTTGCACGTAGCTTTTCCAATGTGTAACAGGGCCATTAACCAATCCTTTGTATTGCAATATTCCTTGATGGCCCATCTGATTTCGATAGTCCTTCTGGATGTGTGGGGGAGAGGGGACAATTTCCATGCCTGGGTTCACAAGTTCAGAGCAAACATTTTCCAAGTTATAAAGCAAAACTTACATATTTTCTTTTGTTTTAGCATGGAACACAGACATGACAAGTGAGATTGCATGAAGCAATTTATATGCGTTTCATATAGTCTAAACACTAAATACTCTTATAAGACTAATAACTACTTTGAGCAAAACTAACCAGGTGAACTGGTCTGGTCTCCAGTTATGAGGTTGTCAGTTCTTAGCTAATGCTTGCAGCCTTGGCAAGAACTGGCACCTGGTTTGCCTGAGTCGCAAGGTTATCTCATCTATTTCCCCTGTGTTCATAAAGGATTAAGTAAACCTGGACAAGTGGCTCTCATACTTTTTTACTGGTGACCCCTTTCACATAGCAAGTCTCTGAGTGCGACCCTCCTAAAAATTAAAAACACTTTTAAATATATTTAACACCATTATAAATGCTGGAAGCAAAGCGGGGTTTGGGGTGGAGGTTGACAGCTTGCGATCCCCCATGTAATAACCTTGCGACCCCCTGAAGGGTCCCGATCCCCAGTTTGAGACCTAGACCATCCCTGACAGGTGTTTGTCTAACCTGTTCTTCAAAATCTCCAACAGGCACTTAACCTCCCAAGTACTTAACTATCCTTATAGTTTGAAAGATTTTCCTAGTATCTAATTTAAATCTTCCTTGCTGCAGATTAAGCTGACTACTGTTTGTTCTGTCATCAGTGAACATGGAGAACAACTGATCATTGTCCTCGTAATAACAGCCGTTAGCAAATTTGAAGACTGTTATCAGGTCCCCTTATTCTCAAGACTAAACATGCCCAGTTTTTTTAACCTTTCTTCATAGGTCAGGTTTTCTAAAACTTTCATTGTTTTGGTTGCTCTCCTTTGAACTCTCTAATTTGGTCACATCTTTCTTAAAGTGGAGTACCCAATACTATGCACAATACTCCATCTGAGGCCTCACCAGTGCCACGTAGAGCAGAACAATTACCTTCTGTGTTTTACATACTCCTGTTAATATCCCTCATAATGATATTAGTCCTTTTTACAGCTAAATTACTTGGTTGGCTCATAGTCAAACAACTCCCAGATCCTTTTCTGCAATATTACTGCCTAGCCAGTCTCCATTTTGTAGTTGGGCATTTGATTTTTCCTTCCTAAGTGTAGTACTTGTCTTTATTGAATTTCTTCTTGACTTCAGACCAATTCTCCAATTTGTCAAGGTCATTTTGAATTCTAATCCTGTCCTCCAAAGTCCTTGCAACTTGGTGCCATCTCAATTTGGTGTAATCAACAAATTTCATAAGCATACTCTCTACTCCATTATTCAGCTCATTAATGAAAATGTTGAATAGTACCGGAGCCAGGACAGACCTCTTTAGGACTCCACTAAATCTCCCTACCACCACCAGTTTGACAGCAAAACATTATAGTAGTTTAAGCGAGACCATCATTTCCCTATTTGATTGTGAGAATGCCATGTGGAACTGTGTCAATAGCCTTACTAAAAAGTCAAGATATATCATATCTACTGCTTCATCCCTGTCCACTAGGTCAGTAACCCTGTCAAAGAAGAAAATGAGATTGATTTGGCATAATTAGTTCTTGATAAATCCATGTTGGCTATTACTTATAATCCTATTATCCTCCAGGTTTGAACAAATTGATTAATAGTTTGATCCAGTATCTTTCCAGCTATTGAAGTTAGGCTGATGGGTCTATAATTCCACAGGTCCTCCTTTCCTCCTTTTTTAAAATACAGGTACTATGTTTGCCCTTCTCCAGTCCTCACCAGTCCTCCTGGGGTTCTCAAAGATAATTGCGAATGGTTCTAAGCACTAATTGATTCCCACACTTACACTCACTTAGTCAATGAATTGGCCCCAAGCCTAACACAAGGCCAGGGCCCTAAGCTAACCCTAGACTGGGCCCTAAACCAACTGCGACTGTAAACTAACCTAGACCTGAATAGCTAAAGTGTTTCCTGCTTTTCCCACATGCTTGATTGCCTCTCTCTGGTTAAACTTACTATATGGGAGCAGATTAATATTTTAAGCACTTTCTTCTAAAGCAGGGGTGGGCAAACTTTTTGGCCCGAGGGCCACATTGGGGTTGCAAAACTGCACGGAGGGCTGGGTAGGGAAGGCTGTACCTCCTCAAACAGCCTGGCTCCGCCCCCTATCTGACCCCTCCTACTTCCCACCCCCTGACTGCCCCCCTCAGAACCCCCAACCCATCCAACTCCCCCTACTCCTTGTCCCCTGACTGCCCCCTCCCGGGACCCCCTGCCCCTATCCAACCCCCCCTGCTCCCTGTCCCCTGACTGCCCCGTCCCCTGTCCACACCCCCGCCCTCTAACAGGTCCCCCGGAACTCCCATGCCTATCCAAACCACCCCCATTCCTCATCCCCTGACAGCCCCCCCCAACCTCCACCCCATCGAACTGCCCCCTGACAGGCCCCCTGGGATCCCACGCCTATCCAACCCCCCCGTTCCCAGTCCCCTGACCACCACCCCCACCTCCACCCCATCCAACTGCCCCCTGACAGGTCCCCCAGAAGTCCCACACCTATCCATCCGTCCCCTGGCCCCTGACTGCCCCCTGGCCCCGGCCCCCTTACCATGTTGCTCAGAGCAGCATGTCTGGCAGCCACGTCGCCCGGCCAGAGCCAGACACGCTGCTCCTCTGCCCTGCAGGAGTACACAGCCCTGCTGCCCAGAGCGCTGCCCACACAATGGCATGGCTGCGGAGGAGGGCAGACAGCAGGGGAAGGGCTGCGGGCTAGCCTCCCTGGCGGGGAGCTCAAGGGCCGGGCAGGACGGTCCCGTGGGCCGTAGTTTGCCCACCTCTGTTCTAAAGGTAACACAAAACTCTCCTGAGTCTAGGAACTATTAAAAAGTAATGTTGATGTTTAATAAACAAGAACCTTTTAAGATGGTTAAGTGAAAGACTTCCCAGAAGTGATTTCCTTTTTCAGAGCTGCTCATCATGTTGAGCCACACAACAATTTCCAGCAGCACCAAGCTCAGTGTCACGTCGTTATTAAAATGATCTGCACTACAGTTTATGAAAAAGGAGCTGAACATATCGCATTTATGGCCAGACAGTTTAGTGCAAGATGGAAAGTTGGGGTTGCTTATCTTGGTTTGAACACATCAGAAGAAGGCCAGTGATCTGATAGTTTTCCCTTGTCCTTGATGAAGCTTTGTATAGAGGGCCTGGTTCTCCTCTCATTTATGCCAGATGCATACCACTGTGCCTCCATTGCCTCCTGATTTACATGAATGTGACAGGTCTCACTTCTCAGCGGGGCAGTGCCCCAGTGCCAAAACTGCCACTGCCCATAGGATCAGTTTCTGCAGGTTTTCATATAAAATGTCCTTAGCAAGCTAGCATAGATGCCTCAGCAGTTAGATGCGAGAGGACCTGAGAGTTTGTAAGAGGTTTGTAAGACAGTTTGCTGCTGTCTCTGAACTATTCCATTAAGGCTGAAAAGTGGGTGGTGGGGGGAAAGGGGACTTGTGCTTTACAAAAACTTTTTCAGATGATCACTGCAAAATACTGGTTAAGTAGCCCAGGAAGAGAGGCCCCTGCACTACATAAAACAAACTATCTTTGCTCTCCTTCTGACAGGAAGGCTTTGATTCTGAATTACCCCAATGAGGGATTTTGTGGGCAATGAAAGTATCTTTTCTGGATCAGCTCTGCTTTGAATTCAAAGGCTGAAGTTGCTGGAAGCAGCAGGTAACAGAAATAATGATTACACAGGGCCAGAGAGTGTAAAAAGAAAAGTTTAAAAAGTCTGTCCCTAAGGATAGGCATATACTGCAGCTGGGAATGAGCTGCCCAGCCTGCTAGCCTCACGCTAGCAGGGCTCAAGCTAGCATGCGAGAGATAGCAGTGGGGATGTTGCAGCTCAGGTGGTAGCTCAGGCTCTCACATCAACCTGACCCCACTGGGTCTGAGCTCAGGTGGCTAACCTGAGTCTCCCCAGGAGTCACAGTGCCCACACGGCTATTTTCGAGCCCTGCGAGCATGAATCTGTCTACCCAGGCTAGGAGACTCTCCCAGCTGTAGTGCAGCCATACCCTGAGAGCTCACTGTCCTGGGCCGTCAGGAGGAAATGATGTTGAATTCAGAAGAATTTCCAGATAAATATGCAATGATCCCTGTAGCTTTTAACACAGGGTTCTGCTCTTTATCGTTACCTGAGCATGTCCGATGTAGCCTTATTTTTAACATTTCTGTTCTATATCCGTTCTTATACCATGCCCCTCACAGTAGTAATATGAACACTGGCAACAAGCTGAGCATTATGAAGCATTATTCCTACTTTTTCAGATGGAGGGAGTGGGCTAAAAATAGCCGCAGCAGTGTGAGGGGTTAGCTGCCCTGAGTATGTGCCTGTGGTCTCAGATTGAGACTTACCTGGGGAGGCTAGACCCTCACATTGTTCACACCAGCATGGCTATGCTCTATTTTCAGTGCACTAACTGGATGAGAGCTAGAGCAGGAACCTCTCCTCGAGCCAGAAATTACATCCCCCAGCTTGAAGTGTAGGGATGCCCTTCATCAGACACAAACAATCCAGTTCAGACACGATCCATGGAATGACAGGCCAATCTTGAAGCAATGCCAATATTTTCTGGAGGCCACCCTATGGCAGATTCCCTGGGTTCGCCCCTGTTGCTCCTTCTGTCTCTTCTTTGTTCTCAGTCAGTTCTCACTTCCTAGCCTTCCTGATTCCATCAGTCTGGTTTTAGGCAGCAGCCACCTCCCCATGCATTCTCTCCTTTATAGGGCTCCAGTGCCTTCTTGGGAACCAGCTGATGAGTCACAGGTGCACTGGACCCTCCTCCCTTTTAAAAGGCCAGTCAGTCTGTGCCAGGACTGATGGAAGAAGTGTGTTTTAAGAGGAGATTTGAATGCAGAGCGGGAAATCATTTGATGCATGGAGAGAGAGTTGCAAACTTAGGGGCATTGTGGGAGGAGGCATAAAGATGAGAATGGGAGCAAAATACAACAGGGACAGTTGGGAGGAGGCTTAGAGGGAGCATAGGAGAGACTGGAATGGTGGGAAATGAGAGAAAAGATAAACTCAGGGCTGGAGTTGTGCATAGCCTTGAAGGATGAAAAATATGAACTTCATGGAGAAAGTAAGATGAAACCACTGAAAGGATTCAAAGATAGGAGTGATATAGAGCAATGGGATGGAAAGATGATTTTATCAGCAGCAGGTTAAATAGTGGGGGTGGGAGGTAAGTTGGGATGTGGAGAGAACAAAGATGAGAAGTTTAAATAGGGTGACCAGATGTCCCGATTTTATAGGGACAGTCCCAATATTTGGGGCTCCATCTTATATAGGCGTCTATTAACCCTCACACTCTGTTCCAATTTTTCACACTTGCTGTCTGGTCAACCTATGTTTAAAGTAGTTGACTCACTTCATGACAAGGAATGGAGACAAGAGTTTATTAAGAGGAAGAGGAAAGGTTTTAGAATATTTTCAGATGAAGATTTTTCACCAAATCTTGTCAGTCAGGTTTATGGGGAGGACTGAGTTCAATAGGACACCCAGGTTGTGAGCACAGGGGAGAAAGGAAAGTGGAGCTGTCTAAGAAGGAAAAGGAAGAGGGAAGGTTGGGAAGGAAGATTTAATCCACCCCATTTTCACCATGAGATGGCAGCAGGACAGATGTCAGAGATGAGAGTCTGCAGGGAAGGGAAGAAACAGAGAAGTTCAGATGAAAAGGCAAAATTGCACATTATCATCCTTCAGATGGATTGTGAAACCCCTCGGAATGGATGAGTTCACCAGGAGAGACTGTGAATGGACAAAGAGAAGAATATATGCTGGTGCCAATAAAGTAACTGTCACTTAAGTTACTAATTAATAACCCTTGGGTGGGCTGAAACATTTTTAATCAAACTAACATAACAAAAACAGAAAAGTGAGCAAGCACTGACAGTGGGTAATTCCATGTATACACCTGCCCACCCATTGCAGAGAAGTAGGGAACATACTTGGGTCACTTTGTACAATAGTATGGCTGCATGAGCCAGTTTCTCACAGACGAATGTGCAGTGTCACTCTGTCAGCATCATCTCTGTCACTACCATTACTTTCTGCAGCAGTGCAGATTCCTTTCAAAGGTTGCAATGCTTTGCTGTTGGAGAGGAGAGGATACACTGTTTGAAGTAGTCTGACTCCTGCTCAAGCCCCAAGAGTAGACTATGCCAAGACACCCCGGTGGTGGTTGTTGCTCTTTAATGGGAAATTTTAGAATTTGCACAGACCTTTTAGAAAACTGCATACTGAGTCCCAAACAAACCAGAACAGTCCTGGTACCAATGCTTAGAACCAAAACTTCGCTAGTATATTCATTGACACGTTTTTAAGTGGCGCTTTCATAGTGAAGAGAACGGGGATGATGGACCTACTATTTCTTTGCTATTAAAACTAACTTTAGACTAACTTCCTCCTCACTTCCTACAAACACAAGCAACTACTTTGAGGCCTCCGCACCAAGGCCAGAGCATGCACCCCTGGTTCTCTCTCATGCCGTGGACGTATAACTGAGGCAGACTCTAGTAAACTCACATGATGGCCTCACATTTTCATAGATGACTAGTGATTTAGTGTGCCTCCATTTTTGGTTACCCACTGTGATAACATAAAGGGCTTGATTATCGGGAAGCGTTGATTGCCCACCCCCTGAAAATTAGGTCCCTTTATGGAGTCTCAAGTTGGCCACACAAAAATGGAGGCATGTGCTTACCTTTATACACAAGTAAAGGTGGTACACACTGTGTCACCTGCATACAATTGAGCATGTGTATAAGCATTTGCAGGAACAGGGCCAAATGTTTGTTTAATTTGACCAGAAAATGACCTCCTTAAACAGTTAAGGGATCAGTATTTTTCTGTATGAAACAAATCCAAAAATATTGTAAAAACAATAATATTGTATGGTTCCTTTCCCTTTGAACTATGACTCCCCTACAGAATTTTTTCCACTCTGTATTATGACTTAAATATGCATATATCACCTGATGCTCTTCATTTTGGAAAGTGCAGTGTTAAGCAAACTCCCTCCTTCAGCTAACAGCTACTATTTCTGTTTTGATATCTTGCTGTGCTGGATGTTACTGCTGTGCAGACTGTCATATATGGTTTTACTGTTAAAGTTTTATATTTCTCTCCTAGTGTGGAAATGCTAGGATGCCCCCTATTGTTGAAATAAAAATAAAACTTTTAGTAGCTGCTATCAGTAGTGCTAAATTCAGAAAGCAAAATACAAAGGGACAATGCTGCTGAAAAATAACAGTATTTTAACTAAAGCTGTGGGTCACTCCAAAAAGCCACACAGATGGAATATTAAGGCTGAAATTGAAATCTGTAGTCAGTGAATTACTCATGCTCTTCCCCTTCCTTCTAATGCCAGCCCTTATCTCTATGCAATAGAATACAGACATTGTAAGTAGTGTCTTTCATTATTTACCATAACAGAGAGCACTGAGACATAATATTACACAAACATTTATTTGTATAAATGCTTTCACTAGGGCCAAGGTACAAATATCCCATCACTGGTGGCAGTAAAATATCAGATTCTGCAAGTATATGGACACTGGAGCAATTCCATGTCAAACTGTCCTAATACATGTAATGAATATGCACAAGGGAGCTAAAGATGCGGGTAGATTGGGATGGGAATAGGAAGAGTCAAATTAAGCACAATATTCCTTGGCTTTTGTGAGTTTAAATCTCTATCCTAACATTCCAGCAACATAATTTTTGTGATTTTCTCATTCTTTTTATAAAGAAAAGAAACTAGAAAGAGGCAGAAATGAGAGGGCTGAGATCTTAGGACTCTGCTAATTGCAGAACTTCATGACATAGATACATAATGACATTTACAAAGCTTGCAAATATTCCATATAGCGAGCACTGCTGCTTATCAGCTCTGGGCAGTCACACCAGCTATCCTCAACTGTTCATCATTTCACCTGCAAAACTTTGTTCTGAAAAGCTAATTATAGGACAGGCAGGTAGCACCACCTATTAGGAAGGGTGCTTAATGCTTCCCAATACAAGACACTGTTTTCAGTTGCTTAAAACTTTGCCAAACACTAACCATTTGGGCTGTAATTTTCCATGCCAGTGGTCTGACCCAGGCTGTTTCTTCCCCTTCCCCCCACTTCCTCCCCAGCCAAAATGATTAAACTGTTTCTGAAAACAAAGCTAGGAAAAATATGTTTTGCCCATAGTAAAACATTCTAATACCCTTTCCCCCTCTCTTTTGAACAGCTCTAGAGCGCCCGTGCTTTGGTGCAGGGACTTGAAATTTGGCAGGAGGTGGCCTTTGCATCAGAGATGTGCCTTTTGCCACCTCCATGAAAATCAGCCCAAATTTGGCTGAGTAATAAGTCTCTGAAAAGAAGAAGTTACTCACCTTGTGCAGTAACGATGGTTCTTTGAGATGTGTGTCCCTGTGAGTGCTCCACTCTAGGTGTCGGTGCGTCCCTGCACCAGAGATCAGAGATTTCTCGCAGCAGTACTCAGTCGGGGGAAGGGTGTGCACAAGAGTTGTCTCGTGCAGCCGTTGGCATCTCTTGTAGCGTGCGTACCACCGACTGTCCCCTCCGTTCCTTCTCTACCACAGAACTCAGCTGTGTGAACTCCGAAGTAGAGGGGAGGAGGAGGGTGGGTAGTGCAGCACCCACAGGGACACACATCTCGAAGACCATCATTACTGCACAAGGTGAGTAACTTCTTCTTCTTCGAGTGGTGTCCCTGTGGGTGCTCCACTCTAGGTGCTTGTAGAGCAGCACCCCACCAGGGGTGGTAGGGGTTCGGAGTTATGTATAAGTGTGTAATGAGAGCACTGTGAGGCTAACGATAGAGACTGAGACAAGGCCTTGGGTGATAGCGTAATGCTTTGCAAAAGTGTGCTCTGATGTCCAGGTTGCAGCTCTACAAATATCTATGAAGGGGACATTGTTCAAGAATGCAATCAATGTCTCCATGGCTCGCATTGAGTGGGATCTGATGTCCACAGGGGGTTCTTTGTGATGCAGGTGGTAGCAAGTTTGAATACAGGTAGAGACCCATTTGGAGAGTCTCTGGGTCAATATTGTAGAGCCCTTAGAGCTCTCTGCTGTGGAGACGAATAGTCTCCGTGATTTACGAAATGGTTTAGTTCTGTCCAAGTAGAAGGCTACAGACCATCTGACATCTAGCATGTGCAACGTTGCTTCTCAAGAGTCCTTATATGGCTTGGGATAGAAGGCAGGTAAGTGTATGGGTTTGGTTAATATGAAAATTTGTAGCCACTTTGGGCAAGAATTTTGGGTGAGGATGTAACATGATTTTGTCTTTGGTAAATATAGTGTTCAGCCATCAATGCTCCTATTTCACTGACACATCTTGCAGACATGATTGCCACTAGGAATGCAACCTTCACTGACATATGTAGGAGCGATCAGGTTGCTAGAGGTTCAAAGGGTGGTTTTGGGAGACATTTGAGCACAAGATTGAGATCCCATGGTGGTGCAGGTTGGCATACTTCTGGGTACATGTTCTGTATACCTGCTAGAAAACGTTGTGTAATCGAGTGAGTGAATTTTGAAGCCCCTTCTATCTGTTTGTGGAGGGCCGTGATGGCAGCCAGGTGTACTTTAATAGAACTTATGGCTAACCCTATTTCCTTCGGTTCTAGTAGCTAGTCCAGGATCATAGATAGAGGTGCCTTGGTTGTGTCCAGCTGTTTTTGCTGACACCAAAGGGAGAATCTTCTGCACTTGTGGCGGTAAGTATTTCTAGTGGTGAGGTGACAGCTATTTAATAATACCTGTTTTACTTTCTCCAAACAGTTCAATTCCCCATATTGGAACCAGAGAGGAGTAATGCTTTGAGATTGAGTTTTGCTGGGTCTGAATGGAGCATCAGGCCCTTGTTCTGGGACAGGAGATCCATCCGGAAAGGCAGCAGTTGTGGGGCACAGACTGCTAGACGTGAGAGCTATGGAAACCAAGTCTGTCTGGGCCCTGTGGGGACAATGAGAATGTATGTTCTGTCAAGTCGTATCTTGTGAATGACCCGTGGGATCAGTGGTATTGGCGGGAAGGTGTATATGGGTGATGCGTTCCACGGGGTGAGGATAACGATCCCAGTGCCAGGCCTGCCCTGCAGCAAAAGAGTGGACATTTGTGATTTGTCGCTGAGGCGAAAAGGTTGATTACTGGGTAACCCCATTTTTGGAATATCATGCTGAGAACACTGTCTTGGATTTCCCACTCGTGTTCTTGTGAGAAGTGCCTGCTGAGGTTGTCAGCTGTAGTGTTTTGGCAACCTGGTAGGTATGATGCTGTGATGTTTATATTGTTGCAGATGCAGAAGTTCCATAAATTCATGGCTTCTATGCATAGCAAGTGAGACCTGTCTCCTCCTTGGCGATTGATGTAAAACATGCACGCCACATTGTCGGTGAGAACTGAGATTGAGGTTCACGTATGAGTGGGAGGAAGTGTCGGCATGCATTGTGTACTTTGTGGAGCTCCAGGAGATTGATATGTAGTCGGATTTCCGTCGTGGACCACTTGCCTTGTACATTGTGATGACTCAAGTGGGTGTCCCAACCTATCAGGGAGGCATCTGTTGTAATAGTCACTGACGGGGGGTCTTGTTGAAAGGGAATTCTGGAGCATACTTTCCCTGGCTGCATCCACCATGGTAGGGAGAGGATGACCCTTGGTGGTAGTGTCACACGTCTGTTGAGAGAGTGTTTGCTGGGTGCATAGACCATGCTCAACCAGTGCTGCAGACAGTGCATATGGAGTCTGGCATACTTTACTATGAAAGTCGTAGCTGCCATATGTCCCAGAATCTGAAGGCATGTCCTCACTGAAGTTTGTGGGCTGATGGTCACCATGGAAATAAAATTGGTCAATGTAGTGAATCTGTGGTTTGGCAATATTGCCTTGGCTTGTATGGAGTCGAAGTCGGCTCCGATAAACTCCAATCACTGGGTTGGTTCCACGATGGATTTCTTTTTATTTATCTGTAGACATAGCTGGTGAAACAGGTCTATTGTGGTCTTCAGCATGCCTGCTGTTTCTTGTCGGTTGGTTCCCTTAAGAAGGTGATCGTCCAAATAGGGGAAGATTATGACTCCTTTGCTTTGTAAATGTGCTGCCGCGAGCATTTTTGAGAATACACGGGGAGCAGTGGACAGTCCAAAGGGAAACACCCTGTATTGGTAGTGGTTGGGTCCTATTGTGAACCGCAGGAACCATCGGTGGGCAGGATGTATTGTAATATAGAAGTATGCATCTTGGAGGTCGAGGGCTAGTCCCCCCGTCTAGCGCTGTGATTACTGTGGCCAGAGTGACCATTTTGAACCTGTGGTTGCGTACGAACCTGTTGAGTTTTCGAAGATCTAAGATTGGTCTCCATCCCCCTCCTTTCTTCTCTGTCAGGAAATATTTGGAATAAAAACCCCTCCCTCGGTATTGATGTGGTACTGGCTCTACAGCACCCAGCAGCAGGAGGTGGTCTACTTCCTGTTGCAGAAGGTGCTCGTGAGAGGGGTCCCTGAAAAGGGACAGGGAAGGGGGGATGATAGGAGGGATGGCAGTGAAAGGAATGGTGTAGCCAGATTGTATGAGCTCCAAAACCCATTGATCTGTGGTTATCGTAGCCCAAGCATGGTAAAATGGGTGTAGGCAGTGACCAAAATTGTGGGATGGGGTATCTGTTGGCACTAGAGGTGGGGGGAGGTTGTGCGTACCCTCCACCAAGACTTCAAAATTGTAGCTTAGATGTAGATGGATGGGTGGACGAGGCCTGGTTCTGTGGAGCTCGTCGTCTCTGAGCCTGTTGTTTGGGTGTGTTCTGAGTGAAGTACCATGGTTGTTGATGGTTAAACAAGATGTCTTGTGACCTCTGGTATGGTATAAAGTGAGGGCTTTTGTCAGGCGGTGGGTGCTTGCCTAGTGTACGCAGCGTTGCTCAGGAGTCCTTCATGGTATGGAGGATGTCGTCTGTTTGAGACGAGAATAGTTTATCCCTAAGGAAGGGGAGGTCCTCCACTTTTAGCTGTAGTTCTTTTGGAATTCCCAAAGCCTGCAACCATGATGTTCTTCTCATAACCACAGCTGTCGCGGCTGTTCAGGCAGCTGTGTCCTCTACATCCATTGAGGCTTGCAGCGCTGTGTGGGCTATTAACTGACCCTCATTGATAATGGCATTGAGTTGAGGACATCTGTGCTCGGGGAGGTCCTCCACAAGCTCTTGTATTTTACTATAGAGTACGGTAACTCCTCACTTAAAGTCGTCCCAGCTAACGTTGTTTCATTGTTACGTTGCTGATCAATTAGGGAACATCCTCATTTAAAGTTGTGCAATGCTCCCTTATAATGTAGTTTGGCAGCCACCTGCTTTGTCCACTGCTTGCAGGAAGAGCAGCCCATTGCAGCTAGCTGGTGGGGGCTTGGAACCAGGGTGGACCGGCAGCCCCCCTATCAGCTCCCTGCTCCTCTACGTTCCCTGTGCGGCAGCCTTGCCGGCAGTTCAGCTGTCCCTCCCCCCACTGCCATGTGCTGCTCCTGCCCTCTGCCTTGGAGCTGCTCCTGGGAGCCTCCTGCTTGCTGTGCGGGGAGGGGGGAAGTGGAGGGCTAATGTCAGGGGGCACTCACTGAAGTCAATGGGAGCTGTGGTTTGCACATCTGGCCCTAGATATTTCAAATTGAGCATGCAAAATTAGTGGCTATTTTGACCACTCTATGTGCCTCCTTTCCCCATTTTTAAAATGGAGATAATCCCACCGCCATCACCTCACAAGGGTGTTGTGAAAATAAATTCATATTTGTGAAGTGCTCAGGTACTATTGTTATGAGTGCAATAGAAAAGCCCATAAGGAAATTAATAACTCTCTCTTCAGAGCAGGGTTTGAATGGTGTGCAGTAAATATAGCACAGGCCACACATATCTCCTCAATATTCAAACAAAATGTTGAACAGCTGCACATAAACAGCATCATCCATTCTGTGCACTGAATGCGACAAGGGTCCTGTGTTAAAAATAGTATGTCATCATGTAATTAAAGATGGTAATACATACGCATAAGGAGGTTGAATTAAGATAGAACAGACAACCTTAAGTCTTGATGTTCCTAAATTTTGCATGCTTGAGTTTGCAACCTTAATCATGTTAAACTTTTGTGTGTGTAATAGTATATAGATAATTGTAATGTGCATATACCAAATTGTATCATAGAAAAAATTGGTTATGTGACTTAAAACAGCAAGGGCTGCTGTATATCAGGATTTCTGTCACAAAACTTGTGACATATTTTATATACGCTAAGGACTGAAAACAATCAGAGCAGTTAGAATTTTAGACCAAAATTTTCAAATTTAGGGGCCTGAAATTAGGCGTCTAACACCATATCTAGGCATCTAAATAAATAGTCTGATTTTCAAAGGTGCCGAGAGCAGCTCCAACTCCCAGCGACAGCAGGAAAATGAAGCTGAAACAATACAATATATTCTCCCACCTGCATATATCACTATAGAACATTTAAAGAATTATATTTTATATATAACCCTACCATCAGTCACCAAACAAGGTGAAAATTATGCATAAACCTACAATTGCCTGTGGAACTAAAGAGATTAATTTAATACCGTATTTCTACTTTCTGTCTAGCAGTGGAAGGCAGAACAGTGATTTATATGCATATTTCCGTAGCTGGTCTATTCAGCTAATTCTTTATTTTGATCTTTTTAGCTCATAATGAGAGTGATATGTCAGAAGGCCTGTGGGTCCTGAGACAGTGTGCCATCAGCCTATCAGAAAAATATATGAGACACATGGGGGCAGAGAAACATAGTTACTGCCTCACTTGCCCACAAGGGAAAAGGCTCCCTTAGATACTTTTTTAACAAATAACCACTTTGGTGAATAATAGAGATCATCCCTTATGGAAAAATCTTGCGGAATTTAATAGTGGAAAATGATTAATGTCATCAATAGAAATTGAATAGAATTCTATAGAAAGTACCTCTTTCCCCTTTCTCCCTCTCCCCCTCACATGGTTCTCTGTGTCAAAGAACAGGACAGACAATATCCATTGTTGCTCCAGTGATAAATTGAAGGTCTAGATATTTCTGAACCTTCTGGTCTAGGAGTGAGAGCTTTCTATTTTAAATGGAAGAGTCCCAGCTGTGACAATGGGATTCAACTCTTGCTTTT
This sequence comes from Natator depressus, assembly GCF_965152275.1. Lineage (NCBI taxonomy): Eukaryota > Metazoa > Chordata > Testudines > Cheloniidae > Natator > Natator depressus. The sequence continues at coordinate 197,096,216 of NC_134235.1, read as the reverse complement.
AGGCCTAGAAGCCACAAGACAACAGAACTTAAAATCATCACATTATTACATATAGGCAACTTATCCATAACTCTTAGAGGTTTCTGAGATCTGCTACTTATTTAAAGTGAAACAAAAACATATATAGTTGGACTTATGGTTCTATGCATTACTTAAGCCCCACTTAAGGCCTGTTTTGAGGACTGATGCGGAACATAGGCCTTGTGCTAGCTCTTTGCCCATGGGTTCTCCAATAAAACAAAGGTCCCTTCTTAGTAGAAGTTTAACTACTAGTCATATATGTGCAACACAGCTGAGATAAAATTGTGGGAGTAAAACAATCTGTAGATGCAGCAGTAACCTGAATATATATTAAAATAATAATATTTTGTACTTACTTTGTCCCTTCCATCCAACAAAAATCAAAGTACTTTACAAAATAAAACAGATTATGCAGCTGTATACATTAAGGTAGATTCTGATCTCATACAAATGTAAATCTGGAGTAGCTTCATTTGATTCAATGGTCCTACTGCAGATTTACACTAGCATAACAGATCAGAATCTGAGGCTTTGTCCACATCAGAGCACTCAGCTGATCATTCTTCTGTAGGTTGCTTTGGGCTAACTGAAAAACCATTAATTGTGTCTATACTACCCACCCTGAATTGATGCAATATTTGCCCTCGAGTCCACATTAAAATGTAAAATATTAATACTATCATGCTTTATGCTAGTGCTTATTAGCAGAATTTAGTCCTCAGTTTTGTTATATTTTCAATCTCATCATTTTTTGCAGGAATACTTTTGTTGTTGTTGCATATATTTATTGTGAGATTTAATTAATGTTTTGTCTCCACTCCTGCAAACTCTTTTATAACTGCAAAACAAAGTCACCCAAGGACTAATCCATGTCATTTAAAAGCCTTTGCACTCTGATTTCCACTCTTTCTTCTACCTCAAATCCAATCAGAAGCGGGATCTTTCACAAAACCTAGACTCTGGAGAAGATTTCAAGGCTTAAAGAAAATGTATTTTTAGAAATAAGTATACTTTAGCTATTTAGGCTGACCTGACTTTGACTCTAAATTGTGTGATAAAATCTGATCTAATAAGTGCATAGCACAAGGAAGATTATTCTTTCTAAAATGAAGAAAAGGCAACCCCCTGTTGCTAAAAAACAACAGAAGAGACATCTACTTTGTGAATACAGCATGAAAAAAAATCTCACATTGATATTCATTTCAGTCAACATTTTCAGAATTTAGGTCCCTCTTTTTTTTTTTTGACACCTAACTATATGTTTAGGCACTGAAAGTTTTAAGACATACTGAGCACCTAGGAGCAACCAAAGAGAGCTAATATTTAATTATTAGCAGAATTTACCACCAATAACCCTACATGTATTTTCAATACCAAAAATATAGATACTTTTGAACTACATAAAGTGCATTTTTTAGTGGAAATGATACAGAGCTATGTGAAATCTAGCAAAGGCTGCAGACCTGATGTGTACATCCAACTGAGCTATGCACCAGGCTGCTCAAATGGGCCACGCATATTACTTCAGCAAAGATCAACAAATGTTTCCCCCAGCAAATCAAAAAAGTGTGGAGACTTTATTGTAATAGTCTCCCATGAACATTAATCCTGACTCACAACAGCCAAAATCTTTCCATTCATAGCTTTGTAATCTATTATGGCATTTTCAAAATATAAGGAGAAATAATGAAATATGAGCTTAAAGTTAAGCACAGAAGTTATACACCAACTGTGGTTTCAACCCTGTGGACTGGAACCCTACCCTAATAATGACACATACTGGACATAGTGGTTCTCTGGCATGCCCATCTGGTAGAAAAGCATTGTGCCCACTCGATAAGGTGATATGGCATTTGAGCAGATGGCGACAACCATCAATAAAAATATAGTCTGTTTAATGCAAGTGGAAGCTTCCTGAACAGATTCCTCCTAGTGACAAACACCACTAAATTAGGGCCACACGATTAATCACAAAAGCATCTTGCCTATTCATGTCTGTGGTCAAAACAAACAGATTAAATCCTATTTCTTGTGCACTGTACCCAGACATGCATCCAATTTATGTATTTCATCTCTCATAAAGGGGCTACTAGCATTCTGAGAATTGCACCCAAATAATTATACACAGCGGCTGACAAATGAACTTGACTCTTTACAAGTGGTGAATGGATGAGTACTAACCTTTGTGAAATGTACCTGACTTCAGTCAGTGTCATAACTGATGCATGTAGTTTGTTAAACAGCAATGAAACAGACCAATCTTATGTATTTCCCTGAAAAGCTGGGGAACAAGAGATTCAGAAGCTCTCTCTTCCCCCCAGTACTTTCATCAAGCAACTGTGGGTTGAATCCATACCCTTGTAAAAATGCAGCGAAACGTATTAGAAGCTTCTTTTTTTCTGTTGTTCTTGCTCTCTCATCTCTTTTTCCTTCATATTCATTGTATGGTTTTTCTGACATCTTCACTGAGCAGTTTACCTTGTTTGTGTTTTGGTGAGAGTGCAACAGCTGGTCAGGAATCAGAACAGGAAAACTAGGGGATAATATGACAGGAGTTACCAGCTACAAAATTTAGGAGAAGCTTGTTGTTAAATGGCAAGTTTAGGGCTTGTCTCTGCAAAATGTTAAGGGTCAACCTCTGAAAGGCGGGTTGGGAAATAATTCTCTTAAGAGGGCAGGCCTAGAGAATCACAATGGTATATGCATGTGTGCACCCTGTCTTGTCTTGTACACTTTTGTTGAAAAAGCTCCAAGTAAAAGTTTTTAGAAAAATAAAAGACACTGATGGCATTATAGACTAACACAATGCAATAGTAATACAGGGCCAAATTTTACACCGAATTATCATACATTCCTGTTAAACAAAGGATGGAATGAGGAGAGTCAATGGGACACAGTAATACCAGGATATAAAATATATTGCAAGGACAGAACAGGTCGTGCGGTGGGGGAGGGGGGAAGAGGGAGTGGCACTATATGTGAAAGAAAGTGTAGAATCAAATGAAGGACAAATCTTAAATGAGCCAAACTGTACCATAGAATCTCTATGGATAGTAATTCCATGCTCCAATAATGAGAATACAGCAGTAGGGCTATATTATTGACCACCTGACCAGGATGGTGACTCTGAAATGCTCAGGGAGATTAGAGAGGCTATAAAACTAAAAAACTCAATAATAATGGAGGATTTCAACTATCCCCTTATTGACTGGGTACATGTCACCTCAGGATGGGATGCAGAGATAAAGTTTCTTGACACCTTAAATGACTGCTTCTTGGAGCAGCTAGTTCTGGAACCCACAAGAGGAGAGGCAATTCTTGATTTAGTCCTAAGTGGAACACAGGATCTGGTCCAAGAAGTGATTATAGCTGGACAGCTTGGTAATAGTGACCGTAATATAATTAAATTTAACATCCCTGTGCCAAGAAAAATACCACAGCAGCCCAACATGTTAGCATTTAATTTCAGGAAGAGGGACTAGAACAAAAATGAGGAAGTTAGTTAAACAGAAATTAAAGGTACAGTGCCAAAAGTGAAATCCCTGCAAGCTGCACAGAAACTTTTTAAAGACACCATAATAGAGGCTCAACTTAAATATATATCTCAAATAAAAAAACATAGTAAGAAAATCAAAAAAGTGCCACCGTGGCTAAACAACAAAGTAAAAGAAGCAGTTAGAGGCAAAAAGGCATCCTCTAAAAAGTGGAAGTTAAACAGAAAGACTCACAAACTCTGGCAAATGAATATAATTAGAAAGGCCAAAAGATAATTTGAAGAACAACTAGCCAAAGGCTCAAAAAGTAATAGCAAATTTTTTTTAAGTACATCAGAAGCAGGAAGCCTGCTAAACAACCAGTGGAGCCACTGGACGATCAAGATGCTAAAGGAGCACTCAAGGACAATAAGGCCATTGCAGTGAAACTAAATGAATTCTTTGCATCGGTCTTCACAGTTGAGGATGTGAAGGAGATTTCCAAACCTCAGCCATTCTTTCTAGGTGACAAATCTGAGGAACTGTACCAGATTGAGGTGTCATTAGAGGAGGTTCTGGAACAAATTGATAAACTAAACAGTAATAAGTCACCATGACCAGATGGTATTCACCCAAGAGTTCTGAAGGAACTCAAACGTGAAATTTCAGAACAACTAACTGTAGTCTGTAACCTATCATTTAAATCATCTTCTGTACCAAATGACTGGAGGATAGCTAACATGATACCAATTTTTAAAAAGGGCTCCAGAGGTTATCCCAGCAATTACAGGCTGGTAAGCCTGACTTCAGAAGAGAAGAGTGAGGGGGGATTTGATCGCAGCCTTCAACAACCTGAAGGGGGGGTTCCAAAGAGGATAGAGCTAGGCTGTTCTCAGTGGTGACAGATGACAGAACAAGAAGCAGTGGTCTCAAGTTGCAGTGCGGGAGGTCTAGGTTGGATAGTAGGAAAAACTATTTCACTAGGAGGATAGTGAAGCACTGGAATGGGTTATCTAGGGAGGTGGTGGAATCTCCAACCTTAGAGGTTTTTAAGGCCCGGCTTGACAAAGCCCTGGCTAGGATAATTTAGTTGGAGTTGGTCCTGCTTTGAGCAGGGGGGTGGACTACATGACCTCCTGAGGTCTCTTCCAACCCTAATCTTCTTCTATGACTTCAGTACCGGACAAACTTGTTGAAACTATAGTAAACAACAAAATGGTCAGACACATAGATGAACGTAATTTGTTGGGGAAGAGTCAACATGGTTTTTATAAAGGGAAATCATGCCTCACCAATCTAGAATTATTTGAGGGGGTCAACAAGCATGTGGATAAGGGGGATCCAGTGGATATACTGTATTTAGATATTCAGAAAGTCTTTGACAAGGTTCCTCACCAAAGGCTCTTAAGCAAAGTAAGCTGTCATGGGATAAGTGGGAAGGTACTCTCATGGATTGGTAACTGGTTAAAACAGGGATTGGCAACCTGTGGCCCATGGCCTGCCAGAGTAAGCCCCCTGGCGGGCCAGGCTGGTTTGTTTACCTACCACGTCTGCAGGTTCGGCCCATCGCAGCTCCCACTGGCTGCGGTTTGCCGCTCCAGGCCAATGGGGGCTGCGGGAAGTGGCGGCCAGAACATCCCTCGGCCCGCGCTGCTTCCCCCATCCCCCATTTGCCTGGAGCAGCGAACTGTGGCCAGTGGGAGCTGCGATCAGCTGAACCTGTGGATGCAGCAGGTAAACAAACCGGCCCAGCTCCCTGGTGGGCCGCGGGCCAAAGGTTGCCTATCCCTGGGTTAAAAGATAGGAAACAAAGGGTAGGAATAAATGGTCAGTTTTCAGGATGGAGGGGGTAAATATTGGTGTCCCCCAGGGGTCTGTACTGGCACCAGTCCTATTCAACATATTCATAAATGATCTGGAAAAAAGGATAAACAGTGAGGTGGCAAAATTTGCAGATGATACAAAACTACTCAAGATAGTTAAGTCCCAAGCAGACTGTGAAGAGCTACTAAAGGATCTCACAAAACTGGGTGACTGGGCAACAAAATGGCATATGAAATTCAATGTTGATAAATGCAAAGTAATGCACATTGGAAAACATAATCCCAACTATATATATAAAATTATGGGGTCTAAATTAGCTGTTACCACTCAAGAAGGAGATCTTGGAGTCATTGTGGATAGTTCTCTGAAAACATCCACTCAATGTGCAGCGGCAGTCAAGAAAGCGAACAGAATGTTGGGAACCATTAAGAAAGGGATAGGTAATAAATAGACGAAAGCATATTGCCTCTATATAAATCAATGGTACGCCCACATCTTGAATACTGTATGCAGATCTGGTTGCCGCATCTCAAAAAATATATATTGGAATTGGAAAAGATTCACAAAAAGGCAACAAAAATGATTACGGGTTTGGAACAGCTTCCATATGAGGTGAGATTAATAAGACTGGGACTTTTCATCTTGGAAAAGATTTGACTAAGGGGAGATATGATAGAGGTCTATAAAATCATGACTGGTGTGGAGAAATAAGGAAGTGTTATTGACTTCTTCTCTTAACACAAGAACTAGGGGTCACCAAATAAAATTAATAGGCAGCAGGTTTAAAACAAACAAAAGGAAGTATTTTTTCATACAACACACAGTCAACCTGCGGAACACCTTGCCAGAGGATGTGAAGGCCAAGTCTATAACAGGGTTAAAAAAGAACTAGATAAATTCATGGAGGATAGGTCCATCAATGGCTGTTAGCCAGGATGGGCAGGAATGGGTCCCTAGAAGCTTTGTCAGAAGCTGGGAATGGGGATGGATCACTTGATGATTACCTGTTCTGTTCATTCCCTCTGGGGCACCTGGCATTGGCCACTGGTAGAAGACAGGATACCGGGCTAGATGGACCTTTGGTCTGTCCCAGTATGGCCGTTCTTAAAGGGGCCTGACTTTCCAGTCTTATTAGTGTTTAAATTCTCATATAGTGTTTCAACTGGCCCTAAACTCTATGAATCTCTGAAATCAGGAGTAACTGCTTTTATTCCAGTGGAATTTTACTACCATAAAACTGGTGTGAGAGGAGAATCATGTCCAATGGGTTTGCACAGGATGTAAATTACTGCCAAATTTGGCCCACAATCTATAGGCCTACTACATATGTCCACAAGTTTGGGACACTGTGATATTAACTGAGCCAGAATAAGTATATAAAATACTTTTGTAACTAAGACACTTCACCTCACTATTTTTCGTTTTTCAAAATTCTCATCTTCAGCACCAATTTTTCACAGTTTAATATGCTGGAGAGTAAGAGGCTAATACTCTTCGTATATCTTTTTTTCAACAGAAAGAGTACAGAAGTTGTTTTACCTCCCACGCTATAAGTTCAGACCATTTAATCTGTCTTAAAATTTAAGAGGAGAGCAAGATACTTGACAGAGCCAATTAAAATAGATAAATTATTAAATAAGCTATTCTTCAGAGTATTTTGTGGCAAGACATAAAAATGAGTGCAGGGAGAAAAAGAGACATTGCAGCTATATGTGTGCTTTGTATTTCAGCTAATACCCCTTTCCAAGAAAACACTGTAAAGTAACAATAGACCAAATGATTCCCCATGGAGTTACACCAGAAAGAATTTGGCTCGACAAGTTTTGAACCATTCAATTTTGACAAAATATTCACATTTCTAGGTATTTTGAATAGTAGTCCAGGGATTCTCAAACTTCATTGTACCACGACCCTTTTCTGACAACAAAAATTGCTACATGACCCCAGGAGCAGGGACTGAAGCCTGAGCCCATCCAAGCCCTGCCACCCTGGTGAGGGGTGTCAAAGCCAAAGTCCCACTGTCCCAGGGGGCGGGGAGCAGCCAAAGCGCAAGGGCTTCAGCCCCAGGCAGGGACCTGTAATCTGAGCCCCACTGCCCAAGGCTGAAGCCCTCAGGCTTCAGCCCCAGACAGTGGGACTCGGGCTTTGCCTTCAGCCCCTGGCCCCAGCAAGTCAAATCAGCCCTGGCAACCCCATTAAAATGGAGTTGGAACCCACTTTGAGGTCCCAACCCACAGTTTGAGAACCGCTGCAATAGTCTGATCTATGAAGTCTGAGTATTGAATACGCTCTGTGATTGATACTTTGTAAGTACCTAGCATAGATTAAGAAAATTCATTCATTTTACCAGTTATTGTAACTATTAAATGTTATATGGAAAGGTACTTATATTTCTGTTATAGCCCACTCACTCACTGGATAAGTTTGATTGTTTACAGTACAAGCAGCATCTGAGTGCTGCTGAAAGTTTTTTAGTTGATCCCTTTTGACAATTTAGGTGTTGGATATATAACACATTTTACTTCAAAGCAGCCTCCTTTTCTGGTTGAACCAATTCTGAAGACTGGACAAAGGCATTCATACTACAATAGAGAAAAGAGGGGGGGAAATGTCATTTCTATCAGCTGGGTATAAGTCAAGAGAACTTTAAAGTCATTGAATACAATTTACAGTTCTGAAGCCTAAAACTATATCGCTGAATCCACAAATGTTGGGCTGACTACCAAATAAGAACAGAAAGATTTTTGCACAAGGATTTTATATGTATTCTATAAACCTTTTCACAAAAAGAGAAGAATGAAAGGATTGTGAAACTCTCCAAAATTCATTGGCTGCTATGTGACTAGTGATTACATTTTTTAAAAGTCTGTGTGTATATTCCGATGCAAAGCAAATAAATGCAAGTGGAATTTACAGGCCTGTTCAGTGACTAATCCTTTAAAGCTTTGGAAGACATGAATAGGTTAGGTGAACATTGCTTCAAGTTCATTGCAATTCCCACCTCAGAAGAAAACCTTTAGTTTGTGGTTAAGATGATATTGGCAAAAGATTAAAACAGGATTTATAAGACTTTTTTATTTTGTGCTTATTTAGCAGACAGTCCAAGAGTAATGTTTCACTCCATTCCACTGGCAGGGGGAAAAATGAAGATTATGTTTTTAAAAGAAAAAATATGAAAGTGTCTGTGCTATTTCAGGTTTCTGAATATCTTCTATGAATATATGCATCCGGTAACTTGGTCCTATAGGGAAAAAAGTCACTAAATCTTTCTTTCATCTCGAAATTTCCATTGGAAACAAAACAAACAACCACCACCAAAACCCCCCGCCAAAAAAACAAAAAAAAAAGAACACTCTTTTTATGACCACATCCTGGTTGGCACTTGTGGAGCCACAGAGGGGACACAAGGACTCTTTCCCACCCCCATCCCCGCTCGTGTCAACAGCATAAGGATCAGGCATAAGTTCACTCAGGTGGTGTAATCCTGGCCCCACTGAAGTCAATGGCAAAACTGCCATTGACTTCAATAAGGTCAGGATTTCACCAGGATGTTCAGGGATTGCTCCCTCCCTGTTTCCCCAAGGATATCCCGAAGTGGATGGGGAGAGCAGGGCCATGACACTGCCACCCACTCCCCGCTAACCCGCAGAATGGGACTAGTTCACACAGAGGAGCAAACTGCCCCCCATAAAAGGAGGTAGCAGTGTTATGGTGGATCATATTAAAGAAGTTCTGTATTAAAATCACAAATGAGTTTGATTCCCCATAGGTTAAATTCCGGGGTATAATGAAAAGGTCTCTTGGTTTTTGGTCTCTTGTTTTTACTGTTTCTCTCCCTCTCTGCGTGAAACTTGCAAGCTGCTAATTGTGTTAGTACATCGTAAGACAGAGTCTGTTCTCAAAGCAATACTTTGTAACAACAACTACTCACACAGAGAGAGACTCAAAGCGATACTTTGTAACAACAGAAACAGCACACAGAGGTTCCCCACCCTTTTGTTGTATTTATCTCGCTTTCAGAGTAGCAGCCGTGTTAGTCTGTATCCGCAAAAAGAAAAGGAGGACTTGTGACACCTTAGAGACTAACAAATTTATTTGAGCATAAGCTTTCGTGGGCTACAGCTCACTTCATCGGACGCATTCAGTGGAAAATACAGTGGGGAGATTTTATATACACAGAGAACATGAAACAATGGGTTTTACCATACAGACTGTAACAAGAGTAATCAGGTAAGGTAAGCTATTACCAGCAGGAGAGCGGGGGGGACGGGGGACCTTTTGTTCCTCACATGTTCTTGTCAACTGCTGGAAATGGCCCACCTTGATTATCACTACAAAAGGTCCCACCACCCCCCGCTCTCCTGCTGGTAATAACTCACCTTACCTGATCACTCTTGTTACGGTGTGTATGGTAACACCCATTGTTTCATGTTCTCTGTGTATATAAAATCTCCCCACTATATTTTCCACTACATGCGTCCGATGAAGTGAGCTGTAGCTCACGAAAGCTTATGCTCAAATAAATTTGTTAGTCTCGAAGGTGCCACAAGTCCTCCTTTTCTTATCTCGCTTTGTTAACAATTGTGATTAAAATAGAGATAGAGGATGTATGTGGATGGTTGCTTAGGGTGGATAATAAATGAATGATCAGGGAGGTGCCAGCCTAAGAATCCAGTCTCCATCGGCCAAAGAAGGCGTCAAGTGGAAACAACCAGAGGACCCCCGGAGGGCAGACTGGAATCCACCCAACAGCCTCAAGGATGGGAAAACTGAAGAACAAGATAACATCTGGCAGCATGGAGCCGTCAGGAATGTGCCATCTGCTGATTGATTCAGCAACAGCATGATGAAGCAATTCCCATACACTGGCATAGGAATAAATTCCTATAAAAATGGACTCTAGAAACTGAGAACTTTGGGGTCTGATTCTGCAAACCAACTTCCAGGAGCGTCAGATGTGCATCTGACAAGGCCCTGCTCCCTCCTCATGTCCAGGCCACCTGGCCAGTGGCTTGGCACAAGCAACTCTAAGGCTGGTAACTATGACAACAACCTTGCAGAATCTGTGTGTGTGTGTGTATGAATGAATGTGTGAATAAATACGAAATTGAATGGAATGTTACAGCTATAACTAACTGCTTACTATGATTCTTTCTGTATTCAGAATAAATGTGGCATTTTGCCTTATTCCCTTTAATAAGATCCTGCTGGTTTTTATTTTATTGGTATAGCAGCAGCAAACGTGCACTTCCTGCTTGCTGGGGATCTCCAGGAGGCATCCACATGACAGAATTCTTCCTGATGATCTCCCTGGAATGAAGTGGTTCCACACCACCTCCAATGCATAATTTTTCCTAACAGGCACGATTTAGCCTTCAAAATACTTCTACTACACCTCCCAGCTGCAGTGTAGACACAGTCACTAAGAACAAGGGGGGATGGCAGCCATTTAGAAAGAGAGCAATTCTGTGAATGTCTCTCTGAAGAAGGAAATTTTATGTGCCAGCCTCTGCTAACAAACTTTCAGTTATGAAAAAATAACCACAAAAGAAGCCAATACCCTATTTCTTTTCAAAAACTACCCATTACACCAGGTCTGCTCCCCAGAGAGGCAGGAGGGAGGGGAAACTAGGGGACGTGAGCACACACACATATATATGCACATGCGTGCAGTGAAATCTGGGGGTTGCAGGAGGTGGAAGGAAACTAGAGGCTCTGTCTGTGCACGCAAGGGAATGAAGGGTGGTTCAAAAGGCAAGGGGAATGGAAGACAAGAGACTGAGAGAAATGGATGTGTACACTTTGGCTGCATTGCACTGTTCTGGTAAAAAAACAATACAAAACAAAACCACATCTGTAATCCCAGTTTAACTAGCCTGTATGCTCTGGGTGCTTTGTGTTGCTTCAGAATGGCACAAAGCAGCCAGAGTGTGCCAGTTAATCTCACCATACAAGATAATTTTTAAAAAGATATAAGACTTCATAGGATATTTCTAATGATTTGAAGATATCACTTGGTAACATTTTTGGTGAGTCTCTTGTTTAAAAATTTCATTCATAAACACTAGATAAAAAACAAACAAACAAAACAACAAGGATGTTCCCAAACAAAACTGTATTAAAATGGAGTTCAGGCTGAGAGTACATGTCAATAATTTAGGATCACATACATCACAGAGATGTTGTAAGGATCCTAAAACCAACAACCTAAAGAGAGGGCAAGAAATACCTAATGTGTCATTTTAAAAAAAAATCATGTATTTTAATCTATTTAATTATTTTTTTAATTTAATCTGGGAATACAAACATTAAAATGCCTTTTTCATAAAATGTATGATTATGGCATATTTTCAGTAAAAGGAAGAGTGAGAGCACCTCTAACACCCTGGACTGTGTACTTCCATACCTTAACTCTGAAATTCTTGGGTTAATGGCACTTTGTTTTGGAATAATTAATATAATTCAGGGTAAGAGACATTACAGAGATTATTGATATGTCTCTCAATTCTATATCTTAATTCCATCTAAGGGTATGTCTACAGTACGAAATTAGGTCAAATTTATAGAAGTCGATTTTTAGGAAGCAATTTTATACAGTCGATTGTGTGTGTCCCCACTAAGCGCATTAAATCGGTGGAGTGCGTCCACAGTACCATGGCTAGCGTCGACTTTCGGAGCATTGCACTGTGGGTAGCTATCCCACAGTTCCCGCAGTCTCCACTGCCCACTGGAATTCTGGATTGAGCTCCCAATGCCTGATGGGGCAAAAAGATTGTCGCAGGTGGTTTTGGGTACATGTGGTCAGTCGCCCCTCCCTCCGTGAAAGCAACGGCAGACAATCGTTTCACGCCTTTTTTCCGTGCAGACGCCATACTGCTGTCAGTAGATGGTGCAGTAGGACTGCTAACCGTCATCGTCATCCACCGCTTCTTCTGCAGCTCTGCTCTCCTGGTGCCAAGAATCCACCTCGCAGGTCCTCTCGTCGTTCTGTATAAATATCTATTCTCGTGACATCCGTCATCATCCACCGCTTCCGCTGCAACTCTGCTCTGCTCTCCTGCAGATGACATACCATGGCCAACATGGAGCCCGCTCAGCTTACCGTTCCTGTTGTGAGCATTGTAAACATCTTGCGCATTATCCTGCAGTATGTGCAGAACCTGCAAAAGCAGGCAAGGAGGCGACGACAGTGCGATCACAATAGTGATGAGGACATGGACACAGACTTCTCTCAAAGCATGGGCCTGGCAATTTGGACATCATGGTGGTAATGGGGCAGGTTCCTGCCATGGAAACTGATTCTGGACCCGGGAAACAAGCGCAGACTGGTGGGACCGCATAGTGTTGCAGGTCTGGGATGATTCACAGTGGCTGCGAAACTTTCGCATGCGTAAGGGCACTTTCATGGAACTTTGTGACTTGCTTTCCCCTGCCCTGAAGTGCAAGAATACCAAGATGAGAGCAGCCATCACAGGTGAGAAGCGAGTGGCGATAGCCCTCTGGAAGCTTGCAACACCAGACAGCTACTGGTCAGTCGGGAATCAATTTGGAGTGGGTAAATCTACTGTGGGGGCTGCTGTGATCCAAGTAGCCAACGCAATCACCGAGCTGCTGCTATCCAGGGTAGTGACTCTGGGAAATGTGCAGGTCATAGTGGATGGCTTTGCTGCAATGGGGTTCCCTAACTGTGGTGGGGCCATAGACGGAACGCATATCCCTATCTTGGGACCGGACCACTTTGGCAGCCAGTACGTAAACCGCAACGGGTACTTTTCAATGGTGCTGCACTGGTGGATCACAAGGGACGTTTCGCCGACATCAACATGGGATGGCCAGGAAAGGTGCATGACGCTCGCATCTTCAGGAACTCTGGTCTGTTTGAACAGTTGCAGGGAGGAACTTACTTCCCAGACCAGAAAATTACTGTTGGGGATGTTGAAATGCCTATAGTTATCCTTGGGGACCCCGCCTACCCCTTAATGCCATGGCTCATGAAGCCATACACAGGCACCCTGGACAGTAATAAGGAGCAGTTCAACTATAGGCTGAGCAAGTGCAGAATGGTGGCAGAATGTGCATTTGGACATTTAAAAGCTCGCTGGCGCAGCTTACTGACTAGGTTAGACCTCAGCAAAACCAATATTCCCATTGTTATTGCTGCTTGCTGTGTGCTCCACAATATCTGTGAAAGTAAGGGAGAGACGTTTATGGCAGGGTGGGAGGTTGAGGCAAATCGCCTGGAGGCCGATTACGCACCGCCAGATACCAGGGTGATTAGAAGAGCACAGCTGGGTGCCCTGCGCATCAGAGCTTTGAAAACCAGTTTCATGACTGGCCAGGCTACGGTGTGACAGTTCTGATTGTTTCTCCTTGATGAAAACCCGCCTCCTTGGTTGACTCTACTTCCCTGTAAGCCAACTGACCTCCCCCCTTCAATCACCACTTTCAGAGGCAATAAAGTCATTATTGTTTCAAAATCATGCATTCTTTATTAATTCATCACACAAATAGGGGGAAAACTCACAAGGTAGCCTGGGAGGGGTGGGTGAGGAAGGAAGCACCGGGTGGGGTGGTGGATGAGGGGAGGAGGGAAGGACAAGGCCACACTACAGTTCAAAACTTATTGAATGCCAGCCTGCTGTTGCTTGGGCAATCCTCTGGGGTGGAGTGGCTGGGTGCCCGTAGCCTCCCCCTGCCGCTGCGTTCTTGGGCATCTGGGTGAGGAGGATATGGAACTTGGGGAGGAGGACAGGCGGTTATACAGGGGCTGCAGCAGCGGTCTGTGCTCCTGCTGCCTTTTCTGCAGCTCCACCAGATGCCTGAGCATCTCAGTTTGCTCCCCCATTAGCCTCAGCATTGCATCCTGTCTCCTCTCAGCATGCTCCTCCCTCCTCCCATCACATTCCTGGTCTCTGCCATTGTTTGCCTCCATGCATTCTGCTGAGCTCTTTCAGTGTGGGAGGACTGCATGAGCTCTGAGAACATGTCATCACGAGTGCGTTTTTTTCACCTTCTAATCTGCGCTAACCTCTGGGACGGAGATGATAGGGGGAGCGTAGAGACATTTGCAGCTGCGGGAGGAAAAAAAAGGGAGAGTAGTAATTAAAAAGATACATTTTAGAGAACAAAGGAAAGACTATTTCACACTGAATCAAGTGATTCATATTACATGGCACATGTGCTTTACTCCTGCCCCCTCGCCACCGTGTGGCTAGTATCAGGGAAGATCCCTCTCAGCTAAACGTGAACAGCTCAGCATGAACGGGCCTCCCCCCACCATGTGGCAAAGGCTTAGAGTACCTCCAGGAGAGCTGCATGGAGATGTCCCTGGAGGATTTCTGCTCCATCTCCAGACACGTTAACACACTTTTCCAGTAGCTATACTAGCTGCAAATGCATCCCAAGTCTTCAGGGCAAATTAATCATTAAACACACTTGCTTTTAAATCCTGTATTATATTTACAAAGGTACACTCACTAGAGGTGCCTTCTCCGGCTTCATGGTCTGGGAGCCCGCCTCGGGAGGGTATTAGCTCCAGGGTGATGAACAGTTCCTGGCTGCCGGGGAGAAGGGATTCTCTATTTGCCTGCTGTGCGCTATCCTCAATCTCCTTCTCCTCCTCATCTTCCTCCTCCACAAAATCCTCTTCCCTGTTGTGTGAGACTCCCCCCTTGCAGGTGTCCACGGACAGCGGTAGTGGTAGGGCCCCCCCAGAATTGCATGCAGCTCATCATAGAAGCGGCATGTATGGGGCTCTGACCCAGAGTGACTGTTTGCATCCTTTGTTTTTTGATAGGCTTGCTTCAGCTCCTTAACTTTCAAGCGGCACTGCTGTGTGTCCCTGTTGTAGCCTCTGTCCATCATGCCCTTGGAGATTTTGGCAAATATATTGGCATTTCATCTTTTGGAATGGAGTTCTGCTTGCACGGATTCTTCTCCCCATACAGCAATCAGATCCAGTACCTCCCGTTCAGTCCATGCTAGAGCTCTTTTGTGATTCTGGGACTCCATGGTCACCTGTGCTGATGAGCTCTGCATGGTCACCTGTGCTGATCAGCTTGTCACGCTGGCCAAACAGGAAATGAAATTCAAAAGTTCCCAGGGCTTTTCCTGTCTACCTGGCCAGTGCATCTGAGTTGAGAGTGCTGTCCAGAGCGGTCACAATGGAGCACTTTGGGATAGCTCCCAGAGGCCAATACCATCGAATTGCATCCACACTACCCCAAATTCGACCCAGCGAGGTCGATTTTAGTGCTAAACCCCTTGCCTGAGAGGAGTACAGAAATTGATTTTAAGAGCCCTTTAAGTCGACAAAACAGGCGTGGTCATGTGGATGGGTGCAGGGTTAAATCAACCTAACGCTGCTAAATTTGACCTAAACTCGTAGTGTAGACCAGGACTTTAAGTGACATTTTTGTCTGGGCCTATATGTCTATTATGTTAAACCTTAGTAAGATCTTGGATTCAATATCTATAGCAGTGAGTTCTACAAGCTACTCTTTCATTGCATAAGAAAGTATTTCATTTACTCAATTATAAATGTGTTGTTGAATAGCTTTGTGTATGTATTCTGAGAAAAGGGAAACAGGAGTGCCTGATTTTCCCTGACTACATTATTATTTGGTATACCTCTATCAAGTCCCTTCCTATTCTTCCTGTCTCTCAACTAAATAATCCCAATCTCTTCGTCTCTAGTTTTTAAATTGAAGTTTTTTTCATAGCTGTAGTCATTTTGAATGCCTATCTCTGTTGTTTCTATATCCTTTTTGAAATAAAGTGAACAGAACTGAACATAATATTCTAGGACAAGGGCATAATACTGATTCAGAAAAGAACATTATTATTTTCAGTCCCATTTTTTATTCATCCTAACATTTTATTTGCACACTGAGCAGAGATTTTCATGAAAATGTTGTCACAGGGCACCTCCATTGTTACCCAGTGAACCTTGCTGCCTGGTCAGTTAATATGGTTTTGCAGTCACAAACGCACATGAGGCTATTTATTACATAACAATACCATGCAACACAGGCTTATAGCAAGGACTGGCTTCTCTGCAGCCCTGCCTGGCCTGGCTCACACTCTGAGCTTCCTCCTGAGCAATTTTGAGATGCCCCTTGATCCCTGTTTCCTCCCCTTATATTCTCCCCAGTTACCTTGTTATCCCAGTGATTGTCATCCATGTGCTCATAATCCCCCACCAGAAAGTGTGTAATTGCCCTCAACTGGGCCTGTCAGTGATCAGGGTGCCGCTGATAGTTCCCTGTCACAGATGTCCACACTCAGATCTTTTTCTTGTGTGGTTACAATTAGATTTAGAATCCAGGGGAGCATCTCCATAGTTCAGAACATTCTTTCCAATGTGTATTAAAATTAATTGTTGACAAATGAAAGGTATTTGCTATTGATGAACTGAGGGTTAGGCCCCTCTGAAATTCCTCATGGTCTTCTCTAGCCTTTTCTAACCTCTATAATTTTGTGTGATCTATACATTTTGCAGCTGAATGTTCATCCATTTTTCCAGATCACATATATTAAATACTGGTTTCTATTATCATAACCTTGGGTGTATCAGGCTGTTCACCTTTTGCCATGTTGAAAATTGGCTATTTTTTCCCCCGCTTTGTTTGCTGTCTTAGTCAATACTTTACATCTCAATCCATTATTATTTTATTTCCTTAGTATCCTCCTGTGAGGGGCCTCAAAGAGTTTTTGAAACTCCAAATAAATTATGGCAACTAGCTCATCTTTAGCCACCATTTTGTTGACACCAACAAGGAATTCTAGAAGAGCAGAGGAACGATTTTCCTTTACACAGAAATACTGGCTTTAAAAAAAAAAAAAAAAAAGATTCTTAAATCAGACAAGTTCATGTTATTTAATTATTCTCAGTATGTAAAAACATTTCAAATATTTATTCAATGGTTTCTGTTTTTGTAAACAAAGACAAGATGGAAAAAAGTGTTCAAGCTCAAAAATGTAAATTTTAACACTTAGACACATTAAGTCATATAATAATATACAGAGAAACAACTGAATTCAGTTTATAAGCAAAACAACATACCTAGTCCTGTTCCCACTGAAATCAGTGACCCAATTCCCAGACTTTAATGGGGGATAAGAACAGATTCATATATATGCTGTCTCCCACAGTCCTTACAGAAGGACTATAGATTGGATTCTAATTCCGTAAACACAATACAGTTAAACATTTGTTCTAGTCAATACCAAAGTTATGGCAGATTTTATTTTAAATAAAATACCACAAAGAATAGAAAACCTCAACTGCATTTTGTGTGTGATGCTTGTATCTCATCCAGTATATTTCTGATGGATTCTACACAGACCTCTTCTCTGTGATGTTTCATGCAGGCCTGCTTCCATACTTCTTCAAAGTTTTGATCTGAAATGCTCACTCCAATGTTACGGAGAATTTGTGCAATCTGTAAAGTAATGTGTGATGGAATTAATTTTGGTCAGCGTTTGCTTTAATTAATATAGGGGCTGATCTTGCATCCATTATTCACATGAGGAATTTTAATTTGTCTAAGAGTGAATTTTGCCATTAATGAAGACTACAGGCCAAATCCTGGAGTGCTTAACCAAGCCAACTCCCATTAAAATTAATGTGAGTTTTATCTAAGGAAGGACTAAGGACTGCAAAATTTGGCCCTAAATGTATAAATTAGGTTAATGCAGTTTAAAGGTTCAGAAAGCAAGCACACAGAGTTCAGGAAATTTATACATTAAGGTTTCCAAGAATCCTAATAAAACCATGCTACTAATCCATTATCTTTTATTCTTTACATTTATCAACATAAATACTATATTAAAGTCTACATTTAACAAGGAAAACATGTCTTGAAAATGCTATGGGCCAGATCCTCAGGTGGTGTACATCAGCACAGCAAGGCTGATTTCAATGAAGCTACCCCAATTTACACCAGCTTTGAATCTAGCCCTACTTATATACAACAAGATTATTCCATTACACTGGTGTAAAACCAGAGGATCAAGCCCCTTAGTTTTTTTTGTTCTTTGTGAGTTTCTCACATACATATTTACTCTGTGTAACAGATTACATCAAGCTGCGGCGTTGTAGTACTTGCCTAACAGGTAGAGCAGAGCGTCGGTGGAATATTGCCATTCCATATACATTTGTTATTTTTCACTGCTTGTCTTTATTTTAGTATATTTTATTTTGTGCATGTTTCTTTCTTTCACATGATTTTTTTCCGATCTTTACTATTAATTCTGGGATTTCTCCCCTAACCTTTGTTCAGCCAAGAACTGGCTGCAAGGCAGCTGCACCAGACGGAGTTACTCCTTTATGGATATTGTTTTTCATTCCAGTGGCTTTTTGGTATACCCTCCACCACTTAGTGAGTGGTGGAGTTTCCAGTTTAGTTGCCAAACACCAAGCCTTTGTACTAGCTTGTGATGAGTTTGGACTAACAAAGACAATGATTTATGGCATAAGGTTTGTTGACTGCACCTCAAGTTTCAATAGGTAACACTGTGCTAGAAGCTGTGTACAAGCTCTGCTACCTAGGATCAACTCTATCAGATAAATGCGAAAAAAATATACCAACAGATATAAAATACTCACTTGACAAATTCACAAATCATCAAGGATCAGTTTATCTGACTCAGCTGTCACATTCACAGTCTCTTTTATGCATGTTTATTGTCCAAACTTAGGTCAAATCAACAAAAACACAGTTCCTCATCTCACCCTGGGATACAGCTCACAAGAGCTTTTCCTTCTTTACTTCTCAGGGATTTCTGCCTCCTGTCCCTGGGACTCTGGTAGTCCTAGTTCTCCCAGGCAGGCTCCCTGTTCCCAAGGAGCAGGCAGAGAGAGCCCTCTCTGCCTCTTTTCTGACTAGCTCTCATCGAGGCTCCCCCTCACCAAGTCTCACTCTCTCTTTAAGATCAGGTACCCCCTTTTAAAGCTCAAAGTATCACCCTGTGACACTCCACCCCCCCCCCCCCCCACAGCCCCATTACGGCCTTGCCCACTTCTAAGGAAAACCTTAAAAACCCAACCTTCCTCCAGGGCCCCCACCTCAAAGTGGACCCCAAACACCACCATACCAAAACAAAACCTATTTTACATACAACACTCCAGATAAAGTCATACAAATCCCTTCCCCGCTCCCCACAAGTCCTTAAAACAGTCCCTGCAGGAACACGTCTCTAACTCCAGGCCACTCAGGGTCCTCTGTAGTGTGGCCAGCCTTACAGTCCATACCCTCCTCCATCCATCCAAAATTCCACCTTACTTCAAGCTGCTTTTATGTTTCCCTCCAAAATTATTCCACTGCTCCTCGGACAACCCTTACATCCTAGTAGCCTTCCTCCCAGAGGCCCACCAGAGTTCCTCCATGTCATCCTCAATCACTGCCTTCTTCTTTCTCCTAGCTGCCAGGGTCATAGAGGGTTTTTTGCCTGGTGTCTTGCCTGAACCTCTATAAGCTGAAGGGGGTTGACAGCTATCCTCCCATCCCACATTATCACTGGAGGCAAAGTCTGCATCCCCCCTCAGGAGATCATTTAACCTCCATATTCATCTCAATCTTGCCCCAGCTTGTTTCTGTGATCATACTCTGCTCCTCCAGTTTTCTCACACCCCCTACTGCCTGGGTCAGATGAGTAACTAACTATAGGCCCCCCCTCCCTACCATTATTGCCACATCCACTTTCCCAATGGCCTCTGTATTGGTGCTGTGGGACACCCACTCCCTTTTTAGCTTCTTGCACATTTTACTACCACATCGGACTATTCTGGGTTTATCCAATTTTGGGGTCCCCTTCTTTTCTCTTGCTGCAACTTTTTCCCCTATGAGGGCAGTGCCTTTTAAATGTCCTGCTGTCCCATAGGCACAACCTACCAGCCCTGTCCTTGCTTTAGCATGAGGCAGAGTATCAGCCAGAGTCCCTACAGTATCTTTTGCATCTGCTGCGCAGAGTCACCCTTGCCATCATTGTTCCTGTAGGGGCAGGTCCTCTCAATGTGGCCTTCCCACCCACACGCATAGCTTGCTCTCAACTGGGACTCAAGCCTCCTGGCACATAAACATCTTTTCCTTGCCTGGTACCTGCCACTACTAAGAGTTTCCCTTTGCAGAATCTCCCATCATGTACTGCTGCTGCTTCTCTACTGTCTCCGCCCATCTCTGCATGTCCAGCGACATCTCCTTATGTCTCTTTTGATTCACCAGAATCTGCAGGAGGACTAGTTAGGTTTGCTGCTGTTGATTGGCCACTTCCCAGAACTGAAGCAGGAAGCCTGGAAGTTGCTGCTATTCCTCCATACACCAGTTAAAGAGGGTAAACATTCCCAGGGCTGAAGAGGACCTCATGGCCTTTTGGCTCCCTTTTTTCCCCCTCTTCCTTTAAAAAAAAAAAAAAAAAACCTCAGGACTGGCCTCACTCTCCCCTTGTATCAGGGCCCATTCAAATTGCCCGCATTCTCCACCATGTGTAACAAGGCAGGGCTTTTCCACAGCATGTGAAGGAGTCACTGCTATGCCCATAGTCTCTCTTATGCAGTTTTATTGACCAAACTTAAGTCAAATCAACAAAAAAACAATTCCTCAACTCACCTGGGCTATAGCTCCCAGTCATTTCCCCCCCTTTAGTTCTCAGGTTCCTTCTGCCTCCCCTCTCAGGCAACTCTGGTGGTCTTCCTGCTCCTGTTTCCCTGCCTCCCCACCCAGGAGATTGGCAGCTCTAACTCTCCAGGGATTCATATTCCCAGGGAACAGGCAGTGATAGCCCCATGCTACTCTCTCTGCCCCTTTCCTGATTGGCAGTCAGCCTGACTCACTCAACTACTCCCTCACCAGGTCTCTCTAAGCCCAGGTGCCCTCTTTTGAAGCTCAACAGGGGTCAGCTGAACCAATGGTCACAGGTGCATTGGCCCTGCTCACTCTTAAAGAGCCAGTGTCACCCTGTGACATCTTCCCATCTTGAAAACCATCCCAGGCACAAAATCTGCTCACCTACCCTTTACTGTAATGGTCATATTGAATAAGTGAATGACATCTTATTTGCCAGTCAAAATAAACTCATTCACTCTAAGGGCCTGATTTGTAGCCCAATGAAAAGACTCTCATTGACTCCAAAGGGCACTGGAACAGGCTCTGATCCAGGACAGCACTAAGCACGTGCTTAAGTCCCAGTGTGTTCAATAAAGTTAAACACATGCTTACGAGCTTTCCTGAACAGGAATCCTTTCATGAATTGGGGTGTAGTGAGAACAATTTTTCAGTATGATCTTAATCTATACTGTTTTATTGGTTAGTAATCCTGTGTCCGCTTTGATTTCTTGTAATGAAGGCTAGAATTGTGGGTCATATTGTGTAACTGACTATTAAGCAAACTCCTCATTGATTTCAATATGGCTTTTTGCTCAAAAACAGATGGCATGATACAGTCCCAGGTTTTTAAATTATAATTTCATTAGCCATTGCATGTTTGAGAAAAAATAAATTTCAATATCAAAATAAATTAAAAATTAAACAGAATTACTGAAATATGCAATGCACTGCATGAGTTCAGGATGATTTAATGCTCTATTGCTGTCTACTATGTTCTGCATAAACTGGATAGTCTATAATGGAGATTGACATTTCAGACTACATTATAACTTCAGAGAACAGTTTTGTCTAATGCATGATAAGTATAATGGGCTTATCAATGAAGCATAAATTCTATTTGCTGTTAGCTATATTCTGTGTACATGGATTTCCTGCTTCAGACAGATTATAAAATGTTAATATGCTCATGTGCATGTAATTCTGACAAGTCATCTTTTATATCTGAGGCCTCTAATTAGCAGTATACCTTACTGTAAAATACCTAACCATGATCCAAGTGCACTTTCAAGCATGACTGAATACTTTACATAACCTGGGCCGGGTTAACCTTTTGTGGGCCCTGGCACCAAACATATTTGTGGGCCCCCATGTAGACGTTGTGGGCTCCAAGTGTGGGCCTGGTGTGGCAGTGCCACTGGTGCCATAGTATACCTGGTACTGAATCTCAGAGACATTTTTCATTTTGATCACACACCTCTGCATGACTATATTCATTGCCATACACAGATCCCTCAGCCCCCAGTTTT
The DNA here is from genome assembly GCF_965152275.1 of Natator depressus. Classification (NCBI taxonomy): domain Eukaryota; kingdom Metazoa; phylum Chordata; order Testudines; family Cheloniidae; genus Natator; species Natator depressus. The sequence goes on along the minus strand of NC_134235.1, from coordinate 197,073,767 downwards.
TATCATTAAGCTGTATATCCATGTGGGTTTATCAGTATCCACAGTGAGCAGTAATTTCACAGTGATCAGGGGAAACTCCCCACAGATTTATCTCCTTCCTCATTCAGACCTTCTATAGCCATGAATCATAGAATATCAGGGTTAGAAGGGACCTCAGGAGGTCATCTAGTCCAACCCCCTGCTCAAAGCAGGGCCAATCCCCAACTAAATCATCCCAGCCAGGGCTTTGTCAAGCCTGATCTTAAAAACTTTTAAGGAAGGAGATTCCACCACCTCAATAGGTAATGGATTCCAGTGTTTCACCACCCTCCTAGTGAAAAAGTTTTTCCTAATATCCAACCTAAACCTCCCCCACTGCAACTTGAGACCATTACTCCTTGTTCTGTCATCTGCTACCACTGAGAACAGTCTAGAGCCATCCTCTTTGGAACCCCCTTTCAGGTAGTTGAAAACAGCTATCAAATCCCCCCTCATTCTTTTCTTCAATAGATTAACATCCCCAGTTCCCTCAACCTCTCCTCATAACTCATGTGTTCCAGTCCCCTAATCATTTTTGTTGCCCTCCGCTGTTTTCCAATTTTTCCACATCCTTCTTGTAGTGTGGGGCCCAAAACTGGACACAGTACTCCAGATGAGGCCTCACCAATGTCGAATAGAGGGGAACGATCACGTCCCTCAATCTGCTGGCAATGCCCCTACTTATACATCCCAAAATGCCATTGGCCTTCTTGGCAACAAGGGCACACTGTTGACTCATATCCAGCTTCTCGTCCACTGTAACCCTTAGGTCCTTTTCTGCAGAACTGCTGCCGAGCCATTCGGTCCCTAGTCTGTAGCAGTGCATGGGAGTCTTCCGTCCTAAGTGCAGGACTCTGCACTTGTCCTTGTTGAACCTCATCAGATTTCTTTTGGCCCAATCCTCTAATTTGTCTAGGTCCCTCTGTATGCTATCCCTTCCCTCCAGCATATCTACCACTCCTCCCAGTTTAGTGTCATCTGAAAACTTGCTGAGGGTGCAATCCACGCCATCCTTCAGATCGTTTATGAAGATACTGAACAAAACCAGCCCGAGGACCGACCCTTGGGGCACTCCACTTGATACCGGCTGCCAACTAGACATGGAGCCATTGATCACTACCCATTGAGCCCGACAATCTAGCCAGCTTTCTATCCACCTTATAGTCCATTCATCCAGCCCATACTTCTTTAACTTGCTGGCAAGAATACTGTGGGAGACCGTGTCAAAAGCTTTGCTAAAGTCATGGAACAACACGTCCACTGCTTTCCCCTCATCCACAGGGCCAGTTATCACATCATAGAAGGCGATTAGATTAGTCAGGCATGACTTGTCCTTGGTGAATCCATGCTGACTGTTCCTGATCACTTTCCTCTCCTCTAAGTGCTTCATGTCTCCAGTACTACCCTATGTCGCCAGTCACCGTATGTGGTTCTGGTCTCAGCTCAATAAAGTTTCACAGCCAACAGATCCCTGATCAATTCTGACAAATCCCTCCCTCAGCGCCCATCCTGCCATTTGAGCAAGCCACTTGCAAACACCATTTCCCCAAAGTGAGGACTTAGCCCCTGGGAACTGGAAGTCACCAGCCTTTCTCCGTTTGCTTCCTTCTACATGCTAGTCTACTACCTGGTCACCACCATCTGTCCCCATGCTTGTTTCCCTTCTACTTTGGGCATGCTCTCTAGCCAGCTGGGGCTATTCTCCCCCTGCAAGTCTCATCTGCTTCCTCTTTCCCTGCTCCCTTTGATATTCCTTTCTTACAGGTGACCTCTGTTCCTTGAGGTTAACTCCAATTTCTTTATCCACTTCTAGCTTAATGGCCCCCAGTAGTCACAGAGCCACCTGCAGCTTCTCTGGCTACAGCCCTGGGGCCAATTGCCAGAGATCAGCCTTAGACAGCTGCAGCTGCTAGCAAGGGAGGGGTGGCAATTCCAAGGCTGAGCATGCTTGAACCTTGCAATGGCAGAACTAGGGGTTCTAAATCCTCAGCACTGGCCCTGCAGACTCTGGAGTTAGGTGCTTCCCTCCTCTAGTCTAGGCCATGGCTTTAAGTACCTGAGATGCCCATCACCTGCAGCAGAGACCATCAATTCCCATGCACCCCTCAGCTTGCACATAATCGTGCAGAAAGTGCAGCCTGAATGATTTTGGAGGCTGGTGTGCCAGGAGGTTCCCATCCCTGAGCAGCTGCTCTGCAACAAACTCAGATGGCCCCCCTCCGCTGTGGGACCAGGACCCTATGAAGACAGTGGAGTTACCCTGTGTATAACCAGTTCTGTCCAAAGCCTGTTGAAGTAAGTGGGAGTCTTTTCATTGTCTTTAATGGGCTGCATATAGAAGCAAAGGACCCCCATTCTATATTGCACTGGTTTACTAGTATAACAGGAAGGTCTCACATTACCTAGTGAATAAGCAACACCTCCTACAGCACCTAACTTTTTCTGAGAGGCCTCCTGTCCAATTACTAAATGTAAACCTGAAAATATCAGGTCATATGGTTACAAAAGCCAGGCACTTCTGAATTCAGCAGGAATTTTGGATGTACACAGAACACAGACAGGACTGGTTCCCACGTGGTTACAGAACTGCAGTCAAGTGGAACAATTTTCAGCTTGTGTGATTGGAGGATCTCTGATCCATATTGTAAGACTGTCCTACATAAATGAGGAAAAGTTGAGGTACCCTTGTTATTCTTTTCTTCCACTCTTCATTTCTGTGGGGAATTTGCCAGTGCAATATCACTGTCTTCTTTTTAAACAAACAAAACTAAAAAAAAATGGCAATGGCTGTTGAAAATAGAAAATTCCAGTCCTAGTTAGCACTGGGAAGACCCCAGCATTTGTTGCTCAATGTTATCCTACTTTTTCTACAGCAAATTACATTGGATCAGTATATTTGATTTTGGAGAAATGAGGTAACAGCTTCCCAAATTGAGCTTGAGAACTCCTGAATTTTGAGGGTGTTTAAATCTGGAAGGCATGTGCAAGATTCCCTTTCTGAATATTGGATAAATCTGCAAAGGAAAAGTCAATTTCTGCTTCCATGGCTCAGAAGTGGAAATCTTCCTGAGTGCCTGGTACTGTATCTAAAGCTGCCCAGGTCCTCTAGTAGAGCCTCCCCTCACGTACTTTTCATTTTAACTTCTCCTGGTGGGGTCCACATACCTCCCGGGCTAGGCTTCAGATAGAGAGGTGCACTGTCCATTCATTCCACGCAGTTCCTTCTCTGAGGGCTGCCAGGCAAGGTCACACCACACACCCCTAATCCAGTCTGGGGAAGTCTTCTGACGGTGATATCTGGGCCAAAGCCTTCTAGTCCTTGGGCATATTTGTTCTCCATTCACAGTGCCACCCCCTTCTAGCAGCCAGCTCTCCATTCATAGCAAGCTGCGGCGCATGGGGTCTCAGCTTCCCCACCGCTTTCCTGTTGATAGCTGCTAAGGGAATGCTGGAAAATGTAGTTCCTTCCCTGCTCCAGGGCTGGCTCTCTAGGCAGGGAGCTGGCCAAGGAACTATAGCTCCCTGGGCCCCTTGGGTTCTCAGCTCCCACGCTGGATCCCTGCTGCTCTGAGGCTCCGCTTCTGCAGCGCTGCGAGAGGAGAGGAAGCGAGTGTTATGAGGCCCCTTCTGAGCTTGGGCCCGGCGCTATGGAGCCATTGATGCCATGGTAAATCCGGTTCAGTTATAATAAAATGACCAAGGGAGGGAAGGAGGTTGTCAAGTCCACTTTTTTTAATTTTAGATTTGAATTTTATGTTTTGAGTTAGTATTATCTTAGAACTTTAATAGGCATCTGTTTAAAGTAATAAAATCAGCTCTTAATTTTTAACATTGCTGGCATTAGAAAATACAAGAAAAGAAGTATTAGTAATAAAACAGCACCAGATATTATAGAAGGAATAATAGAAGATACACAAGTCATTGATAAATTAGATATACACACTGAGATGTTTAAGTGTGGGTGAGAGAAGGATGGGAGTCTTACCAGAATTAATGATTTTCTCTCATTTCTCATTGCCAGGACAAAAATGTAAATAAAAAATGTCTGAGTTTCTTCATACCCTTTGCATTAAATGTGAGGAATTCATTAAAAATGCTGAAACATGTTAATATATTTTCAAAAATAACCAGCCTATTCCAATCATTTGGTTTTATAAAACACATACAACATATCCTATCACAACAAGTTCCTGCCCCATTCCTCTGCAGGTGCAAGAGACCCAAAACACAGCTGAACTTACTTGCTTATTCAGTGGAACCCAACTGAATCTGCCACCTCTGTTTTCTCTTCTCCCTTTTTCCCCTATTACCCTCTTTCACCTAGACTGACAGCTGCAGATAGAAGCACCATGTTTGGTAGCAGAAGAGTTTACATCTTTATCCAGCTGCAGGGTGAATCTGAAGTGTTGACTGGACAATCTGAGTCCATTTCCCTCCATGGCCAGTGTGACGTTGGCAGACCAGGTACCAGCTCATGCCAAGCCCCCTCAGCCTCAACAGAACATTGGCCAATACATAGCTAGAAACATGTCTGGCTCACCTATGTGTTAATATTGTTAAAATAGAGGTTAAGTTAAGTTTAGTGTTTAGACTTTGTGAAATGCTTGTAGGATGCTGCATATAGTAATCTCACTTATAACATCTGTACCCCATGTTATAAGGTTATACTGAGTGTTTGCATTGTAAACCTCTGTAACTGTGTAACTCACCAAACATCAAATGTAAAATGCTGGCTTCCTTTAAAAGGGCTTAGGTTCTGCCCACCAAGAAGGCCCATTGAAGCCAAATGAGCTATTATGAAGCAACAAAGAACAAAGACTTTGTTAATTGAATTTCTCCTCCCCGCCCTACCACGAAGAACTCATCCATCAGCTTGAACTCCTGGAGGAAGGGAATAAAAATCCCCAACAAAAAGAAACTGAATCTTTATGCTGCTGCTGAGGGGCAAATATTTTTAAGCATAAGCAAGGGATCCCCAATTGCTTAGCTGGGTTAGCCGTAGAGGGCATACAGAGCTTGCATATTATAGCAGCTTCTATTACCTTTTGGAACCTAAGACTGTAATTCGTATGTGTATGTTTACCTGTTTTAACCTTGTAAATAATTCTCATTTCTTTTTTCTTAGTTAGTTAATTTATTATAGGATACAAGCATTGTCTTTGTTGTAAGATCTAAATGCAATTGACTTGGGGTAAGTGACTGGTCCTTTTGGACTGGGAGTAACCTGAGTATTGTGATTTTTGGTGTAAGGGACCATCTGTCACAAAGGCAAGCTTATATTGGTAGCAGGATAGATTGAGGTACCCAAGGGGACTGTCTGTAACTCCATGTTAAGGTTGTTACAGTGCTTCTGGAGTTCACACGTGATAAATGGTTGGTGAAATCTAAGCATAGAACTCACAACCAATTTGGACTATGTGCTCTGCTTCTTAACAGTCTGCCCTGAGGTTGGTGCGCACACTCTTGAGCTACTCCAGACGGCTTGACAGCCAGCTCCTTGTGCAAAGTGCCTCTATATCTGTTGCTGATGCCAATGTTCCTGTCAGTAAGTCTGCCACTGAGAGGTGTATTACCAAGTAGCAATTGAGAACACAGCTTATTAATGGTAGAAGGCCAAGAATTGCTCTTATTTATTCTTATTACTATTTACAGTGCAGTGCCTGTCCCCATGGCAGAATGCACAGGTAAAGGCAGACCCACCAAGCCCAAGCACCTTCAGGGAAACACTGCAAAAGGGCATTGCACTTCTCAGGAAGGCTTCCGGGAGATGGGTGTCATGCTCGGAGCTGCTCTTTTATTTCAATAGGTATGAGGCAACTAGGTGCCTGAATACCTTAAAAATTCTAGCCCTAAGCCTCTTTTCAAGCCTTCTCTTCCTTATCTGGCAACCACAAGACTAGATTGTTTTGGATACACAGGCTGTTCAGCTTTAGCCTGATTAAATCAGTTTTCGCCATATTTTGGCTTATTGTAAATCTGATCATTCCAAACACCAATTGTTCAATCTTCAGTCAGAGTCAGACAAGTATCATTTATTCTACTTATTGATTACTGTAATTATCTTTTTCCCCATCTGTCTTGGGTGCCCTTACTCTAATAGTTAGGGCTTGTCTACACTGGCACTTTACAGTGCTACAACTTTTTCACTCAGGGGTGTGAAACAATACCTCCCTGAGCACTGCAAGTTTCAGCACTGTAAAGTGCCAGTGTAGACGGTGCTCCCAGCGCTGGTGGCTATTCCCCTTGTGGAGGTGTTTTTTTGATAGCGCTAGGAGAGCTCTCTATGCTGCGACTAAACAGACATGTTAAAACACTGCTGTGGCCAGCGCTTTAAAGTTGCTAGTGAAGACATGCCCTTAGAGTGAAACCTGTAGCAAGGTTGTGCTGTTTGAATGTTAAGATATTTTTAAAAAAAAATTATGAAGAGCCCAATCTTATCACTGGCAGTCAATGAGAATTTTTCTAGAATGCAACTATAAGGACTTTATAATTACAGTTTTTCAAATTTCTTTTAGTATTCCATGTAGACTCATATAAAAAGTCAACAGCTGTTTTTAGACAAGATGCCCTAGAAAGCACTATTTTTGCTTATCTAAAAAGTCCAACAGCCAAGTGAAAAGTGCATATATATCTGAAATGCTTTTTCAGAATTTCAGAATTGCAGTCAAGACTATTAACAAACAATTAAGATAAACTATAAATAAAGGTGAGAGTACATGAACCAGATCTTCAGCTAGTATAAAAGTATAGCTCCATTGTGTTCTACCCCAGAAGTGACTTCATTGGTGCTATGATGATTTACACAAGCTGAGGATCTGGCCCAGTATCTGTAATTTAAGGGCAAAAAAACCTTTTTTTTTTTTTTTTTTTTTTTTTTTTTTTTGTAAAATAAGCATTACAAACCTAGGGAATTCAGAGTTAAGGTTAAACTTAAAGGTAAACAATGGACATGTACAGTTAAAGCACCCACAGCTTTAATTCTTCTCTGTACCACCAGTCTCTACTTTTCCTTTCTTACTTTTTTTTTTTTTTTTAACTTTAAATCTTACACAAATGCTTGCTCATGTGATGGATGCTTTGCCTTCTTCAGTGTGATATGGGTTATTTAGGATCAAGGACTTTCTTAAGGCTTTAAAAGAAGTTCTCAACTACATCTTTGTCTGTATGAAATTTTCTCCTCTCGTCCGCTTTGTAATCTTTTTATTATTCTTTTTTCAAAATGTTTTTTTAGAAGTCTGCATTGCATGACTGAAGAAATCAGAAATTTTTTGACATTCATAACTGATGCAGCAAGCCCAGAGGTGCCGAGACTATGAACTGCCAAGCCTAGAGGTGCGGGGTCTCAGCCCTGGCGAGCCCTAGCATAAATTAAGCAATGGACTTATATTTGTACATCTTATACAGCAGGGGTCGGCAACCTATGGCACGCGTGCCAAAGACGGCACACGAGCCAATTTTTAATGGCACACTGCTGTCTGCCGGGGACCCCGGCAGACAGCGGCGTGCCATTAAAAATCCGGCCCGGCCTGGCCCGCTCTTCTCCACCCCCCGCCCACCACTTTCTCCTTGCAGGGCAGGCAAGCTTCCCCCCGCCTCTTCCCCCAGCATACTGGGTTCCTGCCCCTCCTTCTCTCCCTCCCTGTGGCCAATCAGCTGACTGCCCTTGCTACGGAGCGGGAGAGGGAAAAGTGGAGCCGCAGTGTGCTCTCTGCTCCGGGGACCTTGGGGAAGAGGGTGGAATTGGCATAACCCCTCCAGCCCCCTGTAGTGAGCCGCTCAGGGCAGGGAGCTGGGAGGACCCCCACGACCCCAGCCCACACCCCCAGCCCTCTGCCCTGACCCCTGCACCCCCCTCACCCACCTCCAGCCCTCTGCCCTGACCCCTGTACCTCCCCACAACCCCAGCCTCTTGCCCTGACCCCTGCACCCCCCTCACACACACACAGCCCTCTGCCCTGAACCCTCCATATACCACAGCCCTCTGCCCTCACCCTTGCACCCCCCACACCCCAGCCCCGTGCTCTGACCCCTGCCACAGTCCCAGCCTCCTACTCTGACCCCTGCATCCCCCCACCACCCCAGCCCTGACTCCGGCACCCCCGCATACCCAGCCCCCCCTGCCCTGACTCCACCCCACACACATACCCAGCCCCCCCATGCCCTGACTCTTGCACCCTCCACATCCCCACCCCCACCCTGAGCACCAAACGGGAGCTCCTGCGCACGCACACACACACACACACACCACATTCCCACCTGCACCCCTCGCACCAAATGGGAGCTGCCCAGGTAAGAGCTCCACACCCAAACCTCCTGCCTCAACCCTGAGCCCCCTCCCTCATTCTAGCTCCTGGCCAGACCCTGCACCCCAACCCCCAGCCTGCTCCTTCACCCCCAGCCCTGTTCTCAGCGCACTCCCACCCTCATCTCAGTGCAGAGAGAGGAAGAGAATGGCTAGAACCAGGGAGAAGGTAGGTACCTAGTCTATGTGGACAGGGCCGAGACCCCAAACTGGAAGCAGGCTGAGTGGGGCCGGCAGCCGGGACCCTGGCTGGCAGGAGCCGGCGGACGGAACCCCAGACCGGCAGCGGGCTGAGCCGCTCAACCCACTGCTGGTCTGGGGTTCTGGCTGCTGGCCCCTTGCCAGCTGGGGTCCCGGCTGCAGGCCCCACTAAGCCCGCTGCTGGCCTAGGTGAACGGAAGCCCAGGCCAGCAGCGGGCTGGCGGTGTAAGATCAGCATCTTAATTTAATTGTAAATGACGCTTCTTAAACATTTTGAAAACCTTGTTTACATACGACAATAGTTTAGTTATATAATATAGAGACTTATAGAGAGAGACCTTCTAAAAAATGTTCAAATGTATTATTGGCATGCAAAACCTTAAATTAAAGTGAATAAATGAAGATTCAGCACACTATTTCTAAAAGGCTGCCGACCCCTGTTGCACAGTATATCTGACATCATTTATTTCATGTAAGTGCTATATTGTCATTATCTGAGCCTAGGAGGTTTCGTATATGTAAAGACACGGTGGTTAAAATTTTCAAAATCACCTACGTGACTTAGGACACTATATCACTTAGGAGGCTAAGTCACATGACTTCAGGTGGCTCTTAGGAGCTTAAATCACTTAAGCACTTTTGAAAATTTTGCCATATATTTGTATTAACTAATACTTGAAAAATTAGTGGATCATAGAAACTTAAGCTCCAGTTCAACAAACCATCTCTGTTCAACAAAGCACTTAAGCACATTTTAAGTGCTTTGATGACTAGCAACAGATTTATATACCTGCTTATGTGCTTTGTTGAACTGGAGCCTTAATGAAGAATGTTGAATAATTACCTTCTTTATGCTATTGGTCTAATAAGAAATGTGAAAAGTACATATTTTTCATTGGACAGTGTATGGCTGTAAAGGAAGTTGGCACTTCTTCAAGAACCATATGATTAAGATTAAGGGATTTTAGTGTATGTGGTCCCAGATTAGTTTAAACTGATATGAAAAGATAAATTACGTCATTCATATTTTTTTCCGGATGGATCGTCAAGGCACAGAGTTAAGGTTATTTTATCTCTATATTTGGCACTGGTATGACCACTGCTGGAATACTGTGTCCAGTTCTGGTGCCCACAGTCCAAGGATGTTGATAAATTGGAAAGGGTTCAGAAAAAAGCCATGGGAATGATTAAAGGATTAAAAAGCCTGGGTTACAACGATAGACTCAAGAAGTTCCATCTATTTAGCTTAACAAAGAGAAGGTTAAGGGGTGACTTGATTGTAATCTACAAATACCTACATGGGGAACAAATATTTAATAATGGGCTCTTCAGTCTAGCAGAGAAAGGCATAACGTGATCCAATGGCTGGAAGTTGAAGTTAGACAAATTCAGACCGGAAGTAAGGTGTAAATTTTTAACAGTGAGAGTAATTAATCCTTGGAACGCTTTCCCAAGGATCATGGTGGATTCTCCATCACAGAAATTCTTAAAATCAAGACTGGATATTTTTCTAAAAGACATGCTCTAGGAATAATTTTCAGGAAGTTCTGTGGCCCGTGTTACACATGGCATCCGACTAGATGATCAAAATTGACCCTTCTGGCCTTGGAATCTATGAAAGGCTGTATGAGTGCCTTAGCAGTGCATTTCTTTGCCTTCACATGTTTGGATCTCTTAAGATTAACTTCTGAATTTCCTGGGTTCATAATGCTTGTTTCCGTGATAATTAAAACATTCTTATAATTTTTTCATCCTTAAATTATTGGTATGTACTGTTAAAAACCATATCAATTTAACCTAATATTCTGTCTGTGAATATTAATATTGGGCACTTGTAAAATGCCAAATATTTCATCCCCAGATCTCAGTGCTTTACAACTCATTATTAACCCCATTTTACAGATAGGGAAACTGAGGTACAGAAAGGTTACATGACTCGCCAAATTACACGAGTCAATCATAAATCTGGGAATTTAACCCAGGTCTTCTGACTTTCGGAGTGGTGCCCTATCTGCTTGATCACATAACCTCCCAGACCCATTCTGCAGGTGTACCAGAGGTATCTAGAGAGAATCTTCAGAAGCAATGTACAGTACCTCTGCCTTTGATCTTGTCTTAAAAAAATCTCTTTCATATACTCCTTTCTCGCTGAAGACAGATGGACATAATAATGCATAAGCATTGGCTTCATCACCATAATTAGTTCTGTCACTGATGCGGCGAATATGAGGGGCAGGAATGTCTGAACGAATGGTTGGAATGCCATATAATGGGTAACCTGTGGGGGAAAAAAATCAATACATAACATAAAGAAATGACAGAACTATGTTTGCAGCAGTTGCTCACACAGAAATAGCAGCTGTGTCATATAGTATTCCCCCAAACTAGGGAAGGGTGAACTACTTTGGATAAAATAAGAACTCACCTGAAATTCTGCCTGAAACTCAAGTCAAATCTTTTTTTATGGGGTTTTAAAAAAGAGATTTAATTTTCCTCCAACCCAGTTTTTACATGCTTCTACACTTCATAGTTTCAGCTATAACCAGAAGCATAAGTATTTAAATACTGTAAGGAAGGTTATTGTAGCTTTATTTCCAACCAAGCGGATTTTATTAGAAATATCATAAAAAAACTGTTTCTCCTGAGACTTCCAGTATAATTTCTAGACCAAAGAGTTTTGATTAACATCCAAACTTTTGAGTGCTTATCCAAAATGAACCTCCAAACCTTAATCTTAAGCATATGAATCAAATTTGGTTTAATACTGTTGGATAAATTAGATTTAGGTAGTGGACTATTCTATGTAATTAGCACATTTGCCAATACTTTCTAAAATTGCTTCTGATTTTGTCTTCACTAGCATTCACTGTACTTACAAGTTGCAGGGAGACCTCCTACAGTTGCATTGTACTGAGAAGAAGTTGTGCGATAATCAGCAAACACACAATCTGTTGGTCTTGTAAGAGTTTTTGGTGTCTTTTCTGCAGTTCCAGGTTCCTTTGGTACAAGATCTTCATCTTTCAACAATGATCCATCATTTGTTTTTATTTCTGCATCTTCAGGTAGGAAAGGCTCAGAACCATCTGGCTTTTTCCCTATAAAATGTGAAGGTTATAAAATAGCCAAAATTATTAGATGCACACAACACAGTAAATATTTTAAGTAGTAAAAACAGTGACTTAAATCTACATTATTATTGAGTAGAAAATATTTAATATATAGATTACACATTTTCAAATGGTTCTGAGAGATTTTTAATCTCTCCTGCTTTATGGGATACATTTGCATAGCAAAATAAACTCTTCAAAAAATAAAAAGCCCTACTGTTCTGACTGAGATTTGCACCTGATAGGCTCTAATATTAACCCAGCTTTAAAAAGTGCTTATGATAAAATCAGAATCCCTGGACTTTTACAATCTCCAGTGTATCACTTCAAGGAAAAATAAAAACAAAACTTTCTCCAAGGATTTCTCCAGGTTGGAAGGAGGAGGGGAAGGAGAGAGAGGGAGATAAAAATATAATCTTTGGTGCAACCCGCTTAAATAATAAAGTGCACATATATGAAAAAGGAAAAAACAACAACCGTTACTTCTCACGTCTGACAGATTAAAATTAAGTTATTGTAATTTACCTTGATATAGCACAATGAGGCAGTGGTGGTCATGGAACTATTCTCTTCTATAGAGGTTCTTATACTGTGTTCATCATCATAGTTTCTGAGCACCATCCAATAAAGCATTAAGCAACATGACTACACATTTCTCACATATTATTTGTTCTCTCATGCTGCGTATGGCTCCCTGATTCTTTGCTCCAGCACAGCTTAGAACAGTGGTTCTCAACCAGGGGTATGTGTACATATGGGGGTACACAGAGGTCTTTGGGGAGTACATCAACTCATCTAGATATTTGTTTTACAACAGGCTACATAAAAAGCACTAGCAAAGTCAGTACAAACTAAAATTTCATACAATGACTTGTTTATACTGCTCTATATACTATACACTGAAATGTAAGTACAATATTTATATTCCCATTAATTTATTTTATAACTATATGGTGAAAATGAGCAATTTTTCAGTAATAGTGTGGCTGTGACACTGTTGTATTTTTAAGTGAGGTGAGATTTGTGGGTACACAAGACAAATCAGACTCCTGAAAAGGGTACTGTAGTCTGGAAAGGCTGAGAGCCACAGGCTTAGAGCCATATGAGGGCAGCTGAAGTGCATTGTATAGGACACTCTGACTGCTTCCACACCACCACTCTCTTTCTGTCCCTGTGTTGACCAGAGACATCAAAGTGGAAGATGATGAGCCATCTACACTGTACTATGCCAACTGGGGAACTCCCAAGTAGACGCTTGTGGGAAGTCCCAGGTTTAAAATGGAGCCAGTGGCGCCATGGAGCCAGGCCCATGCTCAGAAGGGGCCCTGTTCTGCTCTGCTTGCACTGTGCCCTGAGACCCCACCAGCCTGCTGGCTCCCCCCAACCCTGCCCACCACTTGCTCCTCTTGGCCTGCCGGCCAGCCGAGAACTCCTCTCCACCCCCTGGCCGGACCCCAGTGCATCTCTGGCTCTGGGCAGTCTCTGCTTCCCACCCCCTGTGGAGCCCCACCTGTCTCCCCATAGCTGAGCCGCCTGGGGCTGGTGTAGAAGCCTGGCCACTCTTTGTCGGTTTGGGGTGAGGGGGAACAGTGGTGGGGAGGGGGTGGGCTTGGCTGGGCCCCTCCAGGCAAGCGGGTCCTGAGGGAGCCCAGCCAGGGCAGGCCCTGGCCTGGCTGATCGTGCCACTCCTGAGGGGCTGGAGCGATTTCCCCACCCTGGGACCAGCCCTGGCTGCACTGCCGGCTCAGCCCGACAGACACAGTCACCTCCCAGTAGGGCCGGTGAGTGTGACCAGGAGGCAAAGCGTGGGGGAGTGGGTCTCTGGGGGACCCTGGGCGGGGGGACGCTGGGCTGTGAGGGGGTAGGGAAGATGTGTGTGTTGGAGCACTAGGGAGTGGGGGGGGGGGTCTGTGTGGGGTGCTGGGCAGTTGTGGTGGGGCTGTGTGCAGGGGGGGGCGCTGTGCATTTGTGGAAGAGGTCTTGGGGGGGCACTGGGCATAGCGGGTCTGTGGTGCTCTGGCCATAGGGAGTTGCGGGGTTGTTCGTGTTGAAGGGGGGCTGTGTAGCACAACATGGGCCTGCCCCCGAGGGGAAGGGGCACGCTGGCAGCACAGGGCAGGGTGGGCCACTGTGCGTCTGACAACTGTAAATAGTTTGTAAATAGTGCCCTTGCACTGGGCTGGGTGGAGCAGGGCCTCCCCTGTCATGCCATGTCCCTGGCTGGTCCCTCGCTCTGGGGACTGACCTCCCTGAGCCATGCTCCATTGCCTCCATAGGGGTCCACAAACGGTTAATCTGGCCCTGCTTGTGGGTAGTTTGTGCTCTTTTTAGTCTGCTCGGGTAATATAAACGGAGCTGAATGGATCAGAGAATCTAATATCTAAAGGACACATTGCCAGCTATCATAATTTCAAAACATGAAATTGTAGCAAGAGGTCACTGTTCAAATGGAAATATTACAGATGAATCCAGGTTTTTGCTAGCAAATGTAAACTTTTAACATTTTTCTTTAGCCATTTCCTTTTTGTTTTCCAATTTAACCCCCTTCCAAACTCTAGCAAATGGGGTTGGTAATTCCTAGTGGGGAATCCATTCATCCAGAACACAGATCAGAGGAGCCTCTTTGTAGCCATGCTCCACAATGTACTGGGGGCCTGGAAGCACTGTGTGGGCTTCCATATTCTACTCCTCCTGTGCAGTATGTGTTCTGCTTCAGCCAGGGCCTTTTCCAGTGGCTGAGGAACAGACAGGATTATCCCCTAAGTGCTTTCTAGTACTAAATCACATACCTTTTGTAATTATGTTTTTTTCAAATTCTTCAACAGACATTTTGTCTTTCCAGTTAAGAAAGTTTACAAACTCCAAATAGTCAATCAGACCATCTTTATCCAAATCACAGTAATCAAATAAAGCATCCAGGAGTTCCTCATCTAGATCGATATTTAGCTGAAAACAAGACTTCCTCAGTTCTTCTTTGTCTATCCTCCCATCTCCGTTCTGTGACAAATAACACACAACAGTTATAATCACAAACACTGCATAAGGGGTGTTCAAATATGGCCCATGGTCCAGAAACAGACAATAGGTCATAAATATGTAGCCAATCATATAATTTAAGAATATTCAAATTGAATCTTGGAATCACAGACATGTATGATTGGGGAGGGACCACAAGAGGTGATCAAGTTGAACGCCTTGTGCTGAGGTAGGACTGATAAAAACCTAGACCACCCAAGACAAGTGTTTGTCCAACCTGTTCTTATAAACCTCCAGTGATGGGGATTCCACAACCTCTCTTGGAAGCCTATACCAGAACTTAACTACCCTCAAAGTTAGTTTTTGCTAATATCTAACTTAAATCTACCTTGCTGCAGATTAAGCCCATTACTTCGTGTCCTACCTTCAGTGGACTTGGAAAACAATCAATCACCATCCTCTTTATAACAGCCCTTAACATATTTGAAGACTGTCATCAGGTCCCCTCTCAGTCTTCTCTTCCTCAGACTAAACATGCCAAGTTTTTTTAACCTGTCTTTACAGGTCAGGCTTCCTAAGCCTTTTATCATTTTTGTTCTTTTCCTCTCAACTCTCTCCAGTTTATCCACATCATGCCCAAAGACAGAATCCAAAAATCCAGAGCAGTTTGGTAATTCACAACCTGAATTCACACGCATCAATGAAATAACTTTTTACTTAGATAATAAGGTAACTTGAAATTAAGAGCTAATGTCAATGTAACAGTGTACTGTGACAAGATGACAGTCTAATAATAAATGCTAAGGCAAAGATAAGATTTGGCATGCACAAGTTTACACCGCAGCAGAGCCACCATAATATTTCCATTGCAGGGGAGCTAGCCCCTCCTGCCCCACCCTAGTTCTGCCGCCTGCACCACTCTACACATTTTGTTCAATTCTACAATATTATACAGCTCTCCTTCTGCACACACCCATTCACCAAACTACTCTGCCCCTCCCAACACTGTTAGTTGTGAATGGTTGTTGTAGCAGCTAGGTATGCTGGCAGATGGTAGTTTGGGAAAGTGGTTGCTGGAAGGCTGGTATCCTTAGCTGAGACAGAGTGTGACACATGGCTAGAAAGGGTTAAATATCCTGCAAAATAAATAACCTTCAAAATCAAAAGACGTGGGGAGATAATGTTTGTGTTTTTGTGTATTTACATATATATGAGTCGGGTCAACAATGTAACCAATGGTCCCTGTCTATGCTATATTCTGATAGTTCAGAGATCAAACGAACATCCTAGCATTTAAATGAATTTTAAACATGGGATATCTCTGTATTCATCTCTCTTTGAAATGTACTGTGAATGGTGAAGGAACAAGCAAATTGGCTTATGTTAATTCGTAAGCTAAGTACCGGTGATGGACCTCCTTCAAAGTCATCCTAATTACCTTTTGTTCCCTGAGGAACTCCAATTTGTCAAAGAGAACATAACATAGTATAAAAAGTTTTAGAGTAGCAGCCGTGTTAGTCTGTATCCGCAAAAAGAAAAGGAGGACTTGTGACCCCTTAGAGACTAACAAATTCATTCATCGGAACAAAGTGAGCTGTAGCTCACGAAAGCTTATGCTCAAATAAATTTGTTAGTCTCTAAGGTGCCACAAGTCCTCCTTTTCTTTTTATTGTATAAAAGATCCCTTGGGTCCTGATTTTGTCATCTCAGATCTGCTTACGCTTCATTGGGGGAAGTTTGAGTTGCAAGATTGAAGTCCCAGATATGCTGGTACTCCCTGAATATGATATTTGGACATTAGACTATAACCTATGAACTATTTCTGAAAGAACTCGTTGCAACTACAAAGCTCACCATCTCTGCTATGAATATGAATCTCAATGAATTGAACACGTCTGTATGTATAATGATCTTTTAACCATATTCTCTCTCTCTTTTGTTTTTTAATAAATATTAGTTTAGTTAATAAGAATTGGCTGTAGCGTGTATTTGGGTATGATCTGAAATATTCAATAACCTGGGAGGTAATGTCTGATCCTTTGGGATTGGTAGAACCTTTTCTTTTATATGATGAAATAAGATTTTCAGGAATCTTCATCTTATCTGATTTAGGTACCTGGACGGAGGCCTGAGGCTGGATCACTTTAAGGGAACTGTGTTGTTTGGACTTCTGAGTAACAAGTGAGGTAATAAAGAAGCTATTTTATGCTGGCTTTGTAAATCTACGTATTGGAATATCCACCAGCTTTTGGGGGATTGTCTGCCCCATTCTTTGCAGTTCACCCTAATTGAGTGATCTTAGCTGGCCCCCCTGGGACCCCAGTCGCACAGAGTTATGGTTGTGATGTGTGATTCATGGTGTATGGTAGTTTTATTAGTAGTAAGGTGTGGACCTGTGGGTGCAGGAGCAGAGAGTAGGTACTGTTAGGTGACTTAACTTTTCATTTCCTCACTCTTGTGGTTTTGTGTAAGGTATGTTATATGAGCAGCAACCTTAATTAAGTTTGTGTGTATTCATTTTCTCTGGTTTTTTGGTTTTTTTTTTTTTTTCAAATCGAAAGTCGGGGTAGGTTAGGTACTTTGCTTGGGAGTGCTTGGGTGTTGGTAGAAGCATAGCTGATGCTGGTGAAGTGGAGGCAATGTTTTCCAGTGAATACAGCACTGGACTGAGAAGTAGGAGACCTAGGTTTTATTCCTGGCGCTACCACTGGCCTGCTGCAACACCTTGGCAAGTCACTTTGCTGCTCTGTGCCTCTGTTTCTCCAACTTTGAAATAGGAATAATGATCCTTACCTCATTTGTAAAGTGCTTTGAAATCTACTGACAAAAAGTGATATAGGAATTATTATCATCCTTTTTAGATTTTCTGTATATAAAATCTTTATGTCCTCAGCTGCATGTGAAATATTATGTGAGCAGCTGCATATAAAACCTTCTCCATTGTAGAATAAAATCTGCCAGAAAAGTGTAGCTGTTGCCAGAGATGTGTCCTATGTAGAAGATATTATGTTAAAAATAGAGACAATTTTGCCAATGCATAAGATTTTATGTTAGTTGCCTGAAGTTTTTCTTTATGATGAATAATGACAAAAATTGTTGATCCTCAAAAATTATTTTAACTACCCATTGTATAAGATTTACTGAAAATTCAGCTTTATAGTATGTTTGTGTGTTATATAATATTATTTTAAAGATATATAACAACAAAAAAGTGAGATTTCCCCAGATAAATTACAGCCAGAGCCAATTTCAAACAGATTCTATTAAAAACGTCTGAAAAGAAACAAAAAAAATTACACAGAAAATTCAAAGGGCATAAAACTAATATGAAAGCTTCATCTTTCTGTATATGAAAGCTTCATCTTTCATATACAGAAAGATCACCTACAAGTACAGAAAAACAGAAATGTATGCTCTATTTTAATCCCGTTTCAGAATGCAACCTCAACTTTAGAGTTGCAAACAACACTTCTGCAATAAAACCTACAAACCATGCCACACCCTTGCGTATAGAGTACATAGTAGAAAGGTTTGTCTCTCATGTTGTCCTATCATATTTTCAACTTATATTTGATTTTCATTACTATTCTATATACACTCATGGACATATCCATAACCTTGGAAAGTTAATATGTATCACACACACACATTATGCACACAAATTATGTGTATGTAAATTTGTATTCTCTCAGAACACTGACCTTGTCATAATGCCTGAATGCTTCTAGTAATGTGCCAAAATTGTGGTAGTTAGCTTTCTTCAAATTCTGTCGAATTGCAGTGAAGACAGCTCTCTCTCTGTCTTTACCACGGAGGAACTCACTCGGAACCTTATTGTGAAGAAGATCACCAACTCCTACAAAATAAATAAACTCCTGTTAAGTTACACATTTACAGTAAGCTAAATTTTTCAAAAATGGATTCTAATTTTGGGGGCCTCTTCTGATGTATGCTCAACTTGAGACTCCAAGGGCCTGATTTTCAGCGTTGCTGAGCACCCACAACTCTGTTTGACCCATCTAATTGCAAATGGGAAGACAGCTGGCCCTCAAGATGCTCTCCTTATTTACATGTGGTCCATGCCATGAAAAGGTTTGTATATTCCTGAGCTAGACTCTCACAACTCTATCTAGAACCTCCAAAAACCTCCTAAAAAAGAGATGAGAGTTAATAGAAAGTTAAGTTAATAGATTCAGGAGAAGTTGCACAAATGGGGAACACAAATTGCCAGTGTCAAGGGACTTGTACTATGGATGCCCTATCTCTAGCCCATTCTGTTCCAAAGAGGCAAAAATATTTTTAAGAACTAAGGAAAATTGAACACAGTATTCCAGATGAGGATGTACCATTAATTTTTATAATTGCATCATAATATTTTCTGTATTATTCTCCATCCCATTCCTTAGGCATCCTAGAATTTGTTTGCTTTCTTGACCACTGCTGAACATGGAGCACAGGTCTTCAATGAGCTGTCCACAGTGATACTCAAGTCATTTTCCTAAGTTGATAAAGAAATTTAGAATCCATAATGTATGAGTTGTTCAAATTATCCCTCCAAATATCCATTACTTTCCATTTGCCAAGACTGAATTTCATTGGCCATGGTATTGCCCTGTAACTTAGCTTGTTTAGGTCCCTCTGAAGTTCCTTACAATACAAACACACTACAAACACTTATGCACTTGACTTCAGTGGACTACTCAAGGTAGTAAAGTTAAGCTTGTGATTAAGTGTTTGCAAAACTGGGGCCAATATTCTCTGTCCTTGACTATTCTAAATAATTGTATGTTGTTTGAAAATGTTGCCACCTCAATGCTTCCCCCCCCTTTTCCAGATCTTTAATAAATATATTAAAACAACACCAGTTTTAGTATGGAATTTTGAAGCACCTTGCTGTTAACTTTTTGCCATGACAAAAATTGTTTTCTCTCTCTTAGCCATTTTCTGATCCATGACAATACCTTGCCCCTCACACCATGACAACTTAGTTTCTTTAGTATACTCTTTTGAGGGACTTTGCCAAAGGCCTTTTGAAAATCCAAATAAATTATGTTAATCAGTTCTCCTTTTTTTCACTGTTTTATTAACATGTTCAAAGAATTCTAATACATTAGTGAGGCACAATTTTCCTTTGCAGAAGCTGCATAAAATTATCATTTTCAACCAATTACCAGGTACAGAAGTAAAGCTTATAGGTCTGTAAGCTGTTGAATAATCTTTAGCACCCCTTTAAATTACAATATGACATTTGCTAACCTCCACTTCTCCAGCAGAATAGCTGCTTTTAATGAGAGTGCATATTTTTGCTAGCAGTTTAGAAACTCATTCTTTATTTTCTTCAGCATTCTTAAATGTATACCATCTGGGGCTTGTTGCTTTTCAATTTACCTGTCTCATCCAGCACCTCTTCCTTTGACCCCTCAAATACTAATAATACCTCATATTTATTACCAGAAAAAAAGCAGGTCCAAGGTAGGAATCTTCCCTACATCTTCTGGGGTGGAGACTGATGAACAGAAATCCATTACTTTTAAGTAATGTCTTATTTTTCTTAGTTGCTTCCTTAATTGCTCCATGGATGATCCAAAGGATAAAACGGTTATTTACATTCTCATAACAGTTGTTCTTCGAGATGTGCTGTTCATGTCCATTCCACATTAGGTGTGTGTGCGCCGCGTGCACTAGTGCCGGAAACTTTTTCCCTTAGTGGCTCCCGTCGGGCTGGCGGGGCACCCCGAGTGGCGCCACTGCACCGTGCATATATACCCTCGCCGGCCCGACCCCCTCCAGTTCTTTCTTGCCTGCGACTCCGACAGAGGGGTAGGAGGGTGGATGGTGGAATGGATGTGAACAACGCATCTCGAAGAACAACAGTTACGAGAAAGTAAGTAACCGTTTTTTCTTCTTCAAGTGCTTGTTCACGTCCATTCCACATTAGGTGAATCACAAGCTTACCTCTGGAGGAGGGTAGAAGCCATGGAACAACTGCTCAGAGGACTGCTCTGCCAACAGCCACGTCCTCTCTGGCCTGCTGGCTGACCGCATAGTGGGTCGTGAAGGTGTGCACCGAGGACCAGGTGGCTGCTCTGCAGATCTCCTGGATCGGGACCTGTGCCAGCAACGCCATGGAAGTCGCTTGCGCCCTGGTCGAGTGGGCCGTGACTGCCAGGGCTGGAACACCTGCGAGCTCATAGCACGCTCGGATGCAGCTTGTAATCCAAGACGAAATCCGCTGCGCCGACACTGGGAGGCCTTTCATCCTCTCGGCTACAGCCACAAACAGCCATGCGGATTTGCGAAAGGGCTTGGTGCGCTCCAGATAGAACGCCAGCGCTCGACGCACATGGAGGGCGTGCAAGGTGACTTGGGTCTGTATGGGGTTTCGGGAAGAACACTGGCAGACAAATGTCCTGGCCCAAATGGAATTGGGAGACCAACTTAGGGAGGAACTTGGGGTGCGGCCAGAGCTGCACCTTGTCCTTGTGAAATACTGTATACAGTGGCTCAGAGGTGAGGGCCCTCAGTTCAGACACCCTTCTGGCCGAGGTAATGGCAACCAGAAATGCCACCCTCCAGGAAAGAGAGAACAGGAAGCAAGGGGCTCGAAAGGGGGTCCCATGAGTTTAGAGAGGACCAGGTTAAGGTTCCATGGAGGGACTGGGGGGCGGGAGTACGGAAACACCCTCTCTAACCCTTTAAGGAACCATCCCACCATTGGGTGGGAAAACACTGGGCCCCCCAAGAACCCCGGATGGAAGACGGAGATGGCCAACAGGTGTACTCTGAGTGAGGACGGGGCTAGCCCTTGCTGCTTGAGGTGCAGGAGGTACTCCAAGATGGCCTGCACCAGGGCCTGGCACAGCTGCACCTGTTGGGGTTCACACCAACACGAGAACCTTTTCCACTTGGCCATATAGGTCGCCCTGGTAGAAGGCTTTCTACTGCCAAGCAGAATCTGCTGCACGGGAAGGGAGCACTGGCTTTCCAGGGCGTTTAGCTACAGAGCCTCCACGCCGTCAGGTGCAGTGACTGTAGGTCAGGGGGGAGAAGCCGCCCACTATCCTGCATAATGAGGTCCTGTTGTAGGGGCAGGACTACTGGTGCCTCCACCGACAATTCTGGGAGCGATGTGTACCAGTGCTGGCAGGCCCAGGCTGGGGCGATGAGGATCACCGCTGCCCTGTCCCTGCACACCTTGAGTAGGACCT
This sequence comes from Natator depressus, assembly GCF_965152275.1. Classification (NCBI taxonomy): domain Eukaryota; kingdom Metazoa; phylum Chordata; order Testudines; family Cheloniidae; genus Natator; species Natator depressus. The sequence continues at coordinate 197,051,955 of NC_134235.1, read as the reverse complement.
TGTGCACGAAGGAGAGAGGGGGGAAGGCATACATCAAGCCCCCTCTCCACGGGATCGCAAACGCGTCTGCAAGTGAGCCCGGGCTGCGGCCCTGGAACGAGCAGAACCGCGGGCACTGGGTGTTGGCCGTGGTGGCAAACAGGTCTACCCAGGGAAACCCCCACCTGTGGAAGAGCGAAAGCACGACGTCCGCCCTGAGCGTCCACTCGTGCATGCGGTACGACCTGCTGAGGGAGTCCACCAGCTCGTTTCGTATCCCCGGGAGATAGGACGCCTCGAGGTGAATTGCGTGGGCTATGCAAAGTTCCCAGAGGAAGAGAGCCTCGCGACAGAGTGGCGAGGAATGAGCCCCACGCTGTTTGTTTATCTAAAACATGGCAGTAGTGTTGTCTGTCAGAACTGTCACGCTGTGACCTCTCAGAGTGGCATGAAAGGTCTGGCAGGTAAGACAAACTGTCCCGAGCTCCTTCACATTCATATGGAGCGACCGCTCTGCTCCGGACCACAACCCCTGCGTCATGAGGTCCCCCAGGTGAGCCTGCCATCCATGGTCTGACGCGTCCGTCACCAGCGTCAGGTCCAGTTGTGGGGCAGCAAAGGGGATGCCTTCGCAAACCACAGGCTGGGACTGCCACCACAGCAGGGAGTCCAGCACGTCCCTTGGGGCTGCCATGACCAAGTCCAGGGGGTCCCTGCCTCGGTGGTACACCTGAGCGAGCCATGCCTGCAGAGTCCTGAGTCTCAGTCTGGCATGCCTGACCACGTGCGTGCATGCTGCCATGTGGCCCAGCAGCCACAGGCAGCACCTGGCTGTTGTCGTTGGAAACTGGCACAGGGAGGCCACCGCTTGCTGGATCGCCCAGAAAAGGGATACTGGAAGGTTTTCCCTGGCCTGTACCGCGTCCAGGACCGCCCCTATGAATTCCACTTTCTGCATGGGCGAGAGTGGACTTGGGGACGTTGACCAGGAGTCCCAGCTTGTAGAACAATCTCAGGGCCACCTCTACATGGCCCCACACTTCCGCCTCGGATCGGCCCACCAGGTGCCCAGAGAGACCATGCGGAACTGGGTCTTGACCAGGAACTTGTTGAGCCCACGCAGGTCTAGGATGGGGCGAAGGCCCCCTCTGGCCTTGGGGATGAGGAATTACCGGGAGTAGAACCCCTTCCCCCTTAGGCTGTGTGGCACCACCTCTACCGCCCCCCCGCCTCTAGCAGCGAGCGGACTTCCTTCTCTAGGAGATGCTCGTGAGAGGGGTCCCTGAAGAGGGACAGGGAATGGGAGTGGGAGGGGGGTGGGAAATGCAGCGAGTACCCGTTTTGCACCTTGCGTAGGACCCAGCGGTCTGACATAATGGTGGACCACGCACGGGAGAAACGGGACAGGCGGTTCAGGAAACAAAGGGATGGATCCAGTGACTGGTCTGGTACGCTGTCCTCGAGCATAAAAGCCTAGCTTAGTGCCTGGCTGGGGTTTGTGCTGGTCTTGGTTCTGGCCCGGCGCATTATTGTTACTATTGTTGTTACGCTGTCGCCTGTTATCCCTGCCTCACCTACAGTAAGGTTCATGCCTATGGCGAGGCTAGTACTGGTATTGAGGGGGAGGCTGGGGCTTAAAGGGCTTCCTCTGGGTCGCCAGGGTGTGCATACCCAGTGACTTAAGTGTAGCTCGCGAGTCCTTGAGGCTGTGCAGCCTCATGTCTGTCTGGTCCGAGAAGAGCCTGGACCCTTCGAAGGGGAGGTTCTGGAGTATATTCTGGACATTGGGCAGCAGGCCTGACTCCTGGAGCAACGCTGAGCGCCTCATGAGCACCCCTGACGCGATTGTTCTAGCCGCTGGGTCTGCCAGATCCAGGGAGGCTTGGAGAGAGGTCTTGGCTACTGCCTTGCCCTCATCCACCAGGGCTGTGAACTCCTGATGGGAACCTTGCAGGAGGTTGTCAAACTTCCCCACCGCCGCCCAGGAGTTGAAATTGTGCCTGTTGAGGATGGCCTGCTGGTTCGCAATCCTCAACTGAAGGTCCCCAGATGAGTACACCTTTCTGCCAAAAAGGTCCAGGTGTTTCGCCTCCTTGGCCTTAGGGGCTGGGGCCTGCTGTCCATGGCGCTCCCTTTCGTTTAGCACTGAGACCACTAGGGAGCATGGACTCAGGTGGCAGATCAGGAACTCATAGCCCTTAGATGGGGCAAAGTATTTATGCTCCACTCCTTTGGCCGTTTGAGTGCTGGAGGCCAGGGTCTGCCATATGGTCTTATAGTTGAACTGAATGGTCTTAATAAGTGGGAGCGCTATTCTGGATGGACCTTTGGGGCTCAAAATGTCCACCATGTGGTCCTCCTGCTCAACCGTCTCCTCGGCCTGCAACCCCAATTTCTGGGCTACCCTGTGCAGCAACTCTTGGTGGGCTCTATGGTCTATTGGTGGAGGGCCAGACACCTCTGTACCCGCCATCGTCTCATCCGGGGATGACGAGGAGGTTAGCTGCTGCTTGACCCCTCTGGCTGGTCCTCCTGGTCCCCTTCTCCTGTGGGAGGGGCCTCTGGCTCGGGCCAGGGTGGGAGTCCATGGGACGGCACCGGACTCGGTGCCAGTCTCTCCGGTTTATCCTGGGGGGATGCTGGAGGCCTGGATACTGTAGCCTCTGGCACTGTCTGGCATCTGTGCGGGGACCAGGACCGCTGCACCGAGTAACTTGCCCTGGATGGGGCCCTTTGGTGCTCCTGATAGTCCCAGGGGATCCAGAAGGGCCAATGGCCTGGCGGCCACCATTGGGGTTGCCAACCCACCTGAGGGTCCCTGTTGTCCGGGCCCCGGTGCGGGTAGCTATAGCGGCTGGAGTCAGTGCTGGACTGTGGCGACGCTGATCGCGAAGGCCACGGCGGTGCCAATGATCTGCGCCGGCGGGAGGACGAGCAGCTCCTGGCTGAGCGGGAGTGGGAGCAGTACAGGTATCCCCGGGACCGGGATCTGGACCGGGACCGGTGCCGGCGTTCCCTGGACCAGGACCATCTGTGGGAGTCCTCTGGCAAGGGCCGTCTCAACTCCTCCCAGTGCTGGTCTCTGGGTGGTGCCGGAGAACTGAGTGCCCTTTCCTGTGCTTCCTCGCGCCGACCCACTCCCGGTGCCACGATCTCCTTCTGGGCTGCTGGCAACTGTGAGTCCGCGGAGTCGGAGCTCGACCAGGACCAACTCCGGGAGCGGTGCCAGGACGGTGTCCTCGAGCGGCACACTATTGCCGGCTTCCCCTCGACGGCACCCGAGGCAAGGCCATACAGGAGGGGGCTCGCCGCCGACAGTCTGATGAGGTCCTTTGCAGCCTCAAAGGTGCCAGGCGTGGAGGGCTGATCTGTTATGCCCTCGAGCCCATCGTCCCCACTGAGCTCACTTAGGTCTGGGCTCAGTGGGGCTTGTGCTGCCGGGACCACTGGTGTCAGCGCTGGTACCGTGGCCTTCCCGCTCTTATCGGCACTCGGAGCCTTGGGAGGCGCCGGCCTCCTGTGCAGGGAATGACCGCGCCTTCCTTTCAGCTGTGCTGGGGGCTGCACCGGGGAGGACAAGCGGTGCTGGGGCCTAGTCTGGCGCTCTGGGGCCGACAGTTTACGGTGCTTAGCCGGTGCCAGGTCTCTTGATCGCTCCGGGCACTACGCACTGAGGAAGCCAGAGCCGGCATCAGGCGCTCCGGGCCCAGTGGCTGCAATGCGGCCTCCATCAACAGCTGCTTTATACGAAAGTCTCTCTTTCCTGTTCTTGGCTTAAACGCCTTGCAAATCCTACACCGTTCAGTTTGATGTCCGTCCCCCAGGCAACATAGACACGAGTCGTGGGGGTCACTAACTAGCATACGTTTGCAGCACGTGGTGCAAGCCTTGAAGCCGTGGGCCTGTGGCATGCCCCACAGCCCGGGGCGGGTGCTGGAAGCCTGCAAGCACCTATTCACTTTAGCGTCCACAATAAAGTTATGTTAACTAACTGATAACAGCTACTCTGAAGGCTAACGGACTGCTCTTCTATGAGAGAGAAAGAGAGTGAGAGAGGTTGTTCCAACGCGGCTACGGATGGTAAGAAGGAACTGGAGGGGGTCGGGCTGGCGGGGGTATATATGCACGGCGCAGTAGCGCCACTCGGGGGGCCCCACCGGCCCGACGGGAGCCGCTAAGGGAAAAAGTTTCTGACGCTTGTGCACACAGCGCATGCACACCTAATGTGGAATGGACATGAACACGCACTCGAAGAAGAACCACCAATTCTTTTGCTAGCTGCCTATTTCTGGAACATTTAAAGAATGTTTTGATGTTTGTTTTAACGCATTCAGCTATTTGCTTGTCAAATCCTCCTAATTTCCTTCTTACATATAAGTTGTAGCTCATGCTCCTTTTTGTTGGTTTCACTTGGGCTGGATTTCCATTTTCTGAAGGATGTCTATTTGTGTTGAGCAACCTTTTGAAGCTTGTCATTTAGTCATACCTTCTGTTTTACTGGTTTCCTTTCTCCTTCCCTTTTGTTCACAGTGAGGTATGCATGCTTTCTGAGACTATTATTGTTTATTTAAGTAGCATCCATCTCAAATCTAAGGATTCACTTCTGACTCTAGGGCCTTTTTCATTAATACCTGAAATCTCTTTCTAAAATGTAGCGTCACTAAGCTAGGCCTTTCTCAAGGTAGTTTTTTAACTGTGTAAAAGCACTTAGAAAATCACTGCATTACAGAGCTTGTAGTCATCACTTCAAAATAATCCTACTAACTAAATAAGATTTTAAACAGGCCACTAGTATATTTACCAAACTCATCAGGACGAAGAAACATTCCAAATGTATGGTCTGGTGGAACGTTCATAGTTTCTGCTATGCTGTCAATGAGAAGAAGTGTGCTAGTTAAGTGTGTTATTACTGACCAAAATGCATGCTACATTCTAATTGTGAAAAATTAATCTATCATCTCTCTACCCATACTATAATCAAAGAATAAAGAAAGCTCCATTCAGCAGACTTCCCCTGAAACTTGTTCACTGGTACTTTTTTACATGAATCAAAGCTGCCACTACTGATGATTCCTTTCTTTTACAAACCCTGTTTTAGTGTAAAATACCAACTGTCAAAAATACTGTATAGCAGACTTCTAATGTCTTTGAATTCGATGTTTATATTTTCTGAGGGAAAAAATCTTGTGACCCAAACAAGTTATTTTTCTATTTATCGGACAAAAGAAATGCAAGTGTAAAGTCTCTTTTTAGTGTATCTGTCAAATAACACTTTATATCTATGGTGAATCTGATCTCTAGTCAAAATAACACCTACAATTAAACAGTTATAAACTAGAGAAAGGATATTCATCACGTGACAGATAAGATTTTTGAAAGTTTTCTGATTTTTGCAGTTCTGTGCCTACAACAACAGAAGCCAAAGCAACATCCATCTGGAAAATTTGACCCTATTTTATTAACTAAAGCCAACATTTATTGATGATACTAAATATTTATTTGTTTAGGATTATTTAACATAAATAGCTGCTTCAACATATTCCTTCAAAATGTAAAAACAAATCAATATTCTTCTTTAACTCTTAGTTTAATAGCTATATATTTACTATATGAACCACAAATCTCCATCATAAACAAGAAAGGCACCTATGTTCCCCTTCCACACACAGGAGCACAATAATCAACAGCCCCAAGGTTTTTGATGTGTAGCTATTTGGCTGCATTCTCACTCTCTCACCTTTTCTGCATTACTGATGGGATGTGGATAGGATAAGAGGAGGGTCTACAAAAACAAGTGGAGACTGAGAATTCCTGGTGCCAACCCTGCAAAATCCCAGGCAGCTGCATGGAGAGTTTTTCAGGCTCCTCCAGAAATAACAACACAGCTGGCTCCGGCCATGCTGCCATTAGCTGAATGTTCAAGCGATCCATTCTGTAACCCCTACAATGGGGCTTGGAGAGTTTAAGGGTAGTTGGTGGTGCTTGAAGCACCACCAACTCAGTGGATTTTAATTCCTGCTAGAGGAGAACATGCTGCTAAACAATTTGCCCTCAACTCCTCCATTGCCTGGCCACACAACCTTTTCCCATGCAGACAATCAGCTGGGTTTTCTATGGAGGGAAAATGGGAATATTGGTGATGCAAACATATAATCAAAACTAGTGTCAGTGGAGGTACTAACAGTTAACTCACCTTCCCATCCCTCTCTCTACAGACTAGGAATGCCAGTTCCCTCAAACTTTGAAAGCTCAGGCAAGGCTGCAGAAGCCAGACATGTCAGACACCACCACACATAGGAAGTGGCACACACTAATCTGCAATACATTTATTTTTAAGATACACATTTAGGCCCCAATTCAGCAAAACACGAAAGCCTATGTTTAAAGTTAAGTGAATGTTTCAGGGCCTTATTTTCTCAAATTAGGGCCTGAATCAGGGCCTAAATTTCTTAAAAGTCCCTTAAAAAGAGGGATGGTAAATTTCTGTACAGCATTGTTCAAATGTGCTCCAAACGAGATGGATTTAGGCCTTCTTAGATTAATATTGTATATATTCTATACAGAAAAAAGAGAGAGTGCTTTTTGCAGTTACGGACACCTATTTACTTTTTCAATTCAGTGAAAAATCATTGATCATTTAAAGTGAAATTCACTCTTCTCTCCTCTTCCTCCCATGTTCAAATCCCAATTAACCTGGCTTTTTGTGGAGAATTTTGGGATTTGGGGAGGGATGGACTCCAGCTCCCAACCTATCAACAGACGGCAAGGCTGTAATGCAGCCCCCCAGCGACCATTATTAAAGCCTAATGGATGAAATAAAAGCTGCATTCCTATAAATGCAAATCTTTTAGCCCTATCCTAGGTCCTCCACCAATAACTCCTCTCCATACCGGTTTCTTTAGGGCTGGTGAAAAGCCCCCCTCTCCAGCATATGGGGGTCAGTGGCACCCATGCCCAGCCACACCACCAGTTTTCCCTAGCCCCACAATGGGACAATATAGGGCTTGAGAATGCTGAGGGCCTTGCACAGGGTCTGGATAATTACATCCTTGGAAAATATCTCTTCACTTACGGATCAAGGACTTTTCCAAGCTGAGGCTGAAATTTTTCCTTGAAATCATCACTTCTTTTGGACACTATTTTTGCTGCTTTCTTTCTACAAAATTGGAAAATAATTGTCAGATATGGTTGCTAAATGATGTCATTATAATTTGAAGGAAACAGAAATAAGAAATAAGAAAGCACTCCAACCTACAAGCTTCCTGTTTTGAAAACAAAGATTTATTTGGTTTGTATTTAGAAACCTAATTTTAATGTATATTTTCATAGTGCTTTTCCCCAACTTTTAAAATATATTAACATTTAGAATTAATTTGCAAATAGGAGAGCAGCAGGAGCATCCGTAACATGTCTCATTTGCCCTTCCAAAATCTCACACTGGCATAAATCAGTTATTTGTGCACCTAAATGAAAATCTTTCTCCGCAGGCTACAAAACAAGAGCATAGCTGCTCAGCATCCTCTACTACTCATCATACTAGTTGGAGAAGACACTAGGGTCACAGAACCGTCCCCTCCACAAAAGAGTAGAAGCCGATATACGGGTAGGCACAATTTCTTAGCTATAATGAATTTCCAGGAAAAAAATAAAGGAATTTTGGGTGTGATTCATTGCAGATGTAAAACTACATTCAATCATAAAGGCCTGGCTTGGCAAATCAGGCCCACAATCTATTACTATCCATTGTAACTTACAATTGGAGATTGTAAAGCCAGCGTAAAGATTTGGATACATTTCGTCCATCATTAAAGTGAGGTGTTTCTTTTCCATAAACATGATATTTGTTGAATGTTGATGGCTCATATTTCCTGTTTATTGCTTCCCCTGTGGAAACAAATGTTTTCCGTTACTCTGTGTGAAATACATTCACTGGGAAAATATACTGGAATAAATACTTTACCTCCTGCAATTCTATGAAGAAAGAAAAAAAAATCTTTGAAATTCTGATTTCATCTGGTTTATTGCACCTCTCTGCAATCTGCTTTTGAAAGAACCTCATTTGACACTTTCAGGAAAACATTTTCCACTGCTTGTTTTACATTAAAAGTTTCATCTGGCTGCATTACAGCATACAAGTTCTATATAATCTGTCATCATTGATGGGGATAGTTGAAATTTATTGTTTTTAAAAGTGTATACATTCCATCTGAATGGGACAGATTCTCTCTTGTGCTGTTGACTTTTTATGCTGCTCTGGTGGTGTAGAGAGGTTGTAAAGGGGATGGAAACAGATCTCAGTGAATACTTCCAGCAGCAAAGTGGTACTAGAATGGCTCTCTGCTATCCCCATCACAACCTCCAACATAGGGGTAAACAGAGTCCCATTACAAACCAGCACAGTTTAAAGCTGGCCCCTGGCTGGAGCCAGAATATGGGAGGTGCATATGTGTCTTAAAGGAAATAGAGAATCTTGCTTTGCACTTTTATCTCGCTCCACCTCCCTACATATGTCACTTATCTTCTTAGACAGCAAGCTCTTTGTGGCAGTGCTTGTGCCTTCTTATATGTTTGGCCAGCATATACGAATATGTGGATGCCAGTGGAATACAAAACATTTATTTATTCTACCTTCTTTATACACAGGTATATTGAAGCTCAGAGCATAAATCACAGAATTGAGAAGAGAACCCAGATGTCCTGACTCCTAATCTCCTTTTCTAAGCTCTAATACTTGCTCTTTATCATTCAAAATTAAAGAAGCTACAGTTTTACAAATCTATTTTGTTGTCTTATTTGTACATTATATTAGTATTTACATGATAGAATCCCCTTCCAAAAAAATGATTTTTTAAAAGTACTGTAACTTTTTTGCTTCATATTAATTTATATCTGAATGAATAAATACAGTATGTTATGTACTGTAAAGCATCAAAAAGCTATAACTAGCTTTATACATATTTAGACTTTTTGTATTACTGATCACCAGCCCTTGATCTTACTCACCTACATTGTAATCATTGTGTGTCACAACATACAATTCATGTCCTTCTTTTGCTTCATTATCCACTTCCTCAAAGGTTTTTGGTGGATTTATAACCTCTCCACCAGGTGTATCTGCAAAGTGAACAAATACTAATCAATATGGTAATAAAATCTTTCTTAAAAATTCAATATGCAGGAAAAGTCTTATTTTAACAGTATCTTACTGGAAGATACCACTTAATACTTTGGCAATATAATATTTACTATCTAAGTTTTAGTCAGGCAGCTTTCCATGAACACAGCCATGATGAAATGGGATGGGGGAGAGCTGCAGGGGGCTGAGATGGGACTTCAAGGTCCTAGGCCTCTATATCAGAGGTTCTCAAACTGTGGTCTGCGGACTACCGGTGGTCCGCGAGCTCCATTCAGATAATTCCCTCTATGGTGCGTGCCTGGGCAGTCGCACATGAGAGAATGAAGGGCCACCCACCTAATTAGTGGAGCCGCACAGGTGTGGCTCCACTAGTTAGGTGGCTGGACCCTGGCGAAGATGCACATGTAAGGTGACGTGGTGGCCTTGCGGGGAATAGGAGGAAGGGGGCAGTGGGGTGAGAAGAGCGGGTGGGGGGAATTTGGGACGTGCAGGACTGCGGCGGCCAGAGAAAGAGGTGACTTTCCTCAGCTCCAGGGCTGCGGCTGATGGAGAGAGACAGCCCTCCTTCCTAGCGTCAGCTCTGTGGCTGTTGTAGCAGGGGAGAGACCCCCCTCCTTCCTAGCCCCAGCTCAGGGGCTGGTGCGGCGGGGGAGAGAGGGAGAGACCTCCCCTCCTTACCAGCCCCAGCTTGGAGGCTGCTGCGGCGGTGGGAGAGAGAGCACATCCATCGCATTAGAAAGGTAAGACTCCTGATATTAAAATATGAGGTGTGTGATTTTATTTGTACAACAAAAAAAGTTTATTATTATGTTTTTTTTTTATATAGTGCTTTTATCCAAAGCGCTTTACAGTAGTTAGCTAACGGTACAAACAACATTTGGAAAGATCATTAAGTGGTCCACCGAGACCCTCAGCAATTTTCAAGTGGTCCACAAAAGAAAAGTTTAAGAACCACTCCTCTGTATGATCAACCCTGGCCTCTAGTGGATCCCCTGAAATCTGCACCAATCTCAGAAAATCAGCAAGTTTAGGGGGGGACAGAAATCCTTCCTGTGTTTTCTTGATGTTTGAGTATTTTAGTTAATACATTTTTATTACTTATATGCTCTTTTTTGTAATTAGCAGTTGTGATTAGTATTTCTTTTCTATTCTAAACAGGAATTGTTTTAAATAATAATGCTTATTATTTATGTAACTTCCTGAATCCCATGTTAAATGATAAATTACCATGTATTCAACAACAATACATTTTAACACGAAGTGTGTTACCTCTGATGATTGTTGTTCCAAAAGTGGTGGTAGTCACATCCATGCTTTTAGGTAACATTGAAGTCTGATCATGTGACCTCCCCAGGGGCGCTTGGCGATTTCTTAAATACAGAGCTTCTTTTCTTTCTTCAAATTTTTGTTGAAACCGAGTTTTTCGAGGTGGATTTGTCAAGAAGCCAGCCTGAAGGAATCGCACATAGTATGAGTGGCAGAGACACAGCAAAATCTCTCTAATTCAGAATAAAAAAATAGTTGTCTCTGCCCACTTCTCGGCAAAGATTTAATAGTAGGAGTGCTTTAATGGCATTACTTTCACCAAATATACTATAAAACACTAGTACACTGACCTACTTGTACACTTACTGACACTTAGCATCAGCAATTAATGCCAAGCTACAGGTTAGATAGATTTTTTGATACAGAATTCTATTTTTACATGCGTGTTCTTTCACTTGTTCATTTGCAAAATTCACAGAATTTTGCCCTTAGTTTCTAAAATGTAATATCACAAATATTATTTCTGAAATTATGTGTACACCTTGAATACAATAGGATATCAAAAGTATCACTTTTAGTTAGCAAAGACCAAAAGCAAGAAAAGAAAATTAGCTAATTTGACAGTGCTCCTGAACAGTGAGTGCTGTTCTGAGGTATTAAGTCAGTTCACTAACATGATCAATATTTTATCTCTGAAACCAGTCAGGGAGAAAGTAGTAAAAATATTGTGCGGGGGGAGGGTGTGTTAAAGAACTAGAAATTGGAATGAATAATGAAGCTTGCTACTGTAAAATGTAATTCAATAAAAATTTCTAGTTTTTAAATGTCTTTCTATTTATTTCACAATTAAAATTCCTTTGATTAACTTCAGAATTCAGACAACCCACTGTAATACTGAAAAGTCACAGCATAGCACACTTAGCATCCCCTTAAGGCTAAGCAAATAATAAATACATAGATAACAATAATATTAATTGTAGGGGGGTTTGGAGGGAGCAAGAGGGTTGAACAACTGAAAGGTATGGGTGGGTAGATTGTGCCGCTGAGTGAGAGACTTGTCTCTATTCTTTATATGGGGATTGAGGTGTTGGTCATAGATATATGTTAGCAGCTGAGAGGATGTTTAGAGCATTTGTCATTAGGAATGTGTACCCTCTCATACACCAGCTATATACACTCAGTTATGGCTGGGCAGAACCAAGTTATAGATCAATACACGCTATTTGGGACTATTTTTAAACACACAAAAAATTCAGATTCTTACACTCAGTGAAGACTGGGAGCTAATGCCATGTGTCAAATGAACTGCAATATCAGGATCGTTTGCTCTGCCATAGAATATTCTTTCAGCACCAGGAGCTGGACTTGTAGAATTGAGAAACTTTCTCACAACAGGTGGTGTTATAGGCTGTAAGACAACGGAAAAACAATTTTACAGGAAACAGTGACTTATTAGCTTTTTCCTTGTTCCTCCCATTAGAGACATGCTTGTCATCAGAAGAGTATGTCAGCTAATCTGTTCCATGGTATTTTCCTGTACATCCCACCACCATCCTCTTCACCTGCAGGATCATCAACCAAAAGCACAGTTTTTTCAAAGGGAAGAATGATCTCCATCAAGAGGAGTAATCTTATCTCTGTAAGCAATAAAGCACAGTACCCTAACCTGTTTATAACACAGTTTGGTCCTAGTCCACACAGGCAAGACCAAATCACATTATACCATGGATGGAAAAGGTGTTTAAACATGGTGGATTTTATAGAGTAGAAATGTGCACAGTGTTTTGTGAGGGCATCAGCTGGTCTCGGGACACAATTTATTGAACTACATGGAAAATCATTTAAGTTCTTGCATTTCAAGAAAAGAAGAGATGGACAAAAATCTCTTACGCCTGATTCTCCTCTTGGTTACGCTGCTATATATCAGAAGTAACATCAGTTGATTTACACTGGTTTAAAACAGGTATAAGTGAGGCCTTATTCACACTTGAAATTATTTTCCCCTGTTGTTACTAGCAGTTCAGTTCTACCAATGGTGGCAGCTACTATGGCTGTCACTATTCCTATCTTTTATTTGTAGCTCTGAGCTGGGCTACATGACACCCGTGTTAAAATTAACAGGGGCTGCAGAACCTTCTCTGTGCTAGGGCTGCCAATATTGTTAACGCCAGGCCAGCTGAGCCAGTTTTAGCAAGAGTAGGAAATTGTTACATAAAACCCCTAGTGTAGACCGTCTGAGAGGAGAATCAAGCTAAACAGTGGGCAGAGACTTAATTTGTTTATTGTATTTATGTCTCAATGTCTCTGCTAGGAGATGTGATGTACTGTCCCAACACACACTAGTACACTCACCCTCGGAAAAACTTCAGTCAGACAACTGGCAGCTGTATCTCCAATTGGGATCAGTTTTCCTGCCTAAATAATGAAAACAAAAAATAATGCAGAGACCACAGCACATATCAGCAGTAGGGGCTGGCCAGCAGGATCAGCATTTTAAACCTTGCAGGGAATTTTGCCTGGTCCTGCCTTAGCGACATTATGACAAAACCTTATTTTAATAAAGGGGGGGGGACAGAAATAAAATGAATATACAAACCCAGCCTCTCTGCCCCAGGAACTATCACTCACCAGGAGTCCCCCTCACAGACCCCAGAGTCCCCAAAATTTGAGCCGAGCTCTGGCTCGAGGGACAGCAGTGAGCAGCACCCGCCGGGTCACCCTGAGAAACCCCGGGGTGCTGGAGAGTGGGGGGAGGGTTATAGATTAACTACCGGGAGAAGGGGTGGACAAGGAGACACAGAATAGGTTGGAATATGAACAAGAGGCTGCTAGGCAGCTCTCCAACACCACTTTCTACAAGCTATTACCTTCTGATCCCATTGAGGGTTACCAAAAGAAACTACACCATTTGCTCAAGAAACTCCCTGAAAAAGCACAAGAACAAATCCACACAGACACATCCCTGGAACCCCGACCAGAGGTATTCTATCTGCTACCCAAGATCCATAAACCTGGAAATCCTGGACGCCCCATCATCTCAGGCATTGGCACCCTGACAGCAGGATTGTCTGGCTATGTAGATAGACTCCCTCCTCAGGCCCTACGCTACCAGCACTCCCAGCTATCTTCGAGACACCACTGACTTCCTGAGGAAACTACAATCCATCGGTGATCTTCCTGAAAACACCATCCTGGCCACTATGGATGTAGAAGCCCTCTACACCAACATTCCGCACAAAGATGGACTACAAGCCTTCAGGAACAGTAACCCCGACAATGTCACGGCAAAGTTGGTGGCTGAACTTTTTGACTTTGTCCTCACCCATAACTATTTCACATTTGGGGACAATGTATACCTTCAAATCAGCGGCACTGCTATGGGTACCCGCATGGCCCCACAGTATGCCAACATTTTTATGGCTGACTTAGAACAACGCTTCCTCAGCTCTCGTCCCCTAATGCCCCTACTCTACTTGAGCTACATTGATGACATCTTCATCATCTGGACCCATGGAAAAGAAGCCCTTGAGGAATTCCACCATGATTTCAACAATTTACATCCCACCAGCAACCTCAACCTGGACCAGTCCACACAAGAGATCCACTTCCTGGACACTATGGTGCTAATAAGCGATGGTCTTACCACCCTATACCGGAAACCTACTGACCGCTATTCCTACCTACATGCCTCCAGCTTTCATCCAGACCACACCACACGATCCATTGTCTACAGCCAAGCTCTATGATACAACCGCATTTGCTCCAACCCCTCAGACAGAAACAAACACCTACAAGATCTCTATCAAGCATTCTTACAGCTACAATACCCACCTCTTGAAGTGAAGAAACAGATTGACAGAGCCAGACGAGTACACAGAAGTCACCTACTACAGGACAGGCCGAACGAAGAAAATAACAGAACGCCACTAGCCATCACCTTCAGCCTCCAACTAAAACCTCTCCAACGCATCATCAAGGATCTACAACTTATCCTGAAGGACGACCCATTACTCTCATAGATCTTGGGAGACAGGCCAGTCCTTGCTTACAGACAGCCCCCCAACCTGAAGCAAATACTCACCAGCAACCACACACCACACAACAGAACCACTAACCCAGGAACCTATCCTTGCAACAAAGCCCGTTGCCAACTGTGCCCACATATCTATTCAGGGGACACCATCACAGAGCCTAATAACATCAGCCACACTATCAGAGGCTCGTTCACCTGCACATCCACCAATGTGATATATGCCATCGTGTGCCAGCAATGCCCCTCTGCCATGTACATTGGGCAAACCGGACAGTCTCTACGTAAAAGAATAAATGGACACAAATCAGACGTCAAGAATTATAACATTCAAAATCCAGTCGGAGAACACTTCAATCTCTTTGGTCACTCGATTACAGACCTAAAAGTGGCAATTCTTCAACAAAAAAACTTCAAAAACAGACTCCAACGAGAGACTGCTGAATTGGAATTAATTTGCAAACTGGATACAATTAACTTAGGCTTGAATAAAGACTGGGAGTGGATGGGTCATTACACAAAGTAAAACTATTTCCCCATGTTTATTTCTCCCCCCCTCCTCAGACGTTCTTATCAACTGCTGGAAATGGCCCACCTTGATTATCACTACAAAATCCCCCCCCCCCCCCCGCTGGTAATAGCTCACCTTACCTGATCACTCTCCTTACAGCGTGTATGGTAACACCCATTGTGTCATGTTCTCTGTGTATATAAATCTCCCCACTGTATTTTCCACTGAATGCATCCGATGAAGTGAGCTGTAGCCCACTAAAGCTTATGCTCAAATAAATTGGTTAGTCTCTAAGGTGCCACAAGTCCTCCTTTTGTTTTTTGCGGATACAGACTAACACGGCTGCTACTCTGACAGACAGGGACAGAAGGACGGACACACAGAGAGCGCCCAGTGGCAGAGGGACACACGGACACAGACGGACAGATGGAGAAAGGCAGGGAGACAGGAAGACACAGACAGACACAGGGACACACGGACTCGGGGGACACACACGGGCCGACACATGGACGCAGACAGATGGACACAGAGGGACACACGGACAGAGAAAGCGGGACACGAAGACACAGACAGACACAGGGAGAGGGCCACAGAGGGACTCACTGTTGGCAGCTCGGGAAACCTGTCAAAGAACCGCCCCCGGTACACGGGCCGCAGCTCCCCGACCATGGCGGCGCCGGGCCGGGCAGGCTGAGCGGCGGCGGCTGCGGCGGCCCCGGCGGGATGTTTACTCCGGTTACCTGGTAACGCGCTCGGCCCAACACCGCCCCCTGCAGGAAGCGGGCGGCACCAGCCCCCTGTGAGCGCACTGGGGCCACCGCCCACTTCGGCACTGCCCCCTCCCCCCCACGGGCACCGCCCCCTGCGGCACCGCCCCCTTAGCACTTTCCCCGCCCCCCACGAGCACTGCCCCCTTCGGCACCGCCCCCGTCCCCCACCCTCCGCAGGCACTTCCCCATTCGGCACCGCTCCCGCCTTCGGCATCCGCCCAGCGCCCTGACCACTCCTGCCCTCTACCCGCATCCCCCGCGGCGCCCAAACCCCTTCGCCCTCTACCCCATCCCCCGCAGCGCCCGATCCCTCTGCTCCCATGTCCCGCAGGACCCCGATCCCTCCGCCCACATCCCCCGCAGCTCCCTGACTCCATCTGCCCTCTGCCCACATCTCCTGAGGTGCCCCATCTACCCTCGGCCCACATCCCCCACAGCATCCTGACCCCATCTACCCTCTGTCCCCATCGCCTGTGGCATCCTGACCCCATCCGCCCTCTGCCCACATCCCCCACAGCACCCTGACCACCATCTGTCCAATGCCCGCATCCCCCGCAGTGCCCTGACCACATTAACCGTCTGCCCACATCCCCTATAGCACCCTGAGCCCCATCAACCCTCTCCCAGCATCCCCTATAGCACCCTGAGCCCCATCAACCCTCTCCTAGCATCCTCTATAGCACCCTGGCTGCTCTCCCCCCCTTCAACCTGGGGAAATGTAAGTTGATTGGGAAGATGGAGAGAGACTTTGGGTTTTGTGCTGGGTGGTGTTGCTGACTTGTGATATACAGGAGGTTAGACTAAATGATCTGGTGCCTTAAACTCTGTGACATAAGTGAGGGAATAATTCCACAAAATGAAAACTCACATTATGTCCTTCATTTGGAGGATCAATGTTTTCTGTTTCTGTGTTAGGAGGCTGAGGGAGAGTGGAGTCCTGGAAAGACAGGCACAGGTTTGAAGGACTTGGACTGCCTTGGACTGGAGCTTTAGGTTGCACCATTTCTCTCTGATACCACCCTGGAAAATAGGGGTGACTGATGGCATTTCCAAATCATCTGTGCAAACACATTAGAAGAGGAGGGCTCTAATGTGATCTGATAAACTATTAGTCTAATAACTTTTCTTGGTATAGAAAGGTTTCAATAAGGATGAAGAAACATTTATTTACAGAAAAGATGTCATAATAGTTTTTCTGTTTAAGTGTATATATATCTTACTCTTCCTTTTTATTTTGCCCATGATGCTAGAAATACTAATAAACCTTTCTTTTTAATTAGTCCCCCAAACCTTGTGACTTTTATTATAATTATAAGGCATAATAACTGTCAAGGGATCTAGTTTCTTTCTCTCCCTGATAACACTTCCGTTACATCTCATGTAAAGGGAACAGGGAAACAACCCAATGCCCTGAGTAACTTCAACAAACTATGGATTTGGTGGCAACATAAACAAAACTTAAAATGACATTCTAGAGTTAATGCCAAGTATTTGTTGAGTCAAATTAACTTCAGTGGGAGTTTGTCTCCTGCAGTAGAAAATTGGACCCTACATAGGGTGACCAGATAGCCAGTGTGAAAAATCAGGACAGGGAGTGGAGGATAATAGGAGACTATATAAGACAAAGCCCCGAATATTGGGACTGTTCCTATAAATCGGGACATCTGGTCACCCTGACCCTACATATTTCATTTCAGGAGGGAAATAGATGTTATTTGTTACAGCGGGGTCTTTGTAGCTAAAACTGCCCTTAGCAAGTGTTTGGCATTTGATGTTACCACTACTCATTAAATCCCCAACCCCACAGTTTGACGCCTGTCTCTCTCTTACAAGGACTAAAATCAAGGAAGTGAAACTACCTAAAATCCTGCCTTTCACTTCCCTGATCCAGCATGACTGCTGGGTTTTGCAGCTCAGCTCTCACTCTGACTGTGGTGCTGGGGTAGATGGGATTCAAGCACTTGCTGAGTAACCTTCAGGAAGCTTTAAAAATGTGCAGAGGGTTTTATTTTAAAATAGTAGCCGCTTGGGAGCTATAGTGGGTAAATTAGTAATTTGTGTAGAACGTGATACTCTTGGGGGACAATGTTGTGTTCTTACACAATGGCTTAGGGGTTTATTATTATTATTATTATTTATTAAGTATCTTTATGAAAATATAGAAATGTTGCTTGCTAAGCAAAACAAAAACTATGCTAGGAAGTAGCTGAACTCATTGCCTTCAGCAAAGGGTTTACAGAGAAGAGAGAAAAAATGGAGAGAGGAAAGACAGAAAAGTGAAGAAAAAAGGAAACAAATGAAAGAAATGGGAAAATGAAATAAAAACAGAAAAACTGTACAGGATAGTGAAAACGGCAAAAGGCCCAATCCAACCTTCATGGAAGTCAATGAAAGTCTATGCATTAACTACAGTGGGAGGTTGGATCAGACCCTAAGGGAAAAAAATTGGCAAAGCAAACTTTAAACTCTTGGAGGAAATTTTTAAATAAAGAGAAACATGCACTGGGTGAAATCCTGACCACGCCGAAATCAATGGGAGTTTTGCACTAACTTGAATTAGGTCAGGATTTCACCCACTGAATTTAGTTATGGGATCTGGCCCAGGCTGATGATGTTCAGAAGTCTTATCATCTGATAGCAGAGCATTGACCTATATGAAATAAACTGGTGATCTCAGACCACTTCATAGTGGATAAATGTTCAGACTACAACAAAAGAACCACCATCACAACTGGCATTCTTGCTAGCATGTTCAACAACAAGGCCACCTAATGGGGTTTGAACCTGAGCCTAATTGCACATAAAGCAGAACATGTTCCACTGCTCAAGAAATCACATAAAGAATTTTCATGGAGAATGAACTACTCCTTTCTCCATTGAGGTGATTCAAATAAATCCATATTGATTGGATAGTTTGAAGCTTGTGCTACCTCTGTCCATGTTGTACCTAGTTTCTGTGTTTATGCAAAAATATGTTTTCAGTCTGGTACCTTTTCTCAGTTCTAAGTCAACTAGTAAGGAAAGACATTGTGATATAAGTGATTAATTCTTATCTTTTTGAAATTGCAATCACTTTTGAGGAGCTTTCTGTTTTCATTGAGAAATACTTTCACACCCCTAGTGGGGAGAAAACACTTTGGAGGGGCAAGTTCTCTAGTCTCATATTTTGGGAAATAGGTTCTTCACCCATTTCTTCACTTTTTATACCTCTTTTATTACGTTAGTATAATTATATTACATGAGCATAATTCCATCACCTAAAAAAATCTTATTAAGCCTCTGATTTGAAATCTATTTGGTAATCTAAAAGACTTTTCTGAAGGAAGAGATCTCTTGAATGTATTTAAGCATTTATATGCATAGATTACTAGAGTAACTGAGCACCTACCAAAACTATAAAATACAAGTTATGATGACCAGCTCTGGGCTAGTTGTTCTTTCTCTGAAAACAGTTTTGTTTGTTTAACTATTTTCTTCTCTTTCCCCTCTCTTTCTTCTACCTTCTCTTTCCTTGGCAGGTGTGAACCTAGAAAATTGGTTTGAATGAAATAGGAAATTGACCAGAACATTTCCCCTACAATTTGAACTGAACCCATAGTTATTTTTAAGCCGCAAAATGTAACGTTGACCTTTTTTTCTGTCCAAAATTATTTTTATATAGAGTGACTAGATGTCTTTGTTTACTGGAATGGCACTGGCTTGATGGGAAAGACCCACAGTTCCAGGAGGTTTTATTGAAAATAGGGCCATACTGTTAGGAAGAAGGGTAGTTAGGGAGCGGAGGCAAAAATTGCCTGTTGAGGATTGCTTCTGCCTCAGCTGATCTGGAGGCCCCCTTCTGCAGACCACAGTCAGAACTCCCACTACAGTGGGCGTGTACTGTCGTTCCTAACCCTTTGTCCATAGTGGATTGTGGGAGCACTTGTCTGCCTGTCCCATGGGAGTTGACCAGTAATGTTCTGTGTAGTTTTAAATCATGAACACCTCCAGCAGAACCGTTTTGTGTCTGCATACTCCCTGCAGCCAGAGCCAACATGGAGCCTGACCTGGTAGAATGTCTCTATCTCCTGCTCTCCGTTCTATTTCAGTACACAGACAGAGCATCTGCAAGATGCTGGTGAATGTTTCTGGTGGCAGTTTTTGAACTGCCAAAGGCACCTCTCTAAGGGGGATACTGACACGCCAGCTCCAAACTAGTTGATGCAGCTCATGCCTATTTCTGCCTTAGCCACAGATTCCTCCTATGTAGACTGGTTCTTCTGGGGCAGGGCCACAGGAACAGACTGTTGGGATCACATCGTCATGCGGACTTGGGATGGCCAGCAGTGGATCCAGAACTTTAGCATGCAGAAGCAGATGTTCCTGGAGGTTTGTGATCAGTTTGCTCCAACCCTCCAGCAGAAAGGCTCATTAACAACAAAATCATACATTAAATTAATAGATTTTAAGGGGAGAAGGGACTACTGTGATCGTTTGTAGTCTTACCTCCTGCATAACAAAGTCCATAGGCCTTTCCTGAATTAATTCCTGCTTCATGTCCAATAGCTATGTTTGAACTAAAACATATCTTCAAAAAAAATCCAATATTGATTTAAAAATTATCAATGATGGAGACCCTTGGTAAGTTGTTCCAATGGTATTTATTCTCACCGTTAAAAATTTACACTTTATTTCTAGTTCTGAATTTTTCTAGCTTCAGCCTTTAGCCATTGGACTTGTTAGACCTTTTGTCTACTAGATTAAAAAGCCCTCTACTCTGTTACCCCTGTAGGATTTACAGACTGATCAAGTCACCTCTTAACCTTCACATTAAGCTAAATAGATTGACCTCCTTGCGTCTTTTACTATAAAATATGTTTTTCAACCCTTTAGTCATTCTTATGGCTCTTCTCTGAGCCCTCTCCAATTTTTCACCATCCTTCTTGAATTGTGGACACCAGAACTGGACACAGTATCCCAGTAGCAGTCGCACCAGTGCCCAGGGTGCTGGAAAAAAATTTATGGTGGGGGTGTAGAGATAAAATCATAAGGCCATCTTGAATTCCTCTAAAGGACAACTGAGCATCCATCTTGTAAGCCCTTCTTGTCCCCTCCTAGCTGTAGTTTGGCGTTTTTTCTGTTTTGGCGGGAAATGACAGTAGCTGTCAATCACCTAATCTGCCTAGTGATCAAAAGTCTATATAAGGCAGTATTCAGATCAGATCGGGGCAGCCCATCTGAGTGGTAGTGTCTGGTTGAGACAAACTCGGTAATTGAGGGTAGGCCATTCACCCCACGAGGGTTACTTGTCATACTTACCTACACACACCTGATCCACCTGTATAGGATTCACTCACCACACGCATAACAACGCAGCATAGGGAGTGGGAGGGTTTTCGTAACTTATCTGAAGAAGCACTCGTCTGATCCTGTCCCAGGTTCCCTGGTTCCATCTGAGGGATCCAGCAGTTCTGCTGTGCTGTGCTACCCTAAGGAGCAGACATCAGTGAATCAAGCTGCCAGAAATGGTACTGTGACCATCACTGGGTTGTATTCACAGTTCCCTTACTGGTACAGCCTGCCTTATTTTGTAATTTGCCTGATCATTATCTGTTTATCTTGTTTATCCTGGGAGTTCTTGCCACCCCCTCCCTCCGCCTTAATAAATTCTGTTGTACCTTTATTGGTTTGAGTTTTATGTAAAGATTACAAGCCCCCGGTGATAGATACGGGTAGGAGACGAACCTGAGACCGAAAGATCTGGGCCACTTTTAATTTCGGCTCCTATTTCGGTCAACAGGGATGCCGAAAACCATTGAACAAAACTGTAAACCCTGTATATAATGGAAACCACTTCAAGCCCTGGGGTGCTCCTGCACCCCCAGCTCCCCTAGTTCCAGCACCTATGCAAGTGCCAAACACAGAGGTAATATAACATTTCTACTCCTACTCAATATTCCCCGGTTTATATATCCAAGGATCACTTAGCCCTTTTGGCCACAGTGTTGCAGTTGGAGCCTATGTCCACCTTGACTCTGAAGACTTCATTATTTACGACTCCCCCAATCTTTTACACCCTTTATCAGTCATGACTTTTATGTTTTCTTCTAGACCATTGATAAAAATATTAAATAGTATAGGGCCAAGAACTGATCCCTGTGGGACTCCACTAGAAAAACACCCATTCTATTCTCTATTTATAGTTACATTTTGAGACCTATCAGGTTAGCCAGTTTTTAATCTATTTAATGTGCATCATGTTGATTTTGTATCCTTCTATCTTCTCAATCAAAATTATATGGCTTACAGAAATCTAAGTATATTACATCAACTCTATAACTTTTATCAACCACACTTTGTAATTTAAAAAAATCAAATTAGTTTGACAAGATCTAGTTCCATAATTGCAGGTTGATTAGCATTAATATTATTCTCCTTTAATTCTTTAATAATCAAGGCCAGTATCAGCTATCCCATTATTTTGCTGAGATCAGCATCAGGCTGACAGGCCCACAGTTGCCCATGTCTTCCTGTTTACCCTTGTGAAATATTAGCACAACATTAGCTGTCTTCCAGTCCCCTGGAACTTTCCCAGTGCTCTAATGCTTATTGAAAATCAACATTAATAGTCTAGAGAACTTCTAAGACAGCTCTTTTTTAGAACTCTTGGATGCAAGTTATCCAGACCTGGTGACTTAAAAAATGTGCAACTTTATTAGCTGCTGTTTAACATCCTCTTTAGTTGCTGTTGGAAGAGGAAGTATTTCATCATCATCATCATATGACATGAATACATCTTTTGGCTTTTTTCCAAATGCAGAACAGAAATATTTATTGAACCCCTTCGCATTGTCATTGATATTTTTACCATTTCCATTTAGAAAGGGACCAATACCATTATTACAATTCCTTTTGTTGTTAATATACTTTAAAAAAAATACAAAAAAACCCCTCCTCCTTATTGTCCTTAACTCTCCTGGCCATAGATTCCTCCTTGTGTTCTTTTGCTTCCCTTATAAATGTTCTACAATTCCTAGCTTCCTTTTTCCCATTTGTGTGTGTATATTATGAAATAGCTACTTTCATTATAGATAAAATAGCTATTTTCACTTCCCTTGTAAGACAGGCTGGTTTTTAACTAGCATAGAATTGTTTCTGGATTGTGGGTTTTTGGTCATGTAGTAAAATGTTCATAATCATTACACAATTACCATTCACATTTTTCTGTTTAAATTCTTTCTACCACCTGATTTGGCTCACAATTGTTTTCAGCTTTGTGAATTTTGTCTTTTAAAATGCCTAGTATATA
Source organism: Natator depressus (assembly GCF_965152275.1). Lineage (NCBI taxonomy): Eukaryota > Metazoa > Chordata > Testudines > Cheloniidae > Natator > Natator depressus. The sequence continues at coordinate 197,028,975 of NC_134235.1, read as the reverse complement.
TGTTAATAGTTTGGACTTTATTTTGTTTGTACATAAATGTAATTGAGCCATGATCACTTTGAAATAAGCAGCCATATTATAAGGTGTTGTGCTTAACATGATTATTTCTTGGAAACATATTTTAATTGATGTTGTGACTCTTAGATAAAAACACCAAATAATGGATGCTTTTTAAAATAGAAAAATAACCTGATCCCTCTCTACAATACCTTCCAAAACTGGGAAATTGAAATGCCTGAGTTTCCTCACTGCTGATGGAATCACCCTCATTCCACACCAGAAATGTCCTGTTTTCAAAACAAACAAACAAACCATCAATCAACTACATTTATTTTATGAATTTATTTTTATTAATGATGAGCTCAATAACATACCTCCTACTTTATGTGAATATGGGCAGTTGTGGGTGTCATGACTTCAAAAATCATCTTCTCTGTGGGTTTCTTTGGATTTAATCCTCCTCCGATGTTACTTTCCCTGTTGCAGTAGCTATGGCCTCCATGTCGCTGCAAGGATATGGCACCCACACCACATTACTGGAAGTCTGTGATGAGAAATTCCCCAAAGAGCCTCAGAATAGGCAGACCAGAGCTGTGTCTAGGGTGGCCAAGTGTCCAGTTTTCGATTGGAACTCCTGGTCAAAAAGGGACCCTGGTGGCTCTGATCAGCACCGCCAACCGGGCCAGTCAGTGGTGCTACAGGGCTAAGGCAGGCTAGTCCCTACCTGTCCTGGCACCACGCTGTGCCCTGGAAGCAGCCAGCAGGTCCGGCTCTTATGCGGGGAGGGGGGCATGGGGCTCCATGCACTGCCCCCACCCTGAGCACCAGCTCTGCACTCGCATTGGCCGGGAACTGACCTGCGGGCGAGAGCAGCACGTGGAGCCTCCTGGCCCCCCCACCCAAGAGCCAGACCTGCTGGTCGCTTCCGGGGCGCAGCACAGAGCCAGGACAGGCAGGGAGCCTGCCTTAGCCCTGCTGACTGGGAGGTGCCCGAGGTAAGTCCGCGTTCCAACCCCGAGCCCCAACCCCTTACCCCAGCCCTGAGCGCCCCCAAACCTGGAGCCCCCTCATGTACCCCAAACCCACATCCCTGGCCCCAGCCTAGAGCCCGTACCCCCTCCCATACCCCAACCCCCTACCTCAACCTGCAGCCCCCTCCCACATTCTGAATCCCTTGGCCCCATCCCCCAGCCTGGAGCCACCTCTTGCACCCAAACCTCTCATCCCCAGCCCCACCCCAGAGTCTACACCCTCAGGTGGAGCCCTCACCCCCTCCTGCACCTCAACTCCCTGCCCCAGCCTGGAGTCCCCTCCCATACCCTGAATCCCTCATTTCTGGTCCCACCCCGGAGCCTGCACCCCCAGTTAGAGCCCTCCGGCACCTCAATCCCTTGCCCCCTGAAAGTGAGTGAGGGTGGGGTAATGTAGTGAGTGGGGGGCGGGGACTCAGGGAAGGGGCAGGGCTAGGGTGTTCGTTTTGTGCATTAGAAAGTTAGCAACCCTAGCTGTGTCTGCAGTCAGCAGGTTTTTAATCAAAACTAGTGTTGCCAACTTCGGTGATTGGATCACAAGTCCTATGACATTTGAAGATTTCCATAAAGCTCCAGCTCGTGGAGTCAGGGGATTATATGAGAATGTCCACTGTTACATCACATTTTGTTTTGAAGGTCCATTTCTAGTCCTCATGGTTTTGGAGAAAAGCTTGAAAACATGACCCTCACAGGTACTAAAACCGGGGCGGTGAATGAAAGCAACCTAAAATGTATTGGTTCATTGGCTTAAATATTGTGATTTTTTTTTTAATCTCATGATTTTCGGGGGTAAGGGAAGTGAGTATTCATTCATGATTTTTGAGTGCTTGAGGGTGGCAATACTGCCTCTCAGATGCTGCTCCCTAGAATGCAGATCACCAGCCGACAGCAGGTCAGGGTAATTTAAGCCCCTCAGCAAGCAGGAAAGCATCCCAGTCAAAATCACAGCGCTGGCCCTTTAAGAGGCCTTCGGCGTAGTCGGGGCGATTCGCCCTCATGAGTCCAGAGTGCGAGGCTGCAGGTCACGTGACTGTTTAGCAGCGACCGCCATGCCAGTTACCGAGGCGGAAGCGCCCACCGCAGAGGGCCACTGGACAGAAAGCTCCTCGCGCCCCGCTATGTATCCCATCATCCGTTGAGCGTTGTGCTGTAAGTGGCTTCTTCCACAACTGGGGCTGCTCGGCTGTCCCTGGATTGCCTCGGTCACAGTCTCGGGAGGGCGAATCACGTGAGCTGCTACCACCAACACAGCTCCGGGCCGTTCCCGGAACTGAATGGAAGGTGGGGGCCGTGACGTGACGTGGCGGAGGCGGCGGAAGTGCGTGTGTGTGTTTTGGTCCGGCAGGAGGAGGCGGAAGTTGGCGGCGGCCCGGGTGAGATACGGCAGCGCCCCCGCCCCTCACCCCCTGCACCCCGCGGAGGAGCCGCCTCCCCTCACAGCCGCGGGAGCGAGAGAAGCCGCTGCGCCTCCCGCACCGCCCGCGCGCACGGCTGCCCGGCACCGCCAGGTGAGGAGGCAGCGGCGGGCGGCAGTGGCCGGGCTCCGCCAGCGGGGGGAAGAGGGGTTATAGAGCCGCCCAGGGGAACCCTCACCCTGAAGGCTTCTTCTCCTGGCGCCGCGCGGCCTGGAGGCTGAACCCCGGGGCGGGGGCCGGGGAGCGGCTGGTCTGTGTCTCCCCCGCCTCAAAATGGCGCCCCCGAGTCTCCCACTTCCCCATATTGTGGCTGTGGCTGAGGAGCAGCCGCGGGGGGATGGAAAGGGGCGGGCGCGTGTCCCCGTGGCCCCCTCGCTTTGCTCCCCCGGCGTGGGGAGCCGCTGCTCCCCAACTTGCTGTGTGACGCGGCCCGCGGGGGTGCTGCGTCCCCTTCCCCCACAGCTGCTGCTGGGACGGCGAGGGTGCCCTGGAGAGGCGTGGGAACTGGGAAGGGAAACCATCCGCGCGCACAGTCCCCCTCTTCCTGCAGCTGGTCCCCGATCTCGGTCGGGGGGAAAAGGGCGAAGAGGGGGTCGTTACACACTTAGCAGTGTGCACACAGCACCTTGGGTTGATGCTGTAAAATAGCCCGTCTTCAGGAGGGGAGGCAGACTGGTAAAAAGTTAACATGAAACTTCCGTACGAGACGACTAGGCCTAGGAGAGAGTGTTAAAACACATAGCCAGGTTCTGCCATGGTCATCTTGTGCTGTCTCTTCCCTCTAAAAATCTGGGTGGAGGAGAGACTGAACGATCACTCGATTAAAATTAACGATGACCTCCCGAGTGACATTTGAAGCAGCTCAGAAACATTTTATGACTGGGGGCCCGTTCAGATTTTATGGGTGGGGATATGTGAGACTTCGAGGAGATGAACAAATGTTTGAACTGCTTATGTTCTAAACCTCTTGAGTAATGAGTCTCCTTTCTGGATAACTCAAATTTGTTAATGTTAACTTGAATTAAGTATTTTGAGATTTTGGTAATAGGTGACCCTTTACCGACATTGGTGCATCAGTCACACAGGAAATTGATATCAGAACAGTCAATAACTCACATACATCATACGTATGTAGTCTCACCAGGCTTATTATCTTTAATTGGAAGGATGTAAATTTCATAGACTACCTGTGTGATTTACTTGTTTGGTATGTTCTCTCAATATGTTTCGATATAAATTGGTTGATGTCTTGGTTGATATATGATCTGGAAAACTAACACAAATACTGTGGTGAGGAAATTCTATATTAAAGTATGCTAATTCTATTAAAGTTGCTAAGATTTTTATTTAGGGTGGATAGGAACAACAAGAAAATAAAGTTGACAACAATACCTAGAATGGTGGGTTGTTAAAAATATTAACATAACCATGTATAATAAGTTTGTAAATGAGAATTAAAGCAGGTGATGGTCATTACCTCAAGGGGTCTATACTGGTTGTATTGTAAATAATGTTGTGTTAAGTTATGAGCACTCTGTGAGCGGTAGTTATTCACTCTTGAGCTCTAATTTGCTAATACAGATAATCTGAAATTTAGATGATCATGGTTTATCTGCATTTTGTCCCCAAATCCAGAATTTGTCTAGAAGCATCTTTCTTTATCCAAAATGCTAATTAACCAAAAATGGGGTGGTCTTTGTGACATCTGGCTAATAAGTATTAATCCATAACTAATTTGAAAGAACTGTATAACTTATGTAATTTAAAAATGTGTAATATGAAATATCAGAATTATTGTGTATGTAAAATTAGAACTTTTTTTAATTTTACCAATCCATTCTACATCTATCCTAATTTACATGAATGTGTCCCACTAATATACTAGCGGTGGGAGTGTTAGTTTTCTTAATCTCCTTACTGTTTTGTGTGTGAGATTGTCAGTGTTACTCTGATACATGATCTTTTGTATTGGTGGTACTTTTTAGAATAGTAGGTCCAAATCTTGCCAACATTTCAGCTATGCTGGTGAGTAGTCCTGGAGAACTTAAACTACTGGCAAGCATGAAATTAAGGATAAATGTAAGTGTTGACAAGACTGATTTAAACAGAATTATCTCTAATACAGGAGAGTGGCTGTAACATCCTTTTAAGACCTTTTAGAAAACTTTTTTAGTGTGAAATTGTTTTAGTAATTGGTGTCACAGTGCAGGTTATTTAAACAATTATGAAAAGCCTTATTCATGTGATGGACTAACTTGACTCAATATTTTATAATAGGAGATAAAGCAGCATGTGCGTTTATAGACTGTTTTGATATTTAAGGAGAATGAGAGGGCAAACTAAAACCAGGAGTTGGCAAATTACCTGATGGGATTTACAGACGTACTTTCCTAATATATATCTGATCTTTGTTCCTCTGCTGACATACCGACCTGGAGCTGCTATGGCTTAGTGCAGGGGTACTCAAACTGGGGGTCAGGACCCCTCAGGGGGTCACGAGGTTATTCCATGGGGACGTTGCAAGCTATCAGCCTCCACCCCAAACCCCGCTTTGCCTCCAGCATTTATAATGGTGTTAAATATATTAAAAAGTGTTTTTAATTTATAAGGGGGGGTTGCACTCAGAGGCTTGCTATGTGAAAGGGGTCACCAATACAAAAGTTTGAGAACCACTGGCTTAGTATGTCCTGAAAAAAAAATCAGACACTAGAGATGAAAAAGACCTATTAAAGCATCATGTGTATCTACTATAATTCATGATGGCTCTTTCACCGTATTTTCCCACTGCCTTTTTCTTAAACTATTGGAGGAAGAAAATACAGCGTTCTTCATAATCTTTCCTAAGTGGATAACTGTATTGGGGGTGAAGTGGGGGATCTAAAGAAAATGTTTACTTTCATAAAGTAACTCATCCAGTTCTTATATAGCCCGTATATTTATTTAAAATGTCTATTTTTTTTTAATTTAAAAGCTTGATTTCAGGTCAAAACATTATACTGAGTTTAAATGCAGACCAAATTTTACAGCTCATTTATGATCATCCTCAAAAATCAAGTCTCTAGTGGTAAAGTTGAAACAAAATTTGTGAATTTCCAATTCTCCAACTAGCTTTACTTCACCTATTTGCTATCCTACAATGCATCTGTGAAATTAAAAGCTTACTCAGAATACAAATAGCTGTTTGTTGGATTGGTCTTTTTTTTGTTTTTGTTTTGTTTTTTTTGTTTGTTTGTTTAAACTGTGTATTTATTTGTATTGCTGTAGTGCCTAGGAGCTGTACATTATGTTAACCAACCTGGAGCATAATTACCAAGACTGCAGGATTAGGAATATCTACAGCTGCTAAAATGAGTGTTTGGAATTAATGGAAAATCATCCTGTACATATTTGAATTTATTCTTTGTGTGCTTAGTGTACATAAACAAGGATTATTGCCTCTTCCGGTTATCATCTTCTATCACACTTCTCTGGTTCCCAAAACTAGTATTGTACATATGAATTAAGAAAGTGGTGTACAAATGTGGCCTGAATCTCAGGAGAGATCTTGGGGCCATTTTTTAAAATCCCTGGTAGCTGCTGATACGGAAAGACAGCTCTTTAAAGAGATTTGGTAATATTTTTCATTGAGCATATCAAGTAGTTTGATTTTTTTTACCAATCTGAAAAATATTAATAATTCATAATTGAGTTTCAAAGCGGCTCTGTTAAAGGAATACTGAGTATTTGAACCACCTACTAGAAGAAATGAGGAAATACAAAAACTTAGGGCTTGACCCTTCTGCTTCAGAAAATATGAGGGTTTCTACCTATGCTTAAGGAGAGTGGTGATGCTCTGCAACCTGAAAAACACCCAGATATGATTAAAATGTCTGGCTTTTCAGGCTGAAAGAAGCCATACAGTCCCTATGAGCTGGTAATAAGAGGGTGGCATGGGTGTAGTGAGTTTTCTTATATGGCATTATTAAATGTGTTGGCATAAGCTGGCAGCTTGGAAGTTTTCTTTCTGTCTTCTGGAAAAGAATTACTAAATGCTAGAAACATGCCAGAGGTAACAGCTGAAACCCAATCTGCAATATTTAGAAAGCATCTCTGTTACAGAGATAATTAGGACAAGCCTCCAAGACTACAGCAACACCTCAGGTTGCCAGATATTTTCTTTCATGCTCTCTGCAGACTTGTTTTGAAGTTGCAGGGGTTCCTCATGATTTGTAGTAGCATTTTGAGTTTCCTTCTAAGACATCTATTTGGTGATCCATCCAGCTGATAAAATATTTTGCTCTTATATAAGTGCCTTCCATCCATAGTATCTGAGCACTTTGGGTAATCTGTCATGAATGAGGGCCATGGAAACCTATTGATATTAAAATACTTCCAACAGTTCCACATTTTTTTTATAGAGTGGACATTCTTCACAACTCTGATCTGGGGTACCGTCTTCATAGCCTGTTTCAGCTAGTAGTGAAAAACTGTTGGGAGTCTGAGAGGAGCTCTGTAAAGAGCAATTATGCATGTAAATGGCCAGTTTGAGTGAAGTAACTACATGTGGAATAACATCTGAAGCCTTGCCACGCCTACAGTCGTGGATCATATCCTTTTCCTGCTACTGAGGATGTAGCAGAGGGATAGTGAGCAAGTCCTGAGTGATGAAGTAAAGAATGTGGAATAGTTCCATTGAGTTGCAGACTTCCTTTCAGAGATTTTGAGCAAATGACTTGGTCATGGAGAGTAACCTCATGAATATGGTATAGGATTTGGCCTTTACTTGAGCCTAAAATAATTCTACAGAGTACAGAATAGCTAGCAGAATTGAGATGTACCATGTCTCAGATGTTTTTAAAAAAAAAAAAAAAAAGAAAATTGTACTCCATGACTAATTGCCTGACATGCTTACTGAACTGTACTACAATGTAAACTAGAGTAATATATTCAAAAGAAAGTTCTTAAAAGCTTACTGTCTCAATTATTGAAACTTTTCTAAATCGGGAGTAAAGCCGATATCTGACATTTTTTAACTTAAGATCAGAACTAAAGATCATATGTATACTGACCCCACCCTGTGATTTAACTTGTTTCATAGATAACTCGTGTGTCACTTTTTTGCAATATAACTAGGGAGTGATTAAATAAGTTAAGGTCATCCATTGTTATGAGTTGCTTTGCAGTCTGTCCAGATACATTACTTCATTCTGTTGAAACAAAGAAATAGCTATCTATAGCTGATACACAATTCATTTACCTTTTTTTTTTTTTTTTTTAAATTGACTTTAAGGAGAAGAAAAATCCTTAAATTGCTTTTAAATTACGAGATCCATTTCTATATCCTAAGTAAGACCAAAAGTGCATTTTAGGCTAACAGAACAGTTCATTTTAAGGAGGATTCACTCAAATTAATAATGTGATGCAACATTCTCGATCTGAATGTGTGTTTAATTTTGGTATGTAGTTTATGTCGGTTCTGATATTACTGTGATAGCTTTTTTTTTTGTTTTTTGCCTAGTGGCATAAATTGGGTTTCAGTGTAGGTAGGTTCTTTCCCTCCAGAGTTGTTTGTAAGTAGTATGTCTATATAGCCTGCTGGAGTGAGCATCCCAGCCCGAATCAACGGACTTGGGCTTGTGAAGCTAATGCTCCAAAAATAGTTCTGTAGACAATGCACTGAAGTTGTGGCTTGGGCTCTGAAGCTCACCCCACTTCCGTAAGCTTCAGAGTCTATGCTCCAGCCTGATCCACAACTTCAAAGTGCTGTCTACACAACTATTTTTTAGAGTGCTATCACAAACTCCACTAACGAGTCTAATGACCTGCAGTGGGAGGCTCGCTTCTGCTGGCTTTGTAGACATACCTCATAAGAACACAAGAGACAATATATTTAATTCTTGGTGGGTTATGGTATCATAATTGAATCAAAAAGGGTTTCTATCATGAATGACTGTCAGTAAGGCTGCCTGTCACAGAAGCCCCTGGGCCTGTAGCAGCAGCTTGGGTATGTGGGAGGGAGCTGGGGGTTTCGGTGCGGGATGATGTTTACCTGGGGGGGGGGCACTCTCTGGCCTCCACCAGCATGTTCCTGCAGCTCCTAAGCAGAGGGTTCAGGGGGCTCCGTGCACGGCCCACAGGCGCTGCCCCTGATCATCCCATTGGCTGCGGTTCCCAGCCAATGGGAGCTGCAGCGCTGGCATTTGTGGTGGGAGCAGCAAGCACAGCCCCCCTGGATGCTCCTCCTCCTAGGAGCTGCAGAGACGTGGTAGGGAACGTGCGAGCCATGCCAACCTCCCTTCCCCTCCCCCACAGTACCCGCAGCACCCCTGGACCATTCTCCCAGAGCACCCGTGACCCCCCACCCAAGTTTTAGTTAGGGGTATATGATAAAAGTCATGGACCGGTCACGGGCTATGAATTTTTTGTTTACTGCCTATGACCTGTTCATGACTTTTTTTTTTTTTTAACACTAAAAATACCCATGTCTAAAATGCATCCTTAATTATGAGAATTGACAGAATGACACTTACTATGGGTGCAGGCCTGTTTACGAAGGATTGGGATGTTCTGCCAGCAGGACCTTTGGTGTGCTATGTTAGTTAGGTGCAGCCCTCTGGGAGGGGAGCAACATTATAGGAAGTGACAACTTCATTATAAAAGGATTCAGATATTGATCTGTACTACCATGTAAAGGACCAGAATTTACATTCTGCTCACAGGTTTCAGAGTAGCAGCTGTGTTAGTCTGTATTCACAAAAAGAAAAGGAGTACTTGTGGCACCTTAGAGACTAACCAATTTATTTGAGTATAAGCTTTCGTGAGCTACAGCTCACTTCATTGGATGCATAAAGTGGAAAATGCAGTGAGGATTTTTTTTATACACACAGACCATGAAAAAATGGCTGTTTATAGGTTTTCTCTCCCCCCACCCCACTCTCCTGCTGGTAACAGCTTATCTAAAGTGATCACTCTTCTTACAATGTGTATGATAATCAAGGTGGGCCATTTCCAGCACAAATCCAGGGTATAACAAGAAAGTCTGAGGAACAGTGAGGGGGGAGAGGAAAAAACAAGGGGAAATAGGGCTGTAGCTCACGAAAGCTTATGCTCAAATAAATTGCTTAGTCTCTAAGGTGCCACAAGTACTCCTTTTCATTCTGCTCACAGTCTCACGCCCTGGTCTGGAATCACTGGGGAAGGGATGCTAATGTTTATCAATTGGTGTGTTGGTCAAGGCGCATTGTTATGGAGTCTTGTGTGGTTTCATGAATGTAAGATAGGTAGGAGGGTAAAACTAGTGGTGTAGAATTCAGAAGGCATCTGCCAGCAGATTGGGGAAGGGAGATTATTGTTTTAGGTGCTTTTAGTTGCCCTGTGAATTTATATCCACAAAACAGAAGTTATAAAGCTAAGTGAAGGCTGAACATGTGTGGTGTTACGCATGCAGTGGATGGGTAGTGAACTGGAAGGCTCAGAAATGGTAATGAATGTAGAACTTGGTCATTGGTTTGAATCTGGACCAGGTTGGTAATGACTGAAAATGTTGTTGGATTCAAATGTACTTGCTTTACTTTAGACCAGGGATTCTCAAACTTCATTGCATCGTGACTCCCTTTTGACAACAAAAATTACTACACGACCCTGGGCAGGGGGGCTGAAGCCTGAGGCCTACCACTCCGGGCTGAAGGGGACGGGCATTGGCCTCAGCCCTGGGCCCCAGCAAGTCTAATGCCAGCCTTGGTGACACCATTAAAATGGGGTTGCGACCTACTTTGGGGTCCCAACCCACAGTTTGAGAACTGCTGCTTTAGATAAGCGCAGCCTTATTGTCAGACAGTTCAGTGCTCTTTCTTATGTTTGCCGTGCATACACTAAGGTTATATCTACACTAAAAATAAATATAGTTTTAACAGGTTAACTAACGAGCCCGAGTCTGTTGATTTGGGCTGGGATGCTCGCTCTGCCAGACTGTATAGACATACCACTCACAAACAACTCGGGAGGGAAAGAACCTAGGTAGACATGGCAAGCTGTAATTTTGTGTATTAACAATAAACACAAGAGTAGTGTCCTTTACTTGATGAGAGAATCGAGTGGCCAGTGTAGACATCTCTCTCACCTGTGGTCTTCTGACATTCACTTTTAGAATGGAATTGGGAAGGGCAAGACTAAGTGTTGCACCACTCTTCTTGCGGGCACCATTTTCCTGGAAAAATGCTGCTTAATCTAAACTACTAAAGTAGTTAAGAAAAACAGATTTGTTATCAAACTTCCCTTTGGTTTTTTGGTTTTTTTTAAATAAAACCTTTGAAGTGAAACTAGTTATTAAAAAAAAATCTCTGGAGACTTAAGTGCTCCATCAGGAGACCAGATGAAGCACTGGCAGAGGCAGTGCAAGCTACCCCACGCTGCTGAACCAGTGTGTTTTAATTTTTGTCTGAAAAGACAGCTTCCAAGTTGATTGTGGCTAGTCTAGTCTTTGGTCTTTGACCTATCTGCAGATACTACTAACAAAGGGTTCCAGTTGTGGTTTGTGTTATGTGAACACCTGTATGCTACATCCTGGATTGAGACTAACAATTCATTTTACATAAGACACCAGACAGTCATCAAATGGTGGTGATTTGGGGTTTCTATTGACCTAAAGCTGAAAGGCTCCGTATCAGATTCAGTCCCTCAGCTCCTCCAGGCATGTATGTTAAATCAGAGAAGCTGTTCAAATCAGGGGTCACATTCACTTTCAATGTATGCTTTTACTATTTGAAGAAATTGCAGTTCACATGCATTATAGGGATAAACTGTAGAAAACTACCTTAATTTGAAATGCTGGTGTAATTGAGTTTCCAGTAATTCTTCATTCTAATTAATCCCTTCCATTTGTTTTTACTAATTCTGACTTGAGTAGTCAAGAATTGCTTGGCATCAGCAACATCATGAAAGAGGAACTTCTGATTATTAAGATGTTCTTAACATGACAAAAAATGGAATGGAAATATGCAGGTCTGGATCTGTTGCACTCTTAAGTATTAACCTGAGATACACAATATGAATTGAAGTCTCATAGGGAACACAGAAAATGCAGGGTAATAGGTCAAGTGACTAGTATTTTTGCTATCCAGTTTGAGACATTACAGGGGAAGGGGCCTGATTTCAGAAAACCCTGACTACCCCTTTGCTGAAAATTGGCCTTTTAAAGTTACTCAGGTTACATCCAAAATCTCTAGCCCCTTTTAATATCAATGGCAAAGACTTTCACAATAGTATATAATAATAATCTTAGAGCTGTGCTTGTAGAATTCACTGGCTTATTTCACCTAAAACAACAAAAATAACTGTTCTGAGAAAGTCTTGGACCCTTAACTTGGATGATTGTTACTAGAACTAGTTTCATCATAATATGTTACAGTTGTGACTCTAATAGCATATACTTTTTTGATAAACAGGTTGCTACAAGCAGTAAGAACATCTCGGTTCACATCCTGAATTCTTTCCTCTCAAGAATTTGAAACAAGGGACTTCTTTCTAAATTGGACATGGCTAATCGAGGAGCAACAAGACCCAATGGGCCAAATGCTGGGAATAAAATATGCCAGTTCAAACTAGTACTTCTGGGAGAGTCTGCAGTTGGCAAATCAAGTTTGGTGCTTCGTTTTGTAAAAGGCCAGTTTCATGAGTTTCAAGAGAGCACCATTGGAGGTGAGAAATAATGTTACATTTTCTCTTGCTTTGTATTGAGTATATATCCTCTTTGCCAATGACTGTCTTCATAAATTTAATATGATGCCCTGTGGTAGGCCATCTGCAGTAGTGATCAAATCCGGGACCTCTGGATCTTAAAGCATGAGCAGGGGTGGCCAACCTGAGCCTGAAAAGGAGCCATAATTTACCAATGTACATTTCCAAAGAGCCACATTATTACGTCAGCAGTCCCCCCATCAGCTCCCCCACCCCACTCCCAGTGCCTCCCACCCACCGGCTGCTGATCAGCGCCTCCCCATCCCTCCCCTCACCTCCAGATCAGCTGTTTCGTGGTGTGCAGGAGGCTCTGGGGGGAGGAGCGAGGGCACTCCAGGCTCAGGGGAGGGGGCGGGAAGGGGTGGAGTGGGGGCAGGGCCTGTGGCAGAGCCAGGGGTTGAGCAGTGAGTACTCCCCGGCACATTGGAAAGTTGGTGCTTGTAGCTCCAGCCCCAGAGTCGATGCCTATACAAGGAGCCACATATTCTGAAGAGCTGCGTGTGGCTCCAGAGCCACAGGTTGACCACCCCTGCTCTACTGCCTGAGCTAAAAGATTAGTGCTGTTATTTCAAGGCTGTAGCAGACTTGTAAACCTATATGTGCTGCTTGATGGGGACAGAGTGGCACAATGTAAGTTTGGGTAGTCAGTTTTTAAAACTGGAGTTGTTGTCCGGTAATTCTAGAAGGCAATATATAGCTATTCTAAGAATTCACATATTTAATGCATACAGTTAAGCTGCTTAGCAGGATGAAGAACCTTGGTTGCTGTACAGCAAAACATACAACTTTTTGCAAACTTCTTATGATCACTCAAACAGCCTGGCTTTGATTATAAAGGAAGTCACTTGCTGTATTTGTAGGTGCACTTTTCTTTAGGATTGTATGTGCTTTCTTTCCCACCCCCACCTGACTGCAATCAAAGCTGACTCTTGATTACTAGGTGGGGAAACAAGGATTTTATAATAGTCTGGGTGGATTTTACTTTCCCCCATTAAACAGTTTTTTCTGCACCACCTACAATGAAGCGGCAGCTTATGCTCTCTGAACTGTACTCCTCCTTTGGCTAAATCTGAACAACTTCTTCCAAGACTGAAGTGATTCTCCACAATCACTGATTTGCACATAAACTGATGTAAGCTGTGCCCTCAGATCCATAACATCTCTGTAGTACACTCTGTCCCTGCTACTCCAGAGTGTGAATCTAATCTACATTTTGATGCTTCTATAGATGAGTTGGGTTTCACACACACATTAAAGACTGATGGAGCTGACAAAAGTAAGAAAATTCCAAATTAAATCTTACTACATCAGCTTATTGCTCTGTATTTAGTTATTTTAGGCTCTGTGGGTCTGAGACTGCTTACTTCTGATCTATTTAAGAGTCTGATTAAGTGGGTTTCTGGTTTTTTGTTCCAGAAGTCTGGTACGTTTTTATTGACGTGTATGTCTGGCACTAGGTACATCTAGAATTGCTGATTTGAAAGACTTTGTATATTAAACAATTATCTTAGCTGTTTGCTTTTTGATAGTGTAACAAAGGTCCCAAGGACAGTTATACAGAAGCAAATTCCTAGTTCGTGTACACAAACACACACCACCTCCCCCCCCCCCCCCACCTCTGTTACACATGAAGAGTTCAGTGGTCTCTGAATCTTATAGTTGCACTCTTAAATTTACCCAGGTTGGTTTCAGGTTTACTCACCTAACAAGAGTGAAAGAATACTTGAAAACAGCATTGAAATTATGAACAAGAAGCTACAGAAGTGCAAACTGAGACATAAACTATACTTACCGTAAATATCCACTTATACTAAAGAGTGGATTTTAACATATGCCTCTTTACTGTATTAAGTAGAGAGAAAAAGGCATACTGTACATAGTCCAGCTGGGAATGTTACTGGGTGCAAGTTAGAGGATTCAAAAATGCATTTTTCTTTGGAGAAAATAGCCTGTTACTGTGTAGCCTTTATATGTTTAAATTATAGTTTTCTTGTTGTTTGTGTACAGAAAGGCCTTTAAACAAAGGGGAGCTTATGTGCACTGTGAAGCTGAATAATGGCACTCGTAAAAGAAAATGCAGTTAGATGGAGCAGGCACGTTGACCATGTAGTGCTGTTGTGTAGAAGTCCTACGCAGTGGTGAGCTGCCAAAATCTTAACCCTCCTCACCCTATGAGGGGGTCGTGGCCTGCTCCTGCCCCCTGGGACTCCTGCCCCATCCATCCCCCTCCCCTTTCCTCTGACTACCCCCAGAACCGGGCAGGAGGGTCTCGTGGGCCACCGTAGTGGGTGCCTGCCCCTCCCCTAAGAGCCAGAGGGACCCGCCAGGGAGCGAGGTGGGGAGTCCCAGCAGTGCTTACCTGGGGCGGCTCCCAGAAAGCATCCTTCAGGTCCCTCTGGCTCCAAGGGACAGGGTAGCGTAGCAGCAGGGGGAGCAGCCACTCCCCCCACTGATCACATTAAAAGTGGTGCCCTAGGCACCAACTCCGTGGGTGCTCTGGGGCTGGAGCCCCCACGGGGAGAATTTGGTGGGTGCAGAGCCCACACCGGCAGCCTGGCCCCAGCTCCCCTCTGCTCCGCCTCCGCCTCCTCCCCTGAACGCGCCACCCCGCTCTGCTCCCCCCCCCCCCCCCCGGCTTCCTGCGAATCAGCTGTTCATGTGGGAAGCGGTGGGGGGGAGGGGAGAGAAGCAAGTGGTGGCTTTGAGCTCAGGTCTAGGGAGGCGGAGCAGAGGTGAACTGAGGAGGGCCGACCGCACAGCAGCAGGTAACCCGGAGGGGCGTGGGGTGCACAGGGGAACCGCTCCCTGCCCCAGCTTGCCTCCGCCTCCCTGGGCCTAAGCGCGAAGCCGCTGCCTGCTTCTTAGCCCTCCCAGGCTTCCCCCGTGAACAGCTGATTCGCGGGAAGCCAGGGGGACGGAGAAGCAGAGTGGGGCAGTGCGTTCAGGGGAGGAGGAGGCGGAGCAGAGGGGAGCTGGGGCTGGGTGGGGAGCTGCCACCAAATTTTCCCTGTGGGTGCTCCAGCCCCCACGGAGTCGGCGCCTAAGGCACCACTTTTGGCTGGTTGTTAAATTTAAAAGCCCTTTTAGAACCGGTTGTCCCTCACGGGACAACCGGTTCTAAAAGGGCTTCTAAATTTAACAACTGGTTCCAGCTCACCACTGGTCCTACGTTCAAAAATGACCGTAGAGCTTGCTTTCCACAGTCTGCTGGAATAAGTCTACTGTGAGTTAGGAGGAAGCATGACTTCTCAGAAGAATGATTATCTTGAGATAATTAGCTTTGTTGTATTAACATTGGCCTTATGAGGCAGCAAGTTTCATTCTCGTGGCTATAGAAGATGCAGGAAGCTTGCATTTTCATAATGGCTTTAAGTACATAGCGCCACAATAAAAGACCTGCAGCATGGCCACTACTGGCCTGGATTAGCTGACTTGAGCTTGGGCTGCAGGGCTATAAAATTGCAGTGTATGTGTTTGGGCTCTGGCTAGCCTGAGCTCTGTGACCCTGCAAGGGGGAGGGTCTTAGAGTCTGGGTTCTAGCCTGATGTCCAAATGTCTATGCTGCAGTCTTACAGTTCCATGAGCCAGAGTCAGCTGACCTATGCTCTGAGACTCAGTGATGTGGGGTTTTTTTTATAGTATTGTGGACAAACCCTGAGCAGGCTCTGCATCCATTCTGACCCCTGCAACAAGACTGCTAAATCAATTCAGTTCAGCTTTGTCACCATCATGAGAGGCTGTAAACCTGCTTTTTGGTATACCAGTGTCTTCAATCGCAGTTGAAATTGATGCAGCTCCTCCTGAGAGTGGAAATGATGAAAAGTGATGCTATGGTGGTTCAGAAGTGTTCAGTCATTTACGAAGTGAAAAATGTATCTAATGCACTTCTTATAAGGAGCTGTTTATTTATGAACTGTTCTGTTTGTTTCTAGTTCCCAGGTGCCGAAGACTGAGCCAAGTTGTATCATACATTGTTTTCAGAATCAGAGCTACAGCAGTTTGCTGGAATGTAGAGAATAGTACAAAACTATATATAGGGATGAACTAATGATGTACAGTGTGAGAGAATATATCATTAATGTTGGTCTGTCATGCCTTCTAGTGCATCAGAGTGAAACACTTTTGGAAGACTGAGTGCTGATTGTTTTGTGAGAACTTCATTTCAGTATTATAAAGCTGAAGTTAACTTGCTGGATTTTCTTCCCATACCAGTTGTTCTTTCATGCCTTAATTACTACAAGGGGAGGCAGGTTGTCTTAAGTAATTTCATTTTGTGCTGTTGAAGCAGTATAAGACTGCTCCTAATATCCTCTTCCAACCTATTGTATTTTACCAACTGGTGAGGCACTCTGCAAAGGAAACTCAGATATGGGATAGCTGTGTGTACATAAATGCATATGAATCTGTAAAAACATAACTATAGACCTTTGATTTCAGCTTCTATATTTCTTTTGTAGCTGCTTTTCTAACCCAGACTGTGTGTCTTGATGACACAACAGTAAAATTTGAAATTTGGGATACAGCTGGTCAAGAACGATACCACAGTTTAGCACCAATGTACTACAGAGGAGCACAAGCAGCTATTGTTGTATACGACATTACAAATGAGGTAAGTACAATATAGAGAGAAGGGGGGCAGCTGTGGGCTAATGGATTGAGATGGGAGTTGAGACCGGATTCCTCTTCCTGATTCTTCCACTAATCTATGTGAATTTGAGCAGGTAATTTAATGTTTTATTTACAATTATTACAAGTAACTGAAAACTTCTAACTGAAAAGTTAGCAAAAAACACTTCTGTTTTTCTCTTGTGCATTTGACAACACTTTATTTTATCATTTTCACTGTCCTGTAAATGGTAAGTCAGTTTGTCACTCTCATACCAATAGGAAAATGTCAATTTGGGGTTTTGTTTTTTAATCACAAGAGGACTTGGCAAGCCTAGCACTTAAAACTGCTTTTATCTTTTACTGAAGAAAAGTGAGGCTTTATAATACTCTCCAGACACCTTCTTTAGAATATACAATGAGCTCATGTGATAATCTCTTTGCTGCTGTGTAACCATACCAGTTATAGGATGCAGAATGTGTGTTGTGGCCACCCAGGAGCTAGACCAATCAAACGGAGGAATTAAAGGAGAATATTTTTCTAATATTTTCCCTTCCACTGAATGTTTAAATAAAAATCATTCAGAATGCTATTACCTACAGCAAAAATTACTCTTCTGTATAGGTATGGAGGTATATCCCATCACAATAGGTTGGACTATATAATATGTACTAATATAACAAATCCACAATGCATTAGTAGACTATTGGTGCCTGTTTCTGCAGTGTGAGGCCAGAGGCAAAGTACTTCACGTCACCAAAGTGAAATGTGTTGCCTGCTGCTTCATTTCTTGGATTTGGCTTTTACTATTGGAGTATGGCTCCTAATTTTTACATTTCATTAGCTTAAAAATTCTTTAAAAGAGGTTTTCAAGTTTTTATGCAATATATCCTTTCACTGTGAAAATCACTGGCTACTGAAAGGATATAAGAAGCTAATGTAGAAGAGTACTCTTTTGGAAATACTTAACTTAAAAAAAAAATCAACTTTAAAAAAACTTTGGGTTTAACTTTTTTTATTCTTTCCCATTTCTATTTATTCTGTTTATTCAGAAGCTTTTGGCCTAATGGCCTTGGCTCACTTTCCAACAGAGAGAGCACATTGGAAAACATAAATGTAATGACTTATTTATAGCTGCAAGTGACATCTAAGTATATAACTGAAAAATTTGCAAAAAGAAATGTAAGGCCTAATCCTGAGGTTCTCACTGAGTTTTTATCCAGTCCTTAGGCAAACTACCCATTATCAGTGGGATTTTTCATGACGGAGACTCGGGAGAAAATTGGTAAGGACTTCAGGACTTGGCCCACTGTTGTGGGTTGAGTGGCTTGAGACCCTTTCAGCACTTTCAGGGAAGACAATAGTTTAAAATTGTCACTCTTTCTCTTCCAGTGCTTGCTCTGTTCTCACTCTATCCAAGAGAGTCATTCTTTATCACTTTTTCATCCATTTAACATAATTGACAAAGGGGCTCTTAATTTTTCAGTAATGTGGTCCCAGCTATTCACCTTCGGGAATTAAAGAAGGGAGGTTTTATTAATAAGGCTCAGTCAGCCAGCTGGAATGTAGCTTTGACGAATGAATACACTGATAGATTTCTTGCTCACAGGGCAGATAAGATAAGATAAATTTGGGTAATAGGGCTAAAAGGACAATAGAACTGAGTTTCTTTTAAATCATTAACAGGAGTCCTTTGCAAGAGCAAAAAATTGGGTCAAAGAACTTCAGCGGCAAGCAAGTCCTAATATTGTAATAGCTTTAGCAGGAAACAAAGCTGATCTAGCTAATAAAAGAGCTGTGGATTTCCAGGTATGTCATACATATTTTTTATTCATAAGAAACAGTGTGTTTTTGTTGGAATGCTAGTCTGTAATATAAATAGCCTTCTCAGAAGAGATCATACTATCCTCAGAAGGGATCATACTATTTTCTGATGATTAATCCTTCATTGTAGGATTGCACCTGTAATAGAATTCTGTTGATAATTGCAAACATGAATTTATAGTATATCTGAAAATATTATGATCTAGTGAGAATTTTTTTGGGGGGGAGGGGTATAAATGTGATACGACGTGACAGCTGTCCAAAAAGAGCTTTTCTAATTACATTTTACTTAGCGGTACAGTAACTCCCCCCACCACCCCCAGATATGTCAGATCTATCAATAAATTGAATTTTTATTCTGAGAAACTGCCTTTTTCTGTATGCCTCCCTAACAGTTATTGGGGATGACTTCACTAACAATAGTTAGTTAATCTTAGGGGTACGTGTGGTTCTGAACACGGGCCGTTCTCAGTGAGAGGTTTGGAATGCACTTGTTGACATTTAGGATATGATGCACAGCTGATCTGGCTACTTTATGGCCTGGTCAAAGCAATGTAAGTTGAGTGAGTTAAGTTTTTTAGCTGACTTTTTGACTCTCTTCTTGCAATTTTGTTTTAAACTGATGTGCCTATGCCCAGAGGCTTTTGGTGGCTCACTTAATAAAAAGTACCTTAATAAAACCAAATCAATCAGTGGCAAACTATGATTGTAGGGTTGCTTATGACCCAACAGAACTCAGACTTCTATGTTTGTTTGCATATTCTGTAATATTAGGATCATCTTTGGTCATGCACTTTCCTTTTTCTCTAACATCATCTTTGCCTGCAGATATGTTTTGCCTTATCTAGAACAGTACCTTAGTTCCATCTGAGTTCCTTTCCCATGTCTTAATCTCCATATGTTGACTATTTTGATTCCTTTCTCAGTGGCTTTTAAAGTATCTGCTGTTCAGAATTCAACAAATTCATTTTTACCTTCCCTGATTTCTCACTCTGTTTGTTTCTTGACATTTGTCAATTATTAACTGTTTAATTGTGTTTAGAATAACTTCATAAAATATTTAGTAATACTTTTTGTACAATGGGAGCTTCAGGGGAGGTACCTGGAGGCGTGGTCAGGGCAACATACAGACCCCTGTGTCTCCCTCCCCTCCCCCCGCCTGGGGTCCTGGTCACTTCTCGGAGCGGCGCAGCGCGGTGGCAGGGCGGGCAAGCAGGGAGCCTGCCCTGCCCCTGGTGCGCGCCGGGCCAGGCCGGAGCCGCTCTAGGTAAAAGCTGGGGGGGCTGCAGGGAGCTGGTTGGCTGCAGAAAATAACCCAGCAGGCCACGTGTTTGAGACCCCTGGGCTAAACCACTGGCTTAACTACTCCAGCCCCCACAAGAAGGCGGCCACCCGCTGACATAGCACTGTCCACACCGGTGCTTATGTCAGCGTAATTTATATCGCTTGGGGGTGGTTTATTTACACCCTTGAGCTACATAAATTATGTTGACATAAGCTGTAGTGTAGACAACCTTAGAGTGATGTAGCTTGCTCTTCACAATTATATTTTCACCTGTCTTTGTGCAGAACTTCTGTTGAGTTAAAAGGGAGTTCCACATGTGGAATGAAGAAAATGTATGTGATTTAAAGGGAGATTTGAGTTCCCAGTTAGAGGGTGGGGGCTCTAATACTGTGCTGTAGGTGGTGGCACTAAAGGAGAGACTTTTAGAATAAAGAAAAGGTAGAATTCACATTTGGAATTCAGGCTAACAAAAAAAATTAAAAAGTGGTATTGAATACTATTGTCCTGTCATGTTTGTGTATAATAGTTAACTCTTTCTGAGTGATAAATTTTGTTTTGATGATCTGTCCTCAAAGGCAGATAGATTCAGAGGAGCTCCAGAAATTGCCTCTTTCTTTGTGTACTGTTGAAACGCACATGGGCTGCTAGGACAACTCAGCTTTCAGCTTAAACTTAGCTTTTGGAGGTCAATGTTAGTTGCAGGCCCCACCTTTTGGAACTTGTTCCTCCTTACTGTCAGAGCCAGAGTTTCAGTTCAAGGACTTTATTTTAATATTTTTTTATTTGTTTAGGCTTTTGTTCATGGATATTTTAGGCCAACCAAAAAGTGTTGGAATTTCCTAAGATTTGAATTCTGTATGTTTTTAATAATTGTAGGAGACCTATGTTGACTTTTATTACAGATGCTATGTAACACCTAGAACATCAGGCTGATCAAGTTTCATTGAGCATTCTTTCATACAGATTACATGCTATGTATTTTATCACTACTAACCAAGGGATTTAGTACTTAAGTTGCATAATTTAAAAACTAAAATCTGCTTATGATGTGTAACTTATAGGAAGCGCAGTCTTATGCAGATGACAACAGTTTATTGTTTATGGAGACATCGGCTAAAACATCAATGAATGTAAATGAAATATTCATGGCTATTGGTAAGTATTTTTAAATAGAAGCTACGTTTTCAGGCAACTGGTTTGTATGTAGTCCTTCTCTGAAGTTCATTTTATCCTAGCCTCTGAGTGGAATATTACCCAACTTTTCCCTCCTTGTTAATTGGATTTCCCTTTCTGTGGCAGTCTGCTTCTCTAGCATCTTTTCTGAAGTCCTTTTTAATGTTCTAAACATCAATTACTTAAAGAACAGTCTGGCTCCAGCCTCATCCCATGCACCAAGCATATCCCCTAATACTATCAGAGAACAAGAATCCTTGCATCGCTTCTGAACCCAAGGCTTCTGTGTAGCAAACTGAACTTGCTATCACAATGTAGTTGTTCAGGGTCAATGGTCCATTTTGTCTGAGCTTCTAACAGAATGAGCAAAGACATGCACATCACTATATATCAAAATATGTTTATCTTGTGATGCAGATAAGTAGGAAATGTTTGACTTGCAAAATTTTTGCTTTTAAGGAAAGGCTTGGAATTCTGCTCTTTAAAACAATCTAAAGTGTGCAAGTGAAAAGGATACACTCTATACGATTCTAAGCTCTTTGGGTCCAGAGTTGTGCTGTGTTCTGTGTTTATGTAGAGCCTAGAATTTTGTAGGCTTTACCAAAGAGAGATAATGATTAAAATTGAGATTGAAAACTTATTTTTTAAAGGCGCATGAGGAGCAACGTTTTTATAAATATTGAGTCGAAATGTGTAGAACGCTTAACTTTTGTGAACACTTTTTTCACGGAGACTCTAAATCAGAGGTTCTCTGCACAAATTTTTTGGTGGCCCAAAGTGCAGCCACTAGCTCTGGCTGGTGGCTGCTCTGACAATTTTTCCTAAAATACTTTAGGGAAACAAAAATAAATATGCACAGATAGATTACAATGATTTGGACGTGTATCTATATAGGGTTTTTGGTTTTGCAGACTCAATAATAAAAACAGTGTGCAGTTGTCTCTATTCTTTATGGGACCTAAACAGAATAGTAACACAAATAAGGTGCTTTGAACGTTCTTGTCTTTTTTCTTATTGTTCCTTTTGCTTTTTTGGGGTGGTGGTTTTTTTTTTATTTTATTTTTTTTTTTTAAGACTTGCTAGCTACTAAGTGTGCTGTGAAAAGTGATATTAACAAACACACAAATATCACTTTTCACAGCAGACTTACTCAGCCCCAGCCAGCCCGGGGACAAACTAAGCCCTGAATGGGGAGGTGGGTACAGGGGCGATGGGGCACTGGGGGAGGTAGCAGAGGTAATGGGAGGGGTGAGCTTGGGGCCAGACCCCGTCACCATGCAGCCAGGGAATGGAGCTCAAAGCCCAACACTCTGAGGGACAGGGCCCAGGAGCAGAACCAAAGCCCCCTGGCTGGAGCCTGCCACCCGAGGGCCGATGCCCTACCCCACTGCTCCTGGGAAGGTAGGGAACTCACTGGCTGCCTGCTTCTCCAGCTTGTCTCTCTCCAGAGGGGGTCAGGGCCCAACCACTAATGGTGGCCCCTGGGGAAGGGCCGCTGCTTTACGCCCCCCCTCCCCCGCCTCTCCTCCTCATCACCCAGGGCTGTGGCTGCAAGAAAAGCCCCTGGTGCATGTGGGAAACACTGCTCTAAATATGCCTGCATAGTGTTGGTACCCCAAGTATAGCAACCTGAAAGTGATGCTAAATATAAACAAATGCATGTGTAGTGTAGTTTCTCTGTCCATGTTGAGCAAAATGCATTAAGAACATCTTTATTTGATTTTATTTTTAAAATCTATGGCATTAATAACCAAAGAACCTTTATAATTAAGTCCCTCCTTGAATCACGGGATGATCTTCAATTAATTGCACCTGAGTTATAGACAAGATATGGAAAATCACACAGAAGTAATAATGGACCTTTATTAAAAGATGTAATTTGGAAAAGCCAGAGTAGGCCTATTTGTTTAATAAAAATTTGTTGGAACGGTATAAACGCTCAGGTATTCTGTTACGCTTGCTAAATTTTTTGATAACCAGACATTTTGCTGCAACTATATACATTCATTTTTTTTAAATGACTGGTACAATATAAAATTTAGAAGACTAAAAGTCTTAACACAACTGCTGTAGAAATAGAGTCCAGTCGCTTTTTAGCCTTTTACATTTTACAGGCATTGAATGTTAGTGCAGTACTAATTGCATACTCAAAATGTATGTAAAACTGTGGACGGTGAAAAGTAAGCTCATTAAAATCAAAATTGGAATGGAAGCCTTATATTGCAGGATCTGCAATTTTCACAGTAACACAAATGAAGTAGGGCTTTATCTATAATTTTTATCCCTTAAGTATGATTTTGACTGTAAGTCTACTTTGACCTTATGGTCTCTTTAAAATGAAATAATTACAGATTATAAACAGAATACAGATTTATTAAAGGTCTTCTGGTAGTTGTTTAGCCCAAAAGTATACAGATCCCACGTCCTGTGGTCATACTTAAGTTTCATTTTGTGAAAAAAGGGAAAATCCCCAAGAGATAAGGGGACTTACCATATTTGGTTTATGAAACTCTTTCAAACTGCTGAAAACTCTAAAATGAAAATAGTGTTGTGAATTTCATCCATGGAAATAAAACTATCATTATTCGTGAGATCTATTGAAGTGGGAAGCAAAGCAAGCATGTCTTCAAGATGTGCAAAATGGCTCATTCAGCAGTCTAGAGATAATCACAGCAATAGGTGTAAAACTCAAACAAAAAGTATCAAATGGCCACATAGATCGTAAGTGTTGCATTTTCACCATGATAGGTCCATATAGTCTATTTGGCTAAGCGGTATTACAATTCATCATGTAAAATAAATAGTAGCATTGTAATTTCTTAAAACCAAATGTTTCATATATTGTGCTACTATCTTTGTTTGTATTAAACAAGGGTACATTTGTGATCTAATAAACACTTCTATCCAGGTATAAAAATAAGTAAAACTTTTAGTAAATATGCTATAGTGATATTAAAAGATCACTTAATGTGCATCAGTTCAGAGTGTTTAAAGGTCTAACAGATATGTGGGGGGAGGAAAAAGTCTGTACCTTTATGATAAATATTTGAGGGAGTCCTGGATTTTGATTTTGATTAAAAAAAAAAAAAAAAAGCCAAGCTGTAGTTCTATGTCCCTATTTAAATTTAAAACCAAATTAACGTTTAATGGGCCACCCTTGAATCCTCATACACTACGTTTCTGCTGTTCCTTTTAATTAGGCCTAGAGATGTGATTTTTATTTATTTTTTGTTTGTTTAAATGGTACGTTAATCTTTATTGTACCCCCTGAGTATTTTAGTGAAGTACCTAAACTTTATTTGACACAATGTGTACAGTTTTCCATAGTACCTGGCACTGTAGGGTCTCTGTGAGCTTAATTCATACACTTTCAAGAATGAGAAAATGGAAAATCAAAATAACAGGCGTTAAGAATACTTGCCAGACAGAAGAGGGAGATGTGGCATGTAGCAGGCATTTGCAAAATGACTTTTTTAGACCTGTTGCTACTTGACTGCTAAATTTAAATGGACGTTTCCAGAAATGCTGGGAAAAAAGTTCTCTAAAAGGGCAACCTAGAAAGCTTATATGGACCATGCTATCACAAATTAAGGTGCTGCTGGTTCTGTGTGGCCAGTTTTTTTGTTTGTTTTTTTTTTTTTTTCCATATTTCTCATTCATACTGCATGTTTGAATCCTTCAGGAGAAATTCAGTCTCTTGCTTTTCTGCTAACCAACTGTAGTACCCTTGCTTCAGAGTCTGGACATGCAGAGAAAACTTAGTACTTTGGGCAGTATGGGTCAGGCAGGGGCTTCCCACAGCAAGGGCCAGGGTAGCCTTATGAATGTCCTTCCCATTCCACTCCTCCATAGCAACAACTGACTCCACTCTAGCAGAAAAGTGACAGGAGCTAATGCATAGCAGGATAAAGAAATGTCATCAAGTTCTGACTGGCTGCATTTTTCGCCTGCTTTAGTCTCGGGGTACAGAAGGGCTGGTGGGCTGCAGGAAGGCAAGGGAACAATCGGTTAATTAAATCAGAGCTATAGGGAGTGTGCAGCACAGGGACCGATGAATAACTAGGACAAGAGCTGATCATTTATATGTACAACACAAACACACATCCTAGCTAAATAGAGAAGCAATTAGGGAGTTTATGAAGGGGAGGGGGAGGAAAGGGACATGTGCTAGTTCTGTGACCACTTTCTGCATGTATGTAGTATTCCTTTCCACTTTCTCTATTGTTTTTTCCAACTGTTAGCTCTTCAGAGCAGTGTGTGTTTTAGAAACACCTAGCATGCTGAGTGCTGCTGTAACCTAAGGCCGTGATCTTATAACTTGTTCCTCATAGGTGGACCCATATTGAAGACATTCCTTGGGAGCCCACCTGCATGAACAAGTTGCAGGATTAGTGCCTAAATTGTTAACTTCCGTTGCTAGGCAATTCTGGCTATATTTTTCTCTCCTTCCAAGGGTGTGGGTTTTTTGTGTCAGCTATTCAGGAAGCTGTGGATTCTAAGATGGTAATAACAATTGGTCTTAATTGTACATTTTCTGAATGACATACTCTGAAAGCCTAAAGCAGACAGATTGTGGAGTTACTATTTTGTTGCTAAATATCTTAAAAGGAAATATTCAAATAGCTTTCTTGGACTCAATAGATATTTAAAACTTAGTACAATCTTGACACTAATTTTTGCTCCTTTTTCTTGTTACTCTTATAGCTAAAAAGTTGCCAAAGAGTGAACCACAGAATGCAGGAGCCAACTCTGCCAGAGGAAGAGGAGTAGACCTTACTGAACCCACACAACCACCCAAGGCTCAGTGTTGTAGTAACTAAACCTTCAGTTGCTTTAAACTGTCTTGAATATTCTTCTGCTTCCTAACTGTTAATAACAATGGAATTGGAGTGTTTAATCTGGTCCAATGCAGCTTCCAAAACAGAAGAGACTAATGACATAGTCGAGTTTCTAATACAGAATTATTTTGTTTTTAATCTTAATTTTTAACATGCATGTATCACTGGCTGTAATATTTCAGCAATAGAGGGGAAGTGGAAACTGAATAAACTTGCTTCAGTTGAAAGGTTTTAAAAATCACCTGCCATTAGGGATATAGAAGAATTACATTTATTGACCTAACCAGCTAGTCCTCTATATCCAAGTATTGGTTACTGTTGTAATTGATAGAATTGGGACTCTTCAAACATTTCAATTTGTGCTTTAAAAAATTCTTTTTTCTAGAAACAGGGTCTACCGATACTTTAAGCTTATTTGCAGTATTCATGCAACCAGTTGTTTCTGCAAGTATCTATCATTTAAATATGCATTCCACATTTTCATAATTTAACTGCAAACAATACTTGCAGCATTTTTAAGAATCCTATGCTTGCAGAAAAATGGATTTTAGTTGTTACACTGTATGTAAATTAGCCCAGTGGTTTAAAGAAAATAGTGATTAAAAATCAAGTTTAACTCCATATTTATCAGTTTATAAAGGCACAAACCAATGAATTCAACTTTACAGAATTTTTCTTCACAAACCATAAGAGCTCTCCAAGTAAAACAAAGACAAACTTGGTGTCTGTGATTTTTTGTTGTTGTTTTTGATCATTGCTGGCCATTACACAGTTTCTTATGTTTTTCCCCAAAGGAAAAAAATAGTCAGTGCACTAATAATTATGTACATTCAACCTGATTTTAAATTTGGATATTAATGTACTGTAAATAGGGTACTGCATTGTAGTCTACATTTGTTTAATACTTTCTGTAATATTTAAGAGTTGCTTAAAGGTATACAAAATGTACAGTTACTTAAAGCTAACTTTTCTTTTCCCCTAATCTAACGGGGTTCTAAGTTCTTCCTTTATGGCTAGAACAGTAATAAATGATGCTCCTGTACCTGTAACATAAGTACTGCTGTCTGTCAGTAATGAACTCTGCAACCTTGTTTTCCAAAGTCCATTTTATTTTGATCTGTCCAGTCTATTGCACTAATTCTTTATTTTCATTATATGAAATTTACCAAGTGTGTCAGAAGACGATTTAATCTATTTAAATGTTGAACTGCTAGCAGAAACTTGTGCAGATTGTAAATTTGCAGTAATTTGGGCTTAGCAAGGAAAATGACAGTTCACCAGTGTTTAGTTTTATATTGAGGTGCTCAGGTTTGAATAAAGTGGTTATAAAACAGGAAAGCATTGTGATTAGTGTCTGTTCTTACCATGAATTCAACAAGAAACCTTTATTGCATTTTAGCAGTTAATGCTTTCACACAGTTACAAAAACGTGTGACTTTTGACAAGGTGAGGATGACACTTTAAGACGCATGTAACTTGACTTGCCTCAATCTAGGTTATATTGTACACACTCTGGTACTCTGGTAAGCACATTACACGTTTTGAATATAATTAGGTATCTTGTCACATCCATTTAGAAGTGCAATCAAAATAGTAATATTATCTCGAGAACCTGCTGCTAATGCAGTTTTTACCAGTTGTTTACTAATGTAATTTGCTGCACTGTCATAGAATGTTGCCAAATTTATTTCTCCTTTGCTGGCAATTTGTGAATGTGATCCACGATTATTAGACAGATATGCTTTTGTTTCATCGTCAAACTGTTTCAATTCTTTAGAACCTTCTTGACTGCCAGAGGCTGACTGAATTATCTCTGTGTGTTGTGAACGTGTTCCATGGTTATTAGACAGACATGCTTTGGTATCAGCTTGTTTTATGTGATTGTCTAACTGCTGCACTTCTTCAGAACTCTCTTTGTTAAAGCCTGGCTGCATCTTGTTTTCATTTTGAGAATCTCTTCTGCTACATGAGCATGATTTTTTATTATTTTCTTTCAGACTGCTTTCACATTGATTCTGAAGGAAAGCTTCTTTATTAAAATACCATAATTGGATTCTGTCTTCTAAGTCATTAATACCCATTGAACTACATAAATAGTCTTCATAGGGAACTATTGAATACTGATATTTGTGCATAGAAATCTCTTCTCGCTGGGCATACATTTCCAAATAAGAGGTGAACATCCTTAGAGTTAATATAACCACTTCATTTTTATCCAGAACTTCCCAAAGCCCATTAGAGGCTAAAATAAGGAATTGACATGAATCGTCTATAGGGACAGATATGGTATGTGGTACAGGAATAACATATTTTTTCAACTTTGGATCTCCATGATGTCCAAGGCCACGAGTAGCTCTGATGAGCCCTTCAACTAGTCCTTTTGGTTCATTCGTGCTGATGTTTCCACCATTCTGAAGTATACGGTCTCTTTCCTTTGAATTTGAAGTACTGTGTTCTTTGGTAAGGCAGTAGCTTTTTCCATTTTTGCATAAGACTGCATGTGTATTACCTAAAATAAAATAAGTACATTTTGCATTTCATAGTGCAACTGAATTTTTTTTACTAAACACTATTCACAGTAATGAGCCATTTTGACAGGTGAAATCTTGTATTGTCAAAAGCTAAGTGAAAGGGACACATTTGCATGCTGACATCCATCCTTATGCTGTTCTGCTTGTCACTGGTCTCACAAATCTTTGCTGATTGAAGGAGTATTTGTACTTTCTAAAATGTCACTGTAGCATTGTATTTCTAAACTTTTGATGGGTTGTAATTGAAATTCAAAATATCAGGCTAAGAATGTAATTTTGTGTAAATTCCAGCAGCTGATAATGAATTTGAAACATAGTTCAGTGCTTGCAGACAGTGTTGGCCTAAAGGCTTAAATACCTTTCTTAAATAGCTATTTAAAATGTATACATTTTAAAAGTCTTGTATAGTTCCAGAAAGAAATTTTAAGGTACAGCAAAGAAAATAAACAGCTTAGCATTTCTCCTGGTTCCAGTCAGAATGTGCTTGTTAGTCTTTCACAGTGTAGTCTGTAGTTTTTTTTAGTACTTATGTCTCTTGTAAAGAAGAGAAACTTAAATTAAATTTTTGTGACTTGGTGTTCATTTGTAATTTATACCATGATCAAATACTGCAGTGATGGTTGTAATCTAATCAATGGGATAGCTATAACTGATTATGCATATTATGTATTGCCACTTACATTAAAATATTCTGCTTAATTTTCCTGTCACCATGCTGTACACAGAGTAGCTCCTCAATTACAGTTAATTGCTTATTTAAAAAGTACATGCTTTTGCAAGATCCAGAAGACTTGTGGTGGTATGATCTTTGAAATGGAAAATGCTTAAGTCTCAATACAAGGTGCGCATGTTAAAGTGCAAATTAGGACATGCCAGCTTGTTGTTGTTGTTGTTCTCAGGAATAAGGTATCTTAAATTTTCTCTGAAGTTGCATGAAGAGCTGTTGTAACCTCATATGAAAGGCCATTAAATTGACTAATTCCACGCTATATCAACTAATTTGACAATAGCACTAATTTATTCTGAGGATTAAAAGTACTGTGCCCCTCTGCAGCCTGAGGTGGAGAACCTTTGATCCAGCAGGGGAAAGAAAATGCTTGGGTCCTTCTAAGAATGGCATCTCACCTCTTAGTGGGTTTAAGGAAGAGGGACTCCATAATGGATTTCCTGAATTGAAGAATGTAGTGGAAGATCACTGACTGTGTGGCACAGCCAGAGGGCAGTGGGTCTTCAGTTCTTTCCCCTGCCTGGAATGGCATACTGCATCTGGCAGCAATGGTTCCTTCCCTCTTATTTTGAGATAGAGTAAGATCAGGTTTCTGGCCCTCGGAAGGAATTTTTCCCCTGCTGCTAGATTGGCCCCGGCAGGCTAAGTTTTGTCACCTTTCCTGCTGCAGCCTAGGAAGACCCAGAAGTTAGGATAGGTGAGGCTGGGAGGTGTTTATCTAGTTACAACTTGTTGGGTATCTAGTGCAGGTATTTGGTCCTGCTTCCAATTATAGACCAGAATTGGAAGCAGGATTAGGGGAGCACATCCCCCTAAAGAAGGGAATGGATAAATTGTTTGGAGCTCCTAATGTCCTACGGTCATCCTCAACCCACCCGTAAGGGGGGAGAGAAGGGTTCCAGCAACAATGCTAGGATCAGGTTGAAGGTTTTGGAGTAGCTCTTTCCCAGATGGTACAAATTATGGAAAGAAGGTGAACTTGCATTGTCAGAGTTATTTCCAGATAGTTTTCCAGATGTATTAAATTTATAAAACTGCAGCCCAGTTAAACCATATTCTTGGTGTCTTGTGTGTCCTCTGGCAGTGTCTGAGACAATTCTACTCTGAAAAGTGTAAAAAGGCATCTTATACAACAGTGGTCCGTTTGTGGATTTGGAGACCTATGTTCTTGCTTATGGGACATAACTTTTTTTCTTGTTAGGATTGTAGAGCCAGTAGTGAGCTGGATTCTATTCTTTGTATCAACAAAATTGTTTGCTAAATTCAAATCAGTTACCCTTATGCAAGTCCAGTGAAGGCAGTTGAGTCCCACTCTGATGAACCAAAGGAAGTTTGCCAAACCAAGAATTAGGTCATGGAGTCTACAGATGTCCCCAAGAGCTGGGTGGGTGATTAATGTAGGGGAAATGGAAAAGGTTTAGATGGTACCCTGACATCTCCAATATTCTCCCTCCCTACTCCACAAATCTGCAGGCATCCCATTTCAGTTGCTCACCATATGCTCCAGAAACTCCAGTTCCCCTTTCATATATCAAGAAACAGTGCATACACAATTTCTAAAAAACTCCTATAAAGCCTTAGAGTGCTGACCTCAGCAATTACTGGGTGACTGCAAATGTATGCATGGACCAAATATATGTAAATGATGACAGTATGAGCTCGGTGTTCTGTTTGCCCAGGTACACTAGAAGCACATGATTTGTTAATTATGATTTCTAGATATGATATGTTACATGAGGTTCCCTTAATTGGATATTTCCTCCCCTATTCTCTACCCAGTGGTTTGCATGGGTAGGTTTTATGCTAATGGAACCTTTCCTGTAACCAGTGGAGTTCTTGCTGATTATATTAGACTGCCCCTTACTTTTGGGGACATGAGTATAATAAGCTTCTGGTGGCAGATCATTATATAATGCAGAGATGCTACATTATATTAAAATTTAGTGAGTTCTAGCGTGATTTTTGCTAATCTCACAGTCCAGACCCACAATATCTCTTTATTGCAGAAAAGGGTTGCTTCTGAGAATTATTACATGGTGGTTTTGTGACACAACTGTCTTGTCTCTTAAGGCTAAATTGAAAGTTACCAAATTTTCTTGTCTGCTACTCTAAAATTGAACCTAATACTCAACACTTGTAAGATCATGTACCAGCTCTCCCTTGGCATGGGGGAGAGGGGAATCAAGCTTCATTTTAATGGTGTATGAATCTAATGCATTTAAAACAAATGGTTCATTGGGTAGTTAGACTTCATTTTTATTCAATTTAATTGACTAAAATATCAAATGATGGATTGTGGTCTTTTTTTTTCTAATTCTTTTGAAAGGATTGGGCCACAATACCTCAAAATGAGTCCAAGCCCTGTTTCATTACCTATGTTTGACCTGGACCGTGTGGTTAATAGAGCCTAAGGTGAAGCTTGGGTTGGGAGTGGGACATAGGGCAGAGCATTTTAGATATGAGGGGGCTGAGGAATCATCCCAAACTTGCTGCATTTGGACCATGTTACCATCCCATTGAACTATACATGCTTTCCCCTACTACATAAAGTGACAGATGGGTTCCAACATTTTCCTGGCTAACAGTAACCAATGACCCAAACAAATCGGGCTGAATGGAGTTCCCATTTCTCCCAGATTAAGTGCAATTCTTAATCTCATAGCTGGTTTCCAAGTACTAGTGGGATAGGAGCACATAAAATGTTCCTAGTAATTGTACAAGCTGGTCTAACCGGCCATTGTCAATACTTGTTTGGTGCAATGGAGAGTGATGTCTTTAAATGTTCTTAATTTTAAAGCACTAGTGCTACAAAGTCTCAAAATTTAATGATCAGAGATGATTTCCATGCCAAAAGATACCCTTTTGTTTCTATTTATCCTGGGTCTGTCTTCTCACTGTAGAATCTGGTTTAGACTGGGAATGATCCTGCTTTTGTTCTGTTTTGAGACCTGTGACACATCTGCAAAGCAGTTGAATACTTTGCTTCAAATCCCACAAGGACCTTGTATACACTAGTGAATTTTACCCCAAAAATTCCCCAGGGAGATTTAATGAACAGAGATATAACTAGTGAAAGCTAACAGCACCTTGTCTAGACTAAGGCTACCACTGTGCATCTGAACTGTGGATAGCAGTGGTGAGATTTATTGGTAATATTCCCTATTGTAATTGTCAGTTGACGTACTTGTGGCTATTGCAGCTCTAGCCAGGTAAAAGCAAGATTCTATTGAAAACAGAATCAGATCTGAGCAGAGCTTCCACCTAAAACACTCGCAAAGGGGAAAAGAATCTGCGTAAATTACCCCTGAACATTACATTTCAAGAGATTGGTAGCACTAGCTCTCCTCCCCATGTAACAACAGAATAAAAGAGGAGGCAATTACTCTTGGTTGGCTTCATTGACCCAGTACTATAAACAGCAGAAGCAGCCAGACCCTTGTCTAAACCCAAGCACCTGAGCTGCTACTAATGCCAGTGTTTTGTTGTGGTGGGAGCGGGGTAAAATTCCCTAGTGTAGACATTGCATATGTGTCTCTACTTAAGTTTGACCCACGTTTGGCTTAAGTTTTCACCAAAGTTAAAATGAATAAGGCCTGGGGAAAGGGAAGACTTCTGATTTTGTGCCTTAAAATGACAGCATGTCCCACACTAAACCTTCAGTTTTCCTCTCAACTGTTTGTTCCACTTTTTTATGCCGGTCACTTTTCCTGCATCCCTCAAAGTCTTGTAATTATACCAGTGACCCTAAATGTTCACTTAATTTACAGCTGTAAGCCAAACATACTATCAGATATATGGATGAACTGTCTTATAGAATAAGCTTGATACTTATTGTCTGACATTAGCATCCATTGCACAGGGTTTCATCATGTACCCTCCAGAATGTCAAATAAAACCTCTTACCACTAAACTTGCCTTAGATTTTTTTTTTTCCCATTGTAATTGGGGATGGGAGGAAAGCACCCAAAAAAAAATGCCCAACCCCCAGCCCAAAAAACAACAAACAACAATTCCATAAGTCAATAACTTACATACCAATGTTAGCAATATGCAGTATCCCGGTACTGCTTTCGGATGGCTTTGCTGAATTATTGCTGTTGTTTTCAAGCAGCATTGTCGCCTCTTGTTCCTTGATGCTCTTTTCCTTTTCATTACTGATCCTTTCCACTAAACAGGTAACAGCTGTGCAGCTACTCCAGCGAACTTTGGAAACCTCATTCCTTCCAAGTCGTAAAAGTCTGTCCATTCTCCAAAAGGACTTAGCATATGCTTTGTGAATCCATTCATAAATGTTTGGCTTGGTTGTCTTATCACTATCTGTTTTACCAGAAAAAACTTTTTCCTGATCCCTGTAATTTCCCTTGATTACTGTGACAAAAGAATCTAGGATCTGTTCCTCTTTTCCACTGGCTTTGTAAGAGGAATCAGTCTGAGACAGCTGGTCAAGAAATAAAAGTGGAAACTCTGCTGAAACTGTCTCAGCAGCAAACACACCATGATATCCATCAAATAAGCCCAAAAAACACGTATCTGACCTATTTCCATAATTATCTAGCACAATGAATGTGTCTTCCATATCTGCTCGCCATGTTGAATTTTTGTCTTGGCAAATTGCTAATGCTTTTATTAGAGAATTGCTTACTTTCTTGAGGTATCCAGAACTGTCAAGAATATTATCAACATTAAAATATGGGGTGCCCTTTGATTTATTCTTAAGTAGCTCTAGTGAACAATCAATCTTCTGTTTGTCTCTTTCAGTGTATTTAGAAAACTTGATCAGTCTTGAAATTAATTGCTGTCTCTGAAGTAAAAGTTTGTTGGTGTCTGTTTCAAGCCATGGACGATGATAACCCAGTAGAGCTAGGGCTTTGTGCTCTTTTTTATGATAAAAAAGTTGATGTGGGTATATTGTTTGTTGACATATTGAACAAAGAACTGGAATATCCCCAGAATTTACTTTCCTGGGCACAAAACCGACCTTCTCAGCCTGATCTTCCTCATGTCTGTAGCGTTCAAAGTCAGCTGTTTTTAAGGTACTTTGTAAATTTGGTTCCCATGTCATTCTGCAAAAGGAGTTGAATGTTGTTAAAATCCCCTTTTAATATCCAATACAATTACAATAATCTAGCCTTCATACATGCCCTCTTTTAATCTCAAAATTATTAGAATTACTTTATATTCATGTATATGTCCGAGGAGCTGGAAGATTTAAGATGAATGCAAATGGTATATAAAATTACAAATTTGGGTTGCAAAGCCAAGCACTCAAAAGTTAGGAAATGCCAGAATTCGGGGCATAGACTGAACAGCGCTCACACTGCATAAGCAGCTTCTTTTTTTTTTTTTTTTTTTTTGTTCTTGTCCTTGTCCAATGTATATGGTGCCACTCCTTATTTACAGCACACTATTAAAACACTTCTTTGAATATAGAATTATTAATTTCTTCATGGGCTTTTGTGTGGGTCTCATTTTCACAACACCCTAGTAATAGGGCACTATCCCCATTTTATAGATGTGGAAGAGAAGTGCAGAGAAATTAAGGTAATGTTGGATGCCCAATTTGAGACTCCTACCGTCAAAGAAACATATGTAAATAGCACTTTATATGTTCAAAGTGCAGCTCCCATTGACAATTTTAGCTGTAAAAACTCAGCCTTAAGGTCTCAAGTGGAAAAACAGTATGTATTTACGTAATTAAGACTCTCATCATGTATATGCACAAAGGGACTGAATTAACATTGCACAGGTGACCTTAATTCTGGCCTTTTCCTAACTTTTGAGTGTTTGACTTTGCAACCTTATGTTCTTTAATGTCATTTTTTATGTGTAATTTCCTAGCTCTTTAAAAAAGCAAACAGAAAAAACAACATTGCCATGCTGTGGCTTCATATTGACCCCTTCATGGCTCATAAGCAGGGTTGTAACCTTTAGATCCACAGCACAGACCTCTGTCACTTGAGCTAAGGGAACAACTGATACTAATAGCAGGTTTTCTTGGCTTCCATTTCAGTTTCTTCAGGGGAGTATTCTCTAGTGAGCATTGACCCTTCCATCCCTGTGCCTCCCAAACCTAACCCCTTTTGCTGGTCCTTTCTCTCCCTGTCTCTCAATTCCTTGTCGGAGTCTCTACTCCCCGTGCTCCTTGTCACACTCTCCAATCCCCCAGACAGGACCAGCTCTAGGCACCAGCAAAGCAAGCACAATTCCAGGGGCAGCATTCCGGCCACCCCCCCCTTTTTTTTTTTATTTTTGCTTGGGCAGTTGCGCTTTCGGAGTTTGGGGCGGCAAAAAAGCCGGCCCTACCCCCAGGCCCCCCCATCCAAGTCCCAATCTTTCCCCAACCCTATCTCCCAGTTTCCCATCTAAGCAACTTGTTCTAATCCCCACCTGGCTTTTTGTGCAATCTCAGTCTTCCCCCACACTGGCTCTATGTCCCCTTGCCCAGCCAGTCCCAATTTCCCCCTACCCCTGGCTCCTCATATGATTTCAGTCTCCTCCCATTCCTAGCTCCCAGTCAGTCTCCTTGCCCAGCTGGTCCCAGTATCATCCCCACCACCACCAATTCCTTGTTTTAGTCTACTCTTTCCACCCCATCTCAGCCCCAGGTCCAGCTCTTGTCCCCTCTTCATTTCAGTCCTCATCCTCCACGCTGACTGAACCAGCAGGGGGAACGTTGAAATCAGAGGAGAGAGAGTTTCCCTGTTCTCAGATCTTAGGCCTGACACTACTGGAGCAGCAAGTGCAGAGAAAGTCTTGTTCAACCACTGCAGCTCCGGCATGTAGCATGCTCAGTGCAGATGGAATTGTCAGGGAATTCAGCTATCAACCACTAATAAAGTCTCTATGGGAGCATGTGTGAACTGAGATTTTCCAGGAGCTTATAACTTGACATACTTGGAAAGATTTGCCTAGGGATGGCATAAGGCACATATCTGACACCAGGGTGAATCCCTCGCCAAATTCCTAATCCCTGCTCTTGAGCATGGGGGCACAGGAGTGTCTCAGTTATAAGAATGTGTTTTAACATGGGCAAAACTATGTGTTTTTCCTAATCTTATTCTTGGAAACAAATTAAAAACAAATAAATTAAATTAAAATAAATCAGTCTGAAGCGTGGAAAAAATCCACTCAAACAGCTACACTGTAAGTGAAAAAGATGGTATTATAAGGGAAAGTGTCAGACAACTTTATCGATAGGTGGCACTACCAGCTCTGCTTATAATATGTAATGGCTAAGAAATCATGCAGATGGTGTTATGAAGCACTTAAACTCTCTCTCCTTTGCTTACATTACTGTAATGTGATATGATTTGTATAAAAATCACAACTCCTTGTGTAGCATTACCTGGCTCTAGATAAATAGATTAACTAGTGTGTGTACACAGGTCCTCAGATACTACAATGATAGGTACAGTATAAGACCCTAGAAGTGTTTGTGTGTGGCACAGCTAACTACAGTATACAGCATGCTATCTAGCAAATACGCATACATGCTGTGTTTGTATGTATGAGTACATATGTATAAAGATGAGAGAAAATAGCATTTGTTATAGGTAAGACTGCAAAATAATTTTCACTGTAACTTTTAGTCACCAATGTAATTTTCCAATATACTCTTGTAATACAGTGGGGAGACACCCACCAGCAAGGCCATGTCTTTGTCAACCATTTCTTACTCCCAAATGCAGGGCTGCCCTGCTGTAGGAACTCTTCCCTAAAGTGCCTTTCTGGGGGCTGGCCCTTTAAATGTGGTAGACCCAAGCGGCTGCAGGCCCAAGGTGTCTACCTGGCAATTAGCACTGTGGCCTGTAGTTCCCTATTGCCAAGTTGGTAATTATCCTACTTGGCGTCTGAAAGACGGGGATATTTTCTGATGGCAGGGGGTTGGTCAAACAAAATTCTTTCCATTGATTTTTGTTCTTAGTCACAGGAGAGTTAAAATATTTTTGCTATGGTAAAAAGGCTGCAATATATTTAAGATGCCTTATTGAACTTAATACCTCTGATTAGTTTGAGACAGGAAAAATCATTTAAAAAGTTATACATGGACTCCCCCCTTCTGTGATCAGTAGCATCTGCTACAATATTAGCAAACCCTTATTAAAACCTTTGTAATATCATAGTGTGTGTTCTCCCTGCCCAGACAGGTAGCTATTGCTCTCAGGCTCCAGGAGCTATTTGTATGAGGGAGGTGGTGTCTTGCTGAAATATGTATAGCAAGATTCTCTTAAAATGCTGCACAGCCTTAACAATGCAGAGGAAATAATTGCACATGTAACCCCTGTTGCTGGAAGTGGTACTCTGTCCCCCTCTGGTGGTGGCTAGGCCCCTTAGAGATTCACGAGCCTGCTACAGGCTTGGCCAGTGGTTCTCCGCCCACAGCCCAATCAGCACACAGCTCGGTCCATGTGCCATCCTCAGGGCATACAGGTAGTGTGTATATGTGTGTATATATATATATATTGTGTGGATGCGGCGCACATAGCTGCATATGTGACTCACAATGGTTAATTGGTTGAGAATTACTAGCCTTGGCTAACAGAGAGGTGTCTTTTAGCTCATGCATTTAGCTCCAGAGTTCCCAGGTTTGATCCCCACTGCCAACACCCATGTGAGGGTCAGCATTACACACACATGAAAAAAGGTTGCAGCTTCTGTGATTATGGTGCTCTCTCCATGGTTTTGTTGCATTCTGCATATTTTAAATTTTGAACTGAAGGATCAAAAAAGTGGTGGCATCAAAAAGGCCTGATGTAAGTAGGGGCATCTCCAGACTAAATAGGGGTAGAGTTTTTACAGTCTTGGTTCTGCACAAAAGTTGTCTGGTTTAACTAAAATCAGTTTTCAAATTAATTTACTTAAATCAGTGCTTTCCCACTGGTGGGCACTCTTAGGGTTTGTCTACACAGGAAAATTGTACTAGTTACACTGCTAGAATTAAACAAGGATAGTTACACTGGTATAAATCCTCGTGTGGACACTCTTATACCAGAATAAGAGTGTCCACATGGCACTGGTAGGTGTTATACTGTCTTTATGATTGATGTATGGAGATTGACTGACTCATTTTCCCCCTGCTTGTTTTTTCCAGGAGAGAGCTATAAGGTCTTGACTTCCCTATTTCTGCTGGAGGGCAGAAGAACTGCAGGAAAATAGTGATATCACAATATACTGAAACTGAGTTACCGCTTTCTGAGCCCTACATTGAGTGGGAGAGGAATGAGAAGACTTAAGGTTCCAGACTATTGCGATATCCCTGTGCAACTCCAGTGCTCCAGCAAGAAAAGAGAAGCCAAGACAGGTACTGCTGATGTGTTTAAACATAAAAATAAAGCAGAGAAAAACCACACCTTAAAATGGTGAGGAAAAAAATGTCAGGTCACCTTATTAAAGAGCAGTAAAAGGGCACCAACAATATAATATTTGCTAAGCAGTTTGCATCTGAGAGCCCATGCATTAAATCTTGGTTAAAATGTTACTACTATAAAATGTAGGCTACTTGGCTTCTGTAGGACTACTCATGTGAGCAAAGCTACTTACACATGTAAGTGCTGCAGGCTATCAGGCCATAGGATTGTGGGCCACAGGCTAATATTGCACAATGTACCACGATCTCAGGAACATTTTAGTTCTGGGCATTGGTTTACTGCTATACTGCTATTGCACTCTGAGCTGGCCAATGTGGGTATAGCATATAGTTAGTCTGTATCTGCTGCTGCTACAGTTTGGCTATAATGCAGTCTAGTGAGGTGACATTTCAATCACATGGTTTGTAATTTGTGAACCTGCCAGTAATTAAACTGAGCATCAAAAATCTGATGTGTAATGAAAAGTACATTGTTCAGATGTTACCTTTGTGTAGCCATTAAGAATGCAGTATCCAAATGAAAGAGCCCTGTAAACAGCTTTCCTTACCCACGTCATTCCTCTCCCTTCTCCAGGATGTGCTCCTTCCTCACTTACCTGCCATGGCCATCACCTCAACTGTAAACTCTTTGGGCCACAGGACCTTCTTCCTTGAGCTTTCTCTGAAACCCCTCCTGTACTTGTGGGCACTACAAGGTAATCACTACTACAAATAATAATATGGATGCAGGAAAGGTGGTTGGCTGACTTACCTTTGCAGTCTAGCACATATAGGAGGAGGAGGAGGAGAAGGAAAAGATGATGTGTCTCTGAGGTCATAGTCTCCCTGAAAATGTCATCATAATATCACCCAACACCACATTTTTCATCCTCCAAAGGCCACAGTGTGGGAAATTCTCCCTGAACAAGGATCATTCATACCCCCCCCCATTGTTTTTCATCTCCTTCCCTTCCCTCCTGTCTCCCTCTCTCCTCCTTTCTTTCTCAATCGTCCATTCCTTCTCTGTCCCACGTTTCTTCCCTGAGCTTGCTCGTCCCTATCAGTCCCTCCTTGCCAATGGTGTGGAAATGCTGCTCATACTATCTCTATGCTGTCAGGTCTTCTCCTCTCCTTCTGACTTGTGCTCTGTTCCCTCCGCATGTAATACATGGACAGGTTGGAGGTAGCTCAAAAGGGAATTGCTTGCACTCGAGAATGTTGATGTTCCCACTACCATTACAACCGTCTAGCAGGCATGTCACGCACCTGGCAGCCACACAAATGCTTCCAATGGGAACTAGTATTCGCAGCATCACAGGTACAGCTCTTCCTCTGACCATCGATAAGCTCTGTGTCTCCCTGCTCCCCTGTAGTGCCCGTGCAGACCGCAAGGGCTGGCATAGTGGCTGCAATGGTGCAATTGGTCCCTTAGTGCAATTCCACAATGCTCCGGCCCTACCCTTCAGTGACAGCTCTGACTGCCCAGAGCATGGCTCTGTCACTTGTCAAGATACCCCCTTACCAGCTGCATGCAGGCCCAAGAGCACTCAAGGCAATATTTATCTGGTCTCAGCGCTACCCAGCCCCTTACCCTAAAACCCCAACTACAAAAGCAGCATCAGAGGCCCACAAGTTTACTGTAAAATAAAATTTATATAAGCTGTATTGAATACTTCTAAAACCTATATAAAAACTCCACCCAAAAGACAAAACTCCCTTGTTAGCCAGCACAGCAATCACATCATAAACCTTCTACCAGGGCACTTATGTCATTGTGGGGTGGATTCAGAGGCCATGCACAGCCTCAGAGCATCTGAAAAAGGGACCATAGCAAAAGGGACATTAGTTAGGGGCTGGACAGGAACACTACACTGTGTCTTCCCCAAGTGAATCAATATATCTTACCATAATGCTCTAGCACCCTCTGGTCAGCACCCACCCATGGTATATCCCAGAGCAATGATACAGCCCCATTAGGCCCCCACTGCAGGACATATGGGAAGGGGGGAAGGGAAATTTGGCTGGCTACATGGACGGGGAGGGCCTAGAGGAACTTGGGCCTAGACCACTCCCGTTTCTGGATCCTAGAGAAAAACACAAGAGATGGAAGCTGTTAGTCTAGCTACAAAGCAAAAGAAGAAAATACAAGCATAATTAGAATAATTATAGAATAAATGAATGAACATAATTAAGCTCCTTACTTCCCTCCTTGAGAACAGACACTCAATTCTGATGGTGCTCAGCATAATATTGCCTGAGACTTCATGCCATCGTCTGTATGGCAGCAAATTCAGGGGTTGCTACTAAGTTTCCACCATCGCATTTGCAAGTGTGAGGGTGTCATCTCAGTCCCTTAGGACAGACATGCAGTTCTTTGTGAAGAGCAGATCCATTCAAAGTGGGCAATGGAACCAACCAAAAGTGCTGCAAATGTACACTTACGTATTCTAGATATTATGCATCTGCTTCAGGGAGCTGTGCTGGCCATTGTAGGTCAGGTGCAACAACCTACAAACCTGTAATCCTTGCAGTAACAGCTATGCCATGGACATGGTGCACTCTTTGCACTCAAAACAGAATGCTTCGTAGGTACGCACTGCGCTGTTGCAGCTTGCACCAGTGCAGGTTGCAGTGGTGTTAATTTGACCCATAAATATTGAAGCAAATCAGAAGGGCGTCTACACCATTGGTATGAGGTGGCCACAACAGGAAAACCTCTAAGCCTTTTCCGGGACAGTTGCAGAGAAAGGCATACAAGTTTTCCTAATGTAGCTGCATGCACTTGACGGCAGTAAGTGGCTGTGTCTTCCTTAGCATTTTGCTTTCTCTCACAGCACGGTAATACCAACAGTGCAGCTCCAATGCTGGCAGCAATAGAAGCAGCATGGAATAGTCCAGCTACTGCATTTTTAACTCCCCGTTACCTGACCCTGGTAAAATGCCAGTGGTCAGGATATACTAACCCTTCCACCATCACTAGCCCCCATGGACCTGCCTTGGTGGTAGTATATGCTGGGCGATATTAAGAAAGAAAAACATCAGTGCCGACAAGTAGCCGGTTGAGATGGGGCCAGGAAAAGTGCTGAGAAGTGGGATGATGCAGGACACTGAAGAGGTCTAGCCAACCACGAGCTGTTCAGAGCAGCAGCAGGTGAAGAAGATGGGAACTCTGACAATGCTACCACCTAACAATGAGCTTTCCATAGAATAGTAGTGGCAGGAAGGGGAGAGACAAGGGTATTGGAAAGGGCAGTGGAGTGGGCAGGATACAATGGGAGGAGTAGTAGGGGGAGAAAGGGGAAGGGCAAAACAACGCATGGGGCAGCCTACCATCTTTGAATCCTGTAAAATAATACAATAGAGGCCTATACAATACATAGTAAGACATTGACCATGTCTTTAAATTCTCATTGTGGGTAGCTAAATAGCTCCTAAAATGAGCTTCTGAACTTAACACCTGTACACAGTCGCTGATTTTATAAGGCGCTCAGCAGTTTGTAGGTGCGAGTAGCATAGCATCCTGTGCTTCTATGGCCAACTGCTAAAGCACTTACTTCGTTTTTGCTAAGTCAAAACTCTTACTGAAGTCAATAAGGTAGTTTCTGCGTAAGCATTGAATACAAACTACATCATTTCCCTGTAGTTTGTGTTACTAAAATAGCCCAGGAATATTGTAATGATCCTTTCTCTCGCTCTTCCATTTATCAGTTTTTACTTTAAAAATTTAGTATATTTGGGAAAAAGCAAATCTATCAGGAAGGTCAATAAATAAAAACATCTCCAGTTCTTATTATCAACTTGGGCTCCTAGGCAGGGAAAGTAGTTGAAAAATGGGGGTTCTCTTCTCACAAGTGACTATGTAACATAACATTCCTGCT
The DNA here is from genome assembly GCF_965152275.1 of Natator depressus. NCBI lineage: Eukaryota > Metazoa > Chordata > Testudines > Cheloniidae > Natator > Natator depressus. The sequence continues at coordinate 196,986,607 of NC_134235.1, read as the reverse complement.
CTTCAGATCTGATCCCTAAGTCTATTCAGAGTCTTATCTTCCTACATAAGTGACAAAAATAAGTGCTTTTTACTTCTGCTAGCTCTGCGGGACTAACATAAGCCCTGGTACTTCAAATGCTTGCAAACATGCTTAACTTAATGCATACATGTGGCCTCACGGGGGTCAATGGAGCTAGCCACATGAGTAAAGTTACACATATGCTTGTGTTTGTAGGATAAGAATTATAGCTAGAAGTGAATGAGGTGGATTTGACTCCTTTCTGCGTATCATCAATAGAATTGTTCACTAATTTCTGGTTAGTGCCAATTAGTCACACCTAGGTAAACCAAGTGAAGCGTCACTGAGGGCAGAATGTGAAGACGGTGGGGTTTCACAGAGGTTACTTGGGGTATAATTTACCTTGGCAGCGTCTTTATTATTGATGATGAATAAGAAGGAAAGAAGCCTCTGTGGGGTTCCGCAGGGATTGGTTCTTGGCCCTATGCTATTGTTTTTGATTAATGGCCTGGAAGAAAACATACAATCCTCACTGATAAAAGTTTGCAGATGACATGCAATTTGGGAGAGTGGCATATAATAAGGAGGACAGGTCACTCATACAGAGGGATCCAGATCTTTTGGTAAGCTGGGCACAAGCAAACAATGTGCCTTTTAAAAGGGCTAAATGTAAATGTATACATCTCGGAACAAAGAACTCAGGCCATATTTATATGATGGGGGCCTCTATCCTAGGAAATGGTGACTCTGAAAAAGATGTGGGTGCTGTAGTGGCTAATCAGCTGAACATGAGCTCCCAGTGCAGCACTGTGACCAAAAAGGTCTGATGCAATCCTTGGTTGCATGAACGGGGGAATCTCAAGTAGGGATAGAGATGTTATTTTACCTCTGTATTGGGCACTGGTGGGACCGCTGCTGGAATAGTGTGTCCACCTCTGCTGCCCACAGTTGAAGAAGGATGTTGGTAAAGAGGAAAGAGCCACAAGAATGATTACAGGATTAAAAAACATGCCTTATAGTGATAGACCCAGAAGCTCAATCTATTTAGAAAAGATTAAGGGGTGACTTGATTACAGTCGATAAGTACCTACATAGGAAACAAATATTTAATAATGTGCTCTTCAGTCTAGCAGAGAAAGGTGGAACACGGTCCAGTGGCTGGAAGTTGAAGCTAGACAAATTCAGCCTGGAAATAAGGCATAAAATGTTAATGGTGAGAGTAATTAATCATTGGAATTTACCAAGGGTCGTGGCAGATTCTCCATCACTGACAATTTTTAAATCAAGATTGGATGTGTTCTAAAAGCTCTGCTCCACAAATTATTCTGGGGAAGTTCTACGGCCTGTGTTACACATGAGGTCAGACTAGATGATCACAATGGTCCCTTCTTAGTCCTGCCTCAGTGCAAGGGACTGGACTAGGTGACCTATTGAGGTCCCTTCCAGTCCTACATTTCTATGATTCTAGGCTTGGAAAGTATGACTCAATTAACTAGTTTGATTTACAATCCCCAAATTAAGTTTATGAAGTTCAGTTAGAACAGCTATTTTTGTACTTATAAATTAAGCACACTTGATACCAGAGTATCAGTGAGACACACTAAACAGGGAACTTCATAATATCATAGCACTACTGACTTCATTGGCGTTATGACAAGTAACACCAGCTGAAGATCTAGCCCAATGTTTCCAAGAAGTGAATCACCCTTATATTTTACAAGTGCCAATGTAGTGGATGGAGACAGGTGGGCATATTTTGACTGTCACCAATGCAGTTTAATACAAATTTGTGTCAGGCTTTGATTTATTTACTGAATATTTTAGCAGAGGATTTGAATGAGGATAAGGAATGTAATACGACATTTCCTGTTTTTGTTATTGAATGAAAAATTATAAAGCTTACCTATTACCGCTAAAAAGTGTTTTCTTTTGCAGCCATTCCTCTCTGTAACACTAAGTAGTACTTCTGCATTTGTAGTGACACTGGTGTTTGCAACTGTTACTATAGTAACTGTCTCCTTAACCACAGGCTGCTAAATTTATTGTTTGCATTGTCTATTAAGCAATAAAGTTAAAAGATATGGGTGCTGTAAGATAACCACACTCTTGGGGATAGAAGAAGGAAGAACTATAAAAGTGTTATTTCAAACCATAATACCCAATATCCTATCCTATTTTATTTACTTATGACATTGAAACATAACTCATTTTCCCTTCACAAAACTTACATGAATGTCATATACAGAATATAAACCATGCTAGACAAAGTAACAACTGCTTCATAAAAAGCAGTGTCTCATAACATGTTTCATCTTTGCTTTTATTTTAAATGGAAATAGAATCACTTAAGGCTTTTTAAGACCTTGGAGGATAGACTGAAGCAGTTATTCACATAGGCCGTGAGCCTGCAAGTGCTTCAACATGTGTTTAACTTTATGCACGAGTAGTCCTGTTGAAGTCAGTGAGACAACTTTACACACGTGAGTAAAGTGCATATATGTTTGCAGGATCGGGCCAGACAATGCACTTTTCAACCTCAATTTGCAGACTGAGGGTAAACTAAAGATGACTGATCTTGAAGAGAAGCGTGTATTTGAGGGGAAAAAAGGCACTTCAACAAAGCCTAAGAGAAATGTGCTCAGGAATGTTAAGAGTCCAATGGAAAAAGATTAATTTTTAAGAAATAAACATTTCACTATAGTGTTTGCAACCTAAACCATGCAGTAGAGAACCTTAAAGTGAAATTGACAAATGTAGTTGAGAGGAAAACAAAAAATAGACAAAAGTAAATGTGCTTAAAAATGATCTTTGAATGATCTAATGTGGTGTTTATAACATGCGGTAGATAAGAATTATTATTATGTTTAATCCATCAAAGAAATAAAACACTAAAATTATAACAATTGTATTTTTAAAAGGACTAACTTTGTAAGCTAATATGAGGTTCAATTTCCACAAACAACTTTAACTGATGTCCACATTATCTATTGGTATTCTGTATTACGTGGTACTGAATGACTAGGCCACCGGGACGGTCTCTCTTTTTTTTTTTTTTTTTTTAAAAGATGTCAGCCATTTTAATAGGACACCGTTAACTTGAATATCACATATTTGTCAGAAAATGTTGTACCACTTATAGTTACAAGTATCATTTATATTTACTAGAATTGAAAGAAGTTGGAATTTTCCCCTTTATTTTGTACATTTTGTGCATAGTCAGTTTTACTTTACCCTGTGTAATAACCAGTTAGGCCCTGAACCAACAAGTGCCGAGTCCGAACAAGTAGACCCATACACTATATACATCACCCTGGAATTCACCAGTGCTATTGCCTTCAGTGCACACATTGAGGAATTGAAAAAAACCAAAACACTTAAATGCCCACAACCTTAACTCCAACCTTTTACATTGTGATTTTGTTATTATGGAACTGCCGTTTGTGGTTCCTCATAGCTGAGTTGAGTTTTGCAATTGAAGCTGGGTTTCAACCACTTTGCTTTGTATTAAGAGTACAGCATATCCTGCCCAAAATCACTATTTGGACACAGAATGAATATTCTGAGAATTCACAAGTAAATCATTTAATTAGTTTTGAGTTAAAATGTAATAGGTCCATTACGAAATTTAGCACCTAGTGTCAAGCTGCTTGTTTTTTGTTGTTGTTTTTGTGTTTGCTTTTTTTGGTTGGTTGGTTGGTTTGGGATCTGGAATGATCTTAATAAACAGACTCTTCAAACTTCCCATATAGTTAAAACTGATTGATATTTCATGCATTGGCTACTTTTGACATTTTATTTTTCAAACAAGTCATAAAAGAAATCCAGACATGTTAAGGTCTGAAAATACACAGTTAAGGCAGCCAAACAACCTTAACTCTGCCCTGTAGTGACACCCTGAGGGAGGAAAAAAAACAACCTAATATGCCTTTAACTAGAAGTCCCCTAGAAGTTGTTTTTTGGAATTACACTTAGGCTTTGTCTACACTAGCACTTTTTGTAGGGAAACAGCACAGAAACCCCTGACTGACATAAGCTTCATGAACAAAAGAGCTGGTGTGGACAGTGCTATGTCTGGGGGAGACGCTCTCCCACTCACATTGCTACCACCACTTGTTGGGGGGCGGTTTAATTATGCCAGCAGGAGAGCTCTCTCTCCTGCTGGCATAGAGTAGCTACATGGGAGACCTTACAGCAGCGCAGCTGCAGCGGTACAGCTGTGCCTCTGTAAGGTTCGTGGTGTAGATGTAACCGTAGTAGATTGTGTAGGCTGACTTCATTGCACAGTTTATCCCTCCTTTCCTCCTACAAGCTCCCTGTATATCACCCTTCCATCCCACTCTATTGTAGGGACTCCTTGCAACCCCGCTGCCACCATCCCGTCCCTCATGCCTTGGGCTTTGTGTCCCCACCGCTTCCCTCATACCAGGGTCCCGGATTCTCTACCTCAACCCCAGGGACTCACCCCCATTCCCTCTTCTACCCATATTCCACTTTCCCCCTTCTCCCATATGCTAGAGTTCCCCAATCTCCCTCTGCTAGGGATTCTGTGTACCCCCATTCCCAGTCCTCCTGTACCAGGGTCACCCATTCTTCCCCCATGCCAGCAATTATGTGTGCATCCCCATTGCCTCTCCTCACCATTCCAGTGGCTCTGTGTGGCCCCCTCCCCCATGCCAAGGTCTCTCTGCCCTCCATTTGCCCCTCCCCCATACCAGGATCTCCCATTTACCCCAATGCCAGGGGCTTTGTGCATGCCCCCATCACATTATTATATGTCTTCTTCTTGTCTGAAAGATAAGTTATCCATGGGGCCAACATGTAAGTGTTACATCTTTTTGACATGAGCAGCTAGTCAAAGTTTGAGGTTCTGCGGATGTTCCAATTGGGAGTAGAAATCAAGGATGGAATCTGGTATTTTCTTTGATGCAATCTTGTTTCTTTACAAAGAATGTACAAAGTCCTGCTTCTTTGAATGTAGGAGGAACCAAAAACAGGAGATAGCTTCTTTGATTACAGCACCAAGCCTCTCTAGACTGCACCAGACCCAAAAGCTCTCTGATCTTGGCTTATGCCAGTGTCAAGCCCTGTTTATGGGATCCTGCTTGGCTTGCTCTGCTTCAGTCTCTCCCTGTTTCTTGTTTGTACCCCAGATTTTGTTTTTACACACACTCCGCTGGTCAGAACAATATCCAATGGACCCTTCCACGCACACGGTGCTAGTTTCTGGACAAACTAACTCTAGTAGGCCTTGCTTTAGGTGTGGTCCCTTAATACTATCTATTTTAAGAGACGAGCACATTCACAGCAAGCCAGCACTAGGCATAATCAGACTAAGCAATTGCTTAGGGCCCAGAGCAGCTCAAGGAGGCCTCCCCATTAGCTTTTTTAGTACAGTAGAACCTCAAAGATACAAACACCAGACTGACTGGTTAACCAGACACCATGTAAAACCGGAAATAACCAATCAGATAGCAACGGAGACACCCTCCCTCCCCCGCCAAAAAAAAAGAAAAAGAAAAAAGCAAATACTACTGTACTGTGCCTGTATTGCATCTTAAAGGTAGGCACATCTGGGCTGCCTGTCCCCACCTCGCTCCCACCCCCACGTGCAGGGCAGCCACTTACAGCTAGGTGGTAAAGATGCTGGGGCTGCCAGCCCAAGGCAGCTGGAGCCGGCAGAGCAGGAGCAGCGCTGGGGTCTGCTCCACTTTAACCCCCCCGCCCCAAGGGGGATGCGCTGTTTCCCCCCAGGATCCAGCGGAGAAGGGGACTTGCTGTTTTCTCCCTCTCACACACGCATGCACGCACAGGATGGGACGGGGACAAGTTTGCAAACTCAGTCCAATCCAGAGAAAGAAGCTGCCAGCACTGAGGTGGGAGCTCAGCTGCTGTTGAAGCCTGGCCTGGAGTGTCAGCTGCTGGAGTTGCAGCCCGAACTGTGCTTTATGCAGAGTTACCGACAACCTCCATTTCCCAGGTGTCGTAACTCTGAGGTTCAGATGTATGTGTTTTGTGTGGGGGAAGGGGGAAATATGGGCTAGCACTGCCTCTGCATTTACACATTAGTTTCAACCCCCTAACTCAACACACAAGATTTAACCTTAGCTCATAAATAAGGCTGATTTTGTCATGGATATTTTTAGTAAAAGTCAGGGACAGGTCACAGGCAATGAATAAAAATTCATGGAAGCTTGTCCCTGACTTTTACTAATAATATCCCTGACAAAATGGGGGCGAGGGGAGAGGAGGGTCAAGCACCCTGCACCACTGCACTGGCTGGGAGCTTGGAGGGACTCTTGACTGCTGGGCTGGGATCTGCAGGGTCCACTGGCAGGGGCTTGGGCCCTCCAGGGCATCCCTCACCACCCATGGAGGCTGTGGCATTCAGGGGATACCTTGCTGGTGGCTGGGGCACTCCGGGGAATTCCCCTGCTGCCCAAGGGGCCTGGAGAATCATAGAATATCAGGGTTGGAAGGGACCTCAGGAGGTCATCTAGTCCAACCCCTGCTCAAAGCAGGACTAATCCCTTATAGTTGCCCCAGATCCCTAAATGGCCCCCTCAAGGATTGAACTCGCAACCCTGAGTTTAGCAGGCCAATGCTCAAACCACTGAGCAGGATTCCCCCAGTGCTGATGGGAGCTGGGGGGCCACTGCCTATGGGGGCTGGGGAGTTGCTGGGGATTCCCCACTGCTGGGAGCTAGGGGGTGCCCTGCTGCCGGTGGCGGCTGGGCTGCTGTGGGGCCCCTATGTCAGGGAAGTCTCTGAAAGTCAGGGATTCCATGACTTCAACCTCTGTGACATATTCATAGCCTTACTCATAACATTAGATTCTATTGAGAATGGGCAGGGATGAGTTAGGGGTATGGTTATGCTGGAAGATATTAATGGCTGTCGTTAACCAGCTCTTTGATCTACAGACACTTGCAGAGGTGCCTGAGGCTGTGACTGCTATACAGATGACAGAATGTCCATGTGTCCCCCATGTTTCACCTTTCTTGTTTTCCCCCAGATCAGTAAGGTAGTACCTACTCATGCCTAGAACATTCCCTGAAATCTTGGAATTGGTCCATGTGGTGTTCAAAAGGTATCATGTTATAGACAGAAATGCTACTCAGTTGAGCACAAGGCCTTGCAAGCCTGACTAAATATTAGTTTAATTTAGCCTAGGAGTACAAACACTTACGTACCAGTCACAATTATGTGGCTATTGCATGGTGTCATTAGCTAGAGTTAAGCTAATAGAGTTAAGATCATGGGGTGCTTAGGTAGTTCCAACCCTTAAAATATTTGCATTTCTTTTAAATTTAACCTTAACCCTCCATTTCCTGGGTTTGTGATGCTTGTTGTGGGGATAATCACAATATTATGCTTCTGATGTTGTTTACTGTTATTTTACAGATATGCACTCAATCTTAACTTTATTTTAATATAGGTTTTGTCTGGTTTTGGAATAGCATATATGCATGTATTGATTAAGTCTATTTGTGTGGGAGGTTTAGTAGTATGTATTGACTATAGCTGATCTTGTTATTGGAAAGCCATAAAGTAGACATATGGTAGAACTTAGTGTTTTTGGTAGGGCAGTGGTTTTCAACCTTTTTGCTTTTGCAGACCCCTAAAACATTTCAGATGGAGGTGCAAACCCCTTTGGAAATCTTAGCCGTAGTGTGCAGATGCCGATGGTCTGCGGACCACAGGTTGAAAAACACTGTTCTTTGGTAAGGACGACCTTTCAGGGTCCCCTGAGACATAGTCTGCGGATCCCAGGTTGAAAACCACTCTGGCAGGGTGAGAAACGTTGACTCTAATAAATATTGCCTTCTTTCTCTGGAGGGTGTAAGTTTCAGTTTACATGCTAACTGTGTAAATTAAGTGTCGCTTTGGGAGTTGGGGTGAGAGTGGAGTTTGAGGCAGCGCACTGCCCCGTTAGGGTAGGGTGTTGGTGAATCGCAAGGGTGCGTGTGAGACCAGGAGGGTGGCCGCTAGCAGGTCATGGCGGGGGGGACGACGACGACGACACGGACGCTACCCTTCCTTTATACTTTTTTGCGATGCAAGAAATATACTGCAGCAGCAATCTTAAGTCTCCGCTCAGCCCAGGTTTGGGCTGTCTTGTTTTTTCTGGGGGGAGGGAACACAACAAAGCCGATATTGCACGCACCCTGCTTGTGCCTGGAGGACTGAGGCTGGGAGCGCTGGGCTGCCGCAGACAGCTGGACTGAGCGGCTGGCGATGCTCCCGGCGGGCTGGGCAAAGTCCCTCCCCGCTAACAGGTCGGTGCCTCCCTCCTTGAGCTGGGGGAGCCCCGTGGGCTGGGAGGTCCGGAGCCGGGAGCACAAGGGGCGGCCCTCCCGGCAATAGCGGGCTGCCGCTGCTCCCCGCCTCCCGGCTCCAGAGGGGCCGCCCGCGGCGCGGCCAGTCCCTCCCCCCGGGGAGCAGCCGGCGGCGGAGCGGGGAAGGGGAGGGTCTAGCGCTCGGCGCACCGAGCCGGGCACGGAGGGAGCTGCCGGACGGGCGGCTCCTGCCGGGTTCCGGGCCGGAGACGGCGGCGGCATGGCCGAGGCTGGCGGGGCCGGGGCGGGAGCGGCAGGAGGCGGCGGGGCCGGGGGGCTGCAGCAGGGCTCCCCGGCCGCGGGGGGGCTGGCTGCCGGCGGGCCGGCCCGTGCCGCTGCAGCCGCCGCCGCCGCCGCTGAGAGCCCCGGGGGCGGCGGGGAGCCCGGCTCGGCCCGCAGCGCGGGGAAGAAGGCGCAGCTGCGCTCCGCTCCGCGGGCCAAGAAGCTGGAGAAGCTGGGCGTCTACTCCGCCTGCAAGGTACCGAGCCGAGCGGCGGGGGGCTGGGCAGGTCCGGTCCCTGGCCTGGGGGCGGGGCCGGGCTCCGGCCCCTGCCGCCTGGGGAGCGCGGAAGCGGCTGCGCCCTGGTTGTTTGTCTTTGGTTTGAAACCAGGCGCAAAAAGGGAGGCCCCTAAAATGGAGCTGGGGAATGGTGTATGTGGGAGCAACCCGCCCCCCCCCCGCAGTACTCCCGGGCCCCCATCCCCTAGCTTGCCACCCCCTCCAGCACGCACCGGCCAGCTACCTTCTCCCCTGTGCACCCCCTGCAGTAACCAACCCGTCCTGCCACCTTTTGCCTCTGGGCAGCCTCCGCCCTGCAACTCCCCACCCCCCCCAGCCACGGTCACCTTCACCCCCTGCATCAACCTCGGACCAACCCGCCCTCTTCTCCCTTTTGCAAACCCCTCCCTGCCACCTTCACCCCCCTGCAACAACCCCGGGCACAGATACACCCCCGCCTGCCACTCCCCGGCAGCAACCCCCTCCTGTCCACTCCCCCCCGCAAACCCCTCCGTGCCACTGCACCCCTTTTGCAACGAGCCCCTTTTGCCTCTGTGCAATCTCTTTCCTGCCACCACACCCCCCCCCCCACCTCTTGGCCACCTTCATCCCCTGCAACAATCCCGTGCACCCCCCTCTCTGCCACCTTCACCCCTGGAAGAGCCCCCATGCGGCCCCCCCTTTGCAGACCCCCGTGCCCCCTGCACTTTGTGGGTTGTTGTTGTGACATCTGCATGGAAGATCAGACTGAGGGGAGAGCCCCTCCCTTTCTCCTGAACAGCAGGAAGAGGGAACTTGGCCGTAGGAAGGTGGGGGCGGGACATCGGAGAATATTGCCCCTTTCTGCAGAAATAGTGGCTGATGGGGCAGGGGTGTCTAAAGGTATGTGTGCGGAAGACGGTGCACATGTCTGTCGGGAAGGCGATTTAGGCCAGCAGCACACACCAGCCCCTGTCATTACTGTATTATTTGTTTGGTGAAATCCTGCTGCAGCTGCTTGCCTTGTAAACACAGCATTTGGCAGCGGGACAAGCCCCAGCTTTGAACGCTGTTGCCTTGTTATTTTAACCCCCCCGCCCCCGTTGTCCTCCCCCCATGTTTGCAAGAAGCTGCCTGGCAGATCCCGGTGCCTGTAGTGGCCCCTGCACGGGGAGACGGGTGCAGGGCCAGGGTGGGAGTTGGGATCTGCAGCTGCACTCCTGGCCGCCGGGGCCCAGAGCTTGGCAGCAGCGCCTTTGTTTTGACAGGATGACAGCTGAAGGAGGCGGGGACTTCGCCTTGTTGCTTCTGCGGCCTCTGGCTGACAAAAACATTGTATTACTGGATTATCAGTAATGTGACGAGGTCAGAGCCCAGCAGCCAGTGGTGGAGGAGCTTTCCCAGGGCTCATCCTACAGTTCCTTTCCTTTCTTCTCCTCCTTTTCTAGAGAAAAGAGTCCAGGCTATGCACATTCATTCAAACACTATTAGAGACTGGGTCTTGAAGCTCTTGATTTTATTAATCTTTAAAAACACTTTAAAATTTTTTTTAAAACACCAGGGAGCAATGATGGCTGTTTGATGGTTTTAGCTTGGTTCCCAGTGGGGGGCTGTTGGCATCACAAAAGCCACTGCTAGAATTGGCACTCTCCTCTGCAGTCTTGGCAGAGAAGCAAAGGAGTGAGTACAGCCTCTTAACTCCCACAAGCTTATCCCTACTGGTCATGATTTAGGCAAATTGGGGAAGTGGATGTTGCCATTGCCTTTGGTTCTATGGGGAAATAGGCTATGTTAGTCTCTGGGGTCATTAGTCCAGCACCTTTGATGAGTAGTTGGCTCATGTAAATTATTTTCAGTACTTAAAAGCATTACTAGAAGTATTGAGGTGAAAAAGAAAACTGAGAAACTGTAGAGCAGTTATAAAGCAGACAGCCTTATTGCAAGGGTCAAGTAGAATTTAAAAGAGCAGCATGTCTAGTTAAAGCCTCAGTGAGATTGGCTCTAGTTACCTGAGAGATTGATTCTTCTATAGCCGTGGCCGTTCAGAACACCTACGTTTCACCAGAACAGTGAAAGTGTTGACTAGAAGTAGGAGCCAGAGGCTTCTGAACGCAAGAGACGGAACCTTCATTCTTATGGGATTGAGTTCCATCAATTTCAGCTCCCATGAACACTTTCAGAATTAAATGTGAAATGAATTTCTTTGATTTAGCTCTCCCTGAATAATTTGTTGATGCAACACTCCTCCTACCCACAAACATAAGCAAGCAAGCAAACAAATACCTTTCCTATGAAGGAATCATACTTTTTCTCCTTTAGGCTGGGAGGGAAGGAAGAAAGGGGAGAGGTGCTATTTCTAAATATTTGGCAGGTGTTCAGGTACCATAGTGATGGGGCTATAAAAGAAATAGTATTTGCAGGAGGTTGCAACAGTGAAGAGGTTAACTTTGAATTTTCATGCTTTATGTCTCAACCTTTGATTCATTTTTGTGTTTGATTTCACAAGCTCTTAGATCACTGAAGTATGTAATTAGTGTTCCCATTCATGCAGTAAGCATATGTGAATACTGTAACAAAAGAGTAAATCTATGTATAGTTGTTCACCTTAGAGAGCGCAGGGAATGTGCTTGTCGCTCAGCATGTTTGGCATTCTCTAGTCCTTGTATTTTTCTCCTCTCCCACTCCAGTGTGCATCACAGCAGTCAGCAAGGTGGAATTTATTAGAATCTTAACCTTTGAGGGGCTGTAAGTAGGAAAGGAAGAGAGAACATTAATTAGGTCTGAAGAGACATGACAACACAGGAAGGATCAGAGAAAGTGAGAACACTGAATGGAGGAAGACTAGAGTGTGGGCCTATCTGGTCGCAAATGTTGCTATGCCAGAGATAAGACTTCCACAATGCTCTACTTCCACCTTTTGCTCCTCTGGAAGTAGGTTGTTCATACCTTACAGCTATTGCTCTCTAATTATGCCCTCTGGCTCATCTTTGAGAGGCACTGGCAAACTCTGCAGGGAGCGTGTCTGTGATGCTGTGCACAGAGCCTTTGGTGAAGAGAAAAAAGGAAAGATCTTATAGGACTATCCCTTAAGGAGGATACAAAGGAGAGGCAGGGCATAGGAAAGACAAAGCACTTTTACTAGAAAACAAGATGATAAAAATAACCATATATTCAGCACTACAAGTGTTTTTACAAAAACTGTCTTCATTAATTTTAATATACTTTTCTATGTGACATACTTTTTAAAAAAGCTCTCTAAAACCTCAAGTTAAAGTGCACAATTTACTTTAGATAGGCAAAATAGTATACAATTAAAATGAATTAAAAGTCCCCTTTTTATTGGTATGCTTTGTAGTGCATTGAAATGGACACTATTATAAATATGAATGAATTCATAAATATTTATTTTGCCCAGCATGCAATTTGAGCATTTGAATGCAAGCTTGGCAATCATTGGTATGAAAATAGCACTGTGTGACTTACACTCATAAATGCATTTAGTGAAGATTGGAGGAGGAAAAATCATTGGCTTTTTATACATGTTCTTTCATGTGATGTAAACCAAGTCTCATTGGGAGCTATATAAATGTCTTTAAGTATGTACTGTTTTTGTACTCTTACATTTTCTATATATTAAAACAGGATTATTTTTTATTCTTAGTTATATGTAGTACAGTAATTCCTAGAGGTTACAACTGCGACTGGAGCCCCATGGAGTTTGGCATTGTACAGACACTTAGACCATGTATGCACTGTGGGTATTAAAGCAGCACGTTAGTGTAAATGCAGCCAATAGTGACGGAAGGGGTTTTTCCATTGCTGTAAGAACACCACCTTCTAAAGTGACAATAGCTGGGTCGACAAAAACATTTTTCCTGGCTGTGTCTACACTGGGGATTGGATTGGCTCAGCTGTGAGGCTCAGGTGTGTGATTTTTCACATCCCTGAGTGTCTTAGATATGTTATCCTAAATTTTAAGCTCAGACCAGGCCATAGTAGGAAACAGTCCCTGCCCTGAAGAGCTTAGTCTAAATAAATGAGACAGACAAAATGTTGGAGGGGAAATGAAGAGGTGAAAGCGTGTCACAAGAAAATTAGAGCCAGAGTAAAACCCAGCTCCCCTGAGCCCCAGCTCAGTGATCTATCCGCTGGACCACATTGCTTCTCATCAGGTTCTAGTTGTGCACTACTTCTGTAATGTTCAGATCCTGCGGTGAGCTCGGTGAGGGTGGACCTGTGTGCTCAGGTGGAGTCCCATTTCATGTGAAAGTAGGAGCTAACGAACATATCTGTTTAGTGTAATATTTCAGTCTTAGTTAATGTTACCTGCTTTATAGGACTGACTGAGATGACCCTTGACTGTCCTACCTTTTGCTTAGCTTTGTACTCTGGAAGTATAACTTTTGGAAGCTTGTCTGAATGATAAATTAGTGTGTGAAAAAGAGTTGTTAGAGTTGTCCTCTGGACTATGTATAGTTCCATAGACTCAGATGTTTACTGCTTTCTCAATATCAGTTTAAAAGCTGGGGCAAACCTGTCTAACGAGGGTTTTGGGCCCAATCCAACTTCCATTAAAGTAAATAAAGAATCAGCCACTGACTTACATGTGCATTGGGGGATGGGGGAACAGGTCCATATTAGCCTACAGCTGCTATAAAAGTAACAGCAAAATAGGAATAAATCAGATTCTAAAATTTGTCCTCAGAAATCTAAGGGCTCTACAGAATGCTTTAGTCAAATGGATCTGTTCCCCTCTTAATATCTCTGTGATTCTTGTCAGTGTGATATATTTTCATGGAGGATACTTGAAATTTGAGTAGGAACAATTAGGAATAACTTTTGCAAAATTATCAACGTTTTTGTTTTCGTCCGCATGAAGCTTCTTGTGTAAGAGTTTATCATTGTTTTGAGGTTACTGCTTGCTGGGGAGAGATGACTTTGCTAAATTTAGACACCCTAAACAGACTTGTATAACTTTTCTTTCTAAATCTGAAGGAAAGATAATCTTGTGTAAGGTTTTTTGTTCCACTCCCTGGAATTTAGCAATTAACCTATTACATCCTGCTCCCCCTTTAATTACTAAATAGGTCAGTCCTTCAAAGAGCCAAGTACAATGCCTAGCTCAAAGAGCTAATTCTCAGAGTCGTAGGGTCCTTTAATTTACAGCTAATCTAGCTCAGAATTTGTACCTTTCTGTGTTAATTTCTCCATCTTTAAAATGGGGATACTATTTCTTAGCATGTGAGGTATTGTGAAACATCACTCTTTAATCTTCTTTAAGCATTTTTAGAACCTTAGATGAGAGGTTGCATGTGCAACCTTAAGTTTGTCATTTCCTGACTTTTGAATGCTTCATTTTATAATCTTAACATTGTAATTTCACAATTAAAACAAACAACCATGGAGCTATAAATATAGAGTATCTGAAGCATGCTATTTTCAGACTCATTTTGGACATAGTGTCAGTGTACAAGGTTCTAAAGTGCAGGTCAGCCGTTTGTCTGTTGGACAGCAAATAATATTAAATGTAAAAGTTGTTTTTGGTTATTCTTGGTTCCTGGACAACATACTTTCCTAGTCTTAATACTTTAATTACACATAATATAGAGAAGGAGTACTTGTGGCACCTTAGAGACTAACAAATTTATTTGAGCATAAGTTTTCATGAGCTACAGCTCACTTCTTTGAGCATAAGCTTTCGTGAGCTACAGCTCACTTCATCGGAGTGAGCTGTAGCTCACGAAAGCTTATGCTCAAATAAATGTGTTAGTCTCTAAGGTACCACAAGTACACCTTTTCTTTTTGCGAATACGGACTCACACAGCTGCTACTCTGAAACCTGACATAATATAGAGGTATCATGAGGATTCAGATGTTCATATTTTTTACATTGCTTTTATCAAGTAAAGCCCATTGTAATTGCTAAGTTTTGTACTAATCCAAATCTTTCCAGCATGGGTTGAGGATGCTTCTGAGATAGCATACAAAATTACCTATTGTGGCCATTTAAGGAACAGTGTTAATGTCCCCTGGGTTGGAAGGATGAGGCTCAAAACCAAAGTTCTTGAAGGCTGTGGTAAGGCAGGGGAAAATGAAAGTATCTTAAGTGTCCTTTATTAAAGCCCTGCAGTTAGCCTAGAAAATCAATACAAGAACTGGATGTACTAGGTCAGATACTCCTCCCAGACATCTCCACCCAAGACTGCTTTTGAAGCTAAATTAAGTATTTGAGGAGGTAATTTCATACTTTCCTTTCTAACAAAAAGCAGATGAGTGACATGTGAAAAGAAAAACCATCATGAGAGGGTCAGAGAAAGAAATGAGTGAAGAAAACAGGGCAGAAGACTCAAAACAACTCAACGGGATGTAATTTAAGCCACTAAGGAATGCACACTGAGTATTCAATGTATTTGCACTGTCAGGGTCCATAATGAAGGCTTAGTTATCAAGAGGACCTAGTTCAGGTTGTGCTGCTGTGTTGCTGACCAAGCTTTTATGCTGTATCTGGTGCTTTATGCTGAGTTTTTAAATGTTAATGTTTGTTTGAGGCAGAGATCTCTGGAATATTGGAACAAAAGAATTGAACATCTGTTTCAAAAGATCTGGCTAGGTTAGGAAGTACAATTGAGGGCAGAAAAAATCTGCCACTGAACATATTTTATGTTCTGTGGGAGGGTTGATATTTAAATCTGGCAGTTTAACTGAGCTGTTATCACTATTCATACATCTGTTTGTTTGCATCTTTGGTGTTAATTATCGTGTGATGCTAAAGTTTGTGTAGTTACTTGCTGTTTATGGATTTAAGGATTTGGAGTAAACATTGTGTTGTGTGCTTATGTGAAATGTTGACTGATGCTCATAAGAAATTGTCTTAGAATTCTTTAGCCCAGCTTTTCTTACTATTTTTATTAGCTATGATTGACGCAGCTACAAGCTTAATATTTGAGTGGCTTTTTTATAGCATTAAACATTGCCTTTTGTTAGAGACATACTTGGGTCTGAGTGGAAAAAAACCCCAGTTCTGACAGACACATAGGGAGAAAATGGATGGATCAAATCTAAGTCCCTTTTAAAAAATATTCTGGTTTCTGTTTTTCAGAGCTTCTTTATTACTATCTTTTGAATTTTCCTTAATGATACTTTGTTATAGTCCAGGCTGCTCTTTCTTTCTCTCACAAATAACTTGCATTAGTGCAATGCTAAGGTTCTACATTTACAGTTATAATTTAGAAATTGCAAAAATTAGCAGTTTCATGGTAACACTGACTTTCCCACAGAGCATGTATGGGAAATTTGGACGGCATCAGGTTTTGTCTTGCTCTGCAACCTAAGAAAAAATATGGTATCAAACAATCTCAAAGGGTATGTCTACACTGCAATAAAAGACTCGTGGCCCAGACGTGGCTGGCCCAGGTCAGCTGAGTTGGACTGCAGGGCTGTCCAGTTGCAGTGTAGGCGTTTGGGCTCAGGCTGTGGCCCAGCCTCTGAGACCCTGCAAGGGGGGAGGATCTCAGAGCCCGAGGCCCAGCCTGAGCCCAGATGTCTGCACTGCAATTTTATAACCCCATAGCCCAAGCTCAGAGAGCCTAAGTCACCTGATCCAGGCTCTGAGACTTGATGTTGTAGTGTAGACATATTCAAAAAGATACTCTGTTGTAAACCCTGGAAAGGTTTACAACAGAGAGTATCCTTGGCTCACCGGCATCACCCAAACCTTTGCCTTTTCTTCCTAGTAACTAAAAATAAACAGGTTTCACAGCCGTTGGGTGACTAAAACAAAAGTAGGAACCATGCTTGTCAGTGTGAAAAATAAGAGTGCTTCTCCAGATAAGCTGGATATCTTCAGTGGTCTTCCAGATACTGGTGTATATTCAGGTATTTTTCTTATGCCTCGTCTACACTTACCAGGGGTTCAATGTGCGGCGATCGATGTATCAGTGGTTGATTTAGCGGGTCTAGTGAAGACCCCACTAAATCTACCACAGATCACTCTCCTGTTGACTCCTGTACTCCACCTGAACGAGAAGAAGTCAAGGGAAGTTGATGGTCTCCAGTCGACATCACATAGTGTGGACCCCGCGGTAAGTAGATCTAAGTACGTCTACTTCAGCTACGTTATTCATGTAGCTGTGTAATTTAGACCGATCGCCGCCGCATAGTGTAGATAAGGCCTTGGAATGCTAGAGAAAACTGCACAGAAGTGTAGCCTAAAATTCACTAGAATTAACATAAATCCTCCAGACCTCAGCTTATTTGGAAAAAAAAAATTATTGGAAAAAATTGTTCCTATAAGTCCCGCCCCTAGCTCCTCCAGAACTGACCCTCCCTTTTGCCACATACAGACTTATCTCCTGGGAGTAGGGTTGCCAACTTTCCAATAGCTGAAAACCAGACGCCCCTGCCCCCATCCCCTGCCCTGCCTCTTCTCCTAAGGCCCTGCCCTTCCTCTTCCCCGAGACCACGTCCCCGCTCACTCCTCTCCCACTCTCCCTCAGTTGCTTGCTTCTCCCTCCCCCGGGACTCACCTGCCACCTACAGAGCCAGGCTGGGAGAAGCTGACGTGGAGCCTGCCTGCCTGCCCGCCCAACTGGGGCACAGCAGTCAGGCTTTGGCTTAGAAAAGGAGCGAGGGGCTAGGGTGGGGCAGAAGGGGGGGGGTTGGTCCCCAGAGCAAGGGGATGAGGAAGGGGCAATCAGGGCACAGGCTAGGGGGGTGAATAGGATCCCCCCAGGCGGCGGTGCCAGTATCTACCTCTCCACCGAAGGCTTGAGCTGTGGGTCCGAGAGCCAGTTCTCTCTATCAGCAGCTGGGAAGCTCCTCCAGGCAGCAGCTGCTGCTCTTCCTGCCCTCTCAGCAGGGAGATTGAGTGCGGTTACTCCCAATAACCAGACTTTTAGTGTCTGGTCAGCAGTACTGACTGGACACTGCCAGGTCCAGGAGTGGTGGAAGTTCCCTAAAATTGAAGGGGCCACTGGTGCCCAAACTGTGGCCTGGCCCCCGTGCTGCCTCTTCCTGCGAGGATGCACCCCGGTGCCACCCCTAACCCCCAAGGCTGCACCCCCCACTCGCTCCTCTGCACCCCTTCCCCCCTGTCGCTCGCCCTTATGGCTGGTAAAAAGTGGGAGGGCTATGCTTTTAAGTGATGGGGCCATGGCCCGTTGGCCCCCCCGTTCCGGCACCCCTGCCAGATCCCCTTTTTGACTGGACTCCTGACAACCCTACCTGGGAGTTTAATGGCTCCCTCCCCTACCTGGATACACCTCTCAGCTGCAAATAGCTGCTCACGTTTCTGCCAACCATTTCATGCCCAGATAGTAGCATGTACGTGTGGAAGGGGAGGGAGAAGCACACTTCCTCTTTCCAAGGGTGGTGTGCTGTTATGTGCTTCCTGGGAACCTCTAGGGGTAATTCTAAGTCAGCCTGTTGGCTTCAGCTGCTGCATGGACCTTCTGCATCCCTTCTAATGTGCCTGACTACATTGGGTGCAGTCAAACTATCATTTGGCATGCATATGGTATCACAGGGATAGACTGGTGGTGCCACGAGCCCTTCCAAATATATCCAGTGAATGGTGATTGTTCAAACGTTATGGAGAGAAAACGTGGTATGTGTTGTCCAGCAAAGAGGCAGCATCTGGCATTGCAATGCTTAGTGCACAGGTTGCATGATTTGAAATGGTGGAGTTGAAGAACTACTTCAACACAGTTGACTAATATTTTCAGTTCTGGTACTTGAAAAGCTGCAGCCTCTGTTGGGCACTGGTACCTTAGGTATAAGGCAATTCAAAACAAAAGACAATGAAGTTTTTGTGGAATAAGCTACATTAAATATTTATTTTTCATACCTTTTCTGAACATAATGAAACACACAAGATAGACATTAACACCACAAATTGAAGTACTACACTTATTTTTAAGTTACTGTTAAGTATTATGCAGTAATTTCATTACTAAGAACCTGGAACAGCAAATGATTGTGTATCTTGTTACAGTGCAGTACACAAATATTTCTAAATATAGAGCAGAGAGGAGATGCTTTTCTTGGAGGTGGGTCTTCAGATTGGAATATGAGTTCAGTTAGGAAAATCCAGAAAGTCTTTAATTGCTTTGATGCTGGTACTCAGAAAAAAATTACCTTCAGTGCTGCTCTTGTACCAAGTACTTTGCTTCTCAAGTGCTAGCATTCCAGTGGAACATTGCCACTTCACCCCTGAATGTCTGGAATTTGGCTACCGGAGGCCACACTGCCTACCTTATCATGTTATCAGTCCTGTTAGTTAAGATTTGCTGAGCATCTTTTAGAGTGGTAGCTGTGTTAGTCTGTATCAGCAAAAAGAACGAGGAGTACTTGTGGCACCTTAGAGACTAACACATTTATTTGAGCATAAGCTTTTGTGGGCTAAAGCCCACTTTATCAGATGCATGCAGTAGAAAATACAGTAGGAAGAGATATATATACAGAGAACATGAACAATGTTCAATGGCAACCCCCATTTTTTCATGTTCTCTGTGTGTGTGTGTGTCTATATATACATATATATATATATATATATATATATATATATGAATATAATCTTTCTACTGTATTTTCCACTGCATGCATCTGATGAAGTGGGCTTTATCCCACGAAAGCTTATGCTCAAATAAATGTATTAGTCTCTAAGGTACCACAAGTACTTCTCGTTCTTTTTGGGCATCTTTTGCCATCAATATTTGGATCTAAATCTTCCAGGATAAGCAGCAGCATTTCCTTAGTAGAGACCAGTGCCTCTGGAATTCCCTCGTTTTGGTGGTTTGCTCAGACCTGTGGTTTTGACGCCTCTATTGCGTGACGTATTGTTTATTTTGTTTTGCTTTGTTTTACTTGTTTTGCTTATGTCTGTTGTATGGTTCCTAGTCGGCAGGATAGAAGACAGGGCAGTGATGCGGATGCTACCGGATGGGTGACCTATTTATTTTATTGTTTTAATTGTAAAAGTGTCTAGATGATATAGCAATAGGAGCCAGCACATCAAATAGGTGAATGCTCCTTTTGCACAAAAGTTGGAGTGAGGACCTGCTGTAGAGGAGTTAGCCTGTGGTTTGGAGTGTTTGTCTGTTTTCTCAGCTGGTATCTTCTGACCAGCTGGAAGCAGTTATGGGCCGCCACAGATCATTGTGAATTCTCTGCTTTTAAGTAACAAGTTCTACTTTATTTCTGTGCATTTCTAGAAAACATGAAATACATTAGTTGTGTGGTAGATATATTAACTGTCTATTTTTATTTCAGGCTGAGGAATCTTGCAAATGTAATGGCTGGAAAAACCCTAACCCACCTCCTACTCCTCCCAGGGCAGATTTACAGCAGACAATTGTCAGTCTTACTGAACCATGTCGCAGCTGTAGTCATGCACTAGGTAAGTATTTAGCTTCTCCTGGATTTGCAATCCATGTTCTTAGACCCTAGGTCATAATATGACATGTTCTGTTATTCCCAGACAAAAACTATATTAAGATGGAGTTATGGTTGGGTGTATGCATCAGGAATTTAGAGTAAAATATGGTAGAGATGTGGAAATAATCTTAAAAACAAGTGCTACAAACCAGGAAATCCTGAATTAAGGTTAAACTTAAAAGAAATCCAGATATTTTTATGGTATGAAAACGCACAATTAGTTCACCAAACAACTTTAACTCTGCCCTATAGTTATTTATTTAGCGTGTGCATAGTCGTCTAGCCAAGCGTTGGCATCTTCAGTGGCGTGATGCAGTTCTTCTGGGCCACCGCTGAACCTAGTCAGCAGGCATTCATCGACAATGTGCGTCATCGTCTGTCTTGCGCCGCAGCTGCACAAAGGGCTGTCACGAAAACCCCAGCGATACTGGTTGGCGGCACAGAGACCTTGCCCAGTCTGGAACCTGTTCAACAGGGACCATTGAGGATGGGGCAGGTCAAAACCAGGCGGCCAGATTGTGGAGTCGGCGACGAGGGACTGGTTGGGGAGTATAACAGATATCCATTCCTCTCGCGAGTGCGTTTCCACCCTAACATCCTGGTGTGGCGGATGAGACCATAATGGGCAATGTGACGGCAAACGTGCAGCTGGTGGTTTAAAAAGGTCATTGTGCAGTGGCAGGCTTGAGTTGGCGTGTACTTTCTCTAGTAACCTGCCAGTGGCAACCTCTTGTCTGATATGAGGAGGAGCAATATTGCTCAGAACTGGAAGCCATGGAGTCGGACACAGGATGCCAGAGATGATACACATGGCGGCATGTAACTGCGTATCTACCAGTTTGGTGTGTGATGATTGACACCAAACTGGTGCATGGGACCGTGCCACTGAATATGAGGTGACGTCCGCAAAGTTGGAGCTTGAGCACCCCATGACGAACATGCCAGTTTGCTAAGAAGATTGTTGTACATCTTAACTTTAGCTGCTGTCTTCTTCAGGTGGGCATGGTAACTCAGTGTGCGGTCTAAGGTTACACCTCGATAGACCGGTTCTACTTCATGCTTCACCTTCTGACCATTGAGATAAACTTTCAGTTCTCAGGTTGCGCTGGCGTGATGAAGATGGAACAAACTGGAGGCTGTTTTTATGATGCTTGACTGGAGGCACCAAGCCTTACAGTAGTCAGCTAACTATATAATGTCCCAGTTCAAGGTGGCATCAAGCTCGTGAAACGTCCAGGGCTGGGTACCACAACAAATGTCATCTGCGTAAATGAACTTTTGTGACTCCGTTGTTGGCAGGTCACTGGTGTAAAGGTTGAACAGGGTTGGAGAAAGCACAGAGCCCTGGGGTAACCCATTGCTCTGTCATCTCCAAGCACTCATCTTCTCCCCCATGTGGACTCTGAACTGCCTATCATGGAGGAACAGTTCAATGATGCCTATGAGCCAAGGTAGCAGGACCTGTGATACCTTCATGAGCAGGCCAGTGTGCCATGCTGTATCACACGCCGCTGTTAGATGAATGAAAACAGCGCCTGTTTTCAAGTTTCTCTGGAAGCCATTTTCAACAAATGTGGTCAGCGCAAGTACTTGGTCGCATGTGCTATGGCCTCAGCGAAAGCTGGCTTGGTCAGGGCTCAAAATTCTCTCCATGTCAGGTAATATGCGCTGTAGGACCAAGCGCTCCAGTGCCTTGAAGCACACCGACAATAATGATATGGGATGATAGCTTGATGCTTGACTTGGGTCCTTTCCAGGCTTTAGGAGGCCAATGACTTTTGTGGTGCGCCATATCTTCGGTAGTCTACCTTCACTGATGACCTATAGTGAGACTATGCAATAATCATATGACTAAGATTAAGGCATTTTAGTGTTTGTAGTCCTAGATTAGATTAAACGGATTTTTAAAGACCGATTTAGCCCCTGCCACCTCCATCCCCTGTTGTCAATATTGTGGCTGATATCTGTGTTGTGATTCTTCTGAAACTACAGCCTCATTTGGGGTCTGACTATGCTACGATTTCACCTCTGTCAGGTGACCTAGTTACAGCATGGTTGTCTCACAACATGGTTATTTTTGTAGTATAGATGAGACAGTGACTGTCTCTGGACAGTGCTAACAGTAAAAGTCCATGTACACTACCAAATGGAACTATGCTTGTACCATATTGTGTGAAACTGTGTTGGAACCAGTCTCCCTGTATGGTTAAAGCTGTGTTATAAACAACCTCTGTGCTACAGAAACGACTGTTTAAGTCCATTGTGAAACATGGTTGTATCCCAACCAGGTTACAACATAATGATTCCTTACCAGTGTGGCCAGAAAAAAACCATGTATCAGGGACAGTTTGAAACTTTGTGGCTACTTAAGCTAAAACATGATTACTTAACATGGTTGTAGCATAGTTTTTCTGACCGTGAAGTCAAAAAGAAACACTGCTAATAACAGTTGGGACACAACAAATTTCAGAACTGTTTAAAATGAAACTTGTTTTGGTTGTGTAGATATGGCCTGAAATTACAAATCAGTAAAATCAGCAATTTTGTTAAATTATGTAAAATCATCACAATAGGGGATTTTTAAAAAAAGTAAACCAGTGTACCTTTTGAGGGGTTATTTGCTGCAGAATTTCTGTAGAGGATTTATTTACCTCTCTGCTCTCCTTTTTGTGTGTTCTTTTGTTGTTTAACCTATTCCTGGGCTTTTCTTTATTCATTGTTTTCATTTATGTTCAAAATCTCTTCTTTCATGCAAGAGAGGAATAACAAATGTATAGCAGCACATGAGTTCAGCATGTTTAGCGAGGCAGTTCATTTAACTTCTCAACGTATAGCATACTTTTGCTTCCTCTGGGATATGCAGTTAGATTCATTTATGTTATGAAACTCTTTCACACTGTGCCCTGGGATACTGAAGGCATTTCTTCACTGCTGCCTAATCCTGTTAGGTGCTGAGCCATTAAGCCACATCTTCTGTAGGATTTGAAGATGCTCGCCTCCTTTCAGAAGAGCTCAGCGCTTCTGAGGATCTTACTTCTTCGGTGAAAATCTTCGGTCACTCATTGAGAATCAGGAAAAGCAGTACGTTGTTATTTTTGAATAAACACTACAGACCATATCTGGTGCGGTGTTTCTTTTTCATTACTGCCACAGTGAAGAAAGATGAAATCCTATCCCTAACGAGGATGATGCCTTGTTCGGAATAACTGAAATAAATAACGAGTGCCACCTACCACTCAGTTGTACCGAACATGGAAAAGTGAATATTGTTCAGAAATACTTCTCAAGACATTTTTCCTATTTCTCTCACCCTGATCAGCATGTTTCCCTCTTGAATTCTTTTAAAACCTGAAAGGTCATGAGATATCTCTATTTCAAGTGCTTCACCTGCACTATCGTCTCTTTCTAAGTGAGTTCTGAAAAATAACTATGCAGAAACTTCTCTACTATTCTAGGAAATGTGGTGTTGGCTTTTTGTGCTTATATTTTTTTCAGCACTGGAGCCCAGGCATCAATGCACAGTAGGCTCTTCCCCACTCAGGACTTGTCTATATTCAGTTTCACTGGCTTAATTAAAGGTTTAGTTAATCAGATGCAAAAGACTGTGGATGCTTATATCTGCTTAAATTAGACTTATTTCTGGTTATTTTGTGGGCAGGAAGGAGGTGGGGCTGGGGTGGAAAAAGTCAGGGTGGGGTGAGGGCGGTGCAGGGGTGAGAAGAGGTGGTGCAGGGGTGGGGGCGGGGTGTCGAGCACCCACGAGGCAGAGGAGAAGTCTTTGCCTATGACAGTGAATGTTTTATAAATAAATGTTTTATAAATAAAAGGGCCTACTGATATGGTTCAAGGACTGTATTAAAATCATGCTTGGTAAACACAGAAGATGTAGAACTGGAGAGGATTGGTGTGCCGGATATTAGGCCTAATTGGTGGATAAAATAAAGAGGGGATGGGTTATTTCACCCATCTCTCTCTTTGTGGATCCTTAAAGAAAGAGACTTTGGGGGGAAAATGAGAAGAACAGATATTGACTACAGGAGTGAGCTTCACTATCATGGCTGCCACGTCCCGCCATCTCCTGGATCTTCTTTGTCCTAATCCTAAGCAATGACCTGACCAGATCAGGCCAGAGAGAAGGATCCAGATGACATCATTACCCCTATCAGCTCCAGCTGAATCCGAAACGCCACCTGAGATAAAATGGGATTGGACTTTAACAGCAGCAGCAACGACTCCAACTCATCTGAATTAACTACTTCTTTTTCCCCCAAAGGACAGTTACCACCATCTTTAAATCATCTAACAGAGAGTGTCAAATATGTTTTTTTTTCCTTTTAAGACTCTTTCCAGCTAAAGGGAACAAGGGATGTTGTGAAGTATTAAATATGGCTTTAATTTTAACATTTTAAATGCTTTAACTGTTTTTCTTCTTTCTTTATCTGTAATAAAAGGTTAAAATAATCCTTAATGATGTGTTTGCCATGATACTAAGCAGGCAGAGGTCTCTATAGACCAAACTCTGAACCTTGTTTAGTGCTGTTTAATGTTGGACAGTGAGTAGGTTGTGTTAATACCTTTAGCCCATTTATTCCATGTAAATTGATACAACAATCCACATACAGATTTACACTGGAATAACAAGGCCTGACTTTAAACCGATCTAGTTAAATTGGTGCAAACACCTGTGTGGAGATTCTGAAACAGAAATAACAGTTCTGCTCATCTACCAAAGGAAAGTCTGAGTAACTTTCATCACCACAGCTGGTTTTACTACTAGGCATTCTTATGATATTGGTGCATATTTCTTTTCTGTTAGATTGCTGAAGAAAGCATTTGCAGCTTCTGTCAAGCTACTGTAGACGTGTTTGTATGCATCCTTCGGACCTTGAGTTTATTGCTCTTTTTAGGGTGATAGATCCAGAAATAATGGCTAAAGCTTTTCTTCATTTAAAAGACGCTTCTCACTTGTACCAGTGTAAATCAGGTGTAATTCAATTGAAATCAAGTGAAACCAATTGTAAGTGAGAGGAGAATGAGATTCTTAGATTTCAAGTTGTCAAGTACACACAGGGTTAAAGTGGGAAACTTCATGGAAGAATCTGCAATGTCTTAAACCCTGCTGTGTATATTGTATGGTAGTGCCTGTGATTTATTTTTGGGTATATTAAAAGGGTAGAGAGTAACAAACTGGGATCCTAGTTAGACAATTTGTTCTGTTTTCTCAGTAATTCTAATAATTAATGAATTAATAACACTGAATCCTCTATTAAATACAACATTTAGAACTTCTCTGAGGCCGTAGATAACAAGTGCTTATGTTATGCACTTAGGCACTTCTAAATTCTACTATGGTGTATTCCGTACAAAACAGACTCTCTGCAGCATCAGAACAGCTGCAGTTGTTTTTAACTAAGAACACACTGAATCTGCAATAATCTGGATTTCTCCATTGGGGTCCTCAACTCAGTCTTTTGATCTATCTACTTGTGAACCAAGTTACTGTATTGTGCATGAGCGTTATATTTTTACTATGTGGGGATAACCACATTTCCCTGATGCACCTTGGTTGGCTGGTAGACTCTCTCCTTTATGGCAACTGATGTTTGTGGGTTAGTCACCACTGGCTGCTGCAGAAGGATGTAAGCAGTGACACTCTTGTGGAGAATTGCCTTCTTGCTGGTACTGATTGGATAGTGCAGCTGATGGGGATTACACAGCTCTGGGTCAGTTACTCCGTATTTGGTACCAGTGGAGGGAAGGAAGCATTTCTTTATAGATGGGCTTTAGTATTTGCCCTTTAGAGGTGGGTGACCAAAACATAATTTTAAACAGTCCGCTAGACTGATATGATGATTTAAAAAAGTATTCACACCAATAATACAGAAATGGCAATCTGTGGTAAACACAAACTGTTAATATGTTTGAAGCAATTTACTGTTGGGTTCATCACATGGCGATTAGTTCGACTTTATGTGTTGACATATGACCACACACAAGTCAAGATAATATATATGATAGCAGTTGTACAGGAAGTGGATGTAGCTGGCTTGTAATGCTGATACGCTCTAGTTGTTGGTCAATTCCAAGGTGCGCGTGTGTGTGTATGTGTTTTTTACAATGCTATCAATTTTTAATGTGCTGCTGATCTAAAAGTGAAAATTCATTACTTTAGCAAAATCAAAACTGACAGCTGGAAGTATTAAACTTTCATATCTTGTTGGAGGACAAAATTGGAAGCATTTTACTCTGCCTAGAACTCAAAATATTTTTAAATTAAAGAAGATAACTTCTGATGACTATCTCACTTTCAGCTGGAGAATGTTAGGGACATAAGAGATCATATTGCAAACACTGCTTTTGCACCAATATCTTGCACCAAAGTCTGCTTTCAGTTGCATCTGTACAAATCCACTGAAGTCAATGGATTCCCAAGAACTGATTAAACTTTCCAAAACAAAACATCACCTCTGAGCTGACAAAAAATAAGGAATTTCAACTCAAAGGGCATTTCCTTCTTTGAAGTCATAAGTGCTTGAGAACAGGAGCATATGATGGAAATACCTTCTCAGTCCTAACCATATTTCACTCTTAGGATAACATGAATAATTTTACAGCAAGTGGGTTATGCCATAGAGTTCAGTGGGACTACTTCAGTGAGTAGAATTACTGAGGTGCTTAAGTTTTGCAGTATTGGGCTCTTAAGTTGTGAGCTTCTCAGAGCAGCGACTGTAATTTCCTTTGACTAGTATAATGCCAGTCACATTGTCCTGCCTTAACAAATAGTAAATTTCCTTTTTTCACAAAAATAAAAGTCCAGAATTAACATTACAGATGAAGGGCAGACTGAATATTTAGAAGCATATAATATGTGAACAGTCTCCTTTGACCAGATGACTACAAAGGCAGTAGTAGTCATGGAGACAGTTTGGCATGTTTCAGGAGTCTTCACTTCATGTTTCGTCAAAAGACATCATCCTTGATAAAAGGGGAAGGGGAATCCTTAAACACTGGGGGACCAGGCCAGACCAGAAGTCACTGAGCTGTTTTTGAGCTTTATTCATCATGTGTCTAGAAATAGGTGAGAAGATTTGAGGTACAGGCCACTTAAAACTTTAGTAATTTAAAGTAATTTAATTTCTTCAGTCTTTATGGATAATTTTACTAATCTAATGGAATGGAAGCTACTGGCTTTTATAATGCTTATCATTGTTCTGTCTTTGTTAATTGAAAATGCATCTTTCAAATCCTTATCATGGATATAACCCTGAAAACCCTAGCCAGTTTCTAGGAGCGACCTGTAGAAGACACTGTGCTAGTTGTGGGGAGGAATGAGGAGGGACTCTTGGCTTAGAGCCAGTTAAGACCACTTACCATTTTTGGTGAACCAAAAATTTTTTTTTTTCAGGTTTAACTTCTCTGTCTTCCTACAGGTACTTTTGAGGCCAAGTTTTGAGACCACCTTTCAGTGGATTTCCCTCTTTGCACTTACAAAACTGCAGCCTCAAAGAAATTGCAAGTGCAAAATTATGCTTGCGTTTTGCAGGTGCTAAAAGGAAAGACTGGCTTTTGTAAATATGGCCCTGTATTTGAAAAACACTTCCCTAAAGCTTCTGCTTGGAAGGGCATGTAAAACATGCAGCAGGAGGAGCATTGTAAATATGACCCACACTGTGAATCCTTGGAACTTGATACTATATAAGTGGTAGAAGTAGAAACATATATAAATAGAAACATACTTACTGGTGCCTAGTTTAAAGCAAGAAATTTTCATTTGTGAGCAGGAATTTTTCTCTCATTGCTGGTTAAATTGCCACTTGTAAATTGCCACTGTGGGGATTGAACTTGGGATCCCTGAGTTAAAAATCATGAGCCACTACTACATAGCTCTAGGACCAGATCCATTAGGTTGGAGACAGTAGCATACTCATAATCTCTGTACATAACCTAGATACTAAAGAGAGAAAGAGAACTAACCTGCGTTAGTGTGAGTTACATAAATAGTGGAAGCCACAATCTGCTGGTAGAGTAAGGCAGTAGCAGACAGGATTTGTGGGTTCTGTTCTCAGCATGGCCACGGACTTGCGTGAGTTTGTACAAGTCACTTATCTCTGTGCTGTAGTGTCTCAGCTGTAAACTGTTATAAAAATTGTCCATATGGAGCCTGTGCCTTCAGGTTCTTCTGATGAAAGGTGCTGTTTAAGTGCTAATGGTGGTCGTGGTTGCAAGAGTCGTCCTTTGTGTTGTCTTTGAAATTATGTCTTATTGACCATAGAGTACCATCCTACCAGCTATTTTTTTTCACAATGTTTGGATTTTTATTTTGTTTAGCTGCTCATGTTTCTCACCTGGAGAATGTGTCTGAAGAAGAAATGAATAGGCTGTTGGGGATCGTGTTGGATGTGGAATATCTCTTCACCTGTGTCCACAAAGAAGAAGATGCAGATACAAAACAAGTTTACTTCTCCCTGTTCAAGGTAAGATGAAGATTTTTCTCAAAATGCAACATCATACAATTGTATTTCTGCAACCTTAGATACACATGTAGCATCTTGTCATATTTTTCATTCATTTGTACTTACATTAATTTTATTGTCCTAATGGACCATTATATTTGTATTGACTTAGACAATTTGTAGGGAAGCTCTCCTTTTTCAAAGGTAGTAATAAGGTTTTTAATTTTGGACTAGATTCTACTACCCTTATGTTGTACAGTACCTGACTTCTGAAGTCTTCCCAGTGATTTCAGAGTCTGGTCCAAAGTCAGCACCCATTTGGTATTTGTTTTCTTTCCAACCATCAGCAGCATCTTCCTTAATTACAAGTCAGAAGAAGAGCCAGTTGACAATGAAGCTACTTTAGCTATATACACAGGCTCAGAACAGCCTTTCTTGGTGCATTTCAGAGGGCAAAGCAATTAATTCTGAAGTTAATTTAGCTGCAAACTTAGTTTATTACATGTACTAGCAAATATTTCAATAATAATATGTTGTACCAGTACAAATTTCACTGACTGTCAAGTGTTTATATAAAGATGTTAACCATTTAAAAATAAAATTGTTTTTTGATAGCTTTTGAGGAAGTGCATCTTACAGATGGGGAAACCTGTGGTAGAAGGGTCTTTGGAAAGCCCCCCCTTTGAGAAGCCCAGTATTGAACAGGTAAAACAGAATATGATGATTTCTGTGAACAATGACCCTGCTGCAGTCCACATGAGTGGATTTGGGCAATGTGTGAATATTAGTTCCCTGCATCATTTTGAACAAAGGTGAATCTGAGGTTTGCATGAGGATGATTTCCCCTCCAGCCCCTGGGAAGGGCATTTTGGTTCAGTTATTGAATTATTTTTCAGAGTGGTAGCCATGTTAGTCTGCATCAGCAGAAACAAAGAGGAGTCCGTGTGCCACCTTAGAGACTAACAAATTTATTTGGGCATATGCTCTCGTGGGCTAAAACCCACTTCATCAGATGTATGGAGTGAAACACACAGTAAACAGTGTGTATATATATATATATACAGCACATGAAAAGATGAGAGTTGCCTTACCAAGTGGGGGATCAGTGCTAATGAGGCCAATTCAATTAAGGTGGAAGTGGCCTATTCTCAACAGTTGACAAGAAGGGGTGACTATCAAGAGGGGGAAAATTACTTTTGTAGTGCTAACGAGGCCAATGCAATCAAGGTGGATGTCGGTCATTTCCAACAGTTGACAAGAAAGTGTGAGAATCAGCAGAGGGAAAATTACTTTTTGTGGTGACCCATCCACTCTCAGTCTTTATTAATTTGCAAACTGGACACCATCAAATTAGGCCTGAATAAAGACTGGGAGTGGCTGGGTCACTACAAAAAGTAATTTTCCCTCTGTTGATACTCACACCTTCTTTTCAACGGGCCACATCCACCCTGATTGAATTGGCCTCATTAGCACTGACCCACCCCGCACTTGGTAAGGCAACTCCCATCTTTTCATATGCTGTATGTATACACTGCTTATTGTATTTTTCACTCCATGCATCCAATGAAGTGGGTTTTAGCCCACGAAAGCTTATGCCCAAATAAATTTTTTAGTCTCTAAGGTGGCACACGGACTCCTCTTTGTTTTTGCAGAATTATTTTTACAATTCAACTTACATTTTAATGTAATCTAGAATGTTTTTTCTCAGTTTGAATCACAGGCACCGACTCTTCGGGTACTCTAGGGCTGGAGAACCCACGGAAAAAATATAGTGGGTGCTTAGAACCCACTGATCAACTGTTCAACCACCCTTCACCCATCTGCTATTCAGCCAGTCCTGCTGATCAGCTGTTCGGTGGTGGGAGGGAGGCACTTGGGGGAGGCGGCGGAGCAGGGGCAAAAGAGGAGGAGTGAGGGCATGGCCTCAGGGAAGGGGTGGAGCGGGAATGGCAAGAGGTGGAGTGAGGGTGAGGCCTTGGGGGAGGGGGCATGAGATCTGGTGCTATTGAGATCAGTGGGAGTTTTGCCATTGAATTCAGTGGGGCCTGGATTTCACCCCAGGATTACAAAGCAGAAACAACTGAAAGAAAACCAACATTAGTTGGTGCCTTTATGAATACATGGATAGATAGATAACATACACAGAAACTGAGATTTTGATTCAGCAAGATACATAAGCATGTGCTTATCTTCAACCACACGAGCAGTTCTGTTAACTTCAATGAGACTGCTCACATGCTTGAATACTGTGCTGAATCAGGGCCTGAATATCTTTCAAGCAATCTGTGGCTTAATGGGAAGTATACTCTTTTCTTACGTAGCCTATTTTAAACTGGCACACTGTGTAAATGTTTCTTTGAGTTTAGCTTATCATAACTCAGTAAAATAACACTCTTCATAGAGGCGTTCCTTGTTTTTTAGGACTAATTAGAGTGTACATAATGTTATGTACTAAATTTCTTATTTCAAAAAAGAATTAGTGTACGTAATGTTATATACTCCTACTCCCTAAAATATACATTTTGTACAGAACTTCTTTTTTAGCAGTAAAGCACTTTAAGTTTTCCTTTTGGTTAATTGGGTTAAGAAATCTCTGTGGGTTGATACGAGGGGGTAATTCTCTTTACAGTTTATTCTGAAAGGATTTCATGTCAAATGAACAATATTTTCTGGTAAATTCTGGATTGTTATAAAATAAAAGAATCTAAGTCACACATTAAACATTTGCTAAGGCAGCAATGCTATTTTTTTGTTTGTAAGAGTATGAATTGTGGCAGTTTATTTTAATGACACATTTTAATTCTCTTTGAGTGTTTATTAAAGGGGTTGTCAAGGTTCCTTCCCCACTCTGAACTCTAGGGTACAGATGTGGGGACCTGCATGAAAGATCCCCTAAGCTTATTCTTACCAGCTTAGGTTAAAAACTTCCCCAAGGTACAAACTTTGCCTTGTCCTTGAACAGTATGCGGCCAACAGTATGTTGCCAATGTTTAAGCGATTTAAACAAAGAACAGGGAAAGAAACCACTTGGAGAAGTCTTTCCCCCAAATATCCCCCCAAGCCCTACACCCCCTTTCCTGGGGAAGGCTTGATAATAATCCTCACCAATTGGTACAGGTGAACACAGACCCAAACCCTTGGATCTTAAGAACAATGAAAAATCAATCAGGTTCTTAAAAGAAGAATTTTAATTAAAGAAAAGGTAAAAGAATCACCTCTGTAAAATCAGGATGGTCGATACCTTACAGGGTAATCAGATTCAAAACATAGAGAATCCCTCTAGGCAAAACCTTAAGTTACAAAAAGACACAAAAACAGGAATATATATTCCCTCTAGCACAGCTTATTTTACAAGCCATTAAACAAAAGAAAATCTAACAAATTTTCTAGCTCGATTACTTACTAACTTTACAGGAGTTGTAATCCTGATCTGTTTCCGGCAAAAGCATCACATAGACAGCCCAAACCCTTTGTTCCCCCACCCCCTCCAGATTTAAAAGAATCTTGTCCATTTTGGGTCAGGTGCCAGCGGGGTTACCTTAGCTTCTTAACCCTTTACAGGTGAAAGGATTTTGCCTCTGGCCAGGAGGGATTTTATAG
The DNA here is from genome assembly GCF_965152275.1 of Natator depressus. Classification (NCBI taxonomy): domain Eukaryota; kingdom Metazoa; phylum Chordata; order Testudines; family Cheloniidae; genus Natator; species Natator depressus. Next base: position 196,954,307 of record NC_134235.1, on the reverse strand, counting down.
CACTGTATACAGAAAGGTGGTTACCCTTCCCTTTATATTTATGACAGGGGTAATATAAAGAGTGAAGTGATGTGTATACGCAGTACAGGCAATTCATGAAGAATAACACACTGTATAAACAGGAGTAAGATAGAAGTACTCCAAGCTCCACCCACACTTCAGAAGGAGCTGGAAGTTTTTGCTTACATGATCCGGAATTAAATATTGTTAACAATGTGTCTCCTTAAATCTTCATCTGTAGTCTTCAGCACTAATGCTCATCTGCACTGCTAGTGAGATGTGTCATTGCTGGGTCTCGGAGTGATGGGGACATGCATGCCACCCTTTCCCCCTCCGTGTGGGTGAGGAGGAGGGAAAGGGGGGAACTTAGGCTCCCACTGGTGCCTCTCTTCCCTCTTGGGGGCAAAGGGCATGGCTTGGATCTAACAGAGTGTGAATTCTGAGCCTGTCCCACCCTTCCCTGCTGCCATTGGATGATTGGGATGAGGGCAGACCCCTTGTTTGGCTCCCTCCTGCAGAGATGGGGAGGAGGAAGAAAGGGTTGTTTCTGCCCTCTGCTGACCTCCTGAAACCATTTTGGCATTATTCTGTCATGGGGATGATTGCAGGAAGCATACGCCTCTCCTAGAGCTATTGCTTTAGTCTGTCTGCTGACACCAGAATGCAGAATTGGAATGGATTTCCGTGAAAGGGTGCCTTTTCAATCATAAGGAATAGAAACTCTTTTTCTTAAGTGAAAACTTATATTTTGCAGAAACAGGAAAGTGTTGGTATGACTCACCGATGATTCGGTTGGTCTGACCCTGTGAGTTTAATGAATCCACGACTACATGGTACACATACAGTATTGGGGGATACAACCCAGAGACTTTGTTTCTGAAATGCAGACTTCCACCACATCCGCAAACATGTTGATGTATATACTCTTTGCAGGCTAATGCCACAAATATTTAATCAGATCTGAATTCCTTCCAGCAGAAAACTGTGTTACACATACACACTAATGTTGATAGACATTTCTATTGTGATAACACCTGGAGGCCTCAGCCAGGGCAAGGTTCCATTGCGCTAGGTGCTGTACAAACATATAGTTAATGACAGCCCTTGCCTCAAAAAATGTACAATCTAAAGGACAAGACATAACAGGTCGGTGAAGCAAACAGAAAGTGGGCTGAGTGTGGACAATTCAGTGGCAGACAGATTGTGCCAAAACATTCTGCTAAGTTTGCATGCAGTTCTGGCCAGTCAGTAACAGTAATCACAATTGGTCATCTACCTAGTCTTTCTCAGATGGCAACACCCTAGCTAGTATGTTACATGCTTTTCTCAGTCCCAGAGGGAAATAGAATCAAACACACTTGGGGAGGCATAACTTTCCATTTAGCAGAACCAATACTTTGGTTACACCTCTGACAGGAGCAAATATTTCAAACGACCCAATATGTGTTTTCTCTGTGTTGTAATATAAGTTCCATTGTAAGAAAAAAAGCTAATAGTGCTCACAGGGAAAAAGGTTACGCCTGAATTGTTAAATAATCATCACTTTCACCCTCTGTTTTAAGGGAGTGAATAATTTTGTACAGTACAAATTTAGCCACCTACCATCAAAGGAAAGGCAAACGATAGTTGAACTGGCTAAAATGTTTCTAAACCGCATCAACTACTGGCATCTGGAGACACCTTTGCAGCGAAAATTGAGATCACCTAATGATGACATTGCTGGCTATAAAGTGAACTATACAAGGTAACTATGCTTCGCTTCAGTTTTCCCTTTCAGAATATAGGCGCTGATTCTGTAGCTAGATGCGCCAACCCAGATTTCTTACAACCATTGTCTTTACCTGTAGACCTACTGGCGTCAATGAAGTTCCATGCTATCATAAGAGGCCCATGCTGTCACTTCTATTTACAGAATTGGGGCTGTATTTAATAATTACTCTTAATCTGATTGGATGCTTAGTGGAATGTCAGGCTTCATTTCATGCACTATACGTTCATGAAGCTTGTTGTTTAAAAACCTTTTAAAAAATTTAGACATTTCAAAGCCTCTGTTTCAAACTGAAGTATGAGAAATGTGCAAATTAACATCATCTTTAAATATTTGAGAGCCAACTGGTTACCTGACATTATTAGATTCCTTAAAATGAAAATTCATGTGTGTATTTTCACCACTTCCATCAGAATTCTAAGGAATGACTTATTAATTGGAAAAAACTAATATATTTTAATTTCTGTAAACTTATGTTTCTTAAAAAGTAGTATAGTTTCTTTTTGGATTAGCATCAGAGATGCTACTTAGTCTTCTGTAATAACAAATGCTCCAAGGAGGGGGTTAGAAAGGACTGCAGTTCAAGATCAACAGAGCTCTCTGTCTTTACACTGATCATCTTAATTTTATCACTTTTACAAAACTTCAATTCTATCAGCTGTATTAAAGAGGAAAGGCAAAAGTTTTCAGATAAAAAATTATTATTCCTAAGTTAATAAGAATAATTTATAACGTAATAGACTTCCATAATAGACCACCGTATTGGTAGTCTTTATTCCCTCATCTGTTTGTGACAGTGATGACACATATTATTAGTGTGCGTAAATGAGGGGATATGATATCACTTCAGACTTAAATCTTGATTATAAAATTGACTCTACATAGTCAACTGTACTGCTGCTTACCCCCTTCAGTGCCACAGTCCATCCCCTGGAGAGATGTAACACAAAATGCTGTATTTTTATATTGGTCTGCTAATAGACTGTACAGAACCCTTTATGGAATGAGTCACCTGTAAGTTAAGGAGAGTATTGGGATTAGATTTAGTGAGAGAAAGTGACTTGGAGAAAGGGAGGGATGGAAAGTTTAGATACATTTGGTCAGTCCTAATAAAAAAGTGAAATTCCCCCTGCACATATGCTATGATAAGGTATGTCTGATATGCTCCCTCATTCAGTAGCAAGAGTGTTTTACAGGGTCTGAAGGTTAGAGAGAGTTTGGGAAGATCATGAAAGGAGTTACCCAATTTTCAGAGAAATGGCAGACCATGCAAGTGCTACTTCGCTGTATGTGCAGGGGACCTAAAATGGATTTGTATAGTCATTTTGTCGTCTTTTGTTGCTAGTAGTTTTGACACATCAGGTTATTCACAGGTTGAGGTAATTATCTGGCTTTTTTGCTGCAGGTGGCTGTGTTACTGCAATGTTCCCCAGTTCTGTGACAGTCTACCTCGATATGAAACCACACAGGTTTTTGGGAGAACTCTGCTACGCTCCGTCTTTACTGTTATGAGACGGCAACTCTTGGAGCAGGCTAGACAGGAAAAAGACAAGCTTCCTCAAGAGAAACGAACACTAATCCTCACCCATTTTCCAAAGTAAGGAGTAACTGCTCATCTTCCTTTAAGATGGTTAACTAGCAATATGCACTTTTGTCTTGAGATGCAAAAATGCTTGTTAGAACAACTAACTGGTTACATCTGCAACAGAAAGACTCTTTACTCCGATGTTCAGTGACAAATAGATGTTACACCAGCCCTCTGCTGTCACCTGCACTACACGTAGTCATTTGGTACATTCATACCTTCTACTTATATTTAATACAGTGGCTGTATCTCTTTGAGATGGAGTTTTGTTTTGTACGTAGGGCTGTTTTTGTTGCCAGAGGGGTTGTTCTCACTTTATACTGGAATTTATGATTGGATACTGTTTCTGTTTCTTTTTCCTTTTCTTTAGACCACATAAGTACCTAAGGGCAGATCTACATTACCGCGCTACGTTGGAGCAGCTGCATCGTGTCTGGTGAAGATGTGCTATGACGACGGGAGAGTGCTCCCTCGCTGGCATAATTACTCCGCTGGAGGCGGAAGCTATGTTGGCGGGAGAGCATCTCCCACTGACATAGCACGGTGTGGATAGCACTTTAAGTGGCTGTAACTTGCGTTTCTCAGGGGGTGTCGTTTTCATACCCCTGAGCGATGTAAGTTACGTTGACTTAAGTGGTAGTATAGACCAGCCCTAAGTAGTACCATACATTTGTTCTCTATCAGTTTGTTTAGCTCTGCATCTTTCTATGCTCCTTTGCTGTAGCGAAGAAAAAATTAGTGTATTGTACTACAGTCATTGGAGTAATATTCACAGATCCTACTTTGCTTTCCATTAATGTATTTGAAATATAGTAACAGGACACAAAGTTGATTGTTTGGAATAGACCTAGATGGAATCGTTTATTAAAAGAGATAAGGTAGGTGAGGCAAAATCTTTTATTGGACCAACTTCTGTTGGTGCAAGGTACAAGCTTTTAAACGCAGAGCTTGGGTCTGATCTGAAGAAGGGCTCTGTGTAGCTTGGAAGCTTGTACCTTGCACGAACAGAAGTTGGTCCAGTAAAAGATACTGCCTCACCTACCTTATCTCTCTCATATCCTGGGAGTAACACAAGTACAACAACACTGCAATCATTTATTTAAAGACAGACTGATCGAGGTGAAGATGCTGCTACCAGCCCCACAGTCTCCATATTAATGACAACCAATTCAACATATCTATATAATAAAATTCCAGGATTGTCATTCTGTCTGTGTGTCACTCTGAAGGCTAGAATGTCTGTTGAGTCAGTCTGAAACAATGGAAACAGCTACAAAAGAGCTCTTTTTGTTCAGAATTCCACCAAGTTCAATCATCACTGGGATTCGTGATCTGTTACTATCCAATTTTTAAATTCTTAGGCCTTTTGGCTTTATGAATTTCACCTGTGTGACAGCATAGGCTTTTGGCTATAGTAAGGCATTTATTTATGCTATGCCAAGAATCCTAGACCATTGTGATATCAGAGGTAACTCAGCCTATCACTACCCTAATTCTACAGCTAATTTGCAGATAACAATTTCATTAGCTGTGTGAGGGAGTCTGCACAGATAGTGGATTACTTAGTAGTGGACAGTGGCTCAACTGGCACACCCATGTGACAGCACAAGTAGGGTGACCAGAGGTCCCAAGATTCTCAGGACAGTCCCGATATTCAAGGCTTTGTCTAATATTGGCACCTATATACCCCCGCAGCCCCGTCCTGATTTTTCACACTTGCTATCTGGTCACCCTGTGCATGGGCTTTCAGCTACTAGTATTCCAGTATTCAATACTAGTTGCAGCTTCTATCAGAACTGACAAAACAATAATATGCCGAGTTTGAAGTGGGTGGGAGATATGTCTAGTCTCAGAACTTTGTTGAGGTAATTGGTCCTTAATTTCAAATGAGCTTTATTTTTTAAAAATGGACTTGTTTGCACAACATAGCACAGACATTTAAAATAATAATATTTTTTTTTATTTTATTTTTTGCAAAAGTGGCTCTGTTCTCCTATTGATATTTATAAAGGTTCCTTCTCCATGGAAAGAACTGGCTATACAAGGAAAGTAGTGAAACTGACCAAGCAAAGTGCTATGCAGCCATGTTGGTGCTAGGATATTAGAAAGACAAGGCAGGTGAGGTAATATCTTTTACTGGACCAACTTCTGCTTATGAGAGAGACAAGCTTTCGAGCCAAACAGAGCTCTTCTTCAGGTGTGGGAAAGATATTCCCAGAATGACAGCAAAATGAAAGGTGGAACAGATTGTTTAGCACAGGGGTTCTCAAACTTCATTGCACTGTGATCCCCTTCTGACAACAAAAATTACTACACAACCCCAGGAGTGGGGACCAAAGCCTGAGCCCACCCACGCCCCACCACCCTGGGCCGGGGAGCCCCCACTTCTGGCCTTCAAGCAACTCCCCCCTCCCCTGAATCTCTTCAAGCTCATCATCTGGAGCAAACTCCCCACAGACAAGGACAGAGCAATTTGGAGTGGCACCAGACCCTGCCAGAACAACAGATGCAAGACCTGCAGACATATCTCCACTGGCACAATGATCAACACCCCCCACAACATACCTTTCAAGATCCATGGATCCTATATGTGCTTATCACAACATGTGGTGTACCTCATACAGTGCACTAAATGCCCCAATAGGAACCATGTGGGTGAAATCAGATAATCATTGAACTCACACAGGAAAATGATAAAAGACAAAAACACCTTCTCAGCTGTGGGTGAACGCTTTTCACAAAGCAATCACTCTATATCTGACCTATCAGTCCCCAATCTCAAAGGAAACCTGCACAACGCTTTCAAAAGATGAGCCTGGGAGCTTAAATTCATAACTCTGCTAGACACTAAAAATCATGGATTGAACAGAGACACTGGATCTATGGTTTATTACAACAATCTGTAACCTACTAACCCCTTTTTGTCCTATGGCTGCAGAGATGTTAATGGGCCACTCCACCTTGAATGGTCCCTTACAATATGTGCTACCTACTTATTCTGAACAATCTGTTCCACCTTGCATTTAGCTGTGACCCTGGGAGTACCTTACCCACAGAGCTCTTCTTCAGGCCTGGGAATGTCTGCATTGCAGTTAGACACCTCTGGCTGACTCAGGCTCCTGGGGCTCAGGCTGCCTGTGAGGGGGAGGGTCCCAGAGCTCAGGCTGTAGCCCTACCCCAGAAGTCTACATTGCAGTTAAACAGCCCTGCAGCCCCGGAATCAGCTGCCATGGGCCAGCCATAGGTATCTAATTGCAGTGTAGAAATACCCTGTGTGGCTTAAAAGCTTCTCTCTCTCTCTCTCAGACAGATGTTGGTCCAATAAAAGATATTAGCTCATCAACCTTGTGTCTCTCAGCAAAGAGCTGTCAAATGCTAGCATGGATTAACACCAACAGGAGTAAAGAGCAATATAAACCTACCTTGGATAGTAAGGGCCAGATTGTGATACCCCTTACTCATATTACCTTTCATTACATTGAAGTCAGTGGAACTGCTTGTGGAGTTAAGGTATTTCTCAGGAAGGGAAAGGGGATCACAGTCTGGCCCCTAAAGTAAAATGGTATTATATTAAATAGGGAGCAGATCTCTGGATCAAGAAGGTGCCATGTTTACATAGTTGTGGTTCTAACCCAAACTGTACTAGGCTTGGTGGAAATTTAATTTGAAAAGCACTTTTATCCCTGCAATTTCTTGATTTTTCTAAGAAAAACATATTTAAAAGATGTGTGAGAAGTATGAATGGAATAGTAAACCTTTTATACACTATACTCCTGCTCTGAATTATTTTTCCACTCTATCTCCCTCTGCTACCTAGACTTAGTTCATTCTGCAAGCTACAGTTTAGAATACTGAGCTAATTCTTATTTTCAAAGCGAAGTTCTCAGCAGTCAAACCCTGTATGGTCACTTGTACTTTGTTCAGTAATGTCTCCACATGGGTGGGTAAGCACGTGTGCCTTAAAAGCGATCTTTGAGGGATTTGTAATGTTATTTAGTTATAATTTATAACATCAGTGTTCTAGGGTAGTGTTTCTCAAATGCTGCCACCATGGCCTCATGCGGCCACCAGGGGCTTTTCGTGTGGCTGCAGCCTCCAGGGTGGTGATGGGTTGGGGGGGCAAAGCAGTGGCCTCTCCCACAGCAGCTGGTAGGGATTGGGCCCTGCCCCCTCTGGAGCCACAAATGCTGGAGGAGCAGGCAGGCGGCAGGGCTTGGGCTTCAGATCTGGGGTGGCAGGCGGCAGGCTCCAGCCGTGTGGTGGTAGGCTCCATACCCTGGCCACGGGCTTTGAGCCCTGACCCCAGCCCTGGCGCCATGCTCACCCCGCCCCCACACCTGCTGCCTCCTCTGGCCCCGAGCTCTGGCCATGTGCTCTGACCCCCAGCCGCAGGGTTTTGGACCGCAGGGTTTTGGACTTTGACCCATGGGGCCACACGATCCGGCCCCCAGCCATGTGGCAGTGACTGCCGGCCCCAAGCTCAACACCCCTGCACATCGCCCAAGGCCCCCACCGCGTCCTCCGGCCCCAGACTCATCGGGCTGTGCAGCTGCAGGCCTCCGGTCCCTGGACTCATTCCCCCCTCATCACCCCTGGCCCTAAGCTGCCTCCCTACCCACCTCCCCATCCAGGGCTTAATTTGTCCCCCAGCTTGCCAGGGCTGAGTAAGTCTGTTGTGAAAAATGATATTTGTATGTTTGTTAATATCACTTTTCACTGCCTCCCTGCTAGCTAGCACATCTGCTGCTGTGAAAAGTGATATTAACAAAATACAAATACCACTTTTCACACAAACAGACTTACTAGCTAGCAAGGCTTAAAAATCACTGTTTCTATTCTGTTTAGGTCCAGTAAAGAACAGAGAAAACTGTACATTATTTTTATTATTGAGTCTGCCAAAAAACCCTGCATAAATAAATTATAATGATTTGGACATGTATATGGGCATATTTATTTGTTAATTAAGTATTTTAGGAAAAATTGTCAGAGCGGCCACCAGCAATAGTTGGTGGCCGCACTCTGAGGCCACCAAAAAATTTCTTGTGAGAACCCCGGGCTACGTCTAGACTGCAGTAAAAGACCTGTGGCACAGCTGCTGCTGCTGGCCCAGGTCAGCTGACGTGGGCTTGCAGGGCTTGGGGTGTGGGCTATAAAATGGCAGTGTGGACATTCAGGCTTGGGTGAAGTCCAGGCTCTGAGACCACGTGAGGGTCTATGCTGTAAAGTGATTTAGTTATAATTATAACACCAGTGTTCTAGGGCAGTGTTTCTCAAATGCTGCCACCGTGGCCACAGGCGGCCCAAACGTCCATACTGCTATTTTTAGCTCTGCAGCCTGAGCCCCACAAGCAAGAGTCTGCTGGCTTAGGCTCTGAGACGCAGCGCTGTGGGTTTCTTGTTGCAGTGTAGACGTACCCAGAGGTTGTTATTTTCTTAACCAAGATAATGTAGTATTTTAAAAAGAAAATTAGGAGGGTTAATTCAGAAGTATTTTCTGAGGTACAAGTTTATGGTGACACAATGACACAATGTAAGTATACACGTGTTATATCTGTGGGCGTCTAGGCAATGAGGGGAGTACAAGGACCACTGTGTCCTGGGCATGTACATTCAATATTTCTGACACCTGTAAACAGCCTGGACTAGACTTTAACCTCTTGTGATGCTCACGGTCAGTATGACTGAAAAATGGTTAGGGGGTGGGTTTCAACCGCTTAAAACGTTATATAGCCATTTTCAATTATAGTGGATATCAGTTGAGTCCCCAGGTGTCATCTATGTGTATAAATGTACTATGTCTAAAATACAATCCTGGAACTCAGTCCTGCAACCCCTTACTGCAGGGGTGGGCAAACTACGGCTTGCGGGCTGGATCCAGCCCCCGGGATTTCTACCCCCATGGCGCTGTGGGCCCCACTCCGGGAAGCAGCGGGCACCATGTACCTGCTGCCCCTGAGGGAGAGGGGGGCAGACAGTGGGTACCTCCCCCAAAGCTCCCATTGGCTGGGAACGGGGAACCACATCCCTGCCTTACTTGAGTAGTCCTTACTCATAGATTCATAGCTTTGTTTTTTTTTTGTTTGTTTTTTTAAGCCAGAAGCTTAGATCATCTACCCTGCCCTCCTGTATAATACAGGCCATTACATTTCTTCCAGTTATCCTTAGATTGAGCCCCATAATTTGTGTTTGACCAAAGCACATTGTCCGGAAAGGCATCCAGTCTGGATTCGAAGGCATCAAGAGATGGCGAATCCATCACAGCTCTTGGGACTTTGTTCCAATGGCTATTCACCCACATTGTTAAAAATGTGGACCTTATTTCTAATGGGAATTTGTCTGGCTTCAGCATCCAGCCATTGGTTCTTGTTGTGCTAAAGAGCCCTATGTACCTGATATTTAAACCCAATCCAGGCATTAAAACACCATGATCAAGTCACTTCTCAGTCTTCTTTCCAGAAGTCCTGGGTTCTGTTTCCGGCTCTGCCCCTGACTTGCTGTGTGATCTTAGGCCAGTCACCTTCCCACTCTGGGCCTCTGTTCCCTCCCACCCTCCTTCTCTCTCTTGTCTATTTAGCTTATAAACTCTTGGGAGCATGGACGCTTATTGTGCGATGTTGCAGCACCTAGCGCTGTGGATCCTGATATCACTTGGGGCCTCTAGATGCTAATGTAATACAAATAATTATAAATTATAATTATTATTAATGTTTGTTATTAATACTGAAAAAGGGAAGGAACAGAATAAGGGTTAAAACTGGACTGAGCTCTTGGGAGGTATGGGTAGCCTTTAATACTCAGTGCTTCTATAGCAGCTATTGATCTGGAACTTGCAAAGCACTGTACAAAGGTAGTTAGTCTCATTATCCGCCTGTTTTACAGTGGGGAAACTGAGCCACAGATATGGGAAAGCAGAGCTGGGAACTGATCCCAGGTCATATGATCCAACAAAGAATTGGCCGTGATGATCTAGGTTCTTATTTCAGTGAGATATCACTTGGGAACTGAGTGGTGTCTGTGTATGCGTGTCTGTGTCCACTGCCTAGTGTCTGGGACTGTGTACATGTGCATATCTACACGTGTGTGTGTGTGTGTGGATGGAGAAGGTGGTTTGGTTTTTAAACTAATACAATCAGATGGTCTTCCAGCATTAAAAACCTATTAACAGTCCAGCTGCATTTACTCCTAAAGTCCTTCTGAAATCTGGTACTTGCTGTGGTTACAGGGGACACTGGAGATGAGAGTAGTTGAGGTCGAAGAAGGAAAGTCATGGAGTAACAATTGCATCTTCTGCCTTTTTTCTTAGTGCCCTTGGCAGCACTTTACATAGTGTCACTGAATCTCCTACAAAGTCAGTTTCCCAATTGTTTTGTGAGGTCTCTCACATGGGGATATGGCAGAGAAAAACATTTACAAACAAACAATGAGGTGGTAAAACCACAAAATGTGGCAGGGGGACTTTGGGGCAGCACCTGCAACGACTTTAAATCTTCTTTTGAAACTGCCTAGGTTACTGGTTTGACCTTTAAAGCCTCAGGAAAATTCACCTCTGGATCCTGAGTCAGTTTAACTGATTTCTCACTCAGATGATCACATTTGATTTCAGTTGGACAATTCACATAAATAAGGACTCCTCTAGAGAGTAAAATTGTGTTCTGTCAAGCTTCTGGCCTCTAAAAACCCTTCTGGGTACCACAGGGTACGACTGCACTGCAGGGGGAGTTGTTGTTCCCAGCTCGGGCAGACACACAGACACACACACCAAGTTAGCACACTAAAAGACACAATGTGGCCATGGAGGCATGGGTGGCAGCTCAAGCCAGCCGCCTGAGAACAGTGCTGTCTGAGATCCTTGCTGCATAACCAGGTGTCTAGCCTATGCCATTGTGGTCTCACTGCCATTTTTAGCACGCTAGTGCGGTCAAAACTTGTGCGTGTATGTGTAACAGAGCTAGGAATTACATGGTCCAACTTCAGTGTAGACCTATCTAGAGGATGTGCCGCTGTCTGAGCTATGAAAGGGAATTGCTGTCGTGGTCCTATGAAGGCATGCTGGGTGTTCTGATGTGTAACACTTGAGTGTTATGCTTGTGAGACATTCCATAAAAGAGTGTAAAGTATGTTCATTTTTTCTAAACGTACAGACTAATTTTTAAAATGTCATATAAGCACCAGGTGTAATTACGCACTTACATGTAAGTGTTTTCATAAGGCCAATGTAAATGGCTAATGCTACTGGGATTTTTGTACATCAACATGAAAGTAAGAATGCAAACTTGTGCTAAATCCTAGATTTTTCAGAATGAATCGGAAGAGCATGTATTGCAGTTGCATAAGACCAACACGCTCTTGCTTGTCAACACACAGCTCTCCTATTACTGCCCTCACTTGTGCTATGTAAATGCAGTATGCCATCTGTGATCGAAAAACATTTTAGTAGAGGAAACATTTACTTCTAGTTAAAGTGTATAACCTCAGGTTTTACACGTTCATCATGGGTATTTTATTAAAAATAATTTAAAAAACTGTCCTCCAATGTTCAGTTGTAGAATCACCAGTTTCTTCATTCTGTATTCAAAAGATTTTAATGAAAGTTTTAAATGATTATTCTGAAGGAAGGCCTATCTTCCTTTGGGTAGTAGTAATTCTGTGGTGTTTAACATTGCCTCTATATTTCTGCATCTAGGTTTCTATCCATGCTAGAGGAAGAGGTATATAGTCAGAATTCTCCTATTTGGGATCAGGATTTCATGGTGTCCTCTTCTCGAACTGGCCAGCTAGGAATCCAAACAGGTAATCTGCATTTAGTACAGGGTTAGGGAGAGACTATATAAAGAATACGCTACATCTGCAAAATCTTCCACTGAGAGAAAATGGTGTAACTGTAAGAGGCAGTACTGGAAATGCAGATTTATATGGAAGCTTCTGTTAAAACTGGTAGCTTGAATATCAGTCCATGGCCAGATGTACACAGGAAGCAGTCTCTCTGGTTCCTCATGGAATGATGAAATACTCTCCTGACGAAATACTCCGCAAAGGCATACAACTGGTGTCTTACCTCAGAACATTTTATATCTTGTTGCTGTCATATGTACTTTAGCTGTCTTGTTTTTTTAGAGCTCCCTCAAGCGTTGCCTGGTGTCCATTGACACATCCTGCCCCATACCATGCCTGGTGTCTCTGATAATGGGGCTCTTACCACATATTAGGGACCCTTCTATTGGGACAGGCATGTAACTTTGAGTAATTCCTAGTTTCTAACTAGTATCTGATCATATATGGGCATTGTGAGGTTGGGGTGGAGGACACCTGTTGAAAAATATATCTATAAAAATTGCTAAATTGTTAACGGGCCAAGTGAAATTATACTAAGATGCTCCCCTCACCCCCACCTAATCCATCCTGTTTATGAATGGTTTAAGAGAGAGGCCCAATATAGCGCTAAATGTATCTTGGTCATAAAGGCCATTTCACCAGCTAATCTTCAGTACACTTCAAATTTTGACCTGTACTCCTTCGGTGTCAAAGTAGCCAGGTTCTTCCCTCATGAAAGTTTCAGAAAACAATTGAAAGGGGGCCTGCTGCTTTTGAGGCCATAACAGTAAGGGTTTACAAAGAGAGAGACTGCATGTGTCCAGTTTCCAAGGAACCACCTTGTCAGAAAATGATTAATGGCACTAAACAAATCTGAGCCTGTGGAATTAAATCTATTTGAGAAGGGGTGGAGAAGTGTGGGGTTTTTATTTTGAAAAATAATTGTATAGCTTTAAGTGGTGCCACAAGAGTCATTTTCATTGGATTCGGTTTGGATCGCACGTTCATAGAATCATAGCAGTGTAGGACTGGAAGGGACATCAAACAGTCATCAAGTCCAGCCCCGTGTGCTGAGGCAAGACCAAGTAGTATAAGTGGAGTGCACTTGAGTGAAATCTTACATCTTTTCCTAGAAGACCCTTGAGAACTGGCTGCAAATCGTTTCTTGACGTGGCAGAATGCCAACTAGCTAGGTAGGTATGTTGAGGAAGCCCATTTTTACTAGCATTTGCACAACACTGCAGAGGAATAAAGCCTGACATTGGCAGTTGAGTAAAATTAGCTCTGTAAGACAATGGAAAGTGTTAGAGCTGTATTTGTTACCTGGAAGCTTTTAGAAGATATAGTTCGTAAATCCCCATCTGCGCATCAAGGAATGTGGCTTGCTGTGCAGTATCAAATTTTAAAATACAATAAAAGAAATCAGAATAAAAAACCCCTTCTAAAAATAGACACAAATAGCATTCTGTACCCTGGTTTTGATTGCACTACATAGCATGGTGTGCTGTTGAAAACCCATTGGATACTTGCTACCAGTGTAACTCTTTGAAGTTGTTTGTTTGTTCTTCCAGTCAACGTTGTGGTGAATTCTAATGTCTTGAACGTTCTTTCTCTTTTATATTGTTGCAGTTATCAGTCCTCCCCCTGTGGCAAGGTCTGTTTCGTATAATGCAAGTCCTTCATCTCTAGAACAACCCAACAGTGGAAGTATGAGTCCTGCTTGCAAAGTTTCTTCTTGCCATGACCCAGCTCTAGGTAACTTGAAAGGAAGTTGATCTTGTCTTCTGTTCAGCCTAATTACCACAACATGGCTTTATGTTGTGTCCAACCTATAGTTTTCTTTACTATTAATAGCTGTGGCATAGCTGAAATCCAGACCTTGTTCCTTGTTGGACCAGAGAAAACAAGTCAACTTTAAAGAATTGGTGTCCTTTCTAATGTAGACAAATTACAGCATAGCATTCACCACATGTCGAACTCTGGTGAACATATCCACTGTAACGGAAAGCAAAATGATGCCCAGTTTAGTTCAAACTCTCAGTTATTTACTGGACTATTGTTTTGTTTACAGATATGATTTAAAACTCCCATGTTAATCCAGAAGAAAAAAATCAAAGGTGACCCAAAAATCTTTTTTGAAAAATGAGGCAATTTTAGGGTCACATGCGTAATGTTCCAAGTAGTAGGAAGCAGAGGGATATCAGCAGATAACTGTTTATGAACTTGCTTTTTTCTTGTAGTTTAAAGTCCTTTGAAGTCATGTTACTGGCTTCCATTCCACTGCTGTGCTCCAGCATGTATCAGCATATGCTATTTGGATTACAAAATGAGACAGTTAAAAAAACAACAACCAAAAATGTTTGCAACACAATAAAAAAAAAATCTTAACCCAGACCCCTTCCCTTCATATGTTGTCTCTGTGCACCAGTGTGTTTACTTGAAAGCTGTAACATCTCAGTATGATGCTTATTGGGACATCATAGCAGAGTGGAAGCCAGAGAACTGTGACCTAACACAAATAAAAGATAAATTTACAATTAGCCATATAGTGGATAATCTCTGCCCCTTGCTATTTGGGAGATTCAGCATTTAACTCATTTTTGAAAACAGTCTTCAGTCTGCCTTTACTACATTACATCTCAGTCTATAATTAACACCAGTGTTGTTTCTATTGTATTTTGATTGGGGGTTTTAATATCTTGGTTTCTTAAAGTTACATATGGTTGAAATATGATATATATACTGTCAGACCAGCTACACTTTTGTTTCCGCAATGAGTTAAAAAACATCAATTGTGGCTATTTAGTTCTAAGATATCACAACATGTAAGACATAACTAGCTTCACTGTTATATCAAGTTTTGGGTAAAATTACTTGAGTTAATTTTTTAAAGGGAAGTGGATTTAGTAAACTTCTGATGTTTTGAAGAAAATGGCAAAAATATGTACTATTGGTAGGGCCCTACCAAAGTCACGATCCATTTTGGTCAATTTCACGGTCATAGGATTTAAAAAATCATAAATGTCATGATTTCAGCTATTTAAATCTGAAATTTCATGGTGTTGCACTTGTAGGGGTCCTGACCTGAAAAGGAGTTGTGGGGTGGGGGGGTCGCAAGGTTACTGTAGGGAGGGTTATGTTGCCGCTACCCTTACTTCTGCACTGCTGCTGGCGGCAGCGCTGCCTTCAGAGCTGGGCAGCTGGAGAGTGGCGGCTGCGGGCCGGGAGCCCAGCTGTGAAGGCAGAGCCGCTGCCAGCAGCAGCGCAGAATTAAGGACGGCATGTTGTGTTGCCACCCTTCTGCGCTGCTGCCTGCAGAGCTGGGCCCTCAGTCAGCAGCTGCCGCTCTCTGGCTGCTCAGCTCTGAAGGCAGCACAGAAGTGAGGGTGGCAATACTGTGACCCCCCTAAAATAACCTTCTGACCCCCTGCAACCACCTGTTGGGTCAGGACCCCCAATTTGAGAAATGCTGTATAGTATAGGGTAAAAGTACACAAAACACCACATTTCATGGGGGGGAGACCTGATTTCACGGCCCATGACGCATTTTTCGCGGCCAAGAATTTGGTAGGGCCGTAACTATTGGCTCCTAAGTCTGGGAAGCTTTTCAGAACTTTTCTGTGATTGTGCTAATTCAGTATTCACTTTATTGGGGTTTCTTGTCATCCCCCAATGCTTGTAACAGTGCTAGTGCAAGTCTGTGAGGTTGATGTGATTTCAAGATGGTGGTAATACAAATCTCTGAAGAGGACATTGTGATGATGAGAAGCAAAATGGCTTTAATGTGAATTTATGGAAATAAAAGTGGTGCAAGCGAACGTATGTATGTCCTCATGTCAGTGCTGACATTCCAGCATAAAGGCAGTGTTGCGCTGGTGATGTTTACATATGATAATTTGATATAAACAAACATACCAGTGACCTTTCTTTCTATTTCCACGTTTTTAAAAGAAATATAATTATATACACGCACCAAAATCTAGTACTAATGTTAGAATGCAAACCAACTAAAGCAAGAACATGGTCTAAATTGATGATTCATAACCTAGTCCCATAGTGCTTAGACACACAACATGCTGCCAACAACAATAGGAGAAGATTAAAGTGCAGCTAAAGGCAAACAGGCAATTATTAAACTGACATCATTGGGTATCCTCTCAAGGACTTTCATATTTAAGCAGTTAATACTGCAAATCAAAATATGTTTATTTTTTAAATGCCAGCCTAGCATATACAGCAGGGGATCTGAAAGCTAAGCTCTTTTCTTCCTGTCTGTTACACAACAAGTAATAGATTATGCAGCTGGAATTCAGCTGCCAGATTTGTGGATGGTACATGAGTGAGAACAGAATCCAGCTCTGTCTTAAATAGCTATATTGTCTCTTTAGTGCAGACTGGAGTGAAAATTTGTTTTGGTCAGTAAAGCCATGCAGTGAGCAGATATGTTGAGTCAGAGAAGGTGCCATTTTTAGTCACTCCTCATACCATAACTACACGTTAAATAGCAGTGGGAAGATATTTAATCATTATGGGACAGGTTTGTGGAGAGCTATTTAAGACAGAGCTGAATTCTGTTCTCACTCATGTACCATCCACAAATCTGGCAGCTAAATTCCAGCTGCCTGCATTAGTTCAGTGGTAGCTCAGTTGCAACTTAAGCATATAGTGTGGTTTCTTAGCAAGACTTGTAGTGATTTCCTAGGGCTCTGAGTAATGGATTCATGCCTAGTACAGACTTATTAATATAAAGATTGATCACGTCAGTACCGTGAATTGTAAAATTGACTTCTGGCATTGCTGAAAAAGCACCTCAAATCTAGTTCATTTACAGAAATCAGTTACATTAGGAAAGTGATTGACTGCCTGCTTGTGCTTGCTCAGATCCACTGCAGCATTCACTAGGCTAATTTCTTGCTGCTTTTGTCTTATAAATGGAATATGTTCTGTGTCTGTGGCAACCTGTTTGGCCTTTAAATTATCCTTTCTTTTTGTTCTGATTTGGCTGTGTAGGAGAGAAGAGAAAGAACACTGAACCTTATTCTCAGGAAGATTCAAAAAGGCCCAGAGTTGTAGGAGATATTCCTATTGAATTGATCAATGAAGTGATGTCAACAATTACAGATCCAGCTGCGATGCTGGGGCCAGAGGTGAGAAATATAGACCTGGCAATATTGACGGTTCACTTTTGTAACCATTACAACACAAATGGGATAATATAAACTACTAGAATTTAAGGATCCATTATAATTATCATGCCTTGTTTCTCTTTACTTAAAATGAAGGAAAATATTTGGTCTGTTTCTCAAATGAAATGCATTGTTTGACAGAACAATAAATAGAGAGTAAAAAAAAATCTTTTGTTATATAATACATACCATTTACACTTTGATACCAGTGGTAGCAAAGAAATGCTTCAGCAACTCAGATTGCTCACAGCTTGTTTTACGAGGTACTTTTACTACAGAGCAGTTCTATAATACTTCATTGTTAATTGCAGATGTTTCATATTTTCTCTTGTTACTTTAAGACATGGGTGAAGTTGGTACAAATCTTGTAGCAGAATATTAGATTCAGATTTGAAACTTCTCCCAATCACAGCAGGGTCGATTTTTCTTTAGTGAATATGTAGATGTGCTGAGGCTCAAAAATGAAACAACTTCTTTGCTTTTTCTCGTATAGCTTTTTCCTTAACGGGAGGGGGCGGGGAACGGGACATGGGAGACTGAATTGCATTCTACCCATTTTCTACATTAGCATACACACCACAACATTGCACGCATTTTTTGGTTTGCATTGCCAGCTCTTCCTTCTCCTCACTCTCCTCTTGATTATGTTTTGCCAGTCTTTCATATTTGCCAAGTTTCAGCCAGAGACTGCAGAAGATTTGGAGCTTTTATAAAGTTCTTTCCCAAATTTTGTAATCTGACTGATGGGTATGTTCATTGTGAATGTTGGGACAATCAGGATGCAGGGCCTGGCAGTGACTGGATGCTCAGCAGCTAAACTTTGCCCTGGAAAGCAAACAATGCATGGAAGTCTGGTCGAGTACAAAATAAACGTTACTGTGGGCACCACTGTAATTGGTGACAGTCCTATGTCTGTAGTGTGTTAGTTCCAAGGAGCACTGACTATGCAAATAAGTATGTTGGTTTTCCCAGACAGCATTAGAAATATTTTAGTATCCAACAACTATCTTTAACCTTTTTAATCACATTTTAAAGGATAGGTGGTTAGGAGTACCTCAGGCTTGTTCACTATGAGTAACTGTGATGAGCTTTCATTACCTGTTCATTTAATTCACTATGATAAAGCTAAAAATTTAAAAACAAAATATAGCCACAATTTTAATAGGGCCCACAAAAAGTATTTTTTCCAGTATTGCTAGAGTAGCAATTAACAAATACTATTTTCAGACTTCCGCAGTAGATGCTGATTGCAGTTGATGCTGAGGTTGAAGACTCACCAGCGTGGCGCCTCCTGCTGGTCGTCTTGGGAATTAGCTCAACTCCAGCTTTGGAGCGCCCTTTGCTGGCTGGTGTCTCACCTGCCTCAGGCCCCCGTGTCCGTCCCGGACCCTGGTGCCCCTTACCCTGGGGTTCTGCCTACAGTACCCCCTCCCCTGGGTCTTCCCTCCCAGGGGAACCCCCAACCCTCTACACCCGCCTTGCCTCAGGGGCTACTGGCTGTTGTCAGTTAGCCCCCGCTCGCTGGGGCAAACTGCAGTCTGTAAAGGCCATTCATCATCGGCAAAGGGGTTGGGCCAGCTGCCTCTGCCTAACCCCAGGCTGCACCTCTGCAACCCCAGTACCTGCTTTGGCCTTTAGTAAGGCCTGCAACTGGGAGATTTGCCAGGTTGGAGCTCCCCAGCACTCCTCTACTCCTGGTACCCTGAGCTCCCAGGCAGTCAGGTCCTTCTCTCTCCACAGCTAGAGGAGACTCTGACCCATCTCCTCCCTGAGCCCTTATAACAGGGCCAGGTGTGGCCTGATTGTGGTGTGGCCTGAGCTGTGGCTGCTTCCTGAATCAGCCTAGCTTTTTTCCACCAGAGTGGGGTAACTGTCCCGCTACACCCATGTAAAAGCAAAAATGTTTCGGCCTGGTAAGGTGTTATACAAGTAGAAGTTGCTAAACAAATTGGCTGTATTAGTTTCCACTCTATTCGGATATAGACACACAATTGTCAGATTTTAGAAGCAAAATTAGAAGAAAATGAAATGTTGTTTTCAAATTCTTAAAGTAATTGTGTAATTATGGAAAGTAATAAAATCAAAACTCTGTCAGGCTTATTTGGCAGAATCACTTTTTATTTAATACCCAGAGGCAGCTCTGTTTGTAAAAGGATGAATGGGAGACTTAGAACATTTCTTGATTGTCCTGTTGATAGATGTGAAATTAAGACCGTATCTCCTCAAACTCTCTCAAATGTATTTTTGTTCCCCTCTTGCACAACACAGACTAACTTTCTGTCAGCACATTCAGCCCGGGATGAAGCAGCAAGACTAGAGGAGCGGCGGGGAGTGATTGAATTTCATGTAGTTGGAAATTCCCTGAACCAGAAGCCAAACAAAAAGATTATGATGTGGCTAGTTGGCTTACAGAATGTATTCTCCCATCAGCTTCCCAGAATGCCAAAGGAGTACATTACACGCCTGGTCTTTGATCCGTTAGTATCTTCTTTCTGATGTATGAGAGTCTGTAATGTGCGGTAGATAGACAGGAAAGGATCAATTTACAGGACAAAAAGGACAGAAAGCATGTCTGTTCTATGCTTGCATTATTATTTCAAACAGAGATTGAGCCTAGCAAATATATCAGGTTGCTACTTTCCAAATTTACTGAATGTAGATATCAGAAGGTGTGAGAAATCTGGAAATAATCTTCATTGTTGCTGTCATAAAAGTTAAAGATTAATAGCACTGGTTATTGGCTAGTGCAGAGAATGGATGCAGTGCAAATTTTCCCAGACCTTGAAGTTTGCAATAAAATTCTTGAACCTTGCCATAAACAGTTATGAAGGGTTTACCGATGGCAGTCTTGTTCTTTTAATGGTTAGCACATGGTGTAAGTGCTGCTGAAATGGATATTTCTTCTGATTTTTGCATGCTTTTGAGAATAGGTGCTTAGAAATACCTATAATAATTGACTGCCTGGTCACCTATGCTGGAAATTGATCACTTAAGCTATGTAGAATGCACATAGGGAATCAGGCATCTGGTAGTAAAGGCTGAATGTCCTGAAGCTCTGTTAATCTCTTATTTAGCCAGGGTAAAGTCGTGATAAGAAATGCAACATAACTGTATAACTTATAGTGACAAAGGCAAGAAAACTCTTTATAAGGCATTTTACAGTAGATGAGGAACATGATGTTAGTTAAATCAGCAACTGTTCTTTAGATACAAGCAATTGATTTAATTTCAGAGTAGCAGCCATGTTAGTCTGTATTCGCAAAAAGAAAAGGAGTACTTGTGGCACCTTAGAGACTAACCAATTTATTTGAGCATAAGCTTTCGTGAGCTACAGCTCACTTCATCGAATGCATCCGATGAAGTGAGCTGTAGCTCACGAAAGCTTATGCTCAAATAAATTGGTTAGTCTCTAAGGTGCCACAAGTACTCCTTTGGTTTAACAAAGACATTTATAATTGCTTTTGGAAAGCAAAGAGTAAATTTCTGAGGGAAAGATGGCACGTGTGCTATGGCCATGAACTAAGGCTGTCATTATTTTATGCGTTCAGAAAACACAAGACCCTTGCATTAATAAAAGATGGTCGTGTGATTGGTGGTATCTGTTTCCGGATGTTCCCATCTCAAGGATTTACGGAGATTGTTTTCTGTGCTGTGACTTCTAATGAACAAGTCAAGGTAAAGACAATGTTAGAAGTGGTTGATTAAGTCTTTTTGGGTTCTGCGGGGCCAGAACTCACTAATGGATTATAGTCATAGTTTTGGAATCACCGTCTTCTCGCTTCCCTTTCCTGTTCAAGAATACTTGGCAATATATTTAACACACAAAGCAATTCAACTGCCTAAAAATGTTATAGGTCTGAGGACCACCCCCTTCAGAATAATTAAAAACATCTTCCATCAACATACTAATCTGTTGGCTCCCATTATTGGGCTCTTTACTCTTCAGTCTTCACTGACTGGCCTTATATCAGCTTATTGTAACATTCGTAGTTGAACGAAAATGGGCATTCTGCTTGTGAGACAGTAATGCTACGACCACAACCTTAAATCACTTCAATTAACAATACAGTTTTAAAAAAGTGGGCATATTCTTGCATCTAGCATGCTGTATAACTCTACTAGTGTGTACTTGAAGGGTATTTAAATGTTAGGCCATGTCTACACTATGGGCACTACAGTGGCACAGCTAGGATGCCATAGCTATGCTGCTGTGTCACCCATAGTGTAGATGCTCCCTAGAGCGACAGAAGGGGAGTTTCCATTGCCATAGAAACTCCACCTCCCCAGGCAACGGTAGCTAGATTGATGGAAGCATTCTTCTGTTGACCTAGCTATGTCTGTACTGGGGGTTAGGTCAGCACAGCTATGGAGCTCAGGAGTGTGGATTTTTGACGCCCCCCCGAGCGCCAAAGCTATATTGACCTAAATTGCCTGAAGAATGAACCTCTCTGCTTAAAAATGAAGAGTGTAAAAGTACAGTACCAGATTTCCTTTTAACAGAGGATTTCAGGTGAATCAAAATTATTGCTGTTTGATTTCAACCTCTTGCCTTTAGATGGTGCTGTAGCTGTATATTCAGTCAACTGTGTTTATAGATGAGAATGAAACTAATTTGGAGTTCACATCACAGAGTTGGCAGAAGTTATGTGCTACATTCAGGCTCTTGGAAACAAAGAGCCAGGGTGGAGGAATTGAATGCTTTTACAGCCTTAAATATGTTCCCTCAGTCTTGGATTCACTAAACTCCAGTTTTAGAGAGAGAGATTCACTCACTCTCTTAGCTGGCGGTCTGTCACAAAGGGATTCATCCAGCATTTCAGCAGATCTGAACAATAAAATATAACAGTCCAGATATGTATATTTCTAAGACTAAATAATTAGAAAAATGTGTGTTCACTGTGTAATGGCTTTTGCTGATTTAGTACAAAGTTGTGCTGACACACTTTGTGTAACAGTTCTGCTGGGGTAGCATTTTAAAAAACAAACAACCAAATAAAACTAACAAAGGCCAACTGTCAAAAGTAGCTGCTTAAACAATATATGCATGAGCACTTTGGTGCACAATTATCAGTTTTACACTCCTGGGTGCCTGTTAACATACATATCTATTTGAGATAACTACATCTGAAAACTGGGCTTCCTGTGTTCCTTTCTGTGGAAGGTGGCCACCACCAGTAGCTAATAAGAAAATCTTTACAAATGGATCTTGCCCTCTTCCTGCTGAAAAGTACTTCCTATCTTTATGAACTTTCAGGTAGCTGGAGTAAGTAAGATGGAGGACTATTTTTTTTAAATTTGGCTTTTGAAAGTTGAAACAGTTTTGAAGTAGCTGCATGAGACTTCTGTGTACAATGTGCATTGTAGCTTGTATGTCTTAATTTCTCTGTATGAATATTCAGCTGCAGAAGTTTTTGTGAGAATGAATAAAATTTGAAGAAATAAATTTACATAAAATAAGATAGCTAAATTAAAAATCATCTCTAGGACAAAATGTTCCAGGTATATGTAATTGCCACCGTCATTCTCAGAATTACTTTAAAAAAATTCCGTAAAGCCTCAGATGTGACACTCAGGGTTGGCAGTCAGACAAAATAATTTAGAACTCTTGAAATGGGTCACTAAATTGTGACCAGAGAATGATGGGCACTGAAAATGTCATAGTGTATGTCTACGCTGCATTTAAAAACGCATGGCTTGGGTGAAGGGGCTGTTTAATTGTGGTGTAGCTGTTTGGGCTCAGGCTTCAGCCTGGGCTCTAGGATCCAGCAAGGTGGGAGGGTCCCAGAGCTCAGGCTGCACACACAGCCTGAATGTCTACACTGGTTAAACAACCCCTTAGCCTGAGCCTTACAAGCTGGAGTCAACTGGCATGGGCCAGCTACGAGTGTCTGATTTCAATGTAGACATACCCATCGTCTCTAACTTACTGTTTGGATTGTTCTGCTACAGAGAAATAAGCTTGACTAGCACTCACATCTCTAGTTTTTAGGTGAAAAATAATTTTTCACTACATTTTGATCATGGTTTCGTCTATTTAAATTAAACCCTTGTGAATTTAGAATTTGAACACTGAAAATCCCTTTATATCGTGTGCACTTCTGAGAATTTCTAAAGAACTTTTGGGACCCCTCAACGGTCCATGAGTTGTCAAATCACGTATTTGATACCAGTTGTACTCTTGGAAGGGCGAAACAAGTATCTTAGTAGTTTACTTAAATTTCAGAAATATGCAATTTAGTACATAATCTGGGGTTGTAATTTTAAATGTGAAGTCTGTAAAAGGGCCCCAAACTTTTAAAGGGTAGTCACTGGAAATCAGTTGATGCAAAGGTATTATACCCCACAGTGACAGGCTTTTCCAAGCATGTGTCATTATTAAGTATTCTGTATTAAATTTCCAATATTTATTTATTTATGATATAATTTTGTTGCCATTTTCCAGAGGCCATTAAAGATAGTGAATCATGAGTAATGTTGTACTTTCCATTTTGTAATTTATTGCTCTATTTCATGTCAAAGCATAAGAAGTCTCCCAATCTTCCAATGAAATAAGGAGACCCCAGATATATTTCCCAGACATTTTTAAAAGACGCCAGTTTTTTATCCATTGTCTCAATAATTGCAGCATAAGCAGGAATGATTAATTCAGTTACATTGTGTGCAGTTAGCATAAAATACTCTGTCTCATTAGTGAAGGATTACTGGGTTTAGTCTGTATCAGTTCTTTTTCATCGCAAGAGAAAAAGAATAGGACAGTTTTTGGAAATATAAATAGCATATTTATTTTCTGTAGGATTATTCACTCTTAGCTACATTATTGCATAATTCTCTTCTGTTTCTGAATGAGACTGGGAATTGTTTTATTTGGCATCAGAGGACATCTTTATTCATTATTTATTCATTTATATTGTGGTAGTGCCTAGAGACCCCAATCAGAGATCAGGTCTCCACTGGGCTAGGTGCTTTGCACATATAATAAAAAGATGGCACCCGAATAAAAAAAGCCTAAAATCTTAGCATGTGATGAAAAACAACAGGTGGGTAAAATGAACAAGCAGAGGGGTAAGAGGACAAGGTAACAATGAAACAGTCATGATTACCATAATAAACAGCATTCTTAGTACATCAGCTGCCTAGCCATTACAAAGTGTTTTGTAAGTGACATGACCAAAGTAAGTCTTAAGGAAGAATCTGTTTCTCAGATATATCATTGTAGCATCCGAACACCTTTAGCTTTGTTAGTCCCCAAGGTTGTGAATCTATATACTTGATATTTAACTTGAATACAATATATAGAGATATATTCACCTTAAATTACAACTATCTGAAAAAATAACCTCTAGATCAACACACTACTCCCCAAGAGAGTTGAGGTTGTTTCTTTTAGATCAAAAGTGAATCAATAATTAGAAGCTATGACATTCTGTGTTCTCCATTGGGTCACATATGTGACCTTCCAAGTATTGTAAATAGTTCAGTCTTTGCTAATAACTGAGGTCCTTGAGTTCAGCTCTGGAGAAATACTCCCTTCAAAGAACAGCCCTCGCTCCATAGCTTCTAATACATGTAACACCAAAAAGGTTTTTCTCATGAGATGAATTTCCTTAACTATTTCCACATAGGGTTATGGAACTCACCTAATGAATCATCTGAAAGAGTATCACATCAAGCATAACATTCTCAACTTTCTCACGTATGCAGACGAATATGCAATTGGCTACTTCAAGAAACAAGTAAGTCAGCCTAAGAAAAGTCTTCAGCCAATGTAAGACATGGAAATGTAGAAACCCTATGGCCGGGCCAGGTGTACAGTTACAAGCTTACAGCGGCACAGCTGTAACTGGATTTGTGTAGCTGCGTTATGCTGATGGCAGAGAGCTACCCTATCGACATAATAAAACCAGCTCAACAAGTGGTGGTAGCTGTGTTGGCGGGAGAGCGTCTCCCCCCGACGTAACGCTGTGCACATGAGCACTTATGCCAGCAAAACTTGTGGCACTCAGGGGGTTGGTTTTTTTGAACCCCCGAGTGACACAAAATTTGCCAACATAAGTGCTAGCACAGGCATTGCCTACGTAAAATGTATTAGCAGCTTGTGGTATCTAAGCAGCTGTGTAAAATGTGTAGTGTCTTTTTATTTTAATGTACAAAATATGTTCTGTGTTAGCCAAAGTTAAGGCACTATCTTTATAGAACAGTGTATTTTGAAGGAAAAATTTGATTGTATTTGCAGATTACATAATACTCTCAATTAAGTGTTTTTTTTACAGAAAGTCACAGCTGAACTTCGTTAAGATAAATTCAGACTTTCTGATTTCCTAATTGTATGTTAAAAAGCTGTTACCAGCTCCATGCACTTAATAAATCACTGTTTTTGGAAGGAGTTTGAGGTAGCACAGATGTATGTGGGAATACAGTATTCTTACCACACTGAACAGAAATAGATTTACAGCTTTATCTTGTATCTCTCTTGTGCTCACAAATCATACTGAAACCAGTGAGTTATGCCAGCAGAAAATTTTAGTCTAGTGTATGGTGACTGAGACTGTTTTAATCTTACTTTGATCCTTCTTTAAAATAGATACTAACTAAAAAGTCAGTTCAGCACTGAAGCACCAGTCCTGTTTTGGGTCCACTACTGTGGACCCATACACAGTGCTGTTAACTTCAGTGTGAATCCATGTGAGTGTAGGGGTCTGTGATGACAGACCCAAATGCAGAATTGGGGACCTATATTGGCAAATTTTAACAAAAACAAAACAAGTCAGATTCCGCTAGTCTAAGAAAATCCATAAGGAAGTAGCCAAAGGGGAGGAAAACTTCCCCCTCCTAGTTTTGTCAGGGAATTATTGGGGCGGGGTAGGGTGTTCTGTCCCCAGTACCTGCAGATTTTATGAGATCTGTATGCTGTAATCTTTGGAACTTTCTTTGGTTTTATATTTTGTTTTTTATTTTTTGCACTTGATTTTTATGGGGCGGGGGGGTTCGTTCTTTTGGGGCACAATGCAGCAGCCTTACTTAGGCAAAACTTTCATTGACTTCAGCAGAAGCCTTGCCTGACTAGTGACTGCAGGATTGAGACCCTTTAATGTAATGTTGAAATAGAGCTGAAAGTTGCCTTCATACTCATTTATAAACATCTTACTTTGAATAAAAAACTGTGTGTCTCCCTGCTTCCAACCCCCCACCCCCCCCGAACATAACTGGTTACACTTTGGAGTTTAGTTTCTACTCTTGATATGGGCCATGAACCTGCACGTGAGTAACTGACTACTTGTGTGTAAAGCTACTTATGCTCTAACTGGGGCCATGGTCTGTAGCTCTCTCTTTATATTTTTGGCATTTTGACAGTGTAATGAATCTGATTGTAATTCATAAATGTAAACAGAAAATTGTATTGTATCAATTTGAGTTTATCATTTCTTAGGGTTTCTCCAAAGATATTAAAGTACCAAAAGCAAAATATGTTGGCTATATCAAGGATTATGAAGGAGCCACTCTAATGGGATGTGAATTAAATCCAAGGATTCCCTACACTGAATTTTCTGTCATCATTAAAAAGCAAAAAGAGGTAAATAACGAAATAAGATATTGTTTAATATTAACACTGTTTAAAAAAAAATGACACATTTAAAATGGCTTATATAAATATTTCTAGATGGCTTATATAAACATTTCTTTAGTCAGCACTCAGATATCTACCTCCTTTCATGCCCATGTCTGATATTCAAAATATCACAGAAGCATTTGTTTAATTAATTAAAACCTATATTTTATTCTGGCCTTAAAATTATCATAAATTTACCCTCTCTCAAGCATAAATTCTCCTTTTCTACAGTTAACATAATGATAACATTGAAAAAAGTATTGATATATTACTGATGTCACAAAATAAAATTACTCGTTCTGGGTGAGCAGATGTGTGAAATTTTGTGAGGTTGCTTTAATCTATTTTTCAAATGTGTGTGTTTTTTTTTTAAGTATTTGAGTTACATAATTGTTATTGCAGCATTCCTTAATGGTAATTTTGAGTGGAAAGTTCTTATTTATATCCTTTAACTAGTTCACCATTTTTTCACACAAAGATCCTGGTCCAGCAAAACATTTTGGCATTAAAGTGACCGTTAAGCACATGCTTAAGTGCTTTTCTGAAATGTGGTTCAGCTGGGTAGCTGATGAAACAGAAAATGTTCACAAAAATGTTTCTTTAAAAAGCACAAGGCTACTGGGTCCTTCTGTGACAGGGTCAGAGCTTGTGATTTCAGTTTTATTTTGTAAAATGGTGTCTGTGTCAAGCAGCCGTTTCTTTTTAACAGGAGAACATCCTGACTGAAAAACAGCCTGTTCTGTTTGACAGAAGCTGTTTCCCATATTAGCCTTCCAAGTTCCAGTTGCTATTAATTGCATTACCTCAAAGGCAGAATTATTTTAAAAGATGAATGGAAGATGCAGTCTGTTCTTAGACAACAGAGAGTCAAAACAACTGATTCTGGCCTTAATTTTTAAAAAAATCTCTCCTGATGCCCATGTGTGTAACTCTCACACACATTCTCTCTCACCCTTTTATTTTCTACAGTTGATGCCAAGTAAAACAACTTTTTGTAAAAAATTCAGTCTTTCTGAACACATTGGTTTCTAAATGATGTCCAGGAACCTAAAGTTGACTAAAGTTGCATGTATACTTAATAGCTAATTTGCGGATCCTTCAAGTACTAAAGCTTGTAATAGATCTATAATGTATCTATAATAGATCAAAATGAATGGAAATTTAAGATCTAAAACATGAAAACTTCATAGTTTTTTCCTTACTATTGTTTCTTCCTTTATGTGTATATTTAAGGAAAGATAATGTAGATCAGGGTGGATAAAAATCAATGATTTTTAAAAAAAAATCAAAACAATCAGATTTTTTTGATAAAATGCTTTTTGAGGAAAAAACCTATCTAAAGATAGTTTTAATTAAGATACATTATAGCTCAAGGATATCTCATCACGGAATAGGGATTATAAATTCTAATTCTATAGTATGAGACAATATATTCATGTAATGTTTAAGAAAAGTTTTGTAAATGTGTTCTAATAGTTAATGGGCTAGGGACCCAATCTTATGGGGTTCCAGGAGCTTCTGTATAGATTATTTAGGTTAATCTTTCTATCTACCCAGTGGGACTCTGTGCTCAGTTTAGAAGATACCATCAGAGATGCTTAGTTTTGCAGTTCTCAAACTGTGGATTTGTGTCTCCAGAGATAACATGCTTGTTCACAGCAAAAATGTTTTAAAATAAATAAATTAATTAATATATAGTGGTGAGAAATAAGACCTCAACCACTGAGTCAATCCCTTACCTCTCTCTAAAAGTGCAAAGTTTCAAAAAGTTCAATGAATAGAAGATTGTTGGAGGCGGAATAGATCTGGACAAGGAGAAGAAGTCTGGAGATAAATGTGGGAAGGGAGGGACTGGAAGTAGAAACAAAAGTGAAACTGTTTGAGCAGCATATTCTAGAAGTCTTGAGGTCTTTCTGAGTGTAGCCTTCACTGATTTGAGGTCTACCATACCATTCTCTCACCAGAAGGGAAAACCTATAATGGCAGCAGGCCATAAAAGAGACCCAGTTTGGGAATATTTTAATGAAGTTCCTCTACCTGTGAAGAATATGTATTGAGGCTATAACAATCAACAAGAATGCACTTTTATGTAGAAATCCATGATTAAATCAAGTCTTCCTGACTAGTGATTTAAATCAAATCCACCCTGATGTAGATAACTATAGTCATCCCATCTGATTGTGGTAGTATATTTCGTGACATTGAACTACCTGTATCTATTTAGATTTTTCTCACATTTTGCCCTTTTGAGCAAAAAGTTTTTCTGCACAGTAGCTAACTTTCAGAACCTCAGGGCAGCTTGAATTTGACATATATGCTGTGTATTACAAAACATATTTTTGAGCTAATCAGGCAGCCAGATGAAATTTCAGATTTCTTCTCAATTTAGGTATCTGTAGGCTATATCCTTTTTTCCCCCCTCAAAAAATTCAGCCCAAGGATAACATTTTCAAAAGCGACCTGATCTGCACACAGATTTTGTACCGATTTCTGTTAGAGATGTGATCTTTTTTTCCCCCAGAGTAGTTATGCTTGAACACCTCTGGTGTGGGTACAGTTATAATGGTATAAAGATGCCTTATGCCAGTATAGCTGCTTCCCCTTCCTACACGGGAATAAACTGTTTCGGTATAAGCACCTTCATACCGGCATAATTGCAGCCATACTACAGGAATTGTACTACTTTATCTATACCAGGATTGTTAAAGTATACAACTTTTGTGTGTACACAAGCCCTTAATCTCCCTTAAGCCTATTTTCAAAGGTGACTTAGACACTTAAGTCATTTAGGTGCTTTTTAAAATTTTACAACTGGTCTGGGTGCTTAGTTATTTTATGCGGTTTTCACTACTCACCTTTGTTTAAAATGTTTCAAAGGCAGTTGAAGTGTCTCAGTTTGAAATAGATTGAAATGCTCCATATCCAGATTTTTCTAGTTCTATCAGCTTGTACAGAATTTAAGCTTCCATTTAAAGAATTGGGTTGTCTCCTGTGGCTGCAAAGAAGAAGGTTCTGAATGTGAACCAACACACTGCTGTCTGGCATAGTCTGTAAATAAACAGAAAACAATAGTTCTGGGAGGAATGAAAAATCCCAAATCACCTTGATGACCTGTTGTCTTTGAAGTCTAATTAACATGACTTAAATGTCAAGATTAACTATTAAAGAAAACTATTGTAATTTAGAAGATATTGTGATCACTAACTAATTAAAAAGGTAAGTAAATAACCAATATTAAGTGTCTTAAATGTATAAAAGAACAATTAAACAGGAAGCAGTCATCTTGACCATGACATGTTTGAGAGAGAAAGTGTAGTTAAGCATTTTAATGTACATCAAGAGCAGAAAACCAAATTACTTAGAACTGAGATAACCAAAGGGAAAAAAATAGAATAGAATTTATCTTCCAATTGGGGCAGTCTCTTGACCTTTTTATGCATCAGATTTTGAACTGAATTTGTGTCTAGACACAATCTAGACTTCCTTGGGGGGAAACATGAGTAAAATGGCAGCTCATTAATATAGAAGCACCTTCCACAGTTTAAGATTTTGAAATGGAACAGGTTTTTCTAAAATCGGGAGTATAAACAGTGTTCTCATTTAGTAAAACATTTGTTGATGGGGTCAATCCTGCATTCTTTGTGCACCCAAAATGCTCACTGATTTCAGTGGGACTCTGTGAGATCAGGGGCCTGTTATGTTTCTCACTGCCATGGTTTTCTTTAATGTTCTACCACTTTGCCTTTGAGCCAGTCAACTACTTTCCTTGACTTTCAAAACTAAAATTGTGTCGTCCCCCCCTTTTCTCTGCAATATTATTACAGATCATTAAAAAGCTGATTGAAAGGAAACAAGCGCAGATTCGAAAAGTTTATCCTGGCCTTTCCTGCTTCAAAGATGGAGTACGACAGATTCCTATAGAAAGCATTCCTGGAATTAGTATGTACCAACCTCCCTTTGTTAATGTGGAGCTACATCAAAACAGACGAGGCCCAAGATTAGAGAAATTTGAATTTGCCAAGTATTGTCTTTTTAACAGGATTCAATTATCCTATTAATCTGATATAAGACAGGCTGGATCTGTTTCTAGTTCAATTGTTCACTTCTAAGTCTCTGGCTTAGAGACTTCCCTAAGGTATTCTAGTGTAGTGCTTCTCTACATACATTTATTTAATTCTGCCCCTTTGTTTTGCTTCACAGTGCAATCGGCATTTTCCCTCTGAGTCCATCTTATGTCTACAATTCTAGACCACAATACAGACCTGAGCTAAATAGATACTCATTTGAATCAGGGCACAACAAAGCTACAACCAGTTATTTTTTCAGTTGTCTGTGTAATATATTTTATGTCCATAGGAAATTATTGTGTCGAATCATTTTTACTTCTATTTTCTTTACATAGAAGAGGCTAGATGCAATGATAAAAGATGGTAAAGAATTTTTAAAAAGCAGTGCATTCCTTGTAGAGCATGTTACAGTATACCTGAATGTGTGGTATGGAGGAAATCAAATGGGGTGGGAGCTAGAGAGCTGTAGTTTTATTAGCATTAGTCTTTAGAAAGCGTTTTATTGAGGGAGTACTGTAATTTTATTAACTTTTTAGATTCATATTAACTTTCAACCTGAAGTAGTTCTCATGTAATGTTTAATTTCGTTGGTGTGCAGGAGAGACTGGCTGGAAACCAAGTGGAAAAGACAGAGGGTAAGTACTGCTTGGACAAAGGGATAGTGCTGATGCAGTTTGGGAATCCTTTGAGAACAAACGTCTCTAAACTGAGTAACTTTGAAATATTTCTTTCCATCTATCACAAAACGGAGATAAGGAAGCTGCTGTAGAATAGCTCTTGGGTCTTATTTTTCCATTAGTGATAAAATGTTGTAAATTGGTGAGTTGCTCTTATGAAATGTATAGCATTGTAGAAAATGAACATAAGAGATAAAGCTTATCTTCTTTGTTAATATTTTCTTTCAAGTAAAGAACCCAAAGATCCAGATCAGCTTTACAGCACATTAAAAACCATCCTGCAGCAGGTGAAGGTGGGTATTAGTTTTAGTTTACCTACTTTAAAGATTTTGAAATGATTTCCAATATGGAGTTTCCATATTAGATACCTTACTTTTTTCTTTACCAAAGAGCCATCAAAGCGCTTGGCCCTTCATGGAACCTGTGAAGAGAACAGAAGCTCCTGGATATTATGAAGTTATAAGGTTTCCCATGGGTAATGCCATTAACATTTTTAAAGTATAAACTTACAGATCTCTCTAGCTGGAGACATGTGAGACAAGTATAGTCATCAAGATTTATTACAAACGTTTTCTAATGTATTGCTTGCAGTGCGATAGTTTGCAACTCAGCAGTTGCAAAAATATATTGCTATCAGTTGAAATGTATGAATAGTTCGTAACCTCAGTGAAGCATCTATATTATGTACTCCTGTAAGAAAGCACAAAATATTACAGTACCTGAGAGGCTCCCAGCAACCTCTTACACTGGGTCTGTTCCAGCACCTTTTAGCTGACTGTATGGGTTAAGAAACCTTTGGAGTATAATCTTACACAAAGGGTAATTTGTCATTGCATATTTTGTTGTGTATTTTTATCTAACTTGTTAAAAAACCCAGAGACAACATTTCCAGACTCACCTAAGTGACTTAGAAGCCTCGGTCCTGTTGTCCAGTTGTGCTGGAAGAAAGACAGGAGGCAATGGGTTTGGTTCCATTAGGCCAAAACTTTGTTCGTTTGAAATATCTGGGAGTAGCTGGCAGTGAATTGTACAGCGCAAGTCCTCATTCTTTCCTTAATCATTTTTCTACATAATACCCAATCTGGTCCCAGCCATCATGCTGCTGAGACCTCTCCCCTCGTCTGAGGTGAAAGGGAGTTATGAAAGGAAGGAGGTCACCTCCCTACTATGCAAGACGAAGGAGCCTCAAACCCCCTTCCTCAGCTCCTTTAAGGGATGCTTTCCTTCAAATCCTTTTCCAGTCCATTTTATCCAGTAACCATGTCCCTTCCATACTGATTACCTGCACTGGACATCTGCTGCAAGTTTTGTGTACCAAGTTGCAACATTATAACCTACCCTCTCTGCCCCACTGTGTCCCAGACCTGCTGTGGGGAAGGCAAAAAACCGCAAACAGCATAAAAAAGGGCCTCTCTGTGACTGGCTGGGTATAAATATCCTCCCCCACTCTGGTCAGCAGGAAGGGCAACAGAGTGATGGTCTCTTGACTTGGCCCCAGTTATGTCCTGCCCTCCTGTCCGTCCCTCCTCCTCACTCATTTAACTTGTAATTTAAATTTAAATCAAGTGCTTGTTTCAGTTTAAGCTCAGCACACGTGCTAATTATCATAACCAGTCTTACCACATTTTTATTTTGAGAACTTGAAAATCAGGGTGTGTGTTTTTTATGGCCCTTCTATTGCAACACAAGTGCTAATGAGAAAAAAATTGAATGTTTACATTGCCTTTGGCTGCTATGCTTTACAATCCTAGATAGTGATTCCATCCTGTTCTAAACTAATGCTTATTTGCTTTGTGGCACTACAAAACTAAAACTGAATCAAACTATGCATTCATTGCCTTACAATATCATTCCTCCCTCTCTTACTGCTTCAAGTCACGGCATTTTCTCTTATGATCGGAGAACAGAACACAACTTCATTGAGACCACTGTTGGTATCTCTGTGAATCAGTCTGTAGGGCAAAGAAAGCCCTCTGTTTGGCTATACCGAAAGGACAGGAGACACTGGATGTGGTTTCATTTAGGCCGCAACTTTATTAACAACTGGCTGGGTGCACCTGGCAGATAAGAGTGTACAGTGCAGGTAACTCTATGACCATTTCAATGTCTGCATAGGGTGGGGGGAGGGCTTCCATCAGCCCCGCCACTTTTCATCCTGGTCCCCAGCCAACTGGCTGCTGGGTCCTTAAGATCCTCCCACCTCGAATGAGGGTTAAAGTGGGCTATAATAAGGGGTGGGAGTGTTCGCTCCCTGCTGGGCCAGACAGAGGGTAAAAGTGGGCTATCAAGGGGGGGAGTGGTTGGCTCCCTGTCGTGCCAATCATAGGCACTTCCCCTTCTGCCCCACCCCTGTTTCCGCTCCTTTAACAAACACCTGCTTCAAATCCTTTACCAAACCATTTATCTGATCACTATGTTCTCTCCCTGCAGAGTACATGCACTGGGCATTCGTCCCAGGCTTACAGAATGAGTTGCGACATCACAACCAAACTCCTGTTCTATGCTCACTTCAACTAAGCACCCACCCCCACCCCCCAAATGTGCTGTGGGGAAGGTGACCCCTCCCCCCCCCACACTCTCTCTTGGCCAATCTGGTGGTGAGGAAAAATTGCTTTTCCAATCTCCCCTACCCACACCCCCACCCCAAGAAAGGAGTCTTTAGTGCAGTGCCCACAATAGATCCTGACCAAACTTGGTCTTTCACCACTTTTATGGCTGGGAGGGTGGGTGCTGCTCTGCCTGGTCCAGATAAAAGAGAGCTTTTCCTGCTTGTCTTGCATCTGTGTACGCCCCACTCTTCTGGTCACCTGCGGGGGATGAGTCCGCGTGCCCAGGCTAACCTGCTCTGAATCTGCAGCGACGTCCATGCCTCTGCCCCTTAAAGAGGTGTAGTGCTTCCCCCAGCAAGCCAGACAACACCCCTGCCACCACAGGCTTAAGGTGTGGTGTGGTCATTCTAAAGAGTAGAGATGGCAATACCTAGCTTTTCTGTGGAGTCCTCGATTAGTTATTAGGAACATACCCACCAATCTGGCTTAATGACTATTGTACTGAACTAATCCTTTCCATATAGGAAATATATGTGTTTGTATAAAATAATAATCACCTTCCAGTATCCTCTTAAAGCAAAGGTATTTCATTTTCTCTTCTCTACCAGTGATGAAAATGAATGCCATATTGCTAAATATTATGAACCTGCTTTGTGCACAGAGGTTAGGCCACTATTTACTCGGAACAGTTTTATGATGATAAAGCACACTTACTGCCTGGATTGGCAAGCCCAAAATCTAAATATTAGCCTTCATTTTTTAAAATGTCCCGTGCTGTGGATAAAATAAGCAAACTCTGTCAGCCTTCATTTTAAGGCGAAGATAAGTTTAGCTTCCCAACACCAAACAACTGAAAGCTCAGAGTTTTTGATTTGTGAGCCTGCACATTGTACTGTCCTCCCTCTGACTGCCAATATACTGACACTTTAAAAAAATCATCATGTGATTGAACATATCAACAATGATAAAAGATAAACAGCCCTCAGCTTTGTGTTTTTTCTTGTGTGGGATGAATGTGTTTTGCCAGATTTCTACATCCTTGCGTTATCAAACGTAAAACGCTCACAATAATGTTCTCTTTTTTAAAAGTTCCTGTGACGCCTAATTGCAACATAGTCTATGGGTTGGTTTTCTGGTTTGGACGTAGGTTTTCTGACTACGTCCAAAGGCAGATCTTTCTCCGAAGGTAGTCCCAAAGATAGATAACTAGCCTGGGTTTATCTGGTTTCCACTGTTATTCCGAGTGCTTTTGCAGATACTTATTTTTCTAAACTTCATCATTTCTAAATGGTGCTGCCTTATTTCATGTGATTTTTCCTGTTCACCTGTGGTAGTTCAGGGTGCATGACTAAATGGAAGACACTTCTAGTTTTGCTGGTCATAGCTAAGTTTGATGATAACGTCCCTGTCAGATGAATGGGGCCAATTCTGCACCACTGTTGGAGCTAGATTATACTGTTTGATTTCATGACAAAAGAGTGTTATGGTTAAACTAGTACAACCTGTTAATCTTTTTCTATGTGCATCCTTTGTAGAATTAATACCATTTATGTTTTTCCCCAAATCAGTCTGAATCCTAAAGGTACCAGTCATCCCCACGTGAGCTGAACATGATATTAGCCTGAGGACTACGTTTCACAGTGCTGTGGCCAGGCCTGCACGCACAAGTTGTGCTGATTTAACGAAATAAGTTTAGGCAGATTTAGCTACATCAGTGCAAGGCCGTGTGTTAGACCCTCTTAAATTGGCTTAAGTGGGTCAGATGTTGTCGTAGGCCAGGTCCACACTAAAAAGTTAAGTCGACCCAACTACTTCACTCAGGTGTGAAAAACCCACACCCCTGAGCAATGTAGTTAAGCCTACCTAACTCCCAATGTAGACAGCGCTAGGTCAACTGAAGAATTCTTTCCTTCACCCAGCTGCCACCTCTTGGGGAAGTGGATTAACAAGAGTGAGAGGAGAACCCCACTGTTTGCTGTAGTGAGTGGCTACACAGCAGTGCTGCAGCTGTTCCTGTAATGGTTTAAGCGTAGACATAACCTAAGCTAATGTCAGCAAGCAATCAACTTTAGCTAAATCGATACAGGGTACTCTTAATCTGATTTAAGAATGCCCTCAGAAGGTGGATTGCACTAATCTGACTAAATCTGTTTCTAAACACATTTACTGATAAATCAGTTCAACTTTTGTCTGACAACGTCTGAGTGTCCAGGGTGGGAAGAGCTTGACTTGTATACAGCTGGCATATACTACACAATTCCTAGTTTTTGTGAACTCAAGGTTCAGTGCTGCCAATATTCCATGTAAGAAACATGGTGTTCCCTTCATTTCTCCAAAGATGTGTACCTCCTTCAAGGCCCAGAAAGGAGCCCTAACACTGCTCCAAACCCTTGTAGTGGTAACACATTGCCTTCATGCTTCAGTTCTCTTCCCACCGTCACTTACCCGTTTACATGCTGAAATGTCCTCAATTTGGTGTAACGAACATATTGGCATACTTTTGTGTTACATTTTTGCATATTCCTACTTATTGTGCGCTGTATCTGCTTGTAAATTTGGGGTCACTGGTAGAATTGATTTACATAAAATGTTTTATTACTTTTGGCAGTGGCTTTGGCTTGTAGAATCAGTGACTTACACATTCTAGTGGCTGTTTTTCTCTTTTTCCCTACACTACATTTGCCATTAAGAAAGTGGCTTTTCCTTATGTGAATTTCTTTCCAGTAGCAGAAAGCTGAGGTCTGACATCATCCTACTGGTATTTTCCCCACTGCCAATAACATTCATAGTCTTCCTTCACAAACTAGATTTAAGGGCCTTTGGGGATCTAGCTGGCACTTAAAAATGCTATGCAGCTCTGTTTTGACATAGGCAAAACTGTGGCCCAAATAGCAATTTGACCGAAATCTGAAAGATACACTTAATTTGTGTAGGTGTGTGTGTATTGTTCACACATGTCTGCATTAATTTTTTCTACAATCTAAAGACGTTTATGTCATTGATTTAATAATGCGTTTCATAAAAATTAAAACAGAGATTCAGCGGAGATTCTTTCACAGCCAGGCAGTCTGTGTCAGCAATTTTTATTCCTCTCTCTCTCTCATTGATTTGTATGTTTTATTTGGGTGGATATTTCATTATGTTCAACTAAATAAAACATACAAATCAAGGAGTTTACAAATCAAGT
The DNA here is from genome assembly GCF_965152275.1 of Natator depressus. Lineage (NCBI taxonomy): Eukaryota > Metazoa > Chordata > Testudines > Cheloniidae > Natator > Natator depressus. The sequence continues at coordinate 196,916,870 of NC_134235.1, read as the reverse complement.
TTAGCAACATTTGAAACGTCTCCCTAAACTGATGTGTGCTTTAGTTATTTGTGGATTGCTCCAGAAAGAGAGACATGAAATCATAGCTCAGTGGTTGCTTTGTGTGTGTTATATGCAGACTGTACAAATATTGTTATATCTAATTGGGAGGAAAAAAACCTCTGAGGAATTGGGATGAAAATGTTGACTGTATACTCAGATAAAGAACCAGTGTTTTAATGACTTTACCCATTTTTAATATATGGAAGATGTCCATTAATTAATGATTTTTGATCACATTTACTCATTTAATGAAAAAAACTGGTAAAAATGGAGACGAAAGTGTCGCTGGATTACTGTCAGAGAGACAATAAAATAGTTTACTTACATGTATGGTTGAGTTACATTCTGCTAAAGACAGTAGGAGCTTGCCTTTGTGAAAACTTTGTCAGGATCTCAAGCCCTGGCCCCAAAAAAGAGCACAGGTGTAAGTAGGACAGAAAGGTCACAGTTGTTAGGTGTTAGATAAATGCAGTGTTCCAGGTTGTTGGAGGTACAAAATGACAGGAAGTGGATAAGCCTTTGTCTTTATAGTAGTTGTTACTGAGGTTTTTTTGCTTCATTGCTATTCATAGGTGGAAGCATAAGTGTTTTGTTAGCTGTTGCTTTTGTAGAATGCTGTGCAACAAGACTAGCAAATGGCAGAATTATGCAGCTAAGATTTCCAGGCTATTTGTGGGTACTCAGCATACCCATTCTTCTTTTCTGAAAGAATTTCACATTAGTCATAATTCACGTAGGGCGTGTCTCTTGATTGGAGTGTCCTCTTTTTTGCAGATCAAAGGCAGAAGGACGGGTAAAAAAAGCTCATAGTATCTTTATTTCTGCAGGGTCTGATACTAACACTCCACTGTAACTGAGACATGAATGTCATTTTTGCAGCTGTGCGTTCTTCTTTAGGGATCTCATGGCTTTACAGGGAATGTGCCAGCATCTCCACTGTGAGCAGTGGATTATGCATGGTCCTTGGCAATGAGTAAGATTTTTCTGGTGCACTGATTAGATATTTTATTAAAATATTAATTTTTTTCTTTCATGTTTCTAGAGCCTGCACTCCAGCACTGCTATGATATAGCTGTGAACTGGAAAAGCATTCTGGCTATATGGTTATACCAATGCACACAGCAAGCATGTCACTACCTCTGAATTTTTATATCCAGTACGAGCATCTCCAAAATAGAAACAAGGTTTTAACAAGACCTAGTGTTGAACTATGGATTGTAAGATCTAGATGTGTGTTGAGTTCATTGACGTTTTGTGAGCAAAAATAGTGGAGGACTTTCGTCACTTTGTTTCAAAGCTGCTGAACAGTAGACAGTAAAATGCACTTGCTTAGATTGCTGAAAAACAGAAATCTTGTTTCATAAAAACGCTGTTTATTTTACTTGATTTTCCTCTTCACTAAAATATAAAATAGCATTAGTGATTAGCTCTGGGCACAGTTTATTACTTCTATGCACTTTTACTTACCATATGTAATAGAGAGAGGTGCATTCTTTGCTGTATTCAAACTGAATGGCTTATGTTGATTAACCTGATGCTGGTTTTGTTAATGCAGATGCCTAGAAATTACATGACAGTTTGAACTTTTTATTCACATACTGTAGGGCCTCATCCTTCAAGGTGGTGAGCTCAACTTCTGAGGTTGAGGAGACTCAACGCCTTATAGGATCAGGGCCTTACAGAGACAAAGAAGAGTATCAGGAGAACAGCAAGTATGCCTTAACCTATACATTGAGACATTTTAGGCGCTGCAGAATTGCATTCATTGTTAGTGGAAAAGATGCCTATGTGACGCAGGGCTTGATCCTGCACTCCTGTTCAGTTTTGCTATTGACTTCAATGAGAGCAGGATCAGGCCCTAAGGGAATAAAAGTAATTAAGAATTAGTAATTTTCCATTGAAGAAATGAGCTGATGGCAAAGATTGCGTATCCCAAGCACTGTATGTGTCTTTAGTATTTTAGGAATCAGATTGCTAATATTTTTTTTCCTGTACAGATCTGAAAACCATGAGTGAACGACTCAAGAATAGGTACTACGTGTCTAAGAAATTATTCATGGCAGACTTGCAACGGGTCTTTACAAATTGCAGAGAGTACAACCCCCCTGAGAGTGAATACTACAAATGTGCCAATATATTGGAGAAATTCTTCTACACGAAAATTAAAGAAGCTGGATTAATTGACAAGTGACAATTGTTTCTTTCAGCCAATCCGTGTGCCTAACTTATAGGCACAGTATGCTATTCACCTTCATGTAGATTTGGGACTTAACACATGTATGTTCAAAAAACCTCTGTGTATTTTAACTAGCACTTTTAAAAGCCCTTTTAGTTTTGCAAACATGTATTATACTGAAGTTACAGAAAATGTTTATTTTATTAAAATGAAGCTTTATAATGTATTTAACATTACTTTAAAATTTCTTTTGCATACATATTTGCAGTATGGTCAAGAATAGGCTTTTTATTGGATATCCCCAAAACTTTCATATGGGAATTTGCACATGTTTGGGGATTTGGAATCAGAAATTCCCATGCAATGAATGTTTTAGCTTATCTAATGCAGTATATATTTGAAGAAGTTTTATTTTTTTCCAGTAAAAACAAAATATTAAGGGAAAATTACAATTTAAGAGGCACTGAAATATGTTTTGTCTCTACGTTTCATTGTAGAGTCCTTTATATTATTTTTTAAAAGAAGCAGTCAGCTAGTTGAGACGCTATGAGAGAGAAAAGCAACTTATTCTGGAAAGGAATTGCTTTGAATCTTTAGGAAAAAATCCTATATAGATGCAAACTTTTCTATGGATTTTGTTTTTGATAAATATCTACCTGCAAATAACTTGTGATTTCATAACCACTATTTAAACAAAAAATCATATTGACTTTGCTTATGCAGGACATAAGTTCCCCAAATAACTCAAAAACTGTGGTAGGCATATACTATAGTCACATACTTTACTTTAGTAGGGATATGTTTTTGATGTACTTCACTGAACTATCCCATTTCCTGGTCTTTTAATTGATACATTCTTTAGAGTTCCCAACACAGATCATGAAGACTGTTGCTTAAGTACATACCAAAATGTTACCATATCACAGCCTCTAGTTTATGTATTTGCCTAAACTGGATTTTCTACTAAGTTCCGCTGTAAACATTTTATTAATTAAAACGATATTTAGAATATTTAGACCCAGGAGTATATTTAAAAAGTTACACAGCTCATGTTAATACATCATAAGTATCAAATCAAGCACTTCTGTGTACTACTGCTTACACTACATATAGGAGGTACTCTTACCTTTCTAATAGAGAGAGAAATTAATACAGTCCAAAAAAGAAATTGTCACTTGACATTAATTTTGTAATTGAAATTTATAAACTGGTTTTATGAAGGCTCAACTTTAACTTGGTGTTTTTATATGTACAGATGTTACATGGCAAAGTGCAGTAGTTATCAAGTTGAAAATAACTGAGTTGTGACGGAACATATTCTTGCAAAATACCTGTGCAGTGTTAAATCACAATTCTATTCAACAAGTAGATGCCAGAAATTAGTTGGAAGTAGTTATTGTGGTACTAAAGGTATTCAAAATGTTAACATTAGAATTGCCTCAATGCTTAATATCTGAAACCAGTCTGAATTACATTTAGATTTATAACTATAAAGGTACAATACAAGAATTGTATTAAAGCATCCAGTACTATAAACTGTATTGTAAACTGGGCCTACAGATGCACCTGTTGAGCTTGGTATCCTGTGAAAGTTTGTTATTTTCTTAGTAGATTTTCTTACTGTCTTTAAATCAGATTGTCTCTTCTATATTGAAAGCATTTGTTTTCTAATTTAAAAATTAATATTTTCATAGATATTGTGCAATAAAGCTACAGTAGGATGTGTGGTTTTGCAAATGCTTTAACAGCTGATAAATTTTACATTTGTAAAATTAATATATTGTACTGGTACAGAATAGTTTTAAATTATATATATATATATATACATATATATATAAAAATCTAATTATTTTGGTCTCTTATTTCAATAGATGACTGCTCTGAAGACATTTTATTAGTTCTCACATTTAAAAAAACACACTGAAGCAATTTATATTTTCTTGTATTGAACAGAGATTTGCAAGGCCCAGCTATGCAATTCATTTATCTGCCAGTTGCACTGTGGGTAGCTGCTCTAAAGTTAACACTGCAGGCCAATGAATTCATTTGAAGTGTAAAGTCTGCAGAATCGGGCCCTTCTTCACGAAGAGCAATGAAAATTCCAATAAGTCTGCAAATACAGTATATGCACTATTCGAGCTGAAACATTCATGTTACAAGTGCCTGTAATGGTTTGAATAAATCTTTATTGGCTTTAGCTGTTTAGTAAAGTTGACAGTCTATATTATTTTTATTTGGGTATCTGCTCTTGTGTGGTTCATGATAGTTTTTGCCCTCACAAGAGCCATTTGCTATCTTCATTAGCTCCTGGCTTTTGATGTGTGTGCCATGAATTCCCTTGTCTAGATACTAGAGTACCTAATTTTTGGATTTTAATTCTCTTCCACTTGGACACCACCTGTGAAGAAGCAGATGGTGGTAGGTACAATCCTTCTGCTGGGCTCTGTGCAAGCTGCAGATTATGGCTAACTTTCTTAGGCAGTCCTAGATAAAGTGCAGCACTGCACTAGTCCAAGCTCAAACACAGGCGTAACTTCCAAAAGAGTGTAAAAGCGAAACCGTCACACTGTTGAGAGTTGGAACTAATTAGCCTTGTCCCTATGTGACACTTGGTCTGCCACTGTGTGTAAGTTGTAGCTCTGTCAGCACTTTGGGTTATGTCTATACTGCTATTAAAAACCCACAGTTGGCCCATGCCAGCTGACTCAGGCTCATGGAGCTCGGGTTAAGGGGCTGTTTAATGGTGGTGTAGGCATTCAGGCTCCAGCCCAAACCCAAACATCTACACTGCACTTAACTTAGTAGATAAGCCAGTGAGCAAGCAGGTGCCTTTCAGGACCAGCCTAGCGAATCATCTGGGTAATTTTGGAAATGATGCAACAGAGCAGAGGGTAGGGCCAGGTTCAGACTCTTGCCTGCAGTGAATCCTACCTGCTTCATGCATAGGAATGGAAAACGTATACATAATTTCCTTTCTGCTAGCAGCATAGCCCTCAATTCTGGACATCTGGGTTGCTTTCCCCTCTCTGCAGCTCACAGAGACAGATCCAGTGTTTTGGCATGACATGGTCTAGTCACACCCCCACTCCTGCTTTTAGCCAGATGAGTTATTACCAAGCTGTAAAATTTGCATAACATCATGAACAAATATTCCAGAGATAAGATGACTATACCCATTAGACCAAGGAAGACAGTCACATGATAATGATTCCACTTAATACCTGACGCCTGACTCATGAGCCATCCAGGGAGGATAGAATTGTGGGAGAGACTGCTAGCAGGAAAAAAATAAAAAAGGAAATTTCCTATTCTGCAGCCCAGCATCTCCCCCAATTCTGGGTATCTAGTACAAGTGAGCGAACAGATATAGGGAGGGTTATGAAGGAAAAGTTTGTCAGAAAAGAAACACTCCCCTTTTTCTGTGAGCTCGCTTATCTCTGGGCCAGCAACTGTAGCACCTTCCTGCAGGTCCTCTGCAGAAGATCAATCTTGTGCTTAAAGAAAGTGTTACCTGTAGACCAAGTGGCCACTTTGCAGATTTCCAATGGCGACACACTTGCTTGTTCCATTTATGAGGTTGCTCAGGATCTCCTGGAGCATGCCTTGACCCTTCTGGGACAGGAGCCTCTAATGATCTGTAGGCTTCCACAATATATAGTCCACCTAGCAACAGAGAACTTGGAAGTTCTGATTCCCTGGCATTTCAGGCAAAAGGATATGACCAGGGAGCCTGATCTTCTGGATTCTGTACACCTTAAGAGTTTCAACACTCTTCTGACTTCTAAAGGTGTGCCACTCCTTTTCAGTTGGATGTTATGGTTTTGGACAGAACAAAGGAAATATATCCTCTTCAGAAGTGTGGAGGGAGGAATTTACCTTAGGAAGAAAGGATTCTGGTATCCTGAGCACCACCTTGTCCTCATGGATCTTGCAGTAAGGCTCCTTCCTAGATAAGGCTGCCAGCTCAGACACTTGCTTGGTGGACATGACAGCTACTAAGAAACAAATCTTAATGGATAAATAGGCCAACACTGAAGTCAGAGGCTCAAATAGATGACTTGTCAGAACCTTCAAAACTAGCGGAGGGTCCCATTTTGGGAAGAGTGGTTTGATTTGATGATCTAGCTTTGGACTGCTTGAAGGAATCTGGCTAGATCTGGATTGTTTGCCAGGGAGCCAGAGGATCCTGCAATTGCATGCTACTAACAGACACCTGACAAATAACTGGGCTGAAGGCATTTGTCTATGCCTTCTTGGAGAAAGTCCAGAATGGTTGGAATAACAGATTTTTGGGGTTTGCACCGTGCTCCTGGCACCAGTTGTTGAATCTGGACCAGACAGAGGAATAGACTTTTAGTATATATATTCTCCTAGATGAAAGCAATGTCTTAATGACTATGAAGGACAGACTAAGACCTTCTAGTCACTAGTGGTTCCCTCTCAGTATTCAGGCTTAGCTGAAGCTGCTTTGTGTCCAGATGAAAAGGACCTTCAAAGAGGATGTCCTGTTTCCAGTGGGTCTCCAATATCAGCTCTGTCTGTTCTGTGAGCCAGTCTCCTCGACCAATGGGGAGCTATCAGTATCACTGTCGCCCATCCTCATTTTGTTTTCTGAACCGCCTTCGCCAGTACGGGAAAGGGTGGAAACTTGTAAAGGAGGCTCTGCAGCCAACTGTGCAATATGGCATCTGTCTCCATGCAGCTGGAGTCCGCTGCCCTTGTGAAGTATTTTGGCCTCTTAGTGTTCATACGATTCGCAAATAGGTCGGTTGAAGGGAGACCGAATGTCTGAACAATGAGATTGAAAACCTCCTCCTTCAGGCACCACTCTGAGTTGTTGACCCTGTGTCTGCTAAGCCAGTCTGCTTTTGGTTCAGTTCTGCTCTAATATGGATTGCACAGGGGGAAAGGTGGAACTGTTCTGCCCACCTCATTATCGCCGTTGCTTCTGTGTGTGATGTTGGACTTCTTGTTCCCTTTGGCTGTGTAAATGTGACTGCAGTCATCTTGTTTACTTGAACCAGCATGTGGTTTCCCCCTTAAAGTGGGCTGGAACCTTTGCATGCTTAGTTTGAACTCTCTGAGCTCTGGGAGGTTTATGCTGTGAACCCTTTCTTCCTTGTTCCTGAGCCCTGGGCTGTTTGGGTCTCTGCTTCCCTCCAGGCTGATGTTTGTTGCGAGGAATTGGACTATAGAATCTTGACGGCAGATGGACATGTCTTTGTGACATTGTCATAGGCTTACAGCCATTGTAAGGAGTTGAACATCTGTGTTGGAACTTGTACTTGATCTTTCATGTGTTCTAGAGAGTGGTCCCACACCTTTGGTATGAAGCCTTGAAGACTTCTGATGTGTGATTATTCTCATGAATGATCCAGTGCATGACACCAGGAGTCCTAGCAGTTGTAGACATAGGACTATGGTATGGTTCCTACAGTTCTGGAGCAAGAAAATACATTACCGGATGGAACCAGAGAACTTTTCTTGGTACTCATGATGAAGCTGAGCCTGGAGGAGATTCAACATCTGATATGTGGCCCTGTGCGCCGTTGACTGTGATTGAGTTCTGATTAGGATGTCATCCAGGAAGGGGTTCAAGTTAGTTCCCTGCAACCTAAGTCTTGCTATTACCACCACCATCATCTCTGTAAAAATCCTGGGGGCCAAGGACAGGCTAAATGGGAGCGTTCAGTAGTGATAAAGTTTTCTGCTGAAGGTGATTCTCATAAGTCTAAGGTGGTACGGTCGGCTGAGGATATGCATCCGCTGAAGTCAAAGCCCTAGTGCAGGGGATGGTATGGTAGAGGTCGGGGCTCCAGCTATGCTTCATATTCTTCATCCACTTATTGAGACTTTTGGGGTTGAAAAGGGCTCTGATACCCCCAACCCCCATGCACTTCTGTACAAAGATGATGGAGGAGAGCCCTGAAAACCTTTCTTCTGATAATGTTATCACTCTCCTATCCAAAAGATGAGAGATTTGTTTGTATCAAATTGTTTTATGGTGTTATTGGAACTGGATGACTTGATGAAAAAGATGGGGTGGAGATGGCAGATTGAGGGAGTATCCCTGGCTCACTATTTCCCTGACTGACTTGTCCGTGCACAATGAGAACTATTCCTCTAAGAAATGGGAAATCTTATGGCTATGTCAAGAATTGTGAGAGATGCTGGGTGACAGTTCTTCATTATTTGGGCAACTTCTCACTAAGATGCTAGATTATAAATTGTAATGTCCATTGAACCAGAATCCTCTCCAAAAGCTGGCTGTTTAGTTACTAAGTCTACATAGAATATCAGGGTTGGAAGGGACCTCAGGAGGTCATCTAGTCCAACCCCCTGCTCAAAGCAGGACCAATCCCCAATCAAATCATCCCAGCCAGGGTTTTGTCAAGCCTGACCTTAAAAACTTTCAAGGAAGGAGATTCTACCACCTCCCTAGGTAACGCACTCCAGTGTTTCACCACCCTCCTAGTGAAGATACATTTACTGTATCTTCTCCAAGTAAAGGTATCCCTTTTACAAATAAAAAATCCATCTGTAGGGGCTAAGAGCATATTCTGTTTAATTCCCTGCAATCCTAGGTGTGGGCAGAAGTGGGCTTCTTACTCCAGTAATGGAAATTTACAAGAGCTGGTCCTATATTAAAAAAGATACGTTAGGATAGATGTTTTAATTCAGTAGCTAGTGCTTTCACATAGTTCTGCATTAAAAAAGTAATACTTGGTGTAATTTTTTTTAATTACATGCTCTACTTTGACCACTTAATGTGACACTCCTCAAGTTCTGCTAGCCCCATCCTTGATGGATTTGGCAGACAAACTTTTAAAAAGTGAATACCCCACCCCTATGGTATCAGAATTCCAGGATGAGGAGGACCATCCTCTGCCTGGCTAGTGGCAGCTTTGCAACTACAGCTGTAGTGGGAGAAAGTGGCAGCTGCAAATTTTTAGTATAGTGAAATGAGCAGGTAGGAAAGTAAGTTTCTGTTTGGCTAGATTTCTGTAAAACCCCGTTAAAAGGAAAACAACTTTTGCAGGAAAAAAAATAGGTAACCCAGGAGTTGTATAGTGAGAAAAAGCTTTGCACATTCTACATCTTCATTTAAGGGAAAAAAAGTGTTTCTCCTACACAAGGAACCTTCTTTTAGCTCCCACCAATAGACTCAAGTCAGAATTAACCAATGGCAGCTGTCAAAGCAGACTACCACAATTTACTCCCATCTGTGTAAGTTGTGCTGAACTGCATTAGTCTGGTTAAAAACCATGTTACCAATCAACTTTCAAATCCATTGCCTTACTGTTGTTTTGACTATGTAGATGGAGCTTAATATTGGGAAACAATTGCATCTGAAGACTGCTTCATGATACACTGTTACTCATATACCTTATCTGATATTTTTGGTTTGACTTGCACAGTTTAGCTACATGCTAACTCTGCTTCTTTCACATGGAACTTAAAATGCCAACAGCTGGAGTCAGGGCAAGAAGCTTTTAACATTTTCTTTACCACCTCTGAGCCTGGGCACGGTTACAGTAGAGAGTTTACAGCAGTGTAGTTGTGCCTCTGTAAGCTCTCTAATGTAGCTGCTCTAAGCCAACGGGAGAAAGCTCTCCTGTCAGCTTAACTTCTCCAGCCCCCACGAGCAGCAGAAGCTATGTCAGTGGGAAAAGCTCTCCCACTAACATGTGCCGATGTGGACAGCGCTATGTCAGTGTAAGTTATGTCATTCTGGGAGGTATTTATTCACCCCCCTGAGCAATGTAAATTATGCTGACATAAGCTGTAGTGGAGACATAGCTTGTCTCCGCTACCGGTGGGATCAATGCTGTGGCGATTGATCCACCGGGGTCGATTTAGCGGGTCTAGTGAAGACCCGCTAAATCTACCATTGATCACTCTCCCATTGACTCTGGTTCTCCAGCAGAACGAGAAGAGTAACGGGAGTTGACAGGAGAGTTGCTCTCGTCAAACCCACGGTAAGTAAATCTAAGCTACGTTGACCTGAGTTACGCTACTAATGTAACTCAAATTGCGTAGATTGACTTTTCCCCGTAGTGTAGACCTGCCCTTAGACTGAAACCATTGCACTTAGAATGTAACTTCTATACAAGACTTTATAAAATCTAAAAGTTTTATTATACATTTCATATTAGTAGACTACAGCTTTGTATAAGTAACAAGACATCTGTACAAACTTGCTCACTTAATTGTGATCTAATCCCAAGATTTACTATGATTCATCTATATCAACTGAGGGGTTACAGTAAGCAGGGGCTGACAAATCTAGTAATCAGTCAAATAATTCACATATTGCTTATCTTTTTACACCAGAGATTCTCAACATGCCTTCAGATAATGGACTTCACAGTGGAGTTCAGGAATCAAAGAGTTTAAATAGAAACTACTGCTGGGTAGCAAGACTGCTTTTATAACAAACAAGCACAACAACAGTTACTCCTTACTCTGTTACCTTAAAGTGATTTAGATGTATTTATCTGAGCCCTACTGAAATTCCCATGAAATCTGAATTCAGAATAGTCTATAGTATCACTGCCTACACAAATATACAGTTAAATTTCCTTGGTACACAGGACAGAGGCTGAGCAAGACATTCTTATGGCATAACAGTAATGTGAAATTTTGACAAGCACACAATTACATAGCAAATTTGTTAGCCAAATGTTCTTTGCCTCAGAACTCCACAAGGGGGTGCAAAAGGGCTTCTCAACGACATCCAACAAATGCCTCATTGTATTTGGACAGAGATTCCTTTTTAACAGAACTGTGTTTGGGATCTTTTTTCTGCTTGAAAATTGGAGAATTCAGAAAACACATATCTGTAAACGGATCTCCTCTTCTGAGCTTCCTGTCAAATAATTTAGAAAAGAGTTATTCTTGCACAGCTTTAGATGTAACAAAATGTAGTTTTCAACTAGAAAGTTACATTTAACAATTTTACTTGAGCAATTCAAATTATTAAATTTCTCACTAAAGCCTTTATTTCCAATCAAATAAAATCCTAAATGTAAGAAAATTTTAGTACATTAACCTGGACAATAAAATAAGATACTAACCCGCTGATACTTGGTTCCTTGTAATTCACATTAATAGTACACCTGCGTTTGTGGCTGGGAATTCCTGGTTTTTCATCAATACTTAAAAATGGATGAGAGATTCTACTTTTTGGATCAGAAGATGAAGATATGTTGGTGACATCACAGAGATGAAGACGAGAAGTCTGAGAAGCCTCAGGTTTCCCTGCTGAAAAAATTGAATGGATACTTTTTTGCATTGCTATGCTACCCGTTATTTGTTTAAAACTAATTTACACAGTACTTCTTGAGACAAGGATCAAAAGTTTTCCCTGGGGGAAACAAAGCTTAATGTAGTTTTGTCTAATAAAGGAATTTATTCCCTAAATCAGATTGAGCGTGGGGCAGACCAAATTCCTCTGTTCTCAAGCAAAACTACTGTGTTGAGAGAAGCAAAGCAAACTTCCAACTCGCCAACTTCACAAAGCGCTTCAAACCTTGTCCAGGCTGAACTACCTCTAAAGAAGAAGAGAGGGCAATTTCATTTCCACACCCGTTCGAACTTTAGCCTTAACTGCTAGTAAACCATGTTAATTCTGGGGACATCTATCCATTAAACCAGCGGTTCTCAAAACTTTAGCAACCCCAGGACCCCCATTTGGGTACCTCCCCTGGCTGCACAAATTCCGGGGCTGTGCTGCTTTCAGAGTCCAGCTCTGAAGGCAGCAGCCATGGAGCTTCCTGCAGCCACGGGAGATTTCTGGAGATGTAGGTGAGTCTGATCTCTCCTGTGCTGCTGGGAACCTTCATAGCTGGCAGCAGCCACAGAGCTTCTTGCAGCTGGAGGAGGTACCTGGAGGTGGATCTGATCTCCCCACAGAGAGTGGCTGTGCAGGGGAAGAAGTCATCCTGTCCCTCCCCAGCCCAGCGGACTAGCAGCTGAAGCCCAGTGAGCGGTAGGTGCTCCCGGCTGACTCCCCTCTAATAGCTAGATTTCATGGGGGAGGTCTGATTTCATGGTCTGTGATGTGTTTTTCATGGCCATTAATTTGGTAGGGCCTTAATAATCACCATGCCCCTTGTCAAACTGTTCCAATTCAGTTATCCTATTAAAACGTCACCCCTTCTTTCTAGTTTGAATTTGTCTAGCTGCAGCTTCCAACCATAGGCTCTTGTTATACCTTCTTCTGCTAGATTAAAGAACCACCTATCTGAAACTTCTTCCCCCAAGTCGGTACTTGTAGACAGTGAACAAGTCACTTCAACCTTCTGTTGGATATATTAAATAGATTAAGCTTAAAGTCTTTCAGGGTAAGTCATGTTTTCCAGACCGCTAATAATTTTTAGCTCTTTTTTCAATACTTTCCAGTTTTTAAACATTTTGGAGGTCTGGACACCAAAACAGAACCCACCCCATTCCAATGCTGGTCTCATTAATTTCATATTCAGAAATAATACTACCTTTCTCTAAGTCTACTTGATATGTCCCTGCTTGAACATCGAAAGATCATGGTAGCCTTAACTACAGCATTGCACTGGAAGCACATGTTCTTCTGGCTATCACATGACGCCTAAATGCTTATCAGAGTCACTGCATTCTAGGATATGGTTTCCCATCATAAGTGTGACCTAGTCTTTTTTCCTAGATGGATAACTTTGCATTTGGTGGTATTAACACATTATCAAATGAGCCCACTTTACCAAGCAATCCAGATCACTCTGCATAATTGACCCCTCCCCATCATTATTTACCACTCCACCAACTTCTGTGTCATCTGCAAATTTTACCACCAATTTTCTTCTTCTTCTTTCAGATCATCCACACAGACATTGAACAACAGTGGACCAATAACTGATTGCTGTGGAAAACTATTAGCAATGCTCCCTTTGGATGATGATTCACCAGTTACAATTACATTTTGAGATCTACCAGTTAACCAGTTTTTAATTCATTCAATATAGACTACCTGATTTTGTATATAGTACTAATTTTTAATCAGAATGTCACACAGGACTACATCAAATGGCTTAAAGAAGTCTTAAGTATATTATGTCAAAGATAATCTAAATACATGAAAAATTGTACTCTAATTTATCAACTTGTAAATTCATTGAAAATATCAAGTTTGTTTTATGGAAAACAGGTCCTGTCACACAATGTTGCTTGGCATTATTTATGTTACCATTCTTTACTGATTGCATTCCATATTAGCCTTTCCATGACTTTGCCCAGGATCAATGTCAGGTTAACCTACTCAGGTCATCCTATTAATTCTTTTGAAATATTGACACATTTGCTTGTTTCCAGTCTTCTGGAACTTCCACAGTAAGCAACAATTTTTTAAAATTCAACATCAGGGGTTTTAGAACTTCAGTTTGATCTCAAGTATCCTGTTGAAGTTGATCATACCACACCAACTACTAACTGATGTGGGGGTGTTCAAGAGCATTACCTTTAAAAAAGAATAATGGAACTTCAGGGATTTTTATTTTGTGGTTGTACAGCACCTAACACAATGGAGTCAGTGACCAGAGCTCATAGGTGCTACAGTGACAAACTAGTCAGAGATGGCAAGCAGCAAGCAACAAACAAACAAAAGTACCTTTAACAAAATTGCAATAAGTATTTCCAGAGGAAGAATTCTCATCTACTTTTGGTACTGTATCCATAGCACATAGAAGAGAATGTGATTTTACTTCATCTACTTTCATCACAGTGCTTGCCTGAATGTTGATTTTCCTGATCAAGGAGGTACTATCCACTGGAGTATTTTCAACAGTGCCTGCAATTTTAAACAGATTTTTAGAACCACCACTGGTTTGTGCACTTTATTAGTTTATTAGTGCCCCAAAATTTCCTAAATGCAGAGTCAAGATAGCTTAAGTAGCGCCTTGTGCCTTTCCCGAACCTCAAGTTATCTACACTCAAACCTCCGAAAGCAAGGAAATACAAAGTTAAGGTAAATGCCACCCCTGAAACAACCCTAACTCTGCTGTCCTGAGAGATGCCCCAACATGCCAACAACATAATCCTTTGTATCCCCCTTGTTCCCACTCCATCCCAAGACCAACCTCTTAATCCCCTTCCCTACCATCCATCCCCATTTATCCCATCTTCCCTTAATGCCACAGCCCCCCTCCTCCTGATACATCTTCCTCCCTACACTGCTTCACTTCCCCTTCAATGTGTTCTTCCTTACTCCAGCAACCCCCCCATAGTCCCTAGATCTGCTCCAAAAAAGTTATGAGAATCTGGAAATGTTATGAGCTGTTCATATTAGAGGACCTGTGTATCATGAACCTCTTTACCAAGCAACCCTGCAGCTGCTTTCTTTTGATCACACTCAGTTCCACTGGCTAGGATAATTACATTACTCTAACTGCTTATTGTAATCTTTCATATTACCTCAATTTAATTAATGTTAATTTCCTTGACAATACTTCTAAAGTAAAATCACAGTCCACATGTAGCTTTTAGAGCACTTTAAAATGTCACTCAAACCAGAAATTTTGGTCTCATGGCAAAATTTCCAAAAGGCGCCCCTGCAGAAAGAGGCAGTGAGCAAGGAACATACACAACCCATATTCTCTAAAGGCTGCCAAGGGTAGGGCTCTCAGTGCTTGGGTATAGGTTCAATGATCACAGCATGTCTCCTTGAGCCACCCAATTACTGTGACAATCATCTGCCTGGAAGTTTTTTGATTGGTGGTAAAGGTTTAGTCTTCCTGCACATGCATGTTTCATTCTCTTTGTTTTGAGCTAATCACACTCCAACTCAGAATTCCTAGCTTAACTTTGAATAAATTCAGTATAACCCACCCAAAGGACAGTGCGTGCCATGCATTAACTGAGATAACTCTTGAGTGGCTAAACTCAGTTTGGGAGGATTAGAGCCATAGTTTGAGGAGCAAACTATATTAGAACCAGGGTGATTTTAAAAAGGGGAGGGGCGGATCCTGTATCTCAGGAACCCCTTGCTCAAATGACTTCAAATTTGGACCACTAACCCTACCCTGTACCCACATGAGGCAGGTTAAATTTCAAGAGAATCCAAGTAAGCAAGTGGATTTTAAAAGAAAACTCTACTAAATACTAAACAGAAAATATGCACATTTAAGTGAAACCAGAGCTACTGCTGTCCTGTAATTACTCGATTATAGTAACAATAGTAGGTAAAGAAAGTAGTGTGATTTTTTTTTTTTAAGCCAATGGCATCCTGTTAAGGTCTTAATTTTCTATAAAAACAAATTATTGCCTAGTACATCATAGCACAATTTATGCTACTTGTACTTTTGGATTTATCTTTTTGGTCTCCTGATTTCCCTCATCCCCAAAACACCTTCAAATACATCTGATTTGGGGAAAATTTACAAAAATGTATCATAGGAAATTTATTCCAATAACTTAATAGTTTTAAATGCTTTTAAAAATTTAGCTTGTTTAATTGACTAAAACAACGACAAACCACTACTAAATAGGAACAAAAAATGCAAAATGCTTTCCAAAAAGGTCGCTTACTGATCGATTTTTCATTTGATGTAGTATTCTTAGTCTCTCTTTCATTACTGGTTTTCTGTTGCTGGTACACCACAGATCTTTTAGATCGTGGTCTTATATGGACTGGACTTCCATCATTTTTGCACTGTGAACTCTTCCTGTATTTTGATTTACTCCTGTAAGGCACATACAGGCTGTCATCAGAATTCTCTTCTGAATCACTTGCTTCGCTGCTCTGTGTTTTCAGTTCAGATGTATCCTCTCTTTCATCCATGTCATGATCACAAACATTCATCTTGTTTTGTCGGAAAGGTGTGATATGGACATTCTCCTCAAACTGAAAATCGTAAGCTTTATTGGAGCCAACTGATAAATCCAGTTTCGCTTTGGAAGTTTGTTCTGCCTGGCTTCTCTCTCTTTTTGATCTTGTTCTGGAAGTCTTTTTACTTCCTTCCAATTGTCCTTTTTGTACTTTCTCTCTTCTTGTTTGAGAGTCTTCTCTGCTTTTAAGCTGAATTTGTTTAAGTTTATGTTCTGCAACTGAGCAGTTCAATTCAGTCAATGTATCTGCGTGATCCAACATTGGCTTCTTCTTTTCATTCAGTTGAGAAAGATTTGGCTCTATATTTTCTATATTACCTTTCTCTAGACTTCCCTCAAGTCTAGTTTCATCCTGTTTACGAAATTCTTTGGTCAAATAAGCCCTTTCTGAATTGTCTAGATTATGCACATGAATTTTCCTGTTTGAACAGTGACGCCTGGTAGATACAGTTTTTGGTAAGATATTACCAACTTGCCTATCCTCTTCATCTAAAGGAATATTTTCCAGGTTGACCTCTAGGTTGTCCAGATGAAAATCAGATCTTTGTCCTTCTGAAGAAGAAGATGATAATACATGTCAAATTAATTGTTGTTGGAGGTGTTTAATTTGTTGGCAATTTTAGGCTTTTAACAAAGATGAACAACCTTAGAATTTTCTACACGCAAGTATGAACCATGACACAAGGACAACCAAAGTAATCCCTTGAACGCAGCCTCAAAAAAGTAATTCATAGCTGGACTTGGACTTACTGAGGTTTTTCCCAAGCACATGGGGAAAGATTAGTTTGGTCTTGGAAGATACTAATAGCTTACACTCAATACTTTGCCTCCTGAGGGCTTTTGCAGCAGCTCATGCCTGTTTGTCAGAGCAGGTTTTTTTTTTTTTTTTTTAATGTTTGCATTTTAACAGTTATGTTTATATGCTAACAAAAAAAACCCTTAGCCTGTACGCCAAGTTAGTTTAGTCTTTCAGATCATTCAGTAGGTAGTGAGAGTTAGTGTCTCAGAACAGGCCAGTTGTTTAAGAGATGCTGCCTTCTGATCCCTCCCCCTTTGTTTAAAAGAATTGTCCTTTCCTGGCATTTACCTTCATTTTGAGGCCCTTTTCACTAGTTATCACCAGGTTTTTACATCAGGACATCCCTCATACTACACACTCTCCAGGAATGAGAATATATATGGACTCTTGAAAGAAGGAAAAATACTTAACCTGCTATTCTGCTTCTCTCAGAACATCTTGTAAAATTATCACAGAACCTCGGAATTTGGTGGCCTTTCATTTTTTCCCCCTGTGGTACTATATCTGCATGTTAAGTTTCTTGGTGCTCCCTTTGAGTATAATATTTTTCAATCAAATGTTTGATGATTAGGCAGGGTTAATTAAGCCAACCACGAACTGACTGGAATGTTCAATGCTTCGTAGTTAGAGGTCAAAGGACACATAACCACTACTGCTGGGCTAGGTTGTTTCATATTCCAAAACACTATCACTGCTCGTACAAACAGAAAAAAACCTTTAGGGTTGGGGAGTTCGGCATATCTTTTAGAAGTCAGAATTCTACATTGAAGATATTTAAAGTAGTTGCTTCCCTTCTTACCCTCAGAAAGTATGCTGCATTTGTGTAGATCTAACATATGCTTTTATGATGGAGGAAGAGAGGAAGCTCTACTTTGAGTATATACAGAAGAGGTATAACCCTTACTTCAACATGTATGGCGAGACCCTCCCATGGAGGCATACGCTGTAAATTGGGATGGTCACCATCTCAAAGAATTTTTTAAAAGGTAATTTGAAAAATCCTTTGGTGATTTGCTGATTTTTACTGTCTAGTTGCAGAAATTTTAAAATGTTGATCAGACAACTGAAAACTAATGATCTTACTTTATTTAAAATTGCCAACCTGCCACATAAAGTAACTCCTCACTTAACGTCATCCTGGTTAACGTTGTTTCGTTGCTGATCTATTAGAGAACAGGCTCGTTTAAAGTTGCGCAATGCTCCCTTATAAGTCATTCGGCTGCTTGCTTTGTCCATGGCTTGCAGGATTCTCTGGAAGAGCAGCCCGTCCTCATGGGGGCTTGGAACCAGAGTGGGCTGCCAGCCCCCCCATCAGCCCCCTAAGTTCCCTATAAGCAGGTGTGTGGCTGTGCTCCCGCCCAGCAGGCTATCAATTGCCACAGTTCAGGTGTCCCTCCCCCACTATGTGCTGTTCCTGCCCTCTGCCTTGGACCTGGCTCCCAGGAGCCTCCTGCTTGCTGTGCAGAGGGGGGGAGAGGGGTGCTGATGTCAGGGTGTCCTCCTCCCCTTGCTCCTGTACCCCATCTCCACAGGGGCAGGGGTTAGGGAGAAACACACGACAGGGCTCAAGATGGAGGGAGCTTGCTGGAAGTTGCTGCTGTGTCTGAACTTGCTGATCTACTTAAAAGGGCAGCGTACTTAAAGGGGCAACACGCGTCTCTGACTGACACACACACACACACACACACACACACACACACACAGCACTTTGGAAAGTCAGCTCCTGTGGAGCTGTGCATGCGCCGTCTGGAAGAGGGAGTGGTGCGCTCCAGCGGGATAGAGTGGGTTCATCACCACGTTCAGTTTCTGCAGGGAAGTGTTCGCAGCCACTGCCGGGCGTCTATTATGTTTCCTCCCTCCTGCCTCCGTCTATGCTGCCTTGTAGAGTGTGAGGCTACATTAACAACGTGTTAACCCTTGAGGGCTCAGCCGAGTGCTAGTTCATCATTTAGCAGTGAGCATTCCCTGGGAAATATCCCACCCTCTTACTCTACCACCTCAACCAAGCTTCACAATCATCATTGCTGTGTACAGAATTAAATTGTTTAAAATCTATACTGTATATGTATATAATGTCTTGTCTGGTGAAAAAAGTTTCCCTGGAACTTAACCCCCCTATTTACATTAATTCTTATGGGGAAATTGGATTCACTTAACATCGTTTCGCTTAAAGTAGCATTTTTAGGAACATAACTACAATGCTAAGCGAGGAGTTACTGTATATGACCTGAGCAGCATACTAGTTTAACTGTACCCATCAGCTGTATGATCTGACTCGTTTCAAGGGTCAGAATTTTGCAAGAGAAAATCAGAAGCAGGAAAAGAAAGATGATGGTTTAAGGAACCACTTTCAAAATCCTTAATTATGTTTTGAAAGTTACTTTCATCTGCTACTTCAATTTTAGGAGGAAGAACCATCGCTAGTTTAAACCTAGGTTTAGTTACCTGTGTTTGTTGCCATTTTTTTAACTGAAGTGGCATTTTTAAAGGTCTGCCAGGAATCTGACATAGAATAAGATGCATTGTTTGTATCAGTATTATTCTCTACTTCACTTCCAAGCATTTCGCCTTCTATGCTAGCATCTGCAACAAGAACATGTGTAGGAAGTCCCCTAGGAACAAGAGTTAGAGTTTATGTATCATACATTTTAAGATAATTCATTTTATTTGATTATTATAGCAGCTTCCTCCCCTTAATTCCTACTATAAAGACATTTTGTAATAATCTGAAAAAGTATTTCCCACAGCAATTCTGTATAAAACACCAACCCTCTCATTTGAGATCATCATCAAGGAGGTATGTCTTTGAATGTAAAATTAAACTCTTTAACATTCTTTAACTTGAAAGTTTTAAGTCCATTTCTACCATCGTATTCTACCACCAATATGAAAATTTATCTACTTATAAAAGTGATGAGTTTCTTACAATGACTAACACTGGCAAAATTTATCTTTATCTCTAGAAAATGCTTCTGGAAGAGTGGTGACTGGAGTTTGAGTGCTAACTTGGTGATATGTACAGGATTGTGGTAACTTCATTCTAATGTCTATTTGTAAACATTTCAGCTTGCTCTTGAAAATCTGACTGCTGCATCTTTGCACACTACTATGTCTACTGAACAATTTCTTAAATTGAAACTTTTTGTGGATGAAGGAGAAAGGAGATCTGTTGAAATATAATAAAGATGTAATTATGAACTGGTCTAGCAGTAGTACGCTATGTTGCTATGTAGGAATTCAGGTAGGGTTTCTGAGCTCATGTCATGCCCTGGGACAACAAATATTGAGTACATTTAGAAGCAGTAGTCCTTCTCCCAAGAGCTAAGTGTTGAGCAGAGCAAACACTTCTAGATGTTCCAGGAGTAGTGTTCCTCAGATCTGGATTTTTGGGGGTGGGAATGGGAAAATTTGGGGCAGATAGTTTTTGGACAGAAAAACCACTAAGCATCCTCGAAAGACTCCCCACCACCACAAAAAAGTGACTTTTCATTGGCTAAACATATAAACAGGACTCCCAAAACCAAGATTTTGCTTCAAAACAGACATTAATGGCAATGTATAGATACATTTTGTCAAACATCACTGCTTATCCCTCATCATTATTTCATGAGCAAACAGAAGGATGCTGATTAAGTTACTATAGTAGGCTTTATAAAGACAAAAATTAATGAATAAAAAAAAAAAGCAGCACTTACAGAGAGCCAGCTTGCCTTAAAATACTGGAGTCATCATCTTCAAGAACTGAGGGACACATCCTCTTGTTCTGTAAATGGAACAAATTGTACTGTGATGAAGTGGTAATATATAGATTGTTACAAAACTCTAGCAGAGCTAGGAGTTAAAGGGACACCATGACCTTGAAAAAAATCACATTTCTGCCTGAAAATTTTGTACATATATTACATGTAACACACATTACTATAATTGATAAAAATGAGCATAGAATTTTCAGTTTGTTTGCTTTCACATTTGACAGCTTCTTGTGGATGGTTAGTTTCACTGTTTCTCTCTTATTGAAAAAAAAACCTCAGACTTCAAACAGAGAAGCCTTTAATTTTTTTTTATAACAACTTAAAAAAATAGGACACACGATTTAAAGATACTAGAATATCAAAATTAATTCTGAAAAAATTGTGTGTGTTCTTTTAAGACAGAATTTTCTTCTTGGTTATAAATTCAGTTTAATACTGTGCCATCTTTTACAAACCCCTTTTGTTAAAGCTTGTTATACAAGTTGTCAGCCTAGAAATGTATATTTTTAAACAACAAATAGTTTAATATTAAATGGTATTTTAGTAATCAAGTAATTAGAATAAATGATGACTGATTTCAATGCTTTTCCTTCCAGCTTTTGGACAACAGGAAAGCTACAAACATGATAGGCCAAATGTGGCACTAGATTTTTTTAAACAGATCATGCCTTTAGGATGATTGTGGAGGGAAAGTGATGAAGAATTTGTCACAAAAAATAAAGCAAACTGTCAAAAAATATGAATTCAGGTGGGCAAGTTTTCAAAGTTGGAGACAGGCACCCGGGAGGGGGAAAAAAAATAGCGTGCATATAGTCTGTGCCTACATACTTTTTCTGAAACTGGAAATCTGATAAATACCTGTGCGTACACGTATAAAACCAAGGTTTTATAGCATACATGCTGTATCTTACTTGGAAAATTTAGCTGAAAGTTTAAAATTTACCTAATAAGTGTCAATTTTCTGAGAATGAAGATTTAGAAAAACCTAGAATCCAAAGGGATATGTAGTATCCCTCCAGATACCAATTTTAGAAAAGTCAAACTGAAAATGTGGGAATAAGATCTTGACTGCTATGTTATTGTAATAGTTTGTAGTTCTATAAACTTGTAAAAAATAGTCATAACAGATTGCCATCCATTTTTAATAGCTGTTCATATCCTCTTGGATAATAGGATTTAAGTATTTGGCAAAAATATCTCTTAAAATGGGCTAAAGGGAGAAAAACATACTTGCATATTTAATACATATTCAGTGTAACAGTCTTAAGTAATTGCATATCTTTATTTACTGTACTTCCTTATCTTATCCTCTGCACTGTTTCTTTTTGCAAAGGATTTTGAGATCTACAGGTGAAAAGTGCTGATAAAGAGTTAAGAATTATTATTTTGTTTGTAGATGATAAGTTCTGCCTCATATCTACAATTACACTGTAAGCGCCGCAGGGCAATGACTGTCTAGCTTATCTGTCTAAAAAACATCTAACATCCTGTGGGTGCTGAATTAATAATGGGGGGCGGGGGGGGGGGATTTTTTGTAAACACCAAAAGTGACTTAGGAACACAGGTCCCACTGAAAGCTGATGGGACTTATGCTAAGTCACTTTTGAAAAACCTATCCAAGAACCAAAAAAACCCATAATGCACAAAAATACATGCAAATCTAAGAAAAATACAGGCTGGACTTACAAGATCAGTGGAACACAAATCCTGAGCTGGACCAAGAAGATCAGCTGTATCGAGTAGGTTTTGAACAACTTTAGAAATAATCTTGCTCAAGATCAACGATCTGGTCTAATGGAAGGAGAAGAGCAAACAATTTTACTCTAATTCTATTCGAAATAAGCAATGTAAAACACTCTCTCGTACTATTAGGTTACTTCTCTCTTTTTTAAGTGCACCAT
This sequence comes from Natator depressus, assembly GCF_965152275.1. Taxonomy (NCBI): domain Eukaryota; kingdom Metazoa; phylum Chordata; order Testudines; family Cheloniidae; genus Natator; species Natator depressus. The sequence goes on along the minus strand of NC_134235.1, from coordinate 196,894,346 downwards.
GCTATACAAAGAAAAGAGACAATAACCAAACCGAAAAGAATCAGTTACAGCTTGCAGAAGAAAAGTACATTTTTTTCATTAAAAAAAAATTAGTTTCACAATATTTGGGGTTTTCATATTTTCACTGAAAACCCAAACTCAATTTTTTAACAGGAGGAAAAAAATATCCTGACTTGCTCTATTAATGCTGGTGCTTAGGTAAGTACCTTTATAAATATGTATGAAGTTGAATAGTATTAAAAGGGGAGGGGAAAAACAGAAAAGTAAAAGATATTTAGACAGCTAGGAAATACTTGAAACCATTATAACAATTAGAGCTGGCTGAAAGTGAATTTCTGGTTTGGGAGAAATGTAGACATTTTTAATTGTTTTTTTTCTGGTTTTCTTTGGAATAAAATTTTCTTTTTGAAATTTCTACAAACTAGAAATTTAAAAAAATAAATAATTTTAGAAACACCAGTACATATGGTGGTTCTAAAACAGAGTATGTTCCTGGAACCCAGGGCCTGCTGCCTTAAATTGACATGATTCTTGTCATTTTCACCTTGCTGGTAAAACTAACAAGAACAGTTTCAGTCAACATCTCCCAGAGTCTGCTGCTCTGGGGCAGCCCTACCATGAAGTCCAGGGTTTTCAGATTCCTGGGCCAGCTAGAGAATTTGGAAGTGGTGAGGTTGCCTGGTCAGAGCAGTCCACATGCCACAGTAGTCCCAGAGCTGTGGACCCTGGAAGCTATTCCCAGGACTTCAAGGCTCCGTCACAGGTAGCATTGAAATACTGACATGGCACGCTGCGCTGAAGCTTTGGACCCTAGAAACTTGAGGTTCCCGTCCATGGGGCAGCCCACTCTGGTGGGGCTCCCCTGGAGCCATGGATCCTGGAAGCCGTTAGGTCCATGACTCTTGGACAGTCTGCATGGCAAGGCTGACCTGGAGCTGTGGATCCTTTAGAAACCCAGGGGCAGTCCACATGACAGGACTGCCACAGACCCTAGAAGCTAGGGGCTACCAGCATCCCGATAAGCTGGGTTTCATTGGAACTCTGCCTGTGATTTGATGAAAGTTCGCTGAAATTGTACCATCTGCAAACCTTTTGTGTTCAAGGAATCAGTGTTTTCCAATTGAACTGTTTTGTCAGAAGTTTTCTAACAATGGCTAAGGAGACTATTTAGTCACGGAGGTCACAGATTCACCTCCGTGACTTCTTCGATTTCAGCCCCTGCTAGGGCCGCCAGCTGCTGTGGCTGGAGCTATCAGCCTCCTTAGTTTATTTTTATAAAAGTCATGGACAGGTCATGGGCTTCCATGAATTTTTGTTTATTGCCCGCAACCGGTTCATGACTTTTACTAATAATAACTGAGACAAAATCTTAATCTTAACAATAGTTTTTGATAACTCATTCAAATTGAGTTAGATGTGTAAAACAAGCTCATGGATTGAAAGGTAGCCAAGTAACCATGAATGGGTGGTGATAAACAAAATATCAAAGTGTGGAAAGAGATGAGAGAGATATATCACAAGGACGGGTTACCTTTAATTGGAGCTGCAGGGTGCTAAGCACTTCTGAAAAGTCAGGCCATTTATATAGGTGCCTAAATAAGGACTTAGGAGCCTAATTTCAGACATCTATTTTTGAAAATCCTGACCTTAGTTTTTGAAATCCTTTCACAGATGTATACACTTTGGAGCCAGATTCCATCTAATAAATAAATGTGGTTCCAACTGATTTTAAACAGGAGCCCTTCACAGTGGGCACAATTCAGCTCTTGGTGTTGCATTTGATTTCTATGCATAGATTTATTTTCAACATTTCTAATTAAAACTGAAGTACTGATTGTTGTTTAAGTTTGACTGAAACTGAAGTACATTGATCACGCAAGTATATCTTCCAAAGAAAGTGTTTAAGTTAATCACTGATTCAGCTCATGATGTTGGAAAGCACTGTTTCTGGTTCCAGCAACAAAAAGGTTTTGTGAAACAGATATGTACAAGAAATTTTCGCCATGCAGAACTTCAGCAAATTCTAAACGAAGTTTTAACCCAGGTAGGGCTTTCAGGCTGGGAAGAATGGTGAAAAAAAGGAAGGGAAAGGTTCAGTTTAAACATTTACTAGTAAATCTTTCCCTACTGAAAATACCCCCAGTAAGAGTTGGATTAAACAGTTGATTTGAGAGTTGCTGAGCACCCCTCATCTTGGATGGATTTCTACTAAAAGTGTGGCTGCTGCACACCTCTCAGAATCAGGCCCTAAAACTGTTATTGTCTCTTATAGTGTTTCCCAACAAACCGCGGCCAGTGGGAGCCGATCGGCCTAACCTGTGGATGCGGCAGGTAAACAAACCGGCCCGGCCCGCCACAGGCTTTCCCTGAACAAGCAGCGTCCCAAGTTTGGGAAACACTGGTCTATTATCAGGGATTTTGACACCGATCTTGCAAAGATTCAGGCATATGCTTGCCTCTATCCATTTTAAGTAGGCCTATTGCCTCGAATGGGGCTATTCAGTACGTAAAACTTTGCAGTATTAAAGCCTTTCAGAGTTCAACCTATTTCTTACTAGAATAGAAAGATGTAATTGCAATGAAAATACCTCAACAGGTTCTTTCGCTTGCTGTGAGTTAAGATTTCTTTGTAAAACAAATATCTGAAGCTTCAGAGACTGATACTCTTTCTTTAAATGCAGAATGATATCTTGGGCTTCTTTTGTTTTGGCTTTTTCCTCTTGCAAAGCTAGAGCTAGTGCTCGATTGTTTGCTTGCAAGCTTTTCAGTTGCACAGAACTGTTGGCTGTAAAAAAATAAACAATACTTAGAAATGATAAAAACCGAGCTTATGGAAAAATTGTGAAACAAAATAGTAAAGCATCTTACTTGCTATTTTGCATTTTATAGGCAAGACCTGGTTTGTTTTACCCAACTTTGCCCATTTTTGATTTCTTTTCTCTTTCATTCGTTCTTTTATGTCGTCCAGACTGTCCTTAAAGGGTCTTTTCAAGCACTTTTCTCCACCCATCTTCTACCTAAGGAAATGTAAGTGCAAAGAACTGATTAAAATATTTCAGAATATGTACTTGCAAGCAGCAGTTTACATGACTGCACTATGAAAAAATCCATTCTAGCTGAATCAGTTTTACAAATGAGTTCAGATAATAGATTCCTCACCACAGACACAGCTATATTTATAAGATATGAGATTTAGCACTGTTATTAAGAGCTAAATATAGTTAACACACTTTAGGAGATACTTGAAAAACAGTGACTTATAGCTTCACTATGTTGCTTGATTGAACTGGAACTTTCCACCTGAAAATGTTGTGCCTACTATTGTTACAAATAATGCCTGAGAGTAATAGAGAGAGGTTTTTTTTGTTTTTGTTTGTGTTTGTTTGTTTGCATTTGACAGCAATAAGAACAGCCATACTGGGTCAGACCCAAGATCCATCTAGCCCAGTATCCTGTCTTCCAACAGTGGCCAATGCCAGTGCCCCAGAGGGAATGAACAGAACAGGTAATCATCAAGCGATCCATCCCCTGTCGGCCATTCCCAGCTTCTGGCAAACAGAGGCTAGGGACACTATCCCTGCCCATCCTGGCTAATAGCCATTGATCGTCCTATCCTCCATGAATTTATCTAGCTCTTTTTTTTGGAACCCTGTTATAGTCCTGGCTTTCACAACATCCTCTGGCAAGGATTTCCACAGCTTGACAGTGTGTTGTGTGAAAAAAATACTTCCTTTTGTTTTAAACCTGCTGCCTATTAATTTCATTTGGTGACCCCTAGTTCTTGTCTTATGGGAAGTAGTAAATAACACTTCCTTTTTTATTTTCTCAATTGTGTAAAGTCAACTTTACTGTTTTGTTGATGGTTAATTACATTATTCATGAACTGCTCTGGAGGAGCTCAAGAGTACAGCTTTTCAAATAACCGATTATTCAACTAACTGACAGGACAGGTCAGAAAAGTTGAAAAAAATCAGATTGGGTTGAACCAAAACTGAAGAATTCCAATTTTTTTGGTAAAATTGACAAAGTCACTTCCTGATTGAACTAAACATTTTGTTTCTGGACATTTTTAAAAGGCTAGATTCACAATGGAGGAGGAGGAGGAGGAGGCAGCAGTGATGACTTGAATAACTATTGAGTTAGAGTATGATGATAGCCTGGTGGTTAGAACACTCACCTGAAAGTTGTGAGACCCATTTTCATGTTCCTGCTTCACATCAGGCAGAGGGGGGAACAAAACATGGTCTCCCACATACTGGATGAGTTTTCCTAACCACAGGGCTAAAAGTGATAGGAGACAGCATTTCCTCCTCTGGCTGTTTTGTGAATGGTACCAGACTCCTCTTGTGAGTCTAACCCTGCCCCCCCACCAATAAAAAAATTGAGGGGTCCAAATTATTAGTATCAAAGTCATGGATAGTATTGGGGCAACTGAAACAGCATATTTAACCAAATAAATTATTTGTCCAAAAAGCTTTGCCCAGCTCTACTCATGAGTGCTCTTTCCTGGGCTCTAAAGGTATGTCTACGCTGCAGTTAAACATCTGCAGCTGGTCCAGGTTAGCTAAATTCAGGTTCATGGGGCTCAGGCTAAGGCAGTGGTCTCCAAACTATGGGGGCACAGAGGAACATTTGCGGGGGGGGGGGGGGGGGAGGTGGCCTGGGGGGCTCAGGCCAGCCCTCACAGGGGGTGGGGAGGAGGTACCACCCAGCTCCGCTCTGCCCCCAGCTCCTGGCCATGGTTCCGCTCCCAGCCTCGCCCCCAGCCTCTGGCTCCGGGCTTAGGCCCTGCTCCCAGCCACAGCCGCAACCTCAGCCTCCAGCCCCAAGTGCAGCTTCACTCCCGGCCCCAGCCTCAGGATGCAGCCCTGGCTCCTGACTGCAGCTCCTGGGGGTGGGGGATACAGACAGATCACATTACAGGTAAGGGGAGAATGCAATGTAAAAAGTTTGGAGACCATTGGGCTAAGGGGTTGTTTAATTGCAGTGTAACGTTCAGGCTCAGGCTGGAGCCTAAGCTCTGGGACCCTCCCCCCTCACGGGTAGCCCAGGGGTACATCTATATTGGAAAAAAAACCACTGGCTGTCAGCTTCAGAGCCTGGGTCTACAGTCTTTGGCTCAGGCTATGGCACTAAAAATAGCAGTGTAGACATTCCTGCTTGGCCTCCTCCCAGCAAAGTGAATGGGTCTGAGGCCAGAGCTGGAACAACAACATTGCTGTTTTTAGCACCAGAGTACAAACCCAAGCCTGTAGACCTGGGCTCTAGGCTCACTGCTGTGGCAGGAGGGATTTTTTTTTTTTTTTGTTGTTGTTGTGGTGGCGGTGGTTTTTTTTTCTCTTGTAGATGTACCCTAAAAGAGAGTGGTAGAGTAAAACTGAAAAAGCAGCATATGACTCTTATGTGTGCTTATGATCAATGAAGCTGAGCATATTTGGTGGTGGTCTTGGGAGACAGGAGGAAAACCTTTACTCTCATATTTAAAAAATGAGGGCATACTAGTTAAAGTGCATGATCAGAAAATTGATTTTTTTCAAAAATTAGTCAATTAAAAAGCATTGACAGTGCCTCTTTATGCATGAGAGAGAGAAACCTGCAGTGGGGCAGGAGGCCAGAGGAGCTGCCAGCTTTGGTTAATTTTCTCCAAAGGGTATAGCTACAATGCATGGTAAACCCCATCTGTGGGACACAGGCTTTCAGAGTTTGTGTTTCCAAACCCACACTTGAGTGTCCACATTGCAGTGTACACCCGGCTTCACAATTTCTGGACCTGGGTCTCACAACCATGCTAATGCATCCATCCTGCATTACACAGACCTTTTGACTCCGGTCTGCAGCTTGACCTGCAACCACACACTTCAAAACGGCAGGACTTGGATCGGAGTCACACAGGGGCACTCGGGCTCTGCCCCAGTAGAGTGCTCAGACCTCAGGCCAGCTTGATTTGTGTGGGCGGAGGGGACTTGGGCTAGTCAGAGCCGGGTTCAGTGCGCGGCGCCGGGTATCCACCCCCAAAGCTAGAGGGGAGCCTGGAGTCCCCAGGAAGCAGCCCCCGGGTATCTAAGAGGGGCTCGGCGCGCATGACCCCTCCCTTCTCGGGGCACCGAGGCAGCTGTGGAAGAGACCAAAGGCCCTGGGCAGCGGCGCACGCCGCAAGCACCCATCACAGCCTGTCCCCGCTGCGCCGCGACTCCCCACGCGCTCCCGGGGCCAGGCGTGAGGGCGGGCCACGAGCCGGGGCGGGACGCGCTACAACGACCAGGCTACGTCTCCGCGCCGGGCCGAGTTTTACACGCCCCGCCAACTCGCTTCCCCCACGGGCCCTACGCGGCCCGGGCAGAGACAAGAGCTACGGCCTACCCGTGGGGATACAGGAAGCGAAACCCCGGGCCGCCGCCCCTCCCGCATCGGGCCCCATCCACCTGCCATTGCCCCGCATACTGGGCACCCCCGCCTGCTCGGCCCGCGTAGCAGCGCCACTGACCCCGGCCCGCACCCGTGTGGTAGCGGCCGCCGCTTCTTGCTCACTCGCGCGCTCTCGTTTATCTCCGAATCCGACCTCAACGGACTCCGGCGCTTAGACCGTTGGTCTCCTTCCTCGCTTCCGGAACCTTCCTAGTTCGAAATTCTCCGCTTCCTCCGCCCATTGGCTGGACATCCCGCGACAAGCTATGCGTGACGTCACCGCGCAAACGGGGGCGGCGAACGTGCCAATGTTGCTGTTATCATCCGGGTTCTTCTGCTCCGCTGCTGTCGCCTGTTGCTGCCCCGCCCCTTGGTTAAGTACGACCTCCTCGGCGCTCCTAAGAGCCTCGCGGTCCCAGCTACATACGTTATACGGTAGAGTCCCACGCGTGGGCGGCCGGCGCTTCAAGGTGGCCGCCCCTGCGCCACAGGCCTGGCACCAACAGCTACTGACAGAGCCTAGCCCGCACATGGCTCACTGTAGCTCCTGCCCCCTCAGCACCCAGCCCTGCACCCCGCCAGACCCTCCCGGTGCTGCCCCGCCCCCTCAGCACCCAGCCCTGCACCCCGCCAGACCCTCCCGGTGCTGCCCCGCCCCCTCAGCACCCAGCCCTGCACCCCGCCAGACCCTCCCGGTGCTGCCCCGCCCCCTCAGCACCCAGCCCTGCACCCCGCCAGACCCTCCCGGTGCTGCCACGCCCCCTCAGCACCCAGGCCTGCACCCCGCCAGACCCTCCCGGTGCTGCCCCGCCCCCTCAGCACCCAGCCCTGCACCCCGCCAGACCCTCCCGGTGCTGCCCCGCCCCCTCAGCACCCAGCCCTGCACCCCGCCAGACCCTCCCGGTGCTGCCACCCCCCTCAGCACCCAGGCCTGCACCCCGCCAGACCCTCCCGGTGCTGCCCCGCCCCCTCAGCACCCAGCCCTGCACCCCGCCAGACTCTCCCGGTGCTGCCCTGCCCCCTCAGCACCCAGCCCTGCACCCCTCCAGACCCTCCCGGTGCTGTCACGCCCCCTCAGCACCCAGCCCTGCACCCTGCCAGACCCTCCCGGTGCTGCCACGCCCCCTCAGCACCCAGCCCTGCACCCCGCCAGACCCTCCCGGTGCTGCCACGCCCCCTCAGCACCCAGCCCTGCACCCCTCCAGACCCTCCCGGTGCTGCCACGCCCCCTCAGCACCCAGCCCTGCACCCCTCCAGACCCTCCCGGTGCTGCCACGCCCCCTCAGTACCCAGGCCTGCACCCCTCCAGACCCTCCCGGTGCTGCCACGCCCCCTCAGTACCCAGGCCTGCACCCCGCCAGACCCTCCTGGTCCTGCCCTACGCTCTCTCCAAATCCTCCGTGCCCTGCCCCCCCTTCCCAGTACCCAACCCTGCACCCCGCCAGACCCTCCTGGTCCTGCCCTGCGCTCTCTCCAAATCCTCCCTGCCCTGCCCCCCCCTCCAGTACCCAACCCTGCACCTCACCAGACCCTCCTGGTCCTGTCCTGCCCCCGCAGTAACCAACCCTGCACCCCACCAGACCCTCCCTGTCCTCCCTACCCCCTCTCCAAATCCACCCTGCCCTGCCCCCTCAGCTCTGCCCCATTCCAGACCCTCCCTGCCCTGCCCTGTATCCCTCCGGACCTTCTCTGCCCTGCCCCCAGTCCTACCCTGCGCCCCTCCAGACCTGCCCTGCCCCCAGTCCTGCACCCTTCCAGATCCTCTACGCCCTGCCTGTATTTCTCCCTGCCCTGCACTTCTCCAGATCCTTTCTGCCCTACCCTGCACCCCTCTAGACTTCCCTGCCCAGCCTCCAGCCCTCCCCCACACCCCTCCAGGTCCTCCCTGCACTGTACCTGCACTCCCACCCACCAACACCAGTAGCCAGCCATGCCCTACACACCCCCAGCAGATCCGCCCTGCCCTATGTATTCAGACACTCTCCTGATCCTATCTTCCCTGAAAGCTCACACACCAGTACCCTGTCTTACACACACACCCCAGCTCCAGATCTCCCTGCCCTACTCTAAACAGAGGTGCCCTCCAGATCCTTCCTGCCCCGTCTGCACATTCACACATCTGCTCCAGTTCAACCTTGCCCTGCACACACACACCAGTATGCATCTGTGTCCTGCCCACTCAGATCCCCTCCAGTTCCCCTCTGCCCTGCACACATACTCTTGCCTTTTACCTTTTAAACCACACTGCTATCTTTCCCCTCTGACTTGCAGCCGTCCCCCCTTCCATATTCCCCATCCTGTGGCTGTACACACACACACCAACAACCTCCAGCTTCCCTTTGGCCCTGTGCAGGAATCATCTACCACCCCCCTATATATACTTATACAAATATAGTGCTTGTCACGGTACCCCTCTGCTCCTTGCCTCATAGGAGGCCACCTAGTTCTCTGAGGGCAGCCTACTGGGAACAGTGGGAGGAAGTGGCCATATTTTCTAAGGATAGCCTATAACAGTAGTGCCTTTGAGAAAAAATGGGAGATAGTACCCATTTTGAAAGAGGGCAGTTCTCGGTGAATATCTCTGAAGAATAAAAATTTTGTGGGTCAGCCCCTGCTGAAGGGTAGATTTTCAGTTATGAAGACTAATGGAAAAAATAATCATTGTTATTTAACTTTCATCACACTCCACAGTCCATTCCTGCAAAATGAGATAATGTCTTTGATTACATCCTTTTGTGAGATCTGGGCTTGCTGACCTGTTTAGCTTTAAGCTGTTTCTTGAGCTGTAGAGGACTGGTAACTTCTGATCTATTAAATGCAAAATGGAATACAAATGAATGATAACACATCAGTAATGGAGCAGGTAATTCCCATCCTGGTAATAAGTATATTGTTGCACATAACCAAAGAGAAGTCTGAGTCTGTTCCACTTGATTTTTTTCTAGAAGGTATTTTACAATGACTGTGTTTTTCTGTTTGCCCATTTGATTGTAGATACAGGGACTATAAATTGTGTGACAGAAAATCACCACTATATTCAAACTGTTGGAATTTTTGTGAATTGTGTATTGTTGGATATCAGCTTCTCATATATTCAGGTTGAATTACCCATTATTGCTTACCTATTACATGGAAGTTTTTGTGTTTCTTAGTCTCTCCATTTCAAAATAGTGGGCCTGATTCTCCTATTGTTTACACAAGTTGTTGCTATTGTAACACCACTGATTTCAGTAAAAAATTGACTAGCTCACTTTGTGCATGTAGTTTTTACGATCTAGTATGAAAATGACCTCAGATGTGAGATGGCATATTATGAAGGATCATGAGCTTTTTAGAGTTTGACATGCAATACTGTAAGCCAATTGGACATGCTAATTAGTGCTTCTTTTTCAATTTGTGAATTCACACAAGGCCAAAACAGCAGAACTCTGGCCCTTTACTTACAATTTTCTACTCTCAGTGTCCCAAATGCATGTATTTTGTCTTTTCTAATGGTACCACACAAGTTCTGCCTGTAAAGATTAGAATCTCTAGAACTCTGCCACTTAGGGCTGACACAAATATTTTGCTTTTGGTCAATCAGCAGTTCATGGTTTCCAGCAATGAAGGTAATGGGGGTGTGAGCCCCTGGCACCCCTATATTCACTACTGTCATATAATTATAATATGTTTTGTACAAAGTATGCCTTGTGAGGTATCATTCTAAAATTCTTGATCTGCTAGACTTTAATATCTCATTGAACTGTATGTGCTATTGTTGTATGTGAAGTTATGGAGTTTGGCTATGTATGTGCTACTGAAACATGTTTGAGGTTGAGAATACCCACAAGCAGCCTTTCGGGTACAACAATAAAAAGGTCAAACAATGTTAATGGCTTATTGAGGGAATTCACACAAGCACAAGGATTAGCCCAGGAACTGTGTACAATAGAAACCTCTTAGAGACAGCACCACACAATGCTATTTGACCCAGATCACAGCAAAAGAGCTTTCCAGCAAGTTGGAAGAAGATATAAAAGGGAGAAATGACATCATGACTAAATCTCACTCTCTCTACAACAACACACCTGAAAGTACTGGAGGAAAAAGACTGAACTGGATGGGCAGGGGTGGGGGTGCTGGTCCCACACCAAACTGATTTCTAGAATGTATATGGAAACTTGGTGGACTGCTTGTATCATCAGCCAGGGTGAGAAATTACTAATTCATAGCTAATCTTCCTAGTATTTTAGGCTTAGTTTGCAGTTTTGTTTATTTACTAGGTAATCTACTTTGATAAGTTTGCCACCACTTATAATCACTTAAAAGCTACCTTTCTGTAGTTAATAAGTCTATTTTACATTTTACCTAAAACACTCTGTGTTGTTGGAAGTGCAAAGGAGATAAATCTCAGCTCATGAACAAGAGTTGGTACACATTCACTTTCCTTAGTAGAAGTGGCAGACTGGGTAATAAATTCATACTGGTAGGGGTTTTGACTAGGACAGGACGGAAAAGCTTTGGGGTGTTAGGCTGGGGAGCTGGGAGTATTTTGGCTGTAGCTTCTCTATTGTGGGTTCATGAGTGGCTGGCCAGAGCATTCATGAACACAGCTGGGTGTGGTTCCTGCCTAGGGATGTTGGTGTGGTGGCTGCTTGCTTGGAGAGATTTGCAGCTTGTCACAATGTCACAGTGCAAGAGGGAACCCAGATTGGTGAGACAGAGGCTCAGCTGTACCTCAGTTCCAGGCGGCACCCTGGGAGGGACTCATCACAGGGGGTTCTTCCTGAATTCTGTCTATTACTAGTCTGTCATAGAAAAACATAGTCTGGCATTGAAGTTGTGCTTCAATTGAAAAGGAAATCTTTTCTCATTCCTAACCAACCGCTTCACTACCAGTGGCTTACTGTTTTTTCAGAGAATACTGCAAAGGCATAATAATTTCTTGTCTCTTTCTACTTGCTCTGCTTTTGATGGTATCCACCAAATCATTTCTGACATAACTGTAAAGAATATGAGGAGTTATTCTAGATCTCACTTTGTTTTTAAACATCTAAATTTTATGTTCTGATAATCTTTTATTCCTTTTAACGATGACTAAGTTGTGCACATTTCTTCATCACTCATCATCTTGAGACATTTATATCTTTTTGTTACTACATATTTAGATTGTTATAGGCTACATCTGCTATATTATTTTGTGCTATTTATAACATTTGATCCTTAAGCAGTGAATCTTTCTAGCTCAAATAACTCTTTGCTGTCAGAAATTTTATATTTTTCTCTATGGTGACTGATGCTATCTTATGTGTCTGGAGTGACCTGGATTAGTTTTTTGCTACTACATGCACTAACATGAAAAAACAGTTGTTGAAATCATCAGAGTTGGTAGGACACTAATAGATATACACACTCACCTGAGCTTGAGCCCACTTCTGTTAAAAACCATAGAAAGACTGACTTTAATGAGAGATGGATTAGGCCTAAATGATTTGTAAAATAATAGACTTTTTTAAAAATTAATGAGGTTTACCTTGGAGTTTAAAAAGTGATACCTTTATGACCAGTTAGATATTCTCTTCTAATAGGTTTTTGGAAAGTAATGAGGAGAGTTTTTGCAGTATCAAGCCTTTCTCAGAGCACATTTTCTGGTTGTTTGCATTTTTTAAAGTCTTTTTATTAGATTTTAAAGAGGCATGATAGCTCACAGTGTATCATACAGCACAATTATATTAATAGTTTCATTTCTCACTAACTTAAACTCAATACTAGAGGCAACCAAAACCATTACATAAATGAAAAGAAAAAAAAGATGAGAAAAGATAATGCCAGTAACCGTAACCATGAGCCTGTAAACATTCTAAATACTTCTCAGCGGAATTCCAGTTTAAGCTTAGTATAGTGCTATTGCCAAAGAAATTCTAAGCCCAGTCCAAGTAAAGTACTTATTCGTCAACACATTTATTATTTTTCCTTTCTAAAGAAGTGATTAAATTTGAGAAGTCAGATGGAATTTTAAAATTTTCCTTCTGATCTCATAAGTGTTGCTTTTGAGTAGGGCATGATAGGGTATACAAACTCCACACTGGACAACAAGGAGTTAAGGGGCTGCTCTTGGCTCAGGCAGCTCTTTTCCGCCACAACTACAAGGCATGCACAGGCTGGAGGAGGAGCTTAAAAGGGGAGAGAGCTACTGTGTGATGCCCAGCCACAAGGAGGCGCCAGCTGTGAGTCAACCCCTTCACAACTAGTGGAGAATGCAGGCATCCTTCACACCCCTCGAGAAGGCAGGGGAAGGTAGAACAGTCAAGAGTGTCTTCTTAAGTAGATTACTAAGGACCACCAGCAGCAATAGGCGCCCAGCAGCAGCAACTGATGGGGAAAATAACTGTCCAGCAGCAACTATTAGTCTGGGATTTAGGGCACAACAACAGGAACACCAGTAAAGGCTCTGATGAAGGCTCAGGGTTTCTCTTCCAGGGACTGTAGACCTGGCCTGGTGACCCAGCCTGTGCCAGGAAACTCAAAAGATGAGCCCAGAGGCTTTCCTGGTAACGTTTAACTGAGTGGCGATGGAACCTGACCACTGGGCCATCCTGTTGACTTCTTACCTGATGGGGCCATCAGAGGCTGTATACTGAGGGCTGGATGCAGAGTCTGCTCAAGACTATGTCCAAGTGAAAGCTGCTATGCTTAACTACTTTGACATCACAAAGGAGGCCTTCCAATAAATTCTCCGTTGGGAGAAATATCCCCGGGGAACCCAGCACCACCTGGTCACCCAGAAATTAAGAGACCTCTGCCGGAATTGGTTAAAGTTGGAGATTTGGACTTGAGTCAAGATGGCTGAGCTCATCATGGTGGAGCAGTTTGCCCACATACTTCTGCTGGGGATATGGATTGGGTGCTTAAACACCGGCCAGAATCCCTAGCTGATGCTGTCTGGCTGATGGAAAATTAGTTGCTGAAATGACAGTGGCAGCATCACATGAGCAACTGCCTGAGGCCAAGGAGGCTCCTAGACTCAAGGGAGAACCAAACTAGGGGAAATGGCAATCAGACAATGTGGTCTCAGAAGCGCAAGCCCTCTAAGGGGCCCAGCAGGCTGCGGGACCTGGACTGGACTGACCCTCATTGAGAAACCCCAGCATCTCAGGCCCCAGCCCAGACAAAAGACCTGCAGATTCCTGCAGGCTCCTCCACAGGAAAGCCAGGGCGTGGGAGCTGACAAGCCACAGAGGAAAGGACTACCTCAAACATTAGGCTCAGGGCTGATAGCCCCTCAGCGAGCAGTGGGGGGTTTCTTTTCGTGTGGGTGCCCAGATCATCGGTATCATGAGTGCCCCTACATGGAGTGTGGTTATGGACAGGTGTGGATAATAGACAGCCACACCCATAAGCGAACCCAGCTAAAGTGACAGTCCTTGGTCAGATAAACAGAACAGAGGTGATGGCCTGGTGCATTCCAGATGTGGGTAGACCCTGGTCCATGACAACTTGGTCCCAAACCCTGAGACCACTGGGGAGACTGTGTTTCTACAGTGTATTCAGAGAGGTATTGAATTTTATTCCAGTGTATGCATGCAGTTGACTGTAGGGGAAAACATGAAGTCTTTTGTACTGGGCCTAGCCTCGACACTAGCCTATGTCATTTTCATAGGTTGGGATTGGGAGCATTTCTCTGACGTTCTAAGTGTGTTTAAACCAGTGCCAGACGGAGTAACTGAGGGGACCCTGGAAGATGGGATCTTGAAACCTGTCATGTTAGCAGGAGTAGGTGAGGAGCTAGACCCTGGAGAGGGAGGAATTTGGCCAAGGGGCAGCTCCCCCAGAACAGCCATGCAATGGTGGTCCGCTGCAGGAGGGGGACATTCTAACTAGAGGGACTGACTTCATCAAGGATCAGAGAGAAGACAAACTTTGAGCTGAATTTATGACCAACTGCCGGTGGTTAATGGGGAGGTGATAGACCCCCAACAAGCAGAGTAGTACCCCCCTTTTGAGCTTCAGGTAGAGTGACTGTAGCAGCTGGAGAGAGATTGACTGGTGGGTGAAGTTCAATCAGAACTCCTTGTTCCCCAGCCTCACAGGTGCGAGGTTATGTGACTGGCTCACGCTATCCCATCTGCAGCTCACTTCAGTCACCAGAAGAGGTTGGCCAGGAATCTGGATTGCTTTTTATGGCCTGGGTTTCACCAAGAAGTTAAAGACTTCATCAGCTCCTGCCCCAAATGCCAACTTGTAGTGTTAGGGAGATTTTTATTTTACCATGTTATCTCCTCTTTGGCCATTTTGTTTTCACTAGGTTGTTGTTGGCCTCCATATTGAGTACCCTCCTTCATGGAGCATTTGGCACCTTTCCCCCAAAAAAGAGCAGGAAAGGAGAGGGTCAGGTGACCAGTAATCTGCCTGGAAACAGAAGATTACTTAAGGGGCGTTTACCCATCCCTCAGTGCCGTCTGTCAGAGTGACAGTCAGTTTTCCACATGCACAGCTGCTAGCCCCAGAGCAGACCCAGACTCGTGGTATTCTATCTTATTCCATCTGGTTCCCTACCTGTGCCTACTTGCACACATCAATAATTCCATCAATCCATATACTACACTCAGGACAGCATGTCAAGTATCGAAGAAAGAAGATACAAAGACCGGTCACTTACCTGTGTAACATCCTCACATGTTCCAGTGTCCTGTGTTCCTGATACCGTGTCCTGTGGTTCTGCTCCTCCTTCCCTTTGGCGTCTGTGTGTCTTCTCGTTCTACGAGATATGGTATTGTAATAATCCTTTATTGTTCTGGTCATTTTCCCTAGTGTATGTATGTGGTGAGGCGGTGCCCCACCCCTGGGCAAGATTGGGCTACAACAGGCCAGGGTGGCTGTGCAGAACAGCAGCCAATCAGAGAGGGCCTGTGAGGGAGCCAGTCAGTGCCGAGCTGAGGGCAGCTAATCAGGGCCAGGCTAGGCCCTATAAAAGGCTGCCCAGGAGAGAAGCAGTGAGTCGCTCTAAGACCTTCAGAGGGAAAGGTCTGTCTCCTGAGCTAAGGAGACCAGCACCTCGGACAGCGCAGCGCAGCGCAGCGCAGCGCAGGGCAGGGCAGGCTTGGGGGAGCAGAGGAGAGCTCCAGCCTGATACCTGTCAGACTGCAGGCCCTGACTAGAAGGACCTAGAGGGTGCAAGGGGTCAGAGGGGAAGTGACCCAGGGAGGACAGATAGACGAGGAGAGAGAAGGAGGGCGGAGAAGCTGCCACTAGAGGGTCCCTGGGTCGGGACCCAGAGTAGTGGGTGGGCCTGGGTCTCCCCCTTCCCCCTTGTATGGCACCTGGCCGTGGAAGAGTGGCCATGATAGACTGCAACTGGCCCTTGAGCAGAGGGGCTAGACCTTTTGGGGGTTATGGTTGTGGCCACTTCAGCAGGAGCAAACTGGAAAGACTGCTGTTTACCCCCACACCCCGGAAGGGGGTGAGGACGGACTAAGGGGCACTGTTGGAGGGCAGCGACCAGAAGCGGACATCTCCGAGCAGGGAGCAACGTGGGTCCGGATACCAACCGGGGAGCAGACGACGAACAGGACACCACTGGCAGAGGGCGCCCCACGGAGAACAGAACTAATTCCCAGATGTGCCAGCGGGAGGTGCTGCGGTGGTGAGTCCCAACCTCGTCACAATGTAAAAGGGTTTTTGGGCTCTGGGCTTTATGCCCACATTATATATGTTAACAACTGAGCTGTTTTGGTTTCATTGTTGTTCACATTTTGGTTGGGGTCCTTGGTTAGTATATTATCTGCTTACCTGTCTGTACAGTAAATCCTATTTGTTTTCACCCTATCCATTTAAGTTTTATATCACTAATTTAAACACCGTTGAACAGATGCAGATGGGGGCGGGGACTTGTGATTAGCTCATTCTCAAGCTAACAGTAGGACCTAAAGGAGTGACAAAAAGCCCCTCTGGTCCCATTCCCTGTAGTAGGCATCTCGTTTGAAAGAATCAGGACAGACCTCATTGGGCCCTTAGAAAAATGTGTAGCTGTATATAAAAACATATTAGTGATAGTTGATTATGCCATCTATTATCCTGAGGCAATCCCACGGCACACCACCAATACAAAGATGTTGCAGCGGTACTTCTAAAAGTCTTTGCTGGATTAAGGGTAACTAAGGAGATCCTCACTGATCAAGGCACCAGCTTTATGTCAGTTAGCGAAGGAGGTGTGTGATTTTATAAAAATAAAAACTCTGTGTATGTCTGTCATCTGCAAATGGATGGTCTGGTTGAATGATTCAACCCGACCCTGAAAAGGATGTTAAAAACTGTTATTGCTGAGGATGCCCATCATTGGGATGAAATGATCGCTCTCCTGTTATTTACTGTTCGAGAAGTTCTCTAGTCAACAACTGGATTCTCCCCATTTGAACTCTTTTATATGAGAGACAACCCCAGGGAATTCTTGACCTCATCCATGAGATGTGGGAATAGCAAGCTTCTAAGATGAAGACTGTTATAGGGTGTACGCACTGAAGCTCCAGGAGAGGCTCGAAACCCTGAGTCCTTTGCCAAAGAGAACCTCCTCAGTGCTCAACAGACCCAGGAGTGAGCCTATAACAAAGGGGCACATATGGGCATATTCAAATCAGGCAATCAGGTACTTCTAAGTGACTCACTAAATGGCAAGGACCGTACAAAGTAGTCCGCCAAGTTAGGCCAGAAAAGTATTAAATCAGGCAGCCCAACAAGAGGAAGCTAACACAGGTCTATCATAACATTCTGAAGCTATGGAAGGAGTGGGAGAGCTTATGTATTGCTCCTTCTCCCCCTGAGCCACAGCTGGGACCCTAAGTGCCCATCTCACCAGACCCAAACCCTACACAGATGAGAGAACATCTTTGCCTGGAACAGAGGGACCAGGTGAGAAGCTAATAAAAGCCTTCTTGGTGGTGTTTGTGTCTCACCTGAGGTGGACTCACTTCATGCAACACCGTGTCCAAACAGAACCTGGTCAACTCGTCCAGGAGAACTCACAGCTATGCTCCAAAATCATGCGGGAGCCCCTGAGGCATGAAGCCCATGTAACGTTGGAACTAGGGGTCATTGAAGAGTCCCGCAGAGCTGTCAAAGTCTGGTTGTACTGGTCTCAAAGCCAGATGGCACCATCTGGTTTTGTATAGTCTTTAGAAAGGTATCTATCCCTCCAGCTATATGCCTTCCAAATTCAGCATACAGTGGGAAAAACTCACCAAAATGTTGATTTTTTTTTTTTTGGAGTGAGTACGTGGCTATTTTGAATAGTAGAAAATATAATTTATGTAGCAAAGCATTATTTAACTCTTATTCCAGTCTATAACCAAGAAAGGCTCCTGTGTAAAATCCAAACTTCCTTTGGGTGCAGAGAGAGACTGAGCCAAAGCTGGCATATCTTATTCATTTATGTCGTAACTTCCCCTCTTTGAGATGATGAGCCATGGAGTTCTGAAATGTCAGATGGCTCATGGATTCAGAGGACAAGGCTTCTTGGCCTTATTCTTGATTCTTATGATTTGCAAACTTCATTTACTCCATCTTGCAAGGCCTTCAGACAACTTGTATGTGAGGTCTGCTGTGGAGCCATGCAGGTCCAATTCAGTTCAAATCAGAACATCCTTAGCTAGTGTCAACTTGGAGGGTCTCGCTTAAGCCAGCAATTAAAAACATATTTGGTGTTTGCACACCACAGAGACTGTAAATTTGTGATTCTCAAAATATAAAAAGCACAAGATACTTTTTTGAGGAAGCTGGCACAGCCTTATCTGGGTGAAAAGGTCTTGTGATGACGTTATATCACCATTATGGAAAGTTTAACAAAAATCCTATAAAAAATAACTAACTGTTTGAAAAGACCTAGAGGCAACCAGCCACTCATCCATTAACAAGATGAAAGATAAATTTGAACATTTTATGACCAGATGTCATCATTCTTTGCACAAGCAAGACAATTTAGTAATCTTTATATTTAGGAATTAGGCCTAAATCAAGCAGTTTATCTTTGAAAGTTCAGCTTGATAGAGAAAAGTTACTTTAAACTCTCTCAAACTAGAGCCAATTTAAGAAATAATTGAGGTTGTATATATAAGATCTGTATTCCCATATATACTATTTTTCTCATATAGTGTGGGGCTTTGCCAGACTGGACCCTTAAATTGCAATAATAACTCAAACAACCTGTGAATTGGAATAAGTTGTTGGTAGTGCATTTTTTTCTGGTTTTCCAAGGATTTTGTAGCTGCCTTCCAGTGGGCTTTTTGATATTTATTTACTTTAAAAAAAAACAAACCACTTTGTTATATTTACAACTAAAACAACAAATATACAGTAAGATTAAAACAGACATGAGTTAAGTGACACATAAGACAACATATGTCTCATTCAAATGTAATTAATATTAGGGCTGTTGATTAATCGCAGTTAACTCATGAGATTAATTTTTTTAATCGCGGTTATTTTTTTTTAGTTAATCACGATTAATCATAGTTTTAATCACCCTGTTAAATAATAGACTACCAATTGAAATTTATAAAATATTTTTGGATGGTTTTTCTACATTTTCAAATATATTAGTGTGTGTGTGTATATATAAATTGCACTACAGTACTTGTATTAGGTGAATTGAACAGTACTATACCTTTTGTTTTTTTACAGTGCAAATATTTGTAATCAATAAAGTGAGCACTGTACTGTTTTATTCTGTGTTGTAATTGAAATCAATATATTTGAAAATGTAGAAAACATCCAAAAATATTTAAATGATATTCTGTTATTGTTTAATAGCACGATTAATTATTTTAATAGCTTGATAGCCCTAATTAATATGCAATAAATCATCAGAGCTACAGTATTTGTGTCAGTATTTTTTTTGTATGTGTATATATAATCTCTGATATATTTTCAATTATTTGTTAATTTATTATGAATAAGTAGACAAAGGATTAATAAATATCCAGATATATAAGGAGAAATTCCAGATAAGAAAACATGCAATGATGATATGGGTCAAATACTGCTATCCCTTTTACCACAGGTACAATTTGTTATTAACACTTTAACATATATTGGACTAATCTACGACAAAAATCATTTAGTTTAATCACACACAAGATTTAGAATCCCAGAAGACTATCTTAATCTCATGGCACTAAAATAATACAACTCTTACTCTGTAATCTCGATATTGTACAGATAAAATGAGTGAAGGGGGAACCATAAATCAATAAAATGTATATCAGCGCTTCACCTTAATCTTGTTAATTTTTCCATTGAGTATGTATCTTAAACTTCATGAAACCATCTGTTAATTGACTAGACCCCAGCAGTTAAGCATGAAGCCAGAAGCAAAAACCCTACACTTTTGAAACGAATTCCCACTGTTCTCAGTTTCTAAAACAGCTTGCAGCAAGGGAATAGCTGAGGTGTTATTAATATTAATTTCTGTAATAACTATTGCACAGTATATTTGATTACAAACATACCAGTGTGTTGCTGGCTATGCTCTAATTCTCTCACATTTTTTTCTGATTAACAAATAGCCTAAAGACTCTAGTAGAATAATGGTATCTATTGTGCAAAAGGCTATTCTCAGATCTGCATGGAAGATCTTGACTATGATATTCTACTTGATAAAAACAAGTTCTTTTGTACAGACAGCAGAATATCATAGTCAAGATCTGTCATTAGGATCTGTGAGCAGAATATTGAACATAAATACACACAAGGAAATCTTGGATCAGAAAAACACATCCCAACAGTTTTCTGCTCTCGTGTATCTCCTGTACATACATTTCGGCATCACTGGAATTACTCCAGATTTATACAGATGAAGCCAGGAGCAGAACTGAATTCTTTAATTTTATTTTGCTCTCCAAACATGGATACGTCATACGTATGTACTGTATCAGAGGCTACATTGTCTGTTATTATGTGTTTATAGTACATAGCACAGTGGGCCCCAGTCTCAGTCAGGGCTTCAAGTTCTGTAATATAAATAAAGAAGGAAAAAGAATAAGAATTAATAACAGCCATCTGTTGTGCATATAGATATCAGGTGAGGGAAAAAAAGACTAGGCTATTCAAATTTGCTGCTAGCCCAGAATGTTTGGATCAATCAGATTTTAATGTAGTGAGGAATGGCATTTTTCTTTCATGCTGTGGTTGTATTGCTGTACTCAGCACCAGACAGTCTGGAGCACAGAAGATGGACTTTCAAATAGCTGATCTCAATCATCACTATTCAAAGTCAGGAGAAATTGACAGGGACTGACCCTTTCTTTGTTCACAATAGGGGTTCATTGCAAATACTTTTTAATGACTTCCATCCAACAAGAAGAAAAGGAGAGAAGGCATAAGGAATAATTTATAATTAAGGCTAAGATTTTTTCACGGATATTTTTAGTAAAAGTCACGGGTAGGTCATGGGCAAAAAAGAAAAATTCACGGAAGTCATGACCTGTCTGTGACTTTTACTAAAAATTTGTGCTACAAAATGGGGATCTGCAGATTCCCCACACCTCCTGAAGCGGGACAGCTGCACAGGGGCTAGGAGTCACCTGCAGCAGCTGGGAACTGTGGGGTAGCCCTGCCACCTGCAGCTCCAGGGGTCCACCCCACTCCTGGTGGGGGCCAGGAGCTGTGGGGTTCCCCTGTTGCCCGTGGCAGCCGGAAGCTCTGGGGGTTCTCTGCTGCCCATGGTGGCTGGGAGCTATGGGATTACCCTGCCACCGGCAGGTCCAGGGGCCCCCACAGCTCCTGGCTGCCGCGAGCTTTGGGGTATCCTGCCGCCTGTGGCGGCTTGAAGCTCTGGGGGCCGCCAGAGGTGGCAGGGGTACCCTGCAGCTCTCTGCCCCTGCGGGCGGCAGGGGACCCTGCAAGCTGAAGTCACAGAGATTGCTGGAAGTTACGGATTCCGTGACTTTTGTGACTAAATCTAAGCCTTATTTATAATTAAGGATGTACAAAGGAAAAAAAGAGAAGCAACCACTACCCAGTAGAAGTCCATTCAAACCTCTTCCAAGTTTACAATATATGTGTGTGAGTAGTGTCAGACTGAGAGCAGAGGCTGAAATCCACTAATCCACACTAGTCCAAGAGTGCTCCCTCTCATGTACCACTATAATGGAGCCCTCATTGAGAGCTTTCTACTTGACAATATACCTCAACTCATATTAGGGGTCTAACTTCTTGAGTTGGAAATAAAGGTTTGAAAGCATTCTCAAATGAGAGGGAGCATGAATGAAAACTATAAGGTCAAGGTGTCATTTCCACGTTCCAAATGAGTTGTTGGAGATATTTTTAGTGTAACCCACTGCTGACATTATGATTTATATTTGAACATTTGAAGCAAATCCATCAATACTGAAAGTTCTAAGCAGTGTGGCAGTTGGTAAAGAGATAATGAAAGCGGTAACTGAACTGTAGCTGGTATCAAGTTGAAACATAACAATATTTTTGATTGACAGGAAAAACTCAACAGTGGCAAAATTCTGCCATCCCCATGTTATCTTTGTACTTTTCTCTCTCCATAGTCTCTTTTCATAATCTTTAAAAAAAATTCTAGCTTTTTTCATTCTGTTATCTTAGCTTCCAACCATATTATATTGTCCAAGTTGTACCAACTCATTTTCCCCTGCAAAGCCATCAACCTTTCTAGCTGTCACTTCAAAATACTCTTCCTCATTCCCTAATCAAAGGTTTATCACAAAAGTCATGATTTGGATGATAAGACATAAACGTTGAATAAAATAACATTCTGATATGAAGATATTGTAGCCACAATGCAGTATGTGCTAGAGGTCAAAAACATAAGGAGGAGTGTCGGAATAGAGCTGGTAGGAAAAAGGAATTCCTGTCCCATGGGAAATTCCAAGATTTTGAAATTTTGTTTTGTCCTGAATCGGAACGTAAAGAAGAAATCTTGGAGATTTTTGTGAAACAAAATATTCTGAAATATCTTGTTTTGACCTTAGTGAAACATATGCCACCCACCCACATCAACAGGTAGGGGAACTTGATGGGGACAGTCCCAGTAGCAAGGAAGGGAGACACACGCCAAGGGACAATAGGTAGTTCCTCCCCCTGGAATTCTCTGGCACCCATTGGCCAGTTGGGGGAGAGTCCTGAAGTGTCTCTCTGGATTTGGCTTATTAGATATATTATTTACACAGCAGCATAGCAGTAAATTGTGCTTTAGAATGTGAAAAATATATTAACCGAAGAGCATGAGCTCCTGCTCCAAGAAGTTTGTGTTCTAAAGGCACAAATAAGTACAGTCTGGCATATAGGTGTTATATGTAGATGGTAATTTCTGTAGGACAGGAGGATTTCTAGTAGAGCTGAGCAATTTATTACTAATTTATTGAACAAATATTGCCTCTCTTTCTGTTTGTGAACTGTCCACAAGCAGCTTGTGATTTTCTCAAATTTGTTTATTTGAAATTGCCTGCCAAATAATTTATACAAATAATTCTTGGCTTTTGGAGAGTCTGTGGGCCGTTAATTCTGAATATTCAGTAGTCGAAATTTGAGAACAGCTGGTTTTGATTGGACTCATTCCAAAGGTTACCTAGCATTGTTTCTCTTCCTTTATTATTAGATGAGCATAATACTTAGAATCAAGTTTCTGTTCCTTTCCTTATGCCAGCTCTGCCTACTGCCACTGTCCTACCCTTCTTTGCTGCTGTTATTAGTGTTTTAGAAAAGGGCAGATGGAGACACACATGAGAACAGAAGTTCACCTGCCTTCCAGTTCTGATGCGGCGCTATAAACATCAGCTGCCTAACCCTTTCCCTTCTAGTTTAGCTCTGCTGGACACCTCCAGATCTGGCAGTCCCTTTCTTGATTTCTTCCCCCTACAACCGCTCCACACTGGCTATTGTTCCAAATTAGTGTGGAAATACAAAGTAACTTGTGCACAGCTGTGGCTGAGTCATGGGCGGTTACTGGAGTCAAGCCATAATCTCTGAGTAACCTTAAAGAATCTTTAGTGCTCTAGTGTGGCAATCACATTACTGGTTTAATGTTTAATTTCTTCGTGTCCCCACAGAAGTTCACTTTGCCTCCCGAGTCCTGAAGTACATTTTCCATTATCCATCATTAGAATAATTTGAATGCAGATTTATCAGCTTTGTTCCAACTTGCTTGAATAGGCTATTCCTGTCCTTTGATGGACCCTTCAGCCCCGATTCTTTCATGGTGTCTGTTAGCATCCAACAACTAATCCTTGTAGAGTTGCTTTGTACTCTACCTGCCCCTCCTTTTCCCTCTATGCACATTGCTCTCCTTCCTCCATTAACTCATCCCCAACAGTCAGTTTAAAATAGGGGAGAATTAGGATTTTTAATCCTAGGACAGAGTGCCTTTTTATAAGGTTTTAGAATATGAAAGAGAACAGTTATTACTTTTATTGCATTCCAAGGGTTGTCTGCCATAAATAACTCTTCTCCTTATTTCCCAGCGTACAGACCATTTCTGCAATACGGCCATAATTGAGAGTGAGCAGATAGCTAGGAACACAGAGAGCAGAGTTCTGGACTAAATTCAGCAGAAGAAACCAGAAAACAAGAGAATCTGTTTTTTTGTCTCATGGGGACAAAAATTTTAAGTTCAAGGAGGAAAAACACAACCTTTTTCTTCTTTTTTTTTCAGAAACAAGACAGATTTAGACAAGAGGACAAAGAATCCAAACAGAAATGCAGTTGCAAGGGAAAGAGTTCTACTCTGAACATCTGAGGGAGTACATACAGGGCCAAAGGTGACTTGCACTGTTATCCAACTCACAGGCCTTGGCATGTTCTTCAGTATAATGCCATGATACAGGACAGCAGCAGCTCTTACGGAACTGCCCATACTTATCTTCTCCCTCCCATGCATTCCTAGGGCACTCTGCATCTTCTAGTGAGCATGACAGAGAAAACTGGAATCCCCAGCGTATTAATTTTATCTCTGCATAGTCCAGAAACCATATTGTGTGGGAGGAAAGGGGTTGCCCTCGGTATTGCAACTGACCTGCATATTCGTTTGTTAAACAAAGTTGATTAGCAGCATTTCTATCTCTGCTAATTGCTCATGAAAAGTACTCTAAATTAAACAATGCTGCTTAACTATTCCGTAACTGTCCTCATCCAAAATGCTATAAATGCAAATGATGATAAAAAGATTATAATAAGATAAAAGATATTAGGATAAAAAGAAAATTATATGACGTAAACCCCACAACCAACTAGGAAAACAATTCTATTCAAGAACATCAAATGCTAACATTTGATTGAGCTAGTTTTAGGCTTCAGCAAGATCCATCCCCTCATGCCCCTTTGTATCTGTAAAGGATGAGCATAAAGGTCCAGATTCTCAAAGGTATTTAGGTGCCTAACTCCAATTGAAATCCTAAATACCTTTGTGGATCTGGGCTAAAGCGTCTCTGAATTGGTTCACAGGCTTGGCCCAATAAACGTTCACAACAGTCACAGATTCTAGTGGTACAGCTTTCCTGTTTAGTTGTGCATAGCTTGCTGCAAGGCCCGAAGCCTCCTCGCTACTTGGCATTTTAAACTTCTTACCTTTGCTTTCACAAATGTTATGCAGAATACAACAGGTAGATGTTATGTTACCCATGCTGGGGACTGTCTGTCAGCAAGCACCTCCACTTTGCTTTGAGCTTTCCCAATGCACGGTCTTTCGTGCCCCTGTAGGTAGAGACTGTGGGTGGTTTGTGTATCTATGCCCACAGTCAGCCCTTCCATACCTGTGGGCCTACAATCTAGCTTCTGCTTCTGGAAGCCAGCAGAACTCAGTCAATTAATCTATCTCCCCTGCATATTAGTTCAAAAGATATTACTGTAATTGCTACTAATTATTTGAACACGTTTGTGAAACAACTGTTTAGCATTAACCAGTAATGGTTGGGCGAATAAGAATTTCATTCCAACTGTTTAGTGTTTCAAGGTGACATAATCAGAGTGAAAAGAAGCTATTTTACAGTCATGAACTGTTTGACTCAGAGCCTGCACAACAAAGAAAATAATTTTATTGGACTGGTTTAGTGTGCAGTACACGTTCATGTTATTTCAAATTCACTGACAGAATGGCAACCGCAAGAAATTGTCACTTGGTGGAGCTAGATTACTCTACAAATCGAATGCACTTTAAAAGACGCTTGCTTAAGAGGCCTCAAAGGAGAGTTTATAAAGAGTACATAGGGGAAAATAATACAAGGAATTGGGGGATTTTAGTAAATCCTTTGGGGGAATCAGAGTTTTTATAGTCCTGGTTTTAATTACTCTACCACAGTAGAAGTAAAAGTCTTGTCTGTTGAGGGCAAAGGTTATCGTCTGCTAGCTGAGAGAGCTGAAATGTGATTTCAACAACTTGGGTGCAAAATCGTACAGAGCAAATTTTATGTCACATTTTTTCCAGCAGTAAAATTGAATTAAGTCCTGATTTTTAAAATTCAGTTGTTACTAAAACATATTTGAGATTTTAAAAAAACACATTTGTTTTGCATGTGGAAATCTATTGCTGAAATGCTTTGTTTTTAGAGTTTTTTTTACCATCCTTCTACACTCACTTCTCTAAATATTCTGCACAAAATCAAGAAAGTCCCCCTGTTTACTTCCAGTTTAGGAACACAGAGCATCCAACCGACAACTCCTGTGTACCCTTCTGTAGTTAGCAATTGTGCCCTGACAAATATGTTTATCTCTCTAAATACTTGTTCATTTCCTTTAAAAAATTAATACCACTGCAAGGGCTTTGTCATAGGTCAGTTGGCCCTTTAAGGAGAGCCAAACTTATGGTGGCTTTCTGATGGTCAATTAGTAGAGGAGTGCCAGTACCCTATTAAAAGGCTGCTGAGGCTCTGTCATAAATATAAAGGGAAGGGTAAACCCCTTTGAAATCCCTCCTGGCCAGGGGAAAACTCCTCTCACCTGTAAAGGGTTAAGAAGCTAAAGGTAACCTCGCTGGCACCTGACCAAAATGACCAATGAGGAGACAAGATACTTTAAAAAGCTGGGAGGAGGGAGAGAAACAAAGGGTCTCTGTCTGTCTGTATGCTGTTTTCTGCCGGGGATAGACCAGGAATGGAGTTTTAGAACTTTTAGTAAGTAATCTAGCTAGGTATGTGTTAGATTATGATTTCTTTAAATGGCTGAGAAAAGAATTGTGCTGAATAGAATAACTATTTCGGTCTGTGTATCTTTTTTGTAACTTAAGGTTTTGCCTAGAGGGGTTCTCTATGTTTTGAATCTAATTACCCTGTAAGGTATCTACCATCCTGATTTTATAGAGGTGATTTCTTTACTTCTCTTTACTTCTATTTCTATTAAAAGTCTTCTTGTAAGAAAACTGAATGCTTTTTCGTTGTTCTCAGATCCAAGGGTTTGGGTCTGTGGTCACCTAGGCAAATTGGTGAGGCTTTTTATCCAACATTTCCCAGGAAAGGGGGGGTGCAAGTGTTGGGAGGATTGTTCATTGTTCTTAAGATCCAAGGGTCTGGGTCTGTAGTCACCTAGGCAAATTGGTGAGGCTTTTTACCAAACCTTGTCCAGGAAGTGGGGTGCAAGGTTTTGGGAAGTATTTTGGGGGGAAAGATATTTCCCAAACAGCTCTTCCCCAGTAACCAGTATTTTTTTGGTGGTGGTAGCGGCCAATCCAAGGACAAAGGGTGGAATATTTTGTACCTTGGGGAAGTTTTGACCTAAGCTGGTAAAGATAAGCTTAGGAGGTTTTTCATGCAGGTCCCCACATCTGTACCCTAGCATTCAGAGTGGGGAAGGAACCTTGACAGGCTCAATCACAGAGAGTGCTGTCAGAAGGAAGGTGGCTTTGAGATGAAGAGGCTTGTGAGAAGAAGGCAACTTGAGAGGGAGAGAGTACCCTGAGAGCAAACAGGAGTAGACCAAGGGAAGGAATTCAGGGAGAGACACAGACACTGTTCCTCAAGTGGAAGGAGCAGGAGTACTCTCAAGGGAAGGGGTCTGTGACTGTTTTTGGGAGAAGAAAACTATTCGGAGAGAAGGGAACTAGAGTCCTGAAGGAAGAAGCCAGAGGTAATTCTATAATGCTAGTTTGACTGACCCGGGACTGCAGATGCCCTGGAAGTTACCTGAGTAAGGTCTTGCTTATGTTTGCGCTAATTTCTGTTAATAAATGAAGCCCTGAAGGGGGGCATTCTTGGATGCACAGAAGGTCTGTTTGGATTGGTCTATACCTGGCTGAGGGGAAATTAAGGCAGGGCTTGTTCATGGCACCTCTCTTGAATGCTAGGGGGCAAGCAGCTGGAGGCAGAGCATCCACAGTCCTGTTGCTGCTGCCTTTGGTTGTTTATCTTACATACTGTATTCACTGTGATGAAGGGTGAGAGAAATTTTATCTCCCACTACCACCTTGATCCTCCATTCTTGGTGTATGGTAGGATATGTCTATTGAGTATGTATATTCCCTGGTAACTTTTAATCTCTGGTCTCTTATCTTGCCTTTCTTTGCAATGAATCAACTCCAAGCCAGGGGGGAAAGGCCAGAAGTGGAAGCCCATGAGCAGAAGTGAGTGGGGTATGCGTAGATGCCTTCCACTTTATTTTGTGTGTATGCGCATGTGCATGGTTTTTAGTAGACTTTGAGCACTCCTAATTTAGGGCCTGACTGCCACTGGTCCTGTGCATCCCATAAGGAAGCAAGAAGGACCACGGAGCCTCCCTGCTTTATAGATTCATGTATTTTAAGGCCAGAAGGAACCATTATATCATCTAATCTGACCTCTTGCATAACAAAGGCCAATGAGTTTTCACCAAGTAACTAAGCTTGATGCAGTGTAACTTCTGTTTGAGCATCTCTCTTAAAAAGGTATCCAATCTTCATTTAAGGACAACCATTGATGGAGAATCTACCATATTTATAGGTAATTGTTCCAATGGTTAACTATTCTCACTGTTAAAAATGGAGACCTTATTTCTAGTGTGGATTTCTCTCGCTTCAGCTTCCAGCCATTGGACTTTGTTATTCCTTTGTCTGCTAAGTTGAAGAGCCTTCTACTTCCTTTTGCTCTTTCTCCCCTACATAGGGCCAGCCACATTGTGGGCTTGATCCTGTCCTCCTTGCTCATGTTAAGCAATGTTTTGTTTCCTGAATGGATGCTTGGGCAATAACTGCTCAGCATGAGTAAGGGCAGAAGAATTTGATGCTGTGTCTGGACAGCAGACCACTGCTCCATGCCAGTGTTGACAACCTCTTCAGATGCGGCGGGGGCATGAGGGTAAGCTGGAGGAAAGGGATCCAACAGAACACTTTTTTTAATTCTTTCCAGTTTTTTTTTAAAGATCAAAACCATTTTCCTGGTTCCTTCTGTACTCTGGTTTTTAACCCTTTTCTTTTTATAAACATTTCCCATTCCCATTTGCTCCTACCCCTCCCTATCTGCTGTCACTTGAACAGCTGTGACTGGGTATGGTGCCAATGGAACTAAGTTCTTGTCAGCTGGAGGGCTTTAAAAGTGAGAGGCTTTAATTTATTCTGCTCTCCAAAGAAGGCTTGCATTGTCATTGGAATATTAATGTTTGTTCTGTCTCTTTCACTCTGTTCAACTTGAATTGAAGATTTATGGATAAAATCTTTGATTTAATGTAATCTAACTAGTGTGCCTAGCTTTCTTCATTCTATGTCAGCCACCTGATTTCTCATGCTTTTAAATCTATTCAATTTATTACCCTCCTCCTTCATACTGCCCTCCCCATCGTTTTGTATCCTCAGCAAATGTCACCTCTTACTTCACACGTCTTCATCCAGGTTAAAAGGTAGAGACAGTCAATCAGTCAGTAAATCCCTACTCTCTGCATATGCAGTTAGGACCAGCTGTAGCTCAATTAAACTCAACACTTGAATAGTTCACAGGAGAACACACACACATATACACAAATTAATCAAACAAATCCATTTTCCAGTGACTAAAAGTATTCCCAGAATTTAAAACAGTAGAGCATGTGAAGAGAATGGTGGTTCTCTGCAGTGGCACTGGGAGGTTGAAGTGATAACTTAATAGTCAGAACATAATTTTGAAACTAAGGGTTTGTCTATACTTAAAATGCTACAGCAGCACAGCTGTGCCAGTGTAGCATTTCACTGTAGGATCTAGATGCTACCTATGCCGATGGGAGGGATTCTCCTGCTGGCATAGGTAATCCACCTGCCCAGGAGGCAGTAGCTATGTTGATGGAAGAAATCCTTCCATCGACCTAGTGCTCTATTCAGGGACTTGGGTTTGCTTAACAGCGCTGTTTTGGGGTATGGATTTGTCATACCTCTGACCACTGTAATTAAACAGACCTAATTTTCTAGTGTAGACCAGGCTTTAGATGCCTAAATTAGAGTGCCTATCTTAAAACTAGATGCATCTCTAATTAGCATCTACATTAGGAACCTAATACGGGTGTTTTGGGGGCTGAATACTGATTTGGGCAGCCTAAGCTGAGCAAAGCCCCAAAGTAGGCATACATAACTGGGTGCCATGTGTACATATTTTGAAAAAGTCAATGCACATTTTTTAAAGTTTCATAATTTAGCTTCTCCCATCCTTCAGAAATGGAAGTGGAAGCAGAAGCCAGGGAGGGAGGCCCTTGTGGAAAACCCTAGAGTGTTTGCCTGTTTGATAGGTTTTTAAAAATCAGCTTTAAAACCACTTAAGAAAATTATATCCGTGCTCTTGAATGGTTTAAAAAGCCTACGGTGTTTATCTTCTGTTCAAATATATAGGTTTTTCAGAACCGTATTGGTTTAGGTCTCACTTTGGGAAAGCAGTTAAGCACATACTTTAAGTTAAGCAGTGTAAGTGCTGGCCTCAGTTCCTTCTAAATCCTACAGGATTCTCACAGTGGAAGAAATGGTGGAGAGCATAGTATTGTGGGATCAGACTGTGTTACTGTAGGAGTACATTCAAGCAGGTTCAATGGGAGTTACTGATAAAGAGGTTGAGTGAACAGGTGTGTTGTCCTCTGCTTCCATCTCTGAATAATTCCACTCTTGCCACCTCTACAGTCTTGTCTACACTAGTTTCACTCCCACCATCTGAATGATTCCACACTAGCCTTATAATGCTAGTTAGTGGGGGGAAGAAATCACAACTTTTTTCAAAAATTTTACCCCAAACTTGAAATTTTGAAGATCTTCAACCAGCTCCAAAGTCGGCTTTCAAAAAGTGGGGGAGACTTTCATCAGTTTTTTCCTAATCTTTAATTTAGACATTATGAAATTCAAAAGACTTTGAGCAGCTCTAAATGATAACAACAGTAAAAGTAATAGCGCTAGTATAGGTAGCATGCCAGCGACTGCTGTCATTTTTACTACCATGTTGTAAAACCTGCTCAGAGCAGGTTTTAGACAAGACTCTGCTTGAAATGCTGGCATCTAGTTGGAGCCCTGTCTCCAGTTGTACATCTAAGCTGCATTTTAAAAGCCATGGCAGTGAGTCCTGGAGCCTGGGTCCATAGGCACCAACTTCCCCTCTAACCCATGGGTGCTTGGCTGTCAGTGGGTGCAGAGCACCCACTAATTTTTCCCCATGGGTGCTCCAGCCCCGGAGCACCCATGGTGTCGGCGCCTATGCCTGGGTCTGCAGACTTGGGTTCATATTAGGGTACTAAAAACAGCAGTGTAGACATGTGGCTCGGGCTGGGACTTGGGCTCTGAAACCCAACCCCAGTGCTTACTTTGTAATGAAAGAGGAGCCTGGGCTCAAGCAATTTTTTATATTCATAACTGATGGAGCAAGCCAGAGGTGCCGGAGCTATGAACTGTCAAGCGTAGAGGTGCCGGGGCTGAGCCCTAGCAAGCCCTGACACAAATTAAGCACTGCCCAACCCCCTCCGTGGGCTTCAGAGCCTGTGCTTCAGCCCAAGCCCAAATGTCTACACAGCTCCTCTGTGGCTCGAGTCTGAGTCTGTAGACCTGGGTTCTGAGACTCATTTCTGTGGGTTTTAAAACACAGTGTGGACATACTTCATGTGTGCTCAAAGCATTGCTACTGCTGGCTGAGATGCTGTTCTTAGCAGTGCTTGGGAATATCTTAGAAAAACGACTAGCACAGCCTACATATGGAAAATGCCTGTGTGTGATCGTGTCAGTGATGTGTTCTCTCTGCACTTGAATATAGTCAGGCTGCTAATGTAGATATCACCAGGCCATTCACAACACCCTTTGCACAAATCACATGAGGCCAGAGACTCTCAAACTGGGGGGGCAGGCCCCCCTGGAGGGGATGCGAAATGTATTTTGGGGGGGGCATGAGGGGCTTCAGTGGGAAAAAATAACATACTAAGCACATTTTACCCACAGTAATGAATAACTAGCAAAGCGGATTCCTCCAGACGTATCAGGTCCCCAGATGGCGCTGTGCATTTGACTGTAGAAATGAAATCATGTTGTCTGTCTAGGATGCTGGTAATGGCTTGCCCTATTTGAGGGAGGCCAGGAGTGAGAAGCCATTGCTGATGCTTGTTGTGAGTGATGGATAATTTTCCTAGCTTAAACAGATTCTATGAGTATAATAAATAGGCGCTGTGAGAAATAGAGATGCTTGATGCAAAGTCTAGTGGGAAACTTTGTATTTACTTCAATGGGCTTTGAATCAGGCCCTAGTAGGGAAAGATTTGAAGGCCGTGCCTTAGTGTTTTGACACTCAATCCTTTGCCATTCAGTAGATAAAAAAGTTTGCTATATAATAATATTTTCAACCGTTCAGTTCTCTTCTATTTTAAAATTCACTATTTCACTTGCTTTATATATTTCTTCTTAACTACAAAGGAGAACTTGTTCATAGAAGCATTACAACATCACAGATGCTGGTACTAAGGTTGTGAAGTCACCAGTACATTAGTATTCTCAGACACTCCTGTTTATACACCTGAATTTTAGAGTAATAAAAAGCTACAGGCTGATTAATCTATGATTTATGTTATGAAAAGCTTTACCATCCTACAGTGTAAGAGGAATACAAAATAAGAACTGGCCACAAAAGTTGACTCCAGCTCTGATACTTTTAAGAGATATATTAGTCATTTTTATTCCGTGTAACTCTAAACAGAAGCATTGAAAACATTGCCATAGGCTACTTCCCTGCTTCAGGGTGTCAGGGAAATAATTTCTGTATATTCTCAGAAGTGTTCAACAAAGGATAAATTATGGTGAGGATGGGGAGACAGGAAAAGCTCAGATGCCTATGAATAACTGAATATTTCCCCAGGGTATAAACATTAATGACTTTAATTAGATTATAATTGCTCATGGAAGCATATTCTTGCACGAGATAAAAATACCTGACACTGCATTCGTGGCTAAGCTACTGTATCAGCAGCACAAGGAGGCTTAATGTAAACTTCACTTAAATACAAGTTCCTCACTAAATGTAAACTACCTAAGCCCATAGTATATAATGTATTCTCAGGCTTATACACATATATTAGTGTGATTGTAGCAATGCTTTAGTATTTAGAGATTGTGGGGCAATGTGCAGTCATGGCACTGCATGGCTAGATCCATCAGAAGGATAACTGGTATGCTTGTCGTGGCAGGGGCCTCAGGCATTGATGGCACTTCAGTCTCTCCTGTTCTCTACCTGTGCACACAAGTTTAGTCTCCTGAGGACTGAAATGCTTTGGTATGGCCTATGATATACAAGGAGTCAGACTAGGTGCTCTAATGATCAATTCTGCCCGTAAACTTGATGAAACTATGAGACGGCATCCCAAAAGCATCACCTCCATGCATCCACCACAGGGGATTGTTAGAATGTAGCATGAGGTGCTCTTTCCTTACTAGTCCGGGACTTTAAAATCTAAATGCAGATGCACTCATTGCATTTCAGCTAAAAACACACTGAGCAAACTAGTCCCAAATTCTATCCTTGAGCACACAACCTGAGCAGCTGGGTAGTTTATTAGGTGCTGGGAGAAAAGAGTCCCGACCCCATATTAGGCTGCAGAGCATTAATAAAGCCATCTCATCACTGTTACTCCAGCTCCAGGGCTGTACCACGTATGCCTTGCCATTCCCCCGCCACAAACAGCAATGGTTGGTGGATCCATGTAGTACTGAAGTGACCAGACCCACACCTGGTCCATATTCTATTCCCATAGCATTCAGAGAGCTTCCACAGCTCCATGGTGCACAGAGAGTGCGAAACTCTGCCACAGTTCCGTAAAACCTGTCTTTCCCTTTGTTTCCCCATGCAACAGGATCACACCAATTTTGCTATGTCTGTGGACTTCTGCACCTGTGGGGGGGGCGGGGAGGAGGAGGAGAGAGAATTTTCCACTTAATTAAAATTTGGTATTTCTATTTGCTGATGTTTGAAAGGAAATACTATTTGTTTTCCCACATCTGATTTTTTTTTTTTAAACAACACAAGAAATATCAAACCATGAACTATCTCCTTTATTTTTTGTTATATTTGGCTTGAAGAATCTGATGTTAAGGGGAATCTGGGAACAATAGTACACCAAATAATAAAAAGTGGGTTAAATTTTTTGTTTTTTGTAAAGATAATTTTTCTGGTGTCAGTTGAAGTAGTGAAGGGATCCTTTAAAAACAAGGATTCCTTAATTTACTAACCTAAAATCAGTAGTGTCAATTTGTAGTTGTAGAAGCACTGAGAATGGGTCTTTTTAAATTCAGGAACAAACTTCTTTGTGCTCAAAGCTCTGTTAAGACAGAAAGCGCACAAGCTTCTTTTGACAATACAGCTCAAATTCAAAATAACTTGACTGGAGGGAGTAAATATTTATGAGTTCAGCCTCAATCAGCAGCAATTTTCTGGGGAAAGAATATTTCAAGAGTGATCATAAATTTTGGTATTAACTATATTGTATACGGACACAGTTCATACAGAGGACCAACCTTGCCATGACTGGTTACAAACTCTTCTGGAAGTTGTTAGAGAGACAAAGTCTTGGGTATGTTCTGGTTGAAGCTGATAAGATGAAAACGGATGTGTGGAAAGGTTATTAGGTAATGATTGCATTGTAAGTATGGAGATTCAAAGCCACATGTTTACTGGGGCTGAAAATATAAAACTTTAGCAAACAAAGGAGACTAGCAGGTTCACAATTGGTGACACTGATCCTACAACACTTATTCACCAATTACCATCCAGTTAATAACTACTAAGATTTTACCAGTCATACAACAGCTTGTTATCTTTAAAAGCATTGTGACAAAGACTTGGTGAGATCATTAGCTTTCATATCATTGCTTCCCAGATTAGATTTAGAGGCATTGATCATCAACTCTCACTGGTAGATGTGAATATTTTCAATTCAGACAAACACTGCTACAATTAATTTATTTGTACAAATCTTTACCCCAGCTCCTAAGACAAATCAAGTGTTGCAAGTCACTCTGATGAAGTGAGCTGTAGCTCACGAAAGATTATGCTCAAATAAATTTGTTAGTCTCTAAAGTGCCACAAGTACTCCTTTTTTTTTTTTTTTTTGTAAGAACCTTAGTTTTAATGAGAACATTATTGACTAATAACACACAGCGGAATGTGTAATACTTTACTTTTGTAATAGGAAGCAGTAGTTTGCTAAGGAGAATGTTGAAAGTAAGCTAGATAATATAAATGGAGAGGGCAAAGCCTGAGATCCTTACTTCATTTTTATGCAGTCTTTTCTCATTTTGGACCTAGATTAAATAACCTATTTTGGCCCTAGAAATCAGGATCTGGCCTTAGATTAATAATCTCTGTGAACACAAAGAGAAATGATAAGATTCTCCACTGACCTGCACCTTATGTAGTCATTTACCGCTCCTCCCCTTATAGTCTTTCATCTGCCTCCCTCATTCACGCTGCCCTCCATGCTTCTCTTCATCCTTCTTACCCTACCTACTCCTTCCTCTCCCTACCTGTCTTTCACACCCTTCCTCTAAGTGTTCCTCTTCACCTTCCTTCCTTTTTTCTACTCCCTTGATCATGTTACCTCTTCCTCGCCTGCCATTTCCCCATGACCTCGTTTGTTCTCTTTAAATACAATGTAACTAACAAGATAGTTTGATTCACGTGTATGATATAGCTCAGGGGTTGGCAACCTTTGAGAAGTGGCGTGCCAAGTCTTCATTAATTTAAGGTTTTGCATGCCAGTAATAAATTTTACATTTACAGGGCCCCACCCAATGGAACCCAGGGCCAGCAGCGGGCTGAGCGGTGCTGGCGGCCGGGACCCCAGCTGGCAGGGGCTGACGGATAGAACCCCAGACTGGCAGTGCGGGCGGCAGACGGAACCCCACACCAGCAGCAGGCTTAGCGGCTCAGCGTGCTGCTGCTCTGGGGTTCTGTCTGCCGCCCGCGCTGCTGGTGGGTTCCCGGCCGCTGGCCCCGCTCATCCCACTGCCAGCCTGGATGGACGGAACCCTGGGCCGGCAGTGGGCTGAGCGGGGCCAGCGGCTGGGACCCTGGCTGGCAGGGGCCAGCGGACAGAACTCTAGACCGGCAGCACGGGCGACAGATGGAACCCCAGACCGGCGGCACACTGAGCCACTCAGCCTGCTGCCAGTCTGGGGTTCCGTCCGCCGGTCCTGCTTAGCCTGCTGCCGGCCCGGGGTTCCGTCCATCCAGGCTGGCAGTGGGCTGAGCGGGGCCAGCGGCCGGGACCTTCACTGGCAACAAAGTGCCACTAAAAATCAGCTCGTGTGCTGCCTTTGGCATGCGTGCTGCAGGTCGCCAACCCCTGAGATAGCTGTTTCCCCTTCCCCTTGTTTGTTTTTTGTGTCTTTTAGATTGTAAGATCTTTGAGGCAGGGTTTGTCTCGTCATGTCATGTGTCTGCACAGGGGTCAGCACAAATGGGACCTCCAGTCCTGACTGGGGCCTTTGGCACTAGGACAGGATAAATTATCAATAAATAATAATTATAATATTAGTCTGGCCACATGGCACACCCTGTTCATCTTATGCAACAGAATAGACTAAACAACACAAACTCCAATACATTAATATTTACACTTAATGAAGAAAACAGGAGTAAAAATGACTGTTTGTCTTGAAAGTAGCAGAGTTGAAACTGGAGGAAAAATCATAAGTTTTGGAATATCCTGATTTCTGAGCGCTTGCTTTCTTACCTTGAATGTTGCATTAATGTTAGCTATTGTGTTTAATTTTCCAGGTTTTCTTAGGAAAAGACACTGCTAAATTGTAGTGCAACCTTACCTAAATAATCCTAAATTGAAGTGGATTTCACTGAGGAGCTATTAATTGATTAGTCCTAAACTCAGGACGCATTAACATGGCTCTATTTATCTTAGGGAATCTTTAAACAAATATGTGACTCTAAATGTTCATAGGTTTACAATTACTGAACCAATTTTCATTAGACATGAATAATTTTTCCTTTCTCATTGATGATCTATGAAACAACCTGGTTTGGAGGGTGTAGTATTAGCCTTTTTGTGAGATTTGCATGCTTCAAAATTTCAATTAGGACATATGGGGAAAGTGTGCTGTATTTTTCATGCTAGCTTAACTCAAATGGTTGAAGTAAGTTTATTCATGCTTTCCAAAATAATTCAACCTTGGGCTTAGAACAAACATGAAATTTTCAGCCTGATGGAATTTGTCTGAGAAAGTTATGAGCAACTGAAAAAGGAGAGGGTTGTATGGAAGTTGGAATTCCTCTTTAACGATAGTGGTCACTACCAGCTGGATCCCAAAGTAGTTTGAACTACATGCTCAAGTGAACAATAATGGAAGATTCTAGTAGAAAATTAATAGACTGTCAAATACTATTTATGGATGATGAACTGTAATTGCAGAGAAAGGCCAAATGCTAACAGTAAAATGTAGCCTAACAAAGATTTATACCATGGTTATTTGGATGGTTATTCAGCTGTCTTCTCAAAACTGAAAAACAAACAAACAAAAGACTCCCTACACACACACACTCATCTGAAAACATTGGGTATAACAAAGCAGCTAAACTCAATACCATTCTAGCAAACTGCAAATGACAGACAAATTACAGTCAAGTGATGTAATCCTATGAGACTGGTTTCTGGACAGAATTCAGTCATGCAATTGCACCCTGAAATAGCACAATAAAAAAAACCATGCTCCAGTTTCTTTTTTTCTTGCTATAAAGTGAGAGGCATATAAGAGTTCTAAATCTCTTACTTTCTATCCTTAATATGGCATCAGATGGGATTAAGCACTGGTTTAGTGGCCTTTCTGCTCGACTTATGAAGGTTCAATTTCATGTTATGCATGCTTTACAGAATGCAGCATCTGCTTTAGCCTACACAGAAGGTGTATGCTTGGTAGGAAAAGCCAGTCCTGACACCTCTCCTGAAGGAGTTGTGCTGCCAGAGAAGGTAGATGCAAAGAACCCCATGGAGGAGAGGTCTTGTGAGAGAGTGTTCACTTCACACAAGGTCTGAGCAAGTTAAAAAGGACCAATTAACCTTATAGCCTGCACCTGGAGGAGGGCAGGGCTGGATAAAGCCTAACTGGAGATGAAGCCTAGCTGCGGTAGGGTAGCTGGGGCTTGTATAAACCCAGGAAGTTGAGTACAAGAGGGGGCTGTAAGGAGGTGCTTTCTAATCACCTCCTAAAGAAAATTATGTTGGCTGTGGGCAAGGTGGTGTTGAAGGGGGAGACTACAGAGTCTGTCAAGAAGCTGGGGGGAGTAGACATTGGAAGCAGTGGAAGCTTGGGCTTATAAACTTAGAGGTTGGCTAGGAGTTACAGAAATGAAGTTTTAAAAAGCCCAAGGAAACAGTGGTAGGGACTGAGATTGAGTAGATTATGGTTGCTTGGCATAGAGTCCCTGAGTTGGAATTTAGGGGAACCTGGACTTGCGTACTAGTCCATCAGCCACTGGGTAGCACAGGGCCTGGATTTGAATTGGTAGACTGCCTGACGTGGTGTATGGACTGCTTGTCCAGAGGGGCTTTGACAGCCCTAAAGGGGAGGACTAAACAGTGACCTATCTAGAGGGCCAAGTCACAAGGAAGGAGCACCATGAGCCCTAGAAAGAGAGAGAGGAGCACTGTGGTGTGAGCAACTGATGGAAAGGAGTGCCAGACTGGGTGAGAGCTAGTCCACAGGCACAAGGATGTGCCCCAGTGGTGTGTGTACCTGTTACTTATCTCCTTATGGATGCCTATGTTTACATATGGTCTGTTCCTGAATTGACCCATTGGCTCTCCAGGGTTTCAATGCCTCGTTCCCAGCTATCTCTGTAAGGTTCCAAAATCTTACCCAGTAAAGTGACTATTTCTTTGAAGCTCTCTGAGTTCTGCTACACTGTTATCTGGGCCCTTTTACCCCTTCCTGAGTCTCTGTGATGTGGAAATGTTTGCCCCCAAAGTGATTATTTATTTGCTGTAGTACAATGAACCAATGGCAGGCTTTTTTTTAATGTTGCTCACATGAGCTCTTCCAAGATTACTATGGCATGTACAATAGAATGGACTAAGTTCTGAAGGCTTGTTTTGGTTTTGACAGGTCAGTAAACCCAAAGCAATAGCTCCAATGCTCTGAGATGTCACAAGCCATTTCTGTGTGAATGAGTATAATACCAGAAAAAGAGGGGGGTATCCTTAGCTTTATCTCTCCATGGTACAGTCACTGAAAATCAAAGGAAGACTTAAAATGGAGGAAAGCAATTGCATCAGAAATAAGTTTATTAAAGATCTTCAGAAGCAGAAGAATATGTGAGGGAAAGACATTTAGCTACACCTTGACAGAGGTTTTTCACTGTAAATACGATGTTTATAATTCCTTATTATAAGAATTTGAAAATTCAGAGTAATAATCTGTTTACTCTCTTACAGGAACTTCCTTCCGGGATGCCTTTCTGGGAATGTTCCTTTAATGTGACAGAGGCAAACGGCTGCAGCCCTAAGTAGCAACTTTGTCGCTAGCTGTTCTTTCCAGCATCTCTCTCTCTCTCTCTCTCTCTCTCTCTCTTTTCCACTTGGTAAGTAGTCTTACTCCTGGTTATGTTTCTCTTTCTTATTCTGGAGGAGATACCACATTCTCACACTATGTACTTGCATGTTCATGAGGACCGGAGTGTGCTGTTTCTTGTTGGCTCGGCCTACAAAAAGCTATTGGAGTTTTCATTTATGAATTAATGACTCCAAAACTGTCCATTAAGGTATAAGCCAAATACATCTCCTCAATACAACAGTTACAGCCCAGTTCTGAAATATGTCTCTGAGCAGAACTCTCGTTTCATAGAATATCAGGGTTGGAAGGGACCTCAGGAGATCATCTAGTCCAACCCCCTGCTCAAAGCAGGACCAATCCCTTATTTTTGCCCCAGATCCCTAAATGGCCCCCTCAAGGATTGAACTCATAACCGTGGGTTTAGCAGGCCAATGCTCAAACCACTGAGCTATCCCTCCCCACGGGGCTTGCAGGAATGGGCCTTCAGGAGCACATCCTGTTTTGGAATGAAAAATAACAGACATGAGAAAGGAGGCATGTTTGTGGATGATACTGTGGATTTTCCTTCTCTATTCCTGCTTTCCTTTCTCTACCACAATAAGTAAAATCTGTGAAATGCAGAGCTATGTGAAACTACTAATTTTCACTTTAAGTACAATGAAGCCTACTTAAATTAACAAACGAATAAATAGCAAATGCATTTTAAAAATGAATAATGCATAAAATGTGTGTAATAAACCATTTTATATGCCTACCTATGAGAGCTGCAACTTTTAAATGAATAAAATGCATCAAAGAAACTTTAACATCCCTTTTATTCATTAGCATTTTAGTGTCTCATTAATAGACTTTAGATTAGTCAGGCTGTAAAGTGTCTATTGTCAAGTACTGACAGTGCAAGAAATTGCCTTCTATACCACTGAAGTGTCACCTGACTGCAGTTAAAAACTCATCTGCTGTTAAGGGTCATCATGAGAAGGTATAAATTAACAATGTCTCTGAAGAAGCTGAGCTGCTTTAACACTATCAATCCTGGTTCTTTGTGAGCCACGGAAATTGATGAAAAAAGGTTTAATGACTCAAACTAGATGACAAAAATATAACTTAAGGATTTCCCACTGTATTCTCAATGAGAACATAATGTAACTTTCCCAAGTACCCTAAAACTGGAATGTTTGGCCTTCCCTGTACAGATAAGATGGAACCATGTGTTTGGAAACCATAACACTTGTGTTTTGAACTCATCCATGCAAACAAGACCAAACTGTTATTAATGGTCTGGGGATTGTTGTGTTACAGTAAGCTCCCCTGTCTCAGTGAAATACCCTGTGCAGTTGGGTTTTGAAGTTTTGTCTAAAATACCTTGCCAAAATGAACTAGCCACAGAGAGGCTGCAACTGAAGCAATGCTAAGCATGGTTTCTCTGTGTAGGTTGAGACAAACAGTGCTTGGCACCATTTCGGAAACTGGAGTTAAAACCTGAGGCTCAAGAGTAGTCATAGGCTTCAAGAAATGGACAAATGCTGGCCCTCATAGTTAACTGTCTCAGAAATGGTATCAAAACAACATCTTATAATTTCTCAATCTAAAAATAAATGGCTGTGGGGTGTAAATTACATTGTAATTGGTATGAAACAAGAGATTCTGAAGTACAATAATGTAATTGTTTTTTGGGGGGGCAGAATTCTAGACTTTCTTACAAGTAATCCCTTACTGGCTGTCTGCTTTCCTCTTTTTCTAAATTCACTGTTCGTTATTTCCGTATTCGGACCCTTAAGCTATGCCCTATGGCTATTGCATATTGCAATATATTGCAGCTGTATTAGGCTATTGCAACTATGTTAGGAAAAGCCTGTAATTCAAAATGTGCATGCTGTGAATGACTTGTTGCCCTTTATTGATCAGTAATGCTGCATTTCAATATGTGTCCAAATTATATAAATAACCCTGTCTAATTCAAATTTCTTTTCTCTTCTAATTATGGGAGAAATACACTATAAATACCAGCTGATACTATTGAACATACTACATAAAAGGTTTGTGAACTACTATACATTTAAAATCTACTAACATAGAGGTTGTTTAAAGAAACATTGAAAGTTGCAAGTATATCTCAAGCTAGATTAAATGACCATTGTTTGTGACTTGGTCAATGAGGTGAAGTACTGTGTATTGGGTTAAAAGATTTCTGCCAGAATACATTCATGCAGGAAATGGTGGACTATGAGGGAAAAACAAATGGGAAAGCAGCACAAGTGGATCCAGACAAGCAATCCTTCAACAAACACTTGGGAGGCAATTGCCTCCCATCTATAAAAATGTAGAGCTGGAGGGGATCTCCCTGACAGGTATTTGTCCAACCTGTTCTTAAAAATCTCTGATGGAAGGCTATTCCAGAACTTAACTATCCTTGTAGTTAAAGATTTCCCTAATATGTAACCTAAATCTCCCTTGATGCAGATGCAACATTCTCATGAGTGCAGGTGTCCATGTATAAGCCATCCGCACATTCAGAATCTTATCAGACTCCTATTGGAACAACTTGATAAGCGTTTCAGATTTCTCTAAGTTGGGAAAAACAATGGAATCACCTTTCTGAAACTTTGTAAAATCACCAGTGCCATAAAAAGAGTCATTCTTTTCTATACACCAACAAATACCCACGTGGCTAATAGCAAAGCACTGTAGCTTTGAAGATTTTCACAAACTAGACCAATATTACACCATTGAAAGAGCTATTATTTTAAGTTATTTACCATTCATATATCTGTGTATTTCCATTTTAAATATAATACCTAGTAAAGAATATGAAGGATGCAGATGAAGCCCATTACTACTTGTCCTACCTTCGGCAGACACATAGAAAACAATTGTTCATGTTTCTCTTTATAACAGCCCTGAACAGATTTGAAGACTATCAGATCTCCCCACAGTCATCTTTTTCTCAAAACTAAAGATGTCCAGTTTTTTTCACCTTTCCTCATGGTGAAGTCTTCTAAACTTCTTATCGCTTTTTTGTTGCTCTCCCCTGGGCTCTTTCCAATTTATTACATCTTTCCTGAAGTGTGGAGCCCAGAATTGGACACAATTCTCCAGCTGAGACCTCATCAGTGCTGAGTAGAGCAGGACAATTACCTTCCGTGTCTTACCTCAACACTCCTGTAAATAAACTCCAGAGTGTTTGTTTTTTGGAACTGCATCACAGTGCCTCATATTCAATTTTTGATCCACTGTATTCACCCAGATCTTTCTCAGCAGTATTACCACATAGCCAGTGACAGCCCCATCTTGCAGCTGGCATTTTTTGTTTTCCTCCATTGTCTGTGCCCTGTCTGCAGTATCACTTACTCCATTGCCACCCCTGGTGCAACTGTGCTGTTGTAGTGGCAGCTGATGTAATACGGGTACTAATTAGTCTAATATATGTGCATAGGGTTGCTAACTTTCTAATCGCACAAACCCAAACAGTCTTGCCCCACCCCTTCTCCGAGGCCCTGCCCCCGTTCACTCCATCCCCTCTCTCTCTGTCGCTTGCTCTCCCCCACCCTGACTCACTTTCACTGGGCTGGGGCAGGGGTTGGAGTGTGGGAGGGGGTGTGGGCTCTGAGGGGTTTGGAGTGTGGGAGGGGGTGAGGGCTGTGGCAGGGAGTTGG
Source organism: Natator depressus (assembly GCF_965152275.1). Taxonomy (NCBI): domain Eukaryota; kingdom Metazoa; phylum Chordata; order Testudines; family Cheloniidae; genus Natator; species Natator depressus. The sequence continues at coordinate 196,851,362 of NC_134235.1, read as the reverse complement.
GGTGCAGGTGGGGGTTTGGGGTGCAGGCTCTGGGAGGGGGCTCAGGGCTGAGGTAGAGGGTTGGGGTAAGGGGTGTGGGCTCTGGCCAGGCAGTGATTATCTCAGGCAGCTCCTGGAAGTGAAAGGCATGTCCCTCTGGCTCCTAGGCTCAGAGGTGGCCAGGTGGCTCTGCACGCTGCCCCTGCCTGTAGGCACCAACCTTGCAGCTCCCATTGGCCGCGGTTCCCAGCCAATGAGAGCTGTGGAGTCGAGGCTCGAGGTGGGAGCAGCGCACAGAAACCCACTGGCCGCCCCTGCACCAAGGAGCCAGAGGGAGGTGCTGGTTGCTTACAGGAGCCAAGCGCAACTAGGGCAGATAGGGAGCCTGCCTTAGTTCCACTGTGCTGCTGACCAGACTTTTAGTGGCCTATTGAGATATCCCAGATTGCTTTCAATAGCTACCAGGAGATCTATGCTAATTTTGGTAGACTCCTGGCCAATCCAGGAGGGTTGGCAACCCTATGGAGATTGTGTTGGAATTTGATGTGTTTAGGCTTGGTATTATCTTAATTCGGGAGTGACAGACTTACCTTGATAAAATAAGAACCCACTCCCTTCTTGAACCTTTACCTATTTTTTAGAACCAAACTCAAACAAAAGTTACTTAGGGCTCGTCTAGCCAGGGAGTTTAAACTAGACTAAATCAAATAAATCTAAACTGAAAACTCCTGGGTAACCCATGATGTAATTCATTGTAGCTCGCTCACTCCCCATTTATTTTAAACTCTGGAGCCCTCTTTCAAACTGAACTAACTAAAGGTTTATTAGCTAGGAAAATACATTTTACCTGCTTTTATCTCTCAATAACTACTACATCTCTGCTACCACTTGGAAATTAGAGACTGACTCACCTGTATATAAATTAATCTGCCACTATCCCAAAAATCTTTCAGGGCTACCCTGAGTAGCTCTGGAGATCTCTCTCTTGTTCAGTTATTCTGCCCTATTAGAATCAAGGCAGTCTAAAGATGAAGAATTCTTCCTTGTCCATTGTTTTAGCTGCTTCTCACAGAAATCAAGCTGATAGGTTTGCTTCCCACGTGGGCTCTTTCCTTGAGGGCAGAGAGAGGAATGTATATAGAGCATTTGAGCTCTCATCACACAATGACCACTTGCCTTCAAATGCACAAGAATTAGCACTTTAACAAGGAAATCTTTCATTTGCATGATACAAGACTTTTCTCGTTTGAGGAGTTATTTAGTTGCAGGGGTATATATATGATGTAAGTGTTTGCTATTACATTCTAACAGGATTTACATTTCCAACAGGATACAGATAAGTGAAAACAAGGCATGCACCATTACACTGGTTTTCATGATGTTTAAACACTCACTTTGATCTATACAATTCACAAGTGAATTCACCTGGCTTCCACTTCTGAGTTTCAGTTCTCAACTGACACCTTGACATTGGCCAGAGCTGCCACTTGGTCTGCCAAAGTCACAATGTGACTACCCATCCGAAGAAACTTGTGGGGCCTGCTGTCTCTCCTCCCTTGCCCCCAGCCATAAGTGTCTGAATCTCATCACCTCTCCCTGAATGGCGATGAGATCCAGGGTCTCAGCACAGCTCCCAAGTGACTGTTCAAGGCTGACCAGCAAGACTCCTAGGGGGACAAACCTGAGGAGTCAAGTGGAGTCATGACCCCAAAAAGCCAATATCTCTTCAGGACTCAGGACCCTGATGCTCGCTAGGTAGAAGGAGAGCTGCCCTGCAGCAACCAACCCAATTCCTGAGCAGCAACCCAGACAAGGACTGAGAAGGTGGCTCCTCTAGAAGGAACCTCAGAAGGTAAGTCATCTTAGAATTTGTTTAATAAATTAAGTTTTAATTTTATTATTGTGCTATCCTGCTGTGCTAGCTTCTGTTGTGAGTGCCCTACAGCTATTGTTGGTGGATGTGAGGTAGAAGCTTTTCCAGGTCCCCAACTCCCTCCCTGCATCATCACATGCTCTCTGTTCATCCCCTGCTGCCCTCCCCCATACACTTTTTTCCAAAATGGCAGCTTCTCCAGCTGGCCAATGAGCATGAGACAGAGGCCAAAGCCTTGACTACTGACTGTTTTCAGGCCCATGCTGTGGAAGGCCCCAGCCCATATTTTCCTTTCCCTTCCCTCAGCTGTCCTGCCTGGCAAACTTCCCCCAAAACCCCATGCACTAATTCATCATTAATAGCATGATGCAGACTCAGCCTCTACCTCCACACCCTGTGACACTTCCAGGGTACCCAGGGCTGTGAGGCACCTTGCTATCATCTGTATTTAGCATGAGGACATCTTGGGAAGGCTTGTGCAGGCACAGACGCTCTGCTGTCCTTGAAGCTAGCACTAGGCATGCTCCATCTCCTGAGTCCTCCAAGCATTCTCCTGGAGTGTCCAGCCACTGTTCCACAGGTCGCTCACATGTCCACTATTCCCAAAGGAACATGTCACCCCAGCTTACTGGTTTTACCTCTGCATCACCACTGTGCTCCTCCCACAGTGCTTGAATTTCTTTATATTTGTGAAAAGAAGTGTACGTTTATTGAACAAAGAATAGATTTAAATGATAGCATGTAGGTAGAAGTATTGGTAACACAATACACACATAATATGCCTTTTAGAGCTTGGGGCCCCTAACGGGACACTGTCCTGCCTCATAAAGGTTAGCTCACCCAAAGTCTTTCTCCCAGCATATAACAGCCACCCTCACTCTGATCTTCTTTTTGTAAGATAAGCATGCTGGCAGCTTGTCCTTTAGGTGACTTCTCTGCCTCCTAGTCACCTGCCTCAATGTAATGTTGTTCTGATGGGGTAGTTGGCCCCTAAAGGCAGTAGAGCCTACTGGTCAGCCCATTTTCCTATGTGGAATGGCCCATTAAGCATGTGAAAGGTGTTAGAAGTGGACTGAAGGGCAATGTGGGGAGAGAGAGAGAGAAGTCCTGGAAATGAATGAAGAATGGGAGGAAATCCTGTCACTGTATCTCTAAGGGTCTGGAGCCCTGAGCCATGTAGAGAAGGTGGGGCAAGGCTCACCTCTCCCACCAGCCAACTGGCAATGAACCATGAGAAGCAGACCAGCATAAATGTGGTCTGCTCCCTCATAGCAGGCCAGAGGCTTGCAGACACTGGCGAGAGTAAAAATATTCCTTCAGAGCCCTGATTTAGCAGGGAGAAGGTGACAGCAAGGGAGGGTCTACCTGCTGAGTCTCACAGCCTGAGGGTGAAAGGACTGATGCGGGAGAGGGGGAAGGGCAGGCTGGAAGGGAAGCTGCTGGAGGCTCTACAGCTGGCCTAAGGTACAACTCCAGCTCCAGCAAGGAGCACTAGGGGAGAGGGGTCGGAGGACTATCCAAAGTACAAACCAGCTCCGGGTGAAGGGCTGGGGTCTCCTGAACGGGGGAAGGGAACTGATCAGGACTTTTACATGAATCATAGACTTTAAGGTCAGAAGGGACCATTATGATTGTCTAGTCCGACCTTCTGCACAACGCAGGCCACAGAATCGCACCCACCCAGTCCTGTAACAAACCCCAAACCTATGTCTGAGCTATTGAAGTCCTCAAATCGTGGTTTAAAGACTTCAAGATGCAGAGAATCCTCCAGCAAGTGAGCCGTGCCCCACGCTGCAGAGGAAGGTGAAAAACCCCCAGGGCCTCTGCCAATCTGCCCTGGAGGAAAATTCCTTCCCGACTCCAAATATGGCGATCAGCTAAACCCTGAGCATGTGGGCAAGACTCACCAGCCAGACACCCGGGACAGAATTCTCTGTAGTAACTCAGATCCCACGCCATGTAACATCCCATCACAGGCCTTTGGGCATATTTACCGCTAATAGTCAAAGATCAATTAGTTGCCAAAATTAGGCTATCCCATCATACCATCCCCTCCATAAACTTATCAAGCTTAGTCTTGAAGCCAGATCTGTCTTTTGCCCCCCACTGCTCTCCTTGGAAGGCTGTTCCAGAACTTCACTCCTCTGATGGTTAGAAACATTTGTCTAATTTCAAGTCTAAACTTCCTGATGGCCAGTTTATATCCATTTGTTCTTGTGTCCACATTGGTACTGAGCTTAAATAATTCCTCTCCCTCCCTGGTATTTATCCCTCTGATATATTTATAGAAAGCAATCTTATCTCCCCTCAGCCTTCTTTTGCTTAGGCTAAACAAGCCCAGCTCTTTGAGTCTCCTTTCATAAGACAGGTTTTCCATTCCTCGGATCATCCTAGTAGCCCTTCTCTGTACCTATTCCAGTTTGAATTCATCCTTCTCAAACATGGGAGACCAGAACTGCACACAGTATTCCAAATGAGGTCTCGCCAGTTCCTTGTATAATGGTACTAACACCTCCTTATCTCTACTGGAAATACCTCGCTTGATGCATCCCAAGACCGCATGAGCTTTTTTCACGGCCATATCACATTGGTGGGTCATAGTCATACTGTGATCAACCAATACTCCGAGGTCCTTCTCCTCCTCTGTTACTTCCAACTAATGCGTCCCCAGTTTAAAACAAAAATTCTTGTTGTTAATCCCTAAATGCATGACCTTGCACTTTTCACTATTAAATTTCATCCTATTACTATTACTCCAGTTTACAAGGTCATCCAGATCTTCCTGAATGATATCCCGGTCCTTCTCTGTATTGGCAATACCTCCCAGCTTTGTGTCATCCGCTAACTTCATTAGCACATTCCCACTTTTTGTGCTGAGGTCAGTAATAAAAAGATTGGTCCCAAAACCGATCCCTGAGGAACTCCACTAGTAACCTCCCTCCAGCCTGACAGTTCACCTTTCAGTATGACCCACTGTAGTCTCCCCTTTTAACCAGTTCCTTATCCACCTTTCAGTTTTCATATTGATCCCCATCTTTTCCAATTTAGCTAATAATTCCCCATGTGGAACCGTATCAAATGCCTTACTGAAATCGAGGTAAATTAGATCCACTGCGTTTCCTTTGTCTAAAAAATCTGTTACCCTCTCAAAGAAGGAGATCAGGTTGGTTTGGCACCATCTACCTTTTGTAAAACCATGTTGTATTTCATCCCAATTACCATTGACCTCAATGTCTTTAACTACTTTCTCCTTCAATATTTTTTCCAAGACCTTGCATACTATAGATGTCAAACTAACAGGCCTGTAGTTACCCGGATCACTTTTTTTTCCCTTTCTTAAAAATAGGAACTATGTTAGCAATTCTCCAGTCATACGGTACAACCCCTGAGTTTACAGATTCATTAAAAATTCTTGCTAATGGGCTTGCAATTTCATTTGCCAGTTCCTTTAATATTCTTGGATGAAGATTATCTGGGCCCCCCGATTTAGTCCCATTAAGCTGTTTGAGTTTGGCTTCTACCTTGGATGTGATAATATCTACCTCCATATCCTCATTCTCATTTGTCATCCTACCATTATCCCTAAGCTCCTCATTAAAGACTGAGGCAAAGTATTTGTTTAGATATTGGCCCATGCCTAGATTATCCTTAACCTCCACTCCATCCTCAGTGTTTAGCTGTCCCACTTCTTCTTCTTTCTTTTTTTTCTTCTTATTGATATGGCTATAGAACCTTTTACTATTGGTTTTAATTCCCTTTGCAAGGTCCAACTGTACGTGGCTTTTGGCCTTTCTCACTTTATCCCTACATGTTCTGACCTCAGTAAGGTAGCTTTCCTTGCTGATCCCTCCCATCTTCCACTCCTTGTAGGCTTTCTGATTTTTCTTAATCACCTCTCTGGACCCTGAGTGGACATGAACTCAAGTAGCTAAATAAAATGAATAAGCAGATCTCATAAAGCGGGGGGGCAATGGAGGGGATTTGAACTGGCCTGATCTGGGCAACTGTATTCAGTGTCCCTTGGGTCCTTTCAGACAATGCTTACGAAGGGCCAAAAGGGGCATGGTGGAGAGGCTCACCCCAGGATAGTCACCCAGAGTCAGGGCAGCTTACAGGGGATTACAATACATCTTTCCCCAATTTTCATCCTGCTAACCCCTCTGACATCATAGAAGCAGAGCAAAACTGCGAAGCCAGACCAGGAACATAATTCCCATCCCCAGACCGGAACATATTTCCAAACCCCTTGGCCCCCTCCCTGAGTCACCAACGCACAACTGCAAAGCCAAACAGCACGTATGCATGGACAAAAATCCCATTGCCCTCATCACTTACCATTTCCAAGTTTCCACCCAGACTGAGAATAATCTCAGGAAGGTAAAGTCAAATGCATGTAAAAATACTATCTCAGCCTCCCTAGACTATAAACAGTAACTGCTTGTCACTTTTTTAATACCCCTACAGCACCTGTACCAACCAGAGCCCCAAAGACAGGACCTTATCAGTAGTTGAGTGGCTGGAAAACCTGATGGGGAGAAAATGGGAAAACTCCAGGATGGAATGTCTTGCGGATGTCATTAGAGACTACCCACAAAATGCAGAGAGGTGGAACCTGTATTTGAAGGCTGAGAGGAAATCCAACAAGGACCCTGTGGCCCAGAGAACCTATGTTTTACTTACGCTAACCTGCTTAAGCCAATGTCTTAAAAGCATTCCAGGGAGACAGTTGCAGTGACAAATGACAGGCAATGCAGTACAACAAACCAACACCCAGCCATGTTATGCAGCCCTGGACAATATGGGCTACTGAGAACAACTCCTCCTTGCTGTATCCCCTGCAGTACTGTTCCCAAGGCCGAGTTGTTTAGTCATCTGTGACTTTAAGCCTTTGGCATCGTGCTCCCTGTTTCATGTTGCTGTTTTGTTTCACTGCTGCTTTAATGAAAGGTCTCTTTGTAGTTGACGTATGAAACAATATATTAAAAGCCATTGTTTCATTTTTTCTGTTGAAGGTTCATTTGTTTGTTACGTAATTGTTATTAAACTTTAAAATTTAATTCGTTAGGAGTTGACAGTTTATTTTACACAGAAAATAATTGCTTGCACTAATTCATAAGGCTTTACAAACACACGTAGGCAAACACTGCACGTCCTCTACCCATAAATCTGCCATGGTGGTCTGCAAGCCCTTGGAGCACTGGAGTGGTGTCTTTTCATTTATGAACTGAGCCTTGATGGTGGAGGGACAAAGTATAGGCACAGGGGTCCCATCAGTTGTCCAGTACAGTTCAGGAACCCCATGTGTGCAAAGCCATCAACCACTGGAGCATTGCCAAGCTTTATAACCCAGTACAACCATATCTTTTTCCCTGGCATCACATCTCCATGACAGTGGTTGACTTGGTTGACAGCAAGCCAATTTGGCATGGGGATATAGACTGGAAACATTATGGGGCGGCCATCTTCCAAATGGCAATTGTGACCTGCTTGCCCATGTATAGGGCACCACATGTTGGTATGCTGCCATTGTAGTTTTGGGATTAGTTCAGCCCACATTTCCAAAAAGTTTGCCTTCCCTATCCTGAAATTCTCTTGCCATTGCTGGTCATCCTTACTCTGCAGACCAATTCTTTCCTACCAATCTGTGCTGGTTTCTGGAGCCCTGAAACAGCTCTGCACTCTGTGAAGCTGCACTAGGAACCAGTTCTCTATCATCAATTGTTTGGTGTCTTCCTCATCGGTGTCCCATTGTATAGCAGCTGGAAGAGCTGCTGCTGTCACATCTTGATGCAGCAAGCAAAGCCCCAAGTCAAATTCATCCCATGTTGAGTGATGGAGGCTGGTTGGGCTGTATTAGAGGTTACCACTATAGTGGCACAGAGCCTTGCAGCTGACAACAATTCAACAATGGTGGTAGCCCACCTGTAAAGGAAGTATGAGGCGGACACAGATGGATCATGGGATTTTTTTTAAAAAAATGTGAACTAGGATGGTTTCTGCTATACAACCCACTGTGCACAGTGCCAAAAAGAAAAAAAAATCCCAGAGTGCACACTGCTCATCAGTAAAGTAAAGGCGTGTGGGATGCCTTATGACAATACCATGCTTCAGTTTTCAGCAAACTGCTGTCGTGTGTACACAGTGGTGTGCATTGACAGAGGGCACACTTTCCTGTACGTGCTATTACTGCAGCTTGTGTACTGTACGTTACCTGATGCTCAGCAAAAAGCTGTAGATTAACTCCCTCAGCCTGTGCAGATGAGCCCATAGAATAGATTGTGAGTCCCTGTCCTAAGGGCTATCTTCTTATGTGTGCCTTGCATAATGGGGCCCTGACTGAGGCCCCTAGTTACTGTTGCCATATAATAAATAATAGTAATTTATAATTACAAAGTGAGATGTTTGGTGTTCAGATTCTAGATGGGATAAGTGCCAAAATATCATATTAGGCTGTTCTCGTAACACTTTCCACAAGGAAGTCAAAGTGCCAGAAATTTCATGAGAAAATCTATTACTAGAAGATTTCAACCTGATTTTGGACACTTTAAGGTTCAGAGAATCTTTAACAAGCATTTGAACTGATACAAACTAAGTTCAGTTACCAAACTTTTGAGGTTCATCCATCCCTAATCTTAATATGAAAAAAAAAAACCCTCTCTCATGCCATTACTGGCAGTTTTCCAGTTGCACTTGAACTGAACATCATAGACTGTATACAAGTTATACCCTGAAAAAGGTTACTTGAGAGACTTCTAAGTTCTACAGTTGCCCAAAGAACAAAAACTATGGTGTCTCTTCCATGGAGACTAGCCCACCTGACAATGCATGGAAATTTTCCAAAGCACCAATGCGAGCTAGGCACCTAACTCACTTAGGTGTTTTTCAAAACTCCACCCCAAATAAATTAGAGTTGCCTCTTTTCTTCTTTGTGAAAAGCATTTTACCTTTCTTTATATGGACCTATACTAATTTCTTGTTTTTTCAGGCTTATTGATGCTACTTTTAGAGTATTGATTTCTTTGGACATCACTGACAATTCATTTGACTCCTCTTTCCCAACATCTCCCAAAATCTTTCCCCCACAAAGTCAGTTTTGGGAAATGAATGAAAGGAGGAAGGCTTAATAAGCATAGGTGAGGAAAACACCTGAATAGTTTAAAAAAAAGTGAAGAAGAAGAAAGCAAGTTTAATTGGAATTTTCTCAAAAAGTGAATCTCTGGGTTTCAAAATGGTCAGTTTCTGATCTCTCAAGGACATGGAATCATAACTCATAAAATAAAGTGGAGGATAGCTAGATGAAATCAGTCATGTGGATAATATGAGACAATGACTGTATTTTCAGGACTGATATTTACACTAGACACATGGTCAAATTACTTGATCCTTATTGATCCCTAAACACGTATTATTGCAATATATTAGCAGATACCTCCTTAAAAAGGGGATGGATACAGAAATATGTGGAAAAAGTCCTTTAGATCAGCCATTTAAAGATTGGTTAGGTTTTCTTAACCACTAATAGGGAGGGTACTTGGCCACATCATAAAACCTGATTAGGAAGGCTGGGCAAAATGAAAAACTTAGTTGCCATCCACTAGCCTTGTCCAAATCAATGAGTCTATGAAGAAGAAGCCTGGTAGAGGAAAATAAGTGAACAAATTGAAAAATGATTACGAATGGTAGAGTTGCCACATGCTATGAATAAGCAAAGCTTAAAAATATTTAGAAGAGGAAACTGCATTACAGAGAATGCATTTGTTCTGCTGAGTTTCAGCAAAGCTAATAATGAATCAACACATCCTTAATGTTTACACGCCATTAAGCGTAGCAGGAGTCAGTGCTATTGTTTCATGTAGACTTGGACATATCATTTGGTAGAAGTCTAATGTACCTCACTTCATAGCTCTTTTCTTTTCCTTTTTTAATTTGAAATGGAATTTCAAGTGAATAAATTAGTGAATTTATCATTTTCTCTATAATAGTGTCATATGGACAGTTTGATGAAATAGCTCATTATAGTCAATGAAGTGAAATATGAGCACCATCAGCACATTTTCATCAAGCAGGGTTATGGAAATTGGCTTGCTGTTATCAAGGACTGTGGAAACCAAAAATAAAATTAAGCAAGCTATTAGATGATGATAAATTTAGGGAGTGTCCCAACTGAGTTGGAACACAATAGCCACTGTGAAAAACAGAAGGCTACTGTATGTCAAAATTAACTGAGATGCCTCAATATTTGTTGTTCATTGTGTATATTAGAGATGAAATTTACTTCAGATGCCTATACTCCCTTGGTGTATGTAAATACCACCTGCAACTCAATGCCAGTACAAGGAAAGTATGGGGGCAAATGTTTGCTACTCCTTAATGATTACCAGAGTTTGAAACAGAAATAATTTCATTAGTCTTCAGTAACTGCCCTGCTATGGACTTAGTCCAGGAGTCCAGAGGCAAATCCCCCACTGAAGTCATGCCCTTTACTGACAAAGTTGTCAGAGTCAGAACAGCAGAATGAGACCTTATGATAGTGTGGAGGAGGGAAAGCCCTCCACAGAAAGTCAAGAGGAAGAAGAGAGATGAGAAGACTTGTGTATAAGGAATACTTGTCCTGTGGACTCTCTTTTATTGTTTGATCCTCTAACTAACCCAGCCTGTAAGGTATCACCACACAGCGTTTGCTCTGATTTAACTACATCAGTGCTACCAGTTGTCATATGACAAAACTACTTGTAGGACTGCTTCCAAACAGCACCAGCACTACCTGTGCTTCATGACCTAGGGATTTCCTCCTTTCCCTGTTGTGAGTATTAGAAGTTAGTAACAAAGGCTTTCTCAGGATTTAGCCTGGTTAGATCTGTTGCTCTATATGTTGCTCATGCCATTTCTGCAGCACTGCAGTTTGTAAATAATGTTTTAAATGAACATATCTCTGCTTGCACACAAAGAGGGTCCAATTTTGCCATCCATACTCAGGCAAAATGTCAACTGTAGGATTGGGCAGAGAGGATATAGCCAGTGCAATTAATTCATTGCTATTATAAAAGCAATATTATTGTTACAACACTCAGCTGAGACCCAGAAAGGTGCACCAAACCCAGAATTCTTAGACCAAAACAAAGTCTGGGCATAGAGCTGTTCTTTTAAAAATAAAATTTATTTTGTTCCTTTTATTCTCCATTAAAGAGTCTCTCTCCTCCCTCTGCTACCTGCAACAGATGAAACAGTAGGAAGAAACACCCTTTCTCACATAATTCTTACCTTCCCAAGCCCAAAGCTTGCTTTAGAAAAACAAAAATTAAAATTTTAAAACTGTTCTCTTTTAGTTAGTCTCAGGTGTTTAGCAAGCTTTCAAAGTTCTTTAAGGATTTTTGTTTGTTTTGCCCAAAATTACAGAGGCAATATTGTTTATGTGAGCTTGAAGCTGAATTAGAAAAGTCACTAATTTTCATTAAGGATTAAATTCAACTACATGAGCCTAGAAGCTAAAATCCTCTTGTTAATCTAAGAACTCCACTCTTACAATGTATTGAGCAACCACCTGGGTAACCACTGAAACACAAGATAGAAGCATTGTGTCATCAAAACATTCCCATTGACCACATCTATCCTCTGGGCAGATTACCTAGATTAACTACTGAGAGCTGATTAAAATTTTTGGTGGGTGTCACGTACACTATGGGAAGGTCTATGTCTTACCCTGGATTTGAGGGCTGTGTATACTCCGGACTGTGATCAAGCTAATTGCAACCATATGATGTGCATTAGCCACCATGAATTAATAAAATAGAACACCAAATAGTTAACGATTAATTAGAAAACAGGCTTTTAGAGGCAAGATCAAAACTAGCTGGCAATTTCTGCTAATCAGAATGGGAGGAGGGGAGAGAAAAGTAAATAGACTGAGAGAAGATAAGAAGATGGAAACCTTGAACCTAGACGCTTCTGATATTAGAAATTTATTGAAAGTTAGGAAAAGTGATGATTTAGTAGGGATCATTATGACCTATGTATTTTGTAGAAGTTAGTTATAAAAGTCTAGCTAATATAGTGTACTTTGGAGCAGTCCTCTGAAGCCATCTTGAGAGACTTTTTCCTGACACCTTGTTTTCCCAGCAGGTGAGCAGCTGGCCAGTGTGTAACTGCTGTTAATTATTCAATATAGTTCCAGATTTTAGGTAAATATCTGGGATGTTCTAAACCTATTGATTATGTCTGCTTGTGCTTAAATCTAATAAACTGCAGTTTAAATAGAGCATGCTTACTTGCATTAATCTTTTATCAGATGGAATTGCTGTGTTCCCATTGATTTATTCCTGACACCACCTGGAGTGAAACAGTTAAGTTGCCCCTTCTGAGGGTTCTGAAAACCCTGGGTAACGTGCTACAAAGATTTGTCAGCATAACTTTGTCAGTTAGTGTGTGGAAAAAACACGCTGCCTAGTTACATAGCTATGCCAGCAAACCCCACAGTGTAGACACAATTATGCCAACAGAAGAATGCTCTTGTTATCTTAGCTAATGTCGTCTAGGAGGTGGTGTAGCTATGCCAGCAGAACTCCTCCTTCTGTCAGCATACACTGCATCTACGCTACAGGACTCTGCTGGTGTGACACTGACAGAGTAGTCAACTTGTGTGTGACCCATAACAACATAACAGGAAGCACTGAAATGGTAAGCAGGGCCATTCCTTATAGATAGTTATCAAAGCCATGTTAAGTAGACTAGAATCCTTGTTATGTTGGCCTGTATTGTTAGAGAATCAAGAGTAGATACTAATTGTATTTGCCTGTGTTTAACTATATCTGGTTAAAAGTTTAACAATATGATCTAATTAGCTTGTAGATGCTAAGCTTCTGTTCCTGTCTATAGTGATTCATTATTATATTCTATTGATTCAGAGATCAAAAATGAATATTATCATTTAGATGGGACTTATGGTGTAATAATATTATTGTCCTCCTTTCTCTTTGACACGTGTAAATTCCACATAGTAAACTACCTATGAACTGTTTGGTTAATTATCTTATCCAAATGAATGCAAATAGTTACTAGTGTATGCCTAGGAAACAGAGATTAGCTTCAAAGCAACAATATACAATAACCTATGCTTCAGCCAAGGTTCTTTAACCAGTGGAAAGCCTTCTGAGACGATGGCTGACTTCAACTATAAAGGAAGCCCCGGGCCTTGTCCTTTTTTTAATCTCAGATCTGCTTAAACTTTGACAGGGAAATCTAAGCCCATAAGACAGGTCTCCAGCTTACTCTAGGTTCACCCTGAAATTCACATGGAAGAATTTGAATAAACTCTGCACATGGACTGCCTGTTGGACCATAACCTTTTAAATTGCTTCCAAAATGACTTTTACAAATCAGCAGCCTCATCATCTCTGCTATGAAACTGACTTCTAAACTTTACTCATATCTGTATGTATATTGATCTCTTGACCATAGCAACTCTTTCTTTTTTCTTTTTATTAATAAATCTTAGATTTAGTTAATAAGGATTGGCTGAAAGCATGTATTTGTGTGAGATCTGAAATATCCATTGATCTGGTGGGTAATGTGTCTGATCTCTTGGGTTAGTAGAACTTTATATATGGTGAATAAGGTTTTTAGTAGCCTCTCACTATATTAGACATGGCTGTCTGGCTGGGAGCCAAAGGCTGGATTGCTTGAAGGAGGACTGTATCTTGGCTTCTTGGTAACCAGTGAGTATTACAGAAGCTGTTTGGTTACTGGCTTGGTGAATCTGATTATAGAAGAAAAAAACCAGTTTTGGGATTCTTTGCCCTATTCCTTGCAGTTTGCCCTGAGTAAACATTCTCAGTGTGGCTCCTTCAGGCACCACGGTCACAGCTGGTATAGCTATACTGCCAAAACTATACTTTATAGTATAGATTAAGCCTATGTTTTACCATCAGAACAAACTGAAATATCTGGCATGAGAACTACACATTTAGGCCTGATCCTACACTGAGAACTGCGCACGAATAGCCCTGCTTCTGCATGGATCACCATAGGCTTCATTTGGGCTCTGTACAGACAACAGTGTGGCAGGAAGTGGTTCTTTAACCAGTGGAAAGCCTTAAGAGGCTTCCCTCTGTGGCTGTGTCTACTCTGTGAGCTGGGGTGGGATTCCCAGCTAGTGTGTCGACATACTAACACTAGCTTTCATTCACCTAGTAGGGTAGCAATGGCAACACAGGGAGTGGTGAGTGGTGGCAGAGGCTGGCCGACCTGAGTACAAACCTGCCTGAACCCTGTGGGAATGTACTCGGAATGGCTAGCCCATGCTTCTGCTTGCTGCTGCCCATGCTACCAAAGCTACATTACTACTGAGCTAACATGAGTATGCTTATGCCAGCTAGGAATCACACCCCCAGCTCAAAGTGTGTGTGTGTGTGTGTGTATATATATATAGCCTCGATTTCAATCCATGTAACCTTATTTGAGGGAGTAAGTGGTAAAACAATGCCCCCATTCATTAAATAAACTCTTTCTTAACATAGCACCAACGTTAAACTTTAGTCTTGGATCTTTTACTGGCATTTAACCTTTAATTTGACTAAATTATTATTAGTCTTTACTTTCTATGTTCAGTGCAAATTGCTCCGGTTTCCATTTATCATGTTACTTTTTTACTTATTACTGTTCTAATTTTACTCCTTATCTAGCTTGGGAATTAATTCTGAGTGCCTTCATAACGACGTTATACAGACTAAACGCTCCAGGGCATCCAAATACCAATTTCATGTGACATTTTCTGGAGGTATCGTAAGTGGTAAAGTTCTCCTATGTGAAATGAGAGGAGACAGCCTAAATTGTAACAGGCAGGAACTTCAAAGAATGATCACAGTTACTAAAGCTTGGAGGCTGCCTGATTTGTTATTGCATAGGGCATGGGTTTGCTGTTTTACTTGTCTTCAACTGAAGGTTATTATCATAAGTGAATTCAGAGTCATGGCTGTGACTCAGTCTCTGATAGATTCTAATAAAGCAAACTACCCCCACTGCCTTTAGAATTATGCATGCTTAACATTCTCTCTTCAGCTGAGTCACAGGATTTACCTAATTTTGGAGATGAAATTTAATTTTAATTTTGAGATGGCATTTCCCACAGGGGAGATGAGTGTATAAATAGGATAAAACTCTAATGGATGGGAACTGTTTGCCTTTTGACTGCTATACCATTAAATTGAATTATGTAATGGTTTAAAACCATTGAAAAGAAAGGAAGGTTTCTCATTTTGGGATGTCATACCTCTGTCAATATTGGCAAGCTAATGTACAACTCTGAGATTATATTTTCAAATGCAGGAGCATTATTTTTTCATGTTCACAAGCATGCTTAATGTTAAACAAAAAAATTGAGTGGTCTCCACCTCGAAGAGCTTTCAGTCTTAATGGTGGTGGACTAGACAGACAAGTGAGGGGAAAAGGCAGGAGGGGTGAAATCCTGATCCCATGGAAGTCTATGGAACTTTGACTGTTGACTTCAAAGGGGTCAGGATTTCATCCTGGGGAAGGGAGGAGATAAGTTTCAGAAGATGTAAGTTGTGCAGTTGCTGAGCTTAGGCATACTTAAGTCTAGTTAGTTCTGAGTATTTTTAATGTTCACTTTTGGTAGATGGTGCTGCAAAAAATGAATTTTTAGAAGTAATTTGAATGAAATGAGAATTGAGGTCTGGTATAGATTTTGGAAGGATGTTCCAAGCATAAAAGCATAGAAGACAGTAAGGAGACAAAAGGGACATCAAGCTAGTATAACTGGTAGAGCAGAGAGTTTAACGGGTGGGTTCGGCAAAAAGCAAAGGAAGGTTTGGGCAGAAATAGAGGCATGGGCCGAAAACCAAAGGATGCACTTTCAAGCATTCATAGACAGTAACTGTAATTTCAAAACCTGAAGTAGGAGATATTCACCAAGAATTTTTCAACCCTAATTTTTCAACCCCTGGTGCACATAAGTACACATACACTGTCAATACACACATCATATTTTCTCCGATTTATATGTAGCATAAACTAAAACCATTATCTCTCCTTTATAAGAATATATAAAGTATAGCCTTTTACGTACTGTACGTAAGCAAATTGTAGTTTAGGGTTAAAAAATTCTCATAATATTTGTCAAATTCACATTTTTCTCACTATTAAAGCTGTTGGTGTCATGGATCTGCATTATAGTTCCCTGAAGGTTACTATTATGAACAAGTCTGGATTCAGTTATTGAATGGTGCTTGAATTTTGCCTATATAATTTTCATTACAGTAATAGGATGTACAGATTCTGGATTTCTCAAACTGTTCACAAATGAAGCTTAGCATCATGCTCTTAACTGCTTGTATTGTTTCCTATACTGGAAGCAAAATATCTTTTATTTCAAATGTAGGGGGAAAAAAAGAGAGGACATATGTAAATGTAAAGGCTTGTTCACCCCAGGCTAATATATTTTAACTAATTGCTGTATGCAGTGTTTTGTAGTCATGTTGGTCCCAGGATATCAGAGAGACAAGGTAAGCGAGGTAGCTCTTTAGATCACTTCAGGTTAAGAAGAGCTCTGGGTAAGCTCAAAAGCTTGTCTCACCAACAGAAGTTGGTCCAATACAAGATATTACCTCACCCACCTAGTCTTGCTAATGTTTTAACAAACATGTTTTAAAACCTTAGACCTTGTCTGCGCTTGCCCTCACTTGTGGTGGCATGTAGGATACATGTAGCTACACGCTGCTGTGAAAGGCAGGCTACGTTTACACTCACTATGATGTGTAGCTACATATGGCAGTCAAAGGCTGAGGCAGTGGGGAAAGGTTTCCCACTGCTGGAGCCTTTTAAAGTATCTAGGAGAGGCTCCTGGAGTGGGGAGGAAGCGGGACAGTACACTGCTAAAAATAGGAGTGTAGATGAGGGAGGTACTTCTTGCATGTAGAGAGCCATACAGGGTATATACCCTTGGATTCAGGCATGTAGGGCACTCTTCTCTAGCTGCCTAAACTGTGCCTCACTGTCAACACTGCTGTTTATACCTTTGCTAGCTGCGTGTGTAGTTTCTGTACTCTATACGCTGCCGTAAGTTTAGACATACCTTAGCATAGACATGTATTTTAACATTCAGCTGGTAGAGGTGAACCCTTTAGGTATGTCTTCACTGGAGCTTTCACTCAAATTAATTGATTGCCATCTAACTTGAAGTAGCTAACACATTTATACATGCTAGTCCAAGAACTCCACAAACAACCTGAGCTCTAAGGTAGATCTCAGATATTTGTGTTCTGGAAGAAACATACTTGGATTATCCAGACAACTATATATAAATGTGTTAGCTTAGTTAAGTGGCAATCAATTAACTCGAGTTAAAAACACCAGTGTAGACGTACTCTTCGTGTGGACAAGGGAGACAAAGACAGAGGGAGTACTGAGCCTCCAGTGTCTTACACCTTGCATCGTCATCTACAGTAGGGTAAAGTGAGTGCAAAATGCTACTAAGTCAGACTGGTAGCATTTTATATCTACCTCACATATTTAATAAATGGCTTTACAACTTCAAGGGACAGTGGAGAATCAGGCCCAGAGTCTGTTACTACTTGGGTTACAGTCATTTACAGTGGACTCAAAGCATTCCCCCAAATTCTACACCAGACAGGCAGGAGAACTTCAAACATCTGCAGATGCAGTGCACAGAACATCTCTTTCCATTTACATTGCTATATACACCACAGCTCCATTGCTGATCCTCCATCCAGCTGCTGCACTCTAGTGGTATATGACAGAGGATCTTTGATGTCCTGACAATTCATTGAAATCATAATGAAACTTAGGCCCTGATCCTGCAAACACTTCAGCATGGGACTGCTGTGTGTAAATTTACTCACATGCTGAAGTGTTTGCAGGATTGGGGCCTTAGTGAGGTACCGGGTGCCTGGGACAGCCTTAGAGGTATATACTTCCTGATGTACCTAGAATGTGAATGAGTAGCAAAACTCATGCTAACTGTTTTAGAGCTGCACTGCTATGTTTTGCCTAATACTTGAGGGATTGTGTCAGCAGAGCTTGAAAAAAAATCAGATAAAATTTATAACTTTTGTCTCATTTGAAGATTTTTGCAGAATTGTTCAGGTTTTTTATGAAATAGAAAATTTTCCTAGTTTGGAGATTTTGTCCCTGCCCAGTTTTTCTCCCTTCTTTACTTTTTTCTTTTCATTTGGCAAAAAGAGGGGAAAGAGGTGTGGGGGGTAAATAGGAAATAAAACACCTTTTTGACCCCCTCCCCCACTTTTCTCCCTTCTCTGCTTTTTTTAATTAGGAAAGGAGAGGGGGGGAAGCAAATCTAAAATACCTCGCAACCTTTTGTAAACCCACACTGAGTTTTGTTGAAACAGAGAACTTGCCTGGATCCTTCCTTATTGAATCTCCTCTGCCCTTCCAGAAAGTCTCCTCTTCCCTCCTACCCTGGATTGCACCGGTCTTTACTTTAGTCTGGGGCACAGGGACACATGGGCAAGCAATGATTCCCCTAGGTTTTTCTAAACTTTGCCTAACCTTTTAGCAAACCTTAGAGTTTCACTTTCATAATGAAACCTGAAACCAGGTAAACATTTTTGTCTGATCTGGGGTTTTATTAAAAAAGGTTCCCAAACCTCTGATTTCAATGCAGCCAGGTGGGACTGGCACCTGCAGGGGAGAAAGTATAATTAATTTTCCATGCCTCTTTAGCCCCTCATGCAAATCAAGGGGCTTGTTAATGCCAGTCGTGGTGGTAATTTTGGAAATCTGCCTATTAGGAACAGGACTGAAACCACAATCAATGCATTTCACATCAGTCCCATCAGTACTAAAATGTGCAGGATTTGAACTGTTTACCAGAGGTAAAAGTCTTCTTATATCCAGCCTCGTGAGTCATCCAGTCCCCCCTGTGTATTTTTTATATTCTAAAGATGTGTTACTGAACTGTCAAAGAACTTTATAGAATTTTGTGTTGCTGGCGGCACTGTCAGTAGAATATTATTGCTTATTATAAGGGTGTCTTCCTAGAAAATCCTAAATAATTCTAAATCCACAATCTAAAATGATGTCAATGTTTTTCTCAGGGCTCTTTGTTATTAGAATGGTATTTATTGCCTTGTCAGCTAAGACTCTACAAGTAAATACAGAACATTAGGGCAGTTGGTCAGCTGTCATTGAGGAGATCATAAGGAATCAAATGAGGTCAAATTAATTAATCAGATGATATCTCTTACTGTTTTGCTTGCTATATTTTTAAATAGATTTTTTTTGATACACTTCTAAAAATAAATTCATTAATTATGTTGTTTTGAAGTTGCAGTGTTGATGTTCAGGATGTTAATTTGACACGAGCAGTAGTTGAGTGTGGTGGGTGGTTGTTACTTTTTAATATTTATCTTGTGAAAAGTGGCCTGTAGCCATCAGAGCAGGGCTCCAGTGTACTAGGTATTGCACAAACCTAAAGTGAATGACAGACCCTGCCTCACAGAACTTACAGCCTTAAGTTAAGAGTTATCTTAAATGACCACACTTAGGATGTATTTTTAAGGGTGCCTAGAGCATATCAGCAGGTGCTTTTTAAAAGCATTTTTATAAATCTAAATCAATAAATAGTGGGTCAATAAAAAGAGCACAATGCCCATAAAAAGCTGGTGTATAAAATCAGGGGGAGACAGTGTTTCAGTGACACACTGGCAGTAACTACTCATGAGAATAATTTATTTACCCAGGAAAAGTTCAGCTCAGATGAAGCATCTGCTTCCCAGGGAGGTAAGAAAAGTCCACCACAGGCTTCTTATAAAGCCACCGTTGCTTTTAACGTCTGCATTTAAGAAAATTCCAGTCCTTAGAAAATCTTTCTGCGGACGCATTGCAGTCTGACAAGTGACTGTGCCGGTTATGTCACTTCACATTAGGCAATACGATGTGACTGACATGAATGATATAAAATGTCAAATGAAACACTTGACAAAAATCGCAACATTTTCTCTTTAAATGTAGCCAAAGAAGCTGAGGTTTGAGAACTGTGTAAGTGGGTTTTTAGAAAGGTGACCTTGGAAACCTTCCTGTTAAAAAAAATCCTGTAAGATTCTAAGGACTTGATCCTTCAAGAGAGTGGTGACTCTGTTGCAATCAATGGGAGCTTTGCAGGGAGTTAAGGGCACTCAGCACCTTGTAGGACTGGGCCCTAAAAAGTATTGTAGACATTGTTTCAAAATGTAGAGCCCTGTCCTTCAAAGGATCCCAGTGGCAGCAAACTGTGTGTAGAATTAGTTCCGTGTGCAAAAAATTTTATTCAAAAAATTAAATGCTTGATTATATCCTGAAAGGGAGGGGGATTAGGAGTGGGGAACTGATTCACAGGTAAGTAATTAACAGCTGGAAATGATGTACTGGCCATGCACCAGGTTGAAATCCTGGCTCCATTGAACTCTGTAAGAATTTTGCCATTAGCTTAAGTGGAGCCAGGATTTTACCCCAAATGCATGTCTGTAGAGACTTTTGTATTCTTCTGCAGGCCTCTCTGGAGAGCAGCTCTCATTAAGTTCCCAGAACAGTAATAGAAATGGAGTACTGTGTTTGGCTGGTAAATATTTTTTTCACTTGGTTTATAACTTTAATTTGCAAAGTCATTTCTTCAAACATGGGAGGCACTTGTCCTTAATGGTGACTAGTCCCTGAATGTTTGAAAAACATTTCCTAGCTGAGTGCAAAATGTGCCAACTTCTTTTCATTTGATTATTTTTTTAAAAAATAAACCATCTTTTCCAGTGCTTTTGACTCAAACTCAGCTTGACTAATTTAGTTGGAACTCACAGCAACAACAAAATCCCCCTCTGGCTGGAGACTAGCAGTGAGAAATTTAAACCAAGGAGAAAATACTGACAATTCTGAGGGAATGAAATTATAGTTTAGAAAGGAAAACCTTTTTTAGTATCTAGGCAAAATCTTGGCCTTAAGTGATGTGGCTGCATGGGACTGGGGTGAAAACAGAGAGATGCTGCCTTCCTAGAAATGTACTACTGGCATAATACAGGATGTCTCACCATGACAAAGGGGAAATATCACAGGGCTCAAATAAGCTGGAAGATAGAACTGAAGGCAAAATGTAGTACTTGGACCTTAGACCTTGTCTGCACTAGAAAGTTGAACCACTTTAATGATATTGGTAGAATTAAATGGACACAAGCCTCCCTGCAGTGTGGATACAGTTATATTGATATAAAGGTGTTGTATACTGGTATAGCTATTCTAATATGGGGAAGAGTCTGGGGTCTGTACCGGCACCAGTGCTGTTCAACATATTCATAAATGATCTGGAAAAAGGGGTAAACAGTGAGATGGCAAAATTTGCTGATGATATAAAATTACTCAAGATAGTTAAGTCCAAAGCAGACTGTGAAGAGTTACAAAGGGATCTCACAAAATGGGGTGACTGGGCAACAAAATGGCAGGGTTCAAAAAAGAACTAGATAAATTCAAGGAGGATAGGTCCATCAATGGCTATTAGCCAGGATGGGCAGCAATAGTGTCCCTAGACTCTGTTTGCCAGAAGCTAAGAATGGGTGACAAAGGATAGATCACTTGATGATTACTTGTTCTATTCATTCCCTCTGGGGCACCTGGCACTGGCTAGTGTTGGAAGTCAGGATACTGGGCTAGATGGACCTTGGTCTGACCCAGGTTGGCTGTTCTTATGTTCTTATGTATGGTCTTGTGCCCACATCAGGGCTTTTATTGGCATAACAATTTTTGTGAAAATCACCCCCCTAACTGAAATAGTTATACCAGTACAACTTTCCAGTGTAGAGCAGAACTTAGTTAACAATTCTGTTGATGTGTGAGAAAGACTACTGGCTCTGCAGAAACTAATGGTTGTGACTAAAGTAAGCAGATCAGACTGAACCAACACAGGAGCAGTTTCATTTAGTGAGACAGGGCCATTTTCGCAGTCACTGTTTAGAGCAGAACTACCTGCATTTCAAACTGTTGTGATGTCACTGTTTGAGGAGCCTGCGTGGAACTTTCTGCCAGCTTGCCAGTGATGATCTTTCCTCGATGCCATAAAGAACATAGGAGCATATGGGCCCTGAGTTAATGCCTCAGAACAGTGTGACACAGTAAATTAATCAGGTGTATTGCTCTAGGGCCTCCGAGGTGGACACAGGGTTTGGGAATGGATTATTTTTTTCAGCTTTCCTTCTTTTCCCTTTATTTTGTGTTTCTAGGTCACTGTGAGCATCATCCATGAATCTGCTTGTATACATGCTATTTAGGGTCTGAGATTATGTAATACTTGACAGACAGGTACTTGTTGCATGTAAAGTTTTTAAAGGGGGATTTATTTTCACTGGAATTTGAATTACTTGATTTCCCCCCCCCACCCCCAGTTGGCTTATTGAATAACCATTCATGAAAGAATATCATTCTGATTTTTACACAGTACTAGATACTAGTATTACACAGTGATCAGACATAATGGTAATGGGCATAGAATAAAGGACCTAAATAGAACAGAAATCTCTGATAAGATAGTACTATGAAGTGGTAAAATCCTCAGTGCACTTTTTTAAAGTGTTCAGAATGGTTTTGTCCAAGAGAAGATGCTGTAAAAAAAAGACTAGGAGGGTTCCTCATAGAGTCAAAGGAATTCAAGATTTTGGGCCCAATCCCTCATGTTTACTCCCTCCTCCCATGAAATTCTCGCACCTCCACTCTCACTGAAGAAGTATCTTCAATGGGCACTGAGAGCGCTCAAAACAATACAGGACACTGGTTTTTGTTGTTTTGTTGTTGTTCCATGGGAAGTTTACTCATCGTTTGATAATTCTCCCTGATAGCAACTTTATCTGTTAATGGGCACTGATGGTAAAGATGAAAACACGCTTTCCTCCTCCTAAAATATGACACTTTATGAATCACTCCACAGATCAGGTTGTGTAAATGCTATGCTGCGGTTTCTAAGATTTATGCATTTGTGGCAAGTAGTGTGAAAATAATTTAAGTATTTCTAGTTTTTATTATTTTCTAAATGTAATCTTAGCTGTAATATGCTGCCTGTTACCATGGAATATAAAGCTATGATTGGCTGATACATCCCAACACAGTAAAGAGTGATTGCAGCTATTCAATTGCTTGACCTAAGCACTCGCCTTACATATTTTATTAGGGTTGTATGTAACATGTGAGGAAGGATAAAGTTGTAGTAAAAGCTGAGTGCAAATAAAGACAACCCAGAAGGGAAGTGACATGAAAGAGAAGGGGGCTGAAGAGAAAAACTTGTGTTTTGCAGAAAACAGTGTTTTCAGCTCCAAAAATTTCCACAGGGCCAAGTGTTTCCTTATGAGTAGATACCTAACACTACTTAGTGTGGTGAATGAATAAGACTTCATGTCCACTCTTGTCCCGTCCCTCACATCACTTGGAGCAAAAACAATTCCTGTCAGTCCTTGAGGTGAAAAGCAAAATGGAATAAACATAGGGAATGACTTGCACTAGTCTGTGACTTCAACACTTGTAGCTGGAAAGAATACTGCATTATTCACTGAGCCAGTACCTAGGTGATGGTTTACAGCGCTGAAATCTGAAAAGGGAGAAACTTGTTGCTTTGCCTACTGTATATCTCCATATATCCTCAGATCCACCCATTCAAATGGCTACATAAAACCTTCATAGGAAGATGTTAAATGTTAACGTACCTTCATACTCGTACATGGGGGTCTCAAAAATGTAGAATGGTTCTTTACCGCATCTGAGGTAGAGAACATCAGTTCCTATCTACTTTGGAATAATCAGGACTTTGTGGTGCTGAGAGACCAGATCTCCTGGTTACAGGTTTCTGCAGAGGTTGGTGAAGGTGCATGTGTAAAGGGTAAGTAAAGAAAGAAAAGTAAAACAAGAAGGAGAGAATCCCAAAGTGAATCAAGAGCATTTATTCACCCTTTGCTTATCCTTGCAAGGGGCCCATGTCTTCCCCCTCCACTTTCTATTAATGATTACTCTTCTGTTTTGTGTTGTTCTGTCTTGTCCCAGGGTGAAATGTGTGATATCTTAGGCGACATTTTTAAGGGAGACCAGACCACTCAAGCAAAAATCCTAGCCACTAACTGATCCTTTATGCTACCACACTTGAAAACAAATATCTTAATTGATCAGGGCAGTTGATTTAATGATATGAAATTTGGATGTAATGAAAGCAAACAATACAGGCATCGTCATCATAGGCAAAGGAAGAGGGATGCAGAATACTTCATGTTAGCTCTAAATTTTTAATTCTTTCCTGGTCAAAAAGATTAAAAATTTGAAGAAAGGCTTCCAGGAAACCCAGAAGGCACTGTTGTTGATAGGGATACAACATTAGACACACTGTGGCTATAAATAAATGAAAGATGCCTGGGGGTGCTAATCATGTACTAAAGGAAAAAGGGTACAGGATTAGGGATAGGACAAACAGTATTTCCCCATAATGAATGCATGATGGTCCAGTGAGATAAGGCATGATCCACGTCCAGATGTCTCGAAAGGAGTGAAATTAATAGCCAGCAGGTTTAAAACAAACAAAAGGAAGTATTTCTTCATACAACGTACAGTCAACCTGTGGAACTGGTTGCCAGGGGATGCTGTTAAAACCAAAACTATAGCTGGGGTAAAAAAAGAATTAGATAAGTTCATAGAGGATAGGATATTAGCCAACATGGTTCATAGAGGATAGGATATTAGCCAACCCCATGCTCTAGGTGTCCCTAGCCCTTGACTGCCAGAAGCTGGGAGTGGATGACAGGGGATGGATCACTCAGTGATTGCCTGTTCTGTTCATTCCCTCTGAAGCACCTGGCATTGACCATTGTCAAAAGACAGGATAGTGGGCTAGATGGACCATTGGTCTGGTCCAGAATAGCAGTTGTTGTGTTCTTATTCGGGGGGGGGGGGGGTTGGAGGGGAAAGAAGACAGAGAGAAAAGGAAAGAGAAACTGTAGAAAAATATTATTTTTCTAATTTTCAAACATTCCACAGAACTTTTTTTCTGGACCATATCAGTGCTGTTCTTGGGATTAATGTTCTGTTTTACTTATTCATACAGTTCCATGTACACAAAAACCTTTTAAAAGAGAGAGTCAACTTAACGTAATGTGGGATGTGTGGTCTAGTGAGATATACCCTATGTACCAGTTCTTGGGTTCTGGAGGTAGTGACCTTAAACTCACCAGTGTTGTATGCACATCTAAATGCGATGGCCCACCCTGTTTTATGATACTCTTAAAATTCCTCAGCAGGTGAACAGAAATAAGCTTCTGGCAAGATATTTGCAGAGTTCACTCTGCTTGAGTGTAATCCCCTGATCACAGTGGTATATACGGCTGATGAAGTGCACACAATCCAACAGACAATATTTGACAAGACAATTGAGAGAGTAACTTCAGCACTTTCCCAAACTGTTAACAGGTTAGCTGGGATGTATCCAGGTCCCTTAACTGTGGGATTATGAAATCTCTTAAGGGAGATTCTTAAGGGAGTTCCTGTACAGCTGATTCAGGCAGCAAATTGATTTGGTACAACGACTGCATTTCCTCAACTTCCTCTCATATTGCTCATTTCCATTCAGAAAATATGGGATATTTAATCCAGGGGAAACTTTCTCGATAAATTTTTGGATGTCAAATAGGCAGTTAATTCACTTGCAGCACTTCTCAGTGTTTTACCCAGGAGTGGAGTTGATTTCTTACCTAGTCATGTTAATTTTTTGAGTGGAATCAGTATCAGATTGCATCAGGTCTGCTTTGAAACCATTTAAAGGGTAATACAGCATAATACTGTTGTGTGATGGTACTAGCCACCATTCTGAATTACCACATTCAAACAATTATAAAGTTAGACAATAAAGGCCAATGATTTTGATTCCAAGATCAAATAACAGCTCTGGTTTGGATTATTCAAGGCAGTGTCAAGAAGTTAGACACACAGTATCAGTTAAAATGAATGGAAGATGTGTCTAAACCCCTTACACTGCTTTGAAAATCTCAACCTGTCAGGGCAGACTAAGAGGAGATAAATTGTATTTAATCTTGAATGAGTATGTTTGATGGGGAGGAGAAAATTAAATATGAATTAAATATTTATCGACTGAGGCATATTCAGTAAATACCAATATTGTCCAAAGTTCAACTAACCCCACCCCTGCTATCTCCTTTCACAAACAAGACTAAGCCCCCCAAAACCACCATCCTCAAACAAGGGCCTCATTAAAAAGATGAGACTTGAAATATATTCTGAAACCCAGAGAGCCTACACTTTGTTGGACCATGACAGAAATGAATGCCCAAGCTAAAGGCTCTCCATTGAGAACCCTGTGTCTTCAGCCTTCCTGTGTTCAAATGTGGGGTCTATTAGAGTATTTCAGATTATCTCAAGTGTTAGCACAGTGCACCAGGAGAAAGGTGGACTCTAAGAAAAGCCAAGGCCCTACATATACATGGATTTATAGGGCACAATCTATTGTTGGATACAGAAACAAACTGGCAGTGAGTGTGGTCTAGCTGGGTGTAATATATTTCACATGAGAAGCCCCACTAGGTAAGCAGGCAACTCAATTCTGTGCTAGTTGAAATTTCTGAACAGCTTTTAAGGATAGTAACATATAGAGCCATTGCGATAATCTGTTCCAGCACGGGTAACTAGTGATGTTTTCTCTCAAGAGGAAAAGGATATGACCTTTTAGCAAACAGCAAATAGAAAAATAGGTTCTCTTGGCTGCTGTATGAGAATCTGGAAAGACCTCCAGACTGCAAACATCATTAGCAAAAGATGAGCTTAGCCCCTCAATAGAGAAGGTAAGTGTCTCTGACAAAGCTTATGGATGTTTTCCCCAACCTACCAGCATCACTTCCATGTTACTTGCCTTGAGCTTCAGACAATTCACTTTTATCTTAAGGCCCAATTTAGGTAAGAACTGAGAAGGGAAAACTACTGCACCATTACAGTCCAATGCAAAAGAAATGCAGAGTGGAATGTCATTTGCACATTGATGGCATAGTAGCCCAAGTTGTCTCACTAGCTTCACCTTTGGCGTCTCATACATGTTAAATGGGAAGAATGACAAGAAAAAACCCTATGGCACATAAGAGTCTTTGGGGCAGATTAGCAATAACTAAATATCACCTTCTGGGATCTGTTTGAGAGGAAACAACAGAACTGCTTAACTGTGACTCTATCTACCCTGATAGGGAGTGATGAGTAATAGTTTATCTGCAATATCAAAGACTGCTGGCAGATATAAAGAATCAGACTAGACACCTGACCTTTGCATAGAATTATGCACTGCCAGCCTTAGACGTATTAATGCCCCACATAGAATTTGTGGGGCATTAATTCCCTACCTCCACCCGAGTAAAATATAAAAAAGTCAACTATATTTATCCTTAGAAAAATTGGACACTTTTAATTGATTGTAATAAAATGTGTTAAAATACTAATGATTTTATTTTGCCGTTTCTTCTGCTGTGTCCTACTTTCATTCCTTTTCTCCATTCAGTTGTTTTCTCCCCAGTTTTCTTTCACCCTTCCTCTCTGTATCTTTCCATTATTTTATCTTTTTCTTCACCCACACAGGGCCCATTCCTTTCTTTCATGCATCAGTAGGTCTTCTCTCACACACTTGCTCCTTCTCTCTTGTTTGTCTCCCTTGCCCTTGTCTCCCTGGGCCTACAGTAGTCTTGCACTTCTGAGGTTGTGTGCCTGGTAAATATGGGGATCGTCCAGACCTGCTAGATTATACAAAAATGGGGCATGTGCACAGAGTGGAGGGTGGAAAGATTGAGCCTACTCTCCTGGACTATATTTGTACAACGCTTGTGAGGAGTGTAGAAGGATAAAGCTCAAAATACTGGCTGACAACTGGCATGGCACTGCAGAATTGGACAGGTTGTGTTCAACTTCAGAGACATTTTGACATCAGTTGGAACATGACCTCTCAGGTAACTGTGTACTCAGCCTATGCCTGAAGCTGTCATTGTGGCTGTATATAGTAAATGACAGAGGGAGATTTCTGTAACTATGAGTCCATCTTGAGTAAGCTGCATCTCCTGTTCAGAATCACATTGAGAGAGCTAAGTATCAATGCACTGGCCTTTCCCATCTCTAGAATAGACTGAAATCCTGTCCTAGGTCATGAGTCATGAGGTCATAATATATTTGGTCTCTTCCTAAGGGACATCTACATGTACCAAAAAAATCCAGTGCTTGACTGGTAATCTCTGTGCAAGACTAGAACAGTAGAGGTATTTTGTGTCAAAAGTGAGGAGTATTAGCAGAGCTGTATGGATGGGGAAGCTATATGCAGTTCAGTTCAGAGGTGCTAGTTTCTGCATCTTTGTGAGCACTAAATTCATACCTCATAATATTTTAGAAAAACCACATGAGAGGAAGAGTGCTTCAGAAAAGATTGACTCAGCACAGCAGGAACAGGTAACTTACTGGCAACTATAAGAACAGTCACACTGGGTCAGACTAAAGGTCTGTCTAACCCAGTATCCTGTCTCTGGCAGTGGCCAATGCCAGATGCTTCAGAGGGAATGAACAGAACAGGGCAAATTCGAGTGATCCATCCCCTGTTGTCCACTCCCAGCTTCTGGCAGTTAGAGGTGTAAAGACACCCAGAGCATGGGGTTGCATCTCTGACCATCTTGGCTAATAGCAAAATGGGTCAATCCCATCCATAATATAATCCCATTGACTACCAGCGTGATGCACAGTGCCATCATATTACATTTCTATGGAGTTACCCCAGGTGT
The DNA here is from genome assembly GCF_965152275.1 of Natator depressus. NCBI lineage: Eukaryota > Metazoa > Chordata > Testudines > Cheloniidae > Natator > Natator depressus. Next base: position 196,822,721 of record NC_134235.1, on the reverse strand, counting down.
GAATTTAGTCCAATAGGTGTGCTGAAGTACTGTAGCTTGTATAACACCCCTATGTATTCTGGGAAACAGCCAGGATGCCACCTGTGAACTGATTAATTAGTCATTGTTTTATTTTACCTTTCAAATAAAAACAGTAATGAAAAAGCATTTTCTTTAGGCTCTTATCTGCTGAAAAAAGAGTAATACACCTTTTGGTAGTAAAATTTCATATAAAATAATTCAGAAGCTTTGAGTCAGAACTCTTGGGATTGTTACCAGTTGGATAATCTGACTATTCACTAAGATTCAGTGCTTACTAACTAATATAATTACAGACGTGTATATTTTCATCATCACTAATCACACATTCACTAAGCAATGATTTCTGTAAGAATGTCAGGATTTATTGAAGTGAGAGATAAGAAATAGTTAGCAAATTAGTCTGATGCACTTGATTGGGTGTCTCTTGATAGCCATATTCCTCTTTCAGCTGACAGTGGTCAGATCTAGTTGTAGTTCTTGCTAACACTTGCCAAAGGTACAGAATTTTTGAGGCTGGCGGAATGAAGAGAAGAATCTTCCCAGGCTATAGATGAAAGCAGATGTTATGGCACATTTGATTCTTGCTCAGTAATTATTCTTGTTTGTTGTTTTTATTGTGGTAGACTCTAGTGCCCCCACCTGAGGTAAATGTGCCATTATGGCAAGCACTGTACACGCACTGTACACAGTGTGAGAGAGTTTAAAATATAGATAGACAAGCCCAAAAATGGGTGGGAAGGAAAAAGGTGGTAAAGTGACTTGGCCAAGGTCACAGAGGAGGCTAGTGGCGGACCTAGGATTAGAACGCAGGTCTCTGGATTTGGGGGGCCACAATCCCAACTTCTTGACCATGCTGCCTCAAGTTATGTTCCTTGTCTTAGGAAACCCTCTCACCTTGAGTAAAGCTATTACCCACCAGAGGCTGAGAGCTGGAGTTTGTCTTCATGTCCAAACAGTTTAGAGATTTTCTAATCTTAGTGGTTCTCATCAGTAAAGGTCAGAAGGGATGCTATCTTTCATAGTCAGTCTAGTTTAAAACCTGGCTATAGTTCATGAATAACAACAGCAACAATTTACATTTATATAGCACCTTTCATCCCTTAGGATCTCAGAGTGCTCTATAAAATATGTGTGGGAATAACTTCGCCAGTGAAATGCAGCTAAAATCCCCACCGAAAGGTCTCAATCTGTGGGGAAGAGTGCGGCCATTATTTAACAATGTGCAGGACTTCTGCACAGCATATAGAGCAGGAAGCAAAGAAGGCAAGGCAAGCAGAATGTAATTATTCAGATTGTAATTTGATCTGACACATGGGAATGGGAATTTTCATGACTACTGGTAGTCTGGACTTCAGTTTTATGTCTTTTCTCCAGGATGACACGTCCAACAGAACAATATATCCTAACATTTGTCTGGGGTATTAGTTGTACTGGCTCAGAGAGAAGAGGGTCACTTACTGAATTGCTAGCAACCCATCCTGCAGCCTTGTATATTTTTGTTGGAGGATTCCTATCCAAGCATCCTATTGACCTGGCTCTGCTCGTTGGGAGTTCTGACAGTATTGCAGCGTGAGGTAGTATAATTGCATTGTGAGGAGTACGGCCATGACAAAAAAAGTATGTATTATTTATAACATTTTGGCTGTTTGAGAATCCGATTGCTACAATTATTAAAATAACACACACAGCACAATGTCCCACCTCTTTGCCAGAAGATTTGAAACTGAGCAGAAATTTTGGATAACATAGACTCCATGCAATCAGATACAAATCCACACATCAGCATCATAACTAAATTCATAATGTTCGGCTACCTTAAAAATGTTCCATGCAACTCCGAATTCTCGTCCTAGAAATCTTTAGGTCAGTGGCATCCATTTTTTGTTAGCCATTTTTCATGCTAATGCAGCACAGAAGAGTATTTAAAAATTTCTCAACAAAATTAACAGTCCTTGCGAACACTTGTTATTTTTTTCGTTCAAATCACTGTTTCTTGGGGTGGGCATGAAGTTAGTGTGTCTTGCTCTAATTTTCCATTGAGTTAGAAGATGTGCAAAGGCTGCCAGATATTTCTTTAAATTTGTTCTTTTTAGATAGCGTGCTCCTAACTTTTATTATGGCAAAGACAGTATGTTGATAAAGGGCTTGATCCAGACAAGGGCCAAGCCCCAGCACTTCCCAGTGATGCCAGCTGTACCCAGCTCCAGATTGGGAGTGACTGGTGCTCAGCCCCTCTGTGAAAATCCTAATTTGATTCTGAGAAGTCCTGACTACTGCATCCCCCATTGTGTGTATAAGTGTGTAACAGACTCCAGTGGCAGTTACTGGTGCTTAGAACCACACAAGAGCAGAACTGTAGAGAATCATCCCTGATAGCTTTGCCTTTCTTTCCCATCACACTGATAAAAGAGGCACCCACCACCTTTGTGAAAAACAGTGTACTAAGTAATGTAGAGAAGTGGGATCCAATTTTAAAGACTGGTCTTGCAGAAAATGGAATTAATACTCTTAATGATATAAAAATAATATTTCTCTGAGGTCATAAATTTGTTTTACATGACAGGAGGGCTGATAAATGCCCCGATTAGCCTATTATTTTTACTCTTTATGCGAGAAATGTTGTAATGACAGTCTGAGAACACACTGACTGTTTAAATGACAGGTTATTCCAACCTCCCCCACCCCCAACATCAGCTAGGTTGTTTTCTGTATCATTTTGTGTGTCTCTTCTACAGCTGGTCAAACTATTTGAAGTAGATTACATATTTAGTTTTTATTCATAATCTAAAGTTATTGAACAAACATTTTATGGAAACATAATTCATCACTGGAAAGCTATTGGCTGCCATCCCATCTTCAACTATTTGCTATTTGAGGTGCGTGATTGGTCTGCTAAGTTACATGGCAATATTTCTGCTGCCTGATTGGATGACTGAAATGTAGGAATGGGAGGAGGCAGATCAGATTTCAAGTGGGTGGGACCAGTGTAATCCTTTGCAGGAGCACATTTGCATGACATCACAAGGTTGTAGCTTTATGCAAATTACTAATTTTTTTTTTTAAATCCCTTACTTGTATGCTTCATAGAGAATGAATGAAAAGGGTCAGGCACACTATCGAAGTGAATTCATAGGTTTTTATTGCCCAGGGCTAGTCACATCAGAGTGATGCTGCCTTCAGGAGAATTGAATGTGAACTTCAAGAGTGGATGTACAATAGCACTGTTTAGTCCTTCACTGTCTGGGAGCAAGAGGAATTCCCAAAGTATAAGGGTCATTTACAGCTTGAGATGATTCCTAAAATTCAGGCCATCGCTACCCTCACCTTGTAACTGCAAAAGCCCTACAACATACATATTTTGGGTGAAAGTCTGGGGAAGAAATCCTTCCTGCCCTTGCAGTGATCAGCGTATATCCTGAAGTATGTGATTTGACTACACCTAAGTTACCATCCATAACTATAAAGGCTATTACTGGACACAGCTTTTCCATTATTATTGCTGCTCAGTAGGACGGGCCTCTGGAGCTGTCTTTTTATTTTGTTTTAGTTGTTTATAATCTATTTAAAAAAAAAGTCTCCCAATCAAGGTCTCCCAAGCCTTCTTAAAAAACTGAGCCAGTGGGGCACTCTAGATTCAGCTGACTATTTTATTCATTGCTTTTTTCCTTTTTTAGCACAGCAGCTTCATCAAATATTTTTCAAGGGCAACCTTACTCCCTAAAGGTTTGTTCAGCTGCAATGACTGTCTCTCATGTAGGGAATCTATTCTGATTAATTTGACTTTAGCTTTCTTATTGCTCCAGTGGATTCCAAATTTGTCAAGGACTGTATATACACACACCAGCCCCCCACCCCCCATCCCCAGCAGAGAAGTTTCACAAAAGCAGTGGTACAGGGAGGCTCTAATTTTAGTAGTGGATCAGCCTTAAGTTAGGGCTGCTGCTGCTCTCTGGCTAGTCACATTGGAAATCAGCAAAAGACAAGTAAACTAACCAAATCTATAGATCGGTACGTAGTCTGGAAATATTCAGGGTCAGGGAGTTTTTGGTGATGCTGTTTCTTCATATGAAGAGGTTTACCAAGCTGTCAGGGTAGCAATGAGAGAATATTGCCAGCAGGTGGCTGTAACTTCACAAAAACAAAACAATAACGAATGAAAGAGCTACCAGAACCAAGAAAACTATCAGGCTGCAGCAGCTGAGCTACTGGGTCATGAACCTTGTGCTTGTTCAGCTGTAATGCTGTTCTAAGCCTTCTGCTTGCAGTCTCTTGTTCCTACTCATTTGGCCTCTTGCATTCTGTTCATTAACACAGAAGGGTACTAGTTATTTTTAGTCTCTTTTCTTAGAATGTATCTGCATCATCTCTCTAACAGCTCTCCAGATTCTTGATACTACGCCAATCTTTTCTACCCCTGTTACCTTTTGTTTTAGTTTTTGCTTTTCTTACTAACACTCCTCCCCTTCAACAATTCATTCTCCTCTTATTTTTCAACCTAGTTAAACTAGATCCCCATTTTGTTCTCTCACATCTGTCTTTCAGCAATATTCATTGTCAGTAAAACATGTACTGTTCAGTTCAGGAAATGACATTTGGCCCTGCATGTTCTTCTTTGTTTAATTTGCTTTAATTTCATATTTTGAACAGAATTTATAAAGAAAAGAGACCTAAAAATTGTCTTTCAGTCATAAGCAAATAAAGGCATTATTTCCTCCAGAGTTAAAAGAGAAGCCCAGATAAAATGTAAGCCAATAAAACTATCAGAACCCCAATCAGCAGCCTCCTTCTGATGGAAACTGAACTGAGAACAGCCTTTAATGTACTGTCACTCTCTGGGATGATGCCAGATAATGTGATTGAAAAAACGCCTTTCACAATAAGTCATGATGAATTTTCAATCTAAACAGAAAATCAATCTATTAGTCACCCAAACATAGTTTTCCTGCCTCCCTTCCTAGTTTTAGCACACATTTTTTGCAAGAACCTGTTTTACAAGAGCTCATGAAAAATTAAGCGGGGGCGGGTGGAGGGGAGGGCTAGTCTTGTTGATGCCCAATACCTCATTGATGTAGGAATTCTGATGGTTGTGAGTTATCAATAGGTGTTTATAATAACCCTTGTGAAATTCCTTAACTGGCTGTCAACAGTAAATATCTCAAGTTGATTCTGTGTGGGTGTGGGTGTGGAGTGATCACTCCTTGTAAGAGATTTGAAGGAGGGTAACTGTAAAGAGATACATTGAAAACAGCTTGCTGCATTAGAACAATGTATCCAAATTGTGTAAATTTCCCAGGATTTAGGAGGCCTGATTCTCTGAGGCTTCATTCCTGTGTTCAGTACAGGAAGGTGGACTTAAGCCAACTTTGAGCTTCCCAGTATTCTGGTCCACAGGACTGCTCTAACTTATTGCTTGGGCTGCTTGCAGCCCATTGGCAGCTAAGAAGAGTGCAATTAACTCTAGTCACTTTGCTATCCTCAGCCAAGTACCCCTCATATTTTAGGGGCGGTGTAGGGAATCAGAGTAGCACCATTGCATCAATTCTGCACCATCTAGGAAGGTTAGATGCCTAGAGGTGGGCTAGGGTAGTGAGGGAAAAAGCCATTGCCAAGGCCACTTCACACTGCTGGAATGGTTTAAAAGGGCTTATAAGCAGCAGAGAATTGGGCCCAGATAGTACAGACTGTAAGTAAAAATATAATGGATAGAATTCTTAAGGCTTGTCTATGCTGAGAATGCTATAGCTGCACAGCTTTGCCACGGTAGCACTTCTGGATAGACTGCACCTACGCTAAAGCGAGGGGTTCTCCCGTCAGTGTAAGTAATCTACCTCCCTGAGAGGCAGTAGCTAGCTTGATGGAAAAATTCTTCTGTCAACCTAGCAGGGCTACATGGGGAGTTAGGTTGACTTAACTGTGCCGCTCAGGGGTGTGGATTGTTCACACCCCTGACCAACATAGTTAAACTGATCTAATTTTCTAGGGTAGACCAGATGAAAAAGCTTTCATGTGTAGAATATGCTTTTTTAATTGTTCAAGGACATGTAAGGTTGATAAAGCTGAGTTTATTAGCTTTACTTAACATTCTGTGAGCCATTTTAGTTTTGTTTCAATTTCTTTCCTTTTCTGTTCCTACTACCAGTTAGGAGGTTAGCTTCAGAAGGTTATAGTTTGAATAACTGGCACACAGCTAGTTTTTCAGATGAACATCTGTCCTTTAAGACTACTCTGATTTATCTCCTCTTTTTGTGTAGACCTTTGCTTTTGGGTTTAGAGAGAATTCACCATTGAATGCCTTTTGCTTATTGTACTGAGCTAAGAGGAAGATTGCTTCTTTTCTCTGAATGAAGGTGAAAATAGAGTGTTGGGTTTTTTATTGGAGATTTTGTAGTTCTCACAAAGGTACCATTTTAAATACATTTTGTTCAAAGTTAGCATGTATAAAAATAAATGCATTTAAGAGGATCTACACTGTAGAATCTGAAGAATAAACCTGGGATATTCCTAAAGGAATGAAATAATTAAATCAATACTTCACTTCCAAAACATTTTTATTTTTTTAAAAACTTCCTTCTTTATTGTTATTTAAAATATATATATATATCTAGCCTCATTTACCAGTGTGAAATGTATCTTAAGTTTTGTGCATGTTTACAACAATAAGGAGAAAAAGGAAATGAGACACATTTGCTTAACAATTTTTCTTGTCATCTTTAATGAAAAGCTTTTAATTGGCCTCATGGCTGAGAACAGACTTTTTAAAAGACTCTCCTGTTATTTTGCATACACTTCAGTCTCAGAAACAGTAACATGATAATACTTAATCATGTACACAGGTATATATTTTTCCATGGGAAAGTTTTCATATAGTCATATTCCAAAAGGTAAATAAGTTGTAACCAGTTGGAAACTGTCCTTCTGGTAGAGTAAAAGCAGTCTGTGCCACACCTTTTGGTGTGGAGAGAGTGGAGATGGAATGGTGGGTGAAAGGGGCATGTCAAGACCCAGAGTGGAAGTGGAATGGATGATTCTTTCTTTCTGCAGGTTCCCTGAGATCCACAGAGTTCATGGGCCAGTTCCTCATGTCCTGTTCCACAGAAGGTAGGAGCAGCCCAATTCTCCATACAATGGAACAATGCAGGAGGAATTTGCTCCCCCTTAGATCCTCCTGCAGGATTTCCCTAGGGAGACATGAGCAAGTCCTAGGTTAAATCCAACAATTCTCTGTAAATAGGTAGCCATTTTGCTATGATGTGTTCAGTGAGGTGAAAAAGGATTGAGACAACAATTAGGATCAGATACTTTTTGAAATGCTCACTGTTCCAGTAGCTTCCCATTAGTGAATATTAGAGCATGATGTTAAACCTATGTAGACAGTAATGTCTAGGAACTTAGAGAACTCTCCTTTTAGGAAGTGCTTCATGAGAGAGGAGAGTATTTGTGGAGGAAGGAATAAAGCCTGAATGTTGCACTGTCTTGGCTGTCTCTTTTTATGCTGAACATTCACTTTAGTTTTACTACCATTGCCCTAGCGGCAGACACAATGGCTCTCTCTTTGCCCTTTGGCTACTCACTGTTAGCCCTGGTGATCCATTGTTAGCCAATGCACATAGGTTACATACACCCACACACATATACATGCCCCCACATTAATATGTATTGTGCGGATGCTATTAATATTGTGTGGGTGTGTTTGTGATGGATAATCATGGTAAAGTGTATTAGGCTTACTCTTGCTCATTTATGCTAAGTATCCCACAATATCTGGTGGCAGTACATCTCATACTCCTGGGGGAATTCTGTGCCACTGCAAATGCACAGAATTTATGTCCCGCGCAGATTTCTTTGCTTCCTTGCAGAAAAATGACTTTCTGATGGGGAAACAAAGGGAAGCCACAAGAGCAGTCATATGACCCTCCCCAGCAGTATGTTTTGGGTGCCCAGGGCAGCCAGCAGAGAGGTAAATCACTGGGGGGTAGAGGGCAGGGCTCGGAAAGACCCCAGTGGTGCCTCCTACCCTGCACTGGGCTCAGCTGCTATTTGTAGCTGGGCTGGAGAGGATGGGACTTCTCTCTTCCCCTGTATAGCATCCTGGACTGTGTCAGACCCACCCCCAGATTTCTCCCCCAGCTGTAGGAAGCTCTGCAAACTGCCCTCCCATGCTTCCTGTACCCATCACGCCTCAGCTGCAGGGGGAGGGATCACTGTATGGGGAGATGCTCCCCCATCTGCCCAACCCTCTTACATCCAGACCCCCTCATACCCAGACCCTCCCATCAAGCCTCACGCCCCCGACAAGTCCCACTCCCCCAGCATCTGGACCCACCACTGAGCTCCCCACACCCAGACCCCACTGCTGAGCTCTGTCCCCCCGACACTGAGACCCCCCCCCCGCTAAGCCCCAACCACCTTCACCTGGACCCTCCTGCAGAGTCCCATTACCATTGCACCCAGAATCCCCCTACATGTCCCTGTGCATCCAGATCCCCCCCCCCACAGAAACCTCTCAACCACACCTGGATCCCCCCACACTAAGCCCCTTTATAGTTGGATCCTGCCTTGACAAGCCTGCCTGCCCACACCTGGTGTACCTGGCATGGAGGGGCAGGGCCCTGGGGTGTTCCTGAGGCAGGTCTGGTCCTTTTGCTGTGTCATGGTTTGGTGAAGCCTCACCTCTGAGTCTGTGTCCTGTGAGGGGAGGGGGCAGAGGGAGCTGCACAGTGATCTCCCACCTCTCTGCAGCCAGTGGCCTGTGCTCCCCAATGCCATACTGGAGCCTCCACATTTATTTGACAAATAAAATTTGCAGAATTTTAAAATGCGGTGTGCAGAATTTTTAATTTTTTTTGGCGCAGAATGCCCTCAGGAGTAATCTCAGCATTTGGCATAGGCGGATAGGAAACCTGTCAGAGACAAGAAACGTTGATGTTCTATCCTGGTACAGGTAAGTCATGCATTCTTGGCCCAACTAGTCTGTAATGCTGTGTCTGAAAAGCAGAGATAAGATGGGTGCACCTTGGTATCAGAAAAATAAAGTAATTGGGAAATGCAGTCTTGGGTGCAATATAAAGCGCTAACTAACTTGTAAACAAGCACCATTTGTGTGTGTGTGTGTGTGTGTGTATATATATATATAGATAGATAGATAGATAAAGTGGTTTTAGGGGCATATTCTGTGGATCACATCTTCTGTGTAAGGTGAATTGAACACACTGTGAGAGTTCAGTTCCTGGGAAGGATTGGTGATGTATTAAATATTTATTTCCTGTACCCTACTGTTTTCCATTTAGACAATAACTTTGGCTGAGCTTGGTTATTTGGTCCCTTGAACATTGTTAATATTGAAACGCAAATATAGCCAACCAATTGGCTATCCATAACAATCAATACAACAATGGCAGAACAATCACAGAAATGTTGGGCGGGAAGGGACCCCGAGAGGACATCTAGTCCTGCCTTGGCACTGAGTCAGGACTAAGTAAACCTACAGCGTTGCTGACAGGTGTTTGTTTGACCTGTTCTTAACAACCTCCAATGATGGGTATTCCACAGCCTCCCTTGGAAGTCCATTTCAGAGCTTCACTACCCTTATTGTTTCCTAATAACTCACCTAAATCTCCCTTGCTGCAGATTAAGCCCATTACTTCTTGTCCTATCTTAAGTGGACTTGGAGAACAATTGATCACCATCCTCTTTGTAACAGCACGTAATATATTTGAAGACTGTTCTCAGGGACCCTTCAATCTTCTTTTCTGAAGACTAAACATGCCCAGTTATTTTAACCTTTCCTCATAGTTCAAGTTTTCTAAACCTTTTACCATTTTTGTTCCTCTCCACTGGATTCTCTCCAATTTGTCCACATCTTCCTTAAAGTGTGCTGTCTAGAACAGAACACAGTACTCCAGCTGAGGCCTTACTGGTGCACAACAGCGTGGAAAAATTACTTTTTATGTTAAGATAGTGAATAGCATCTTTGACCAACTCATCCCACCTCCTCACTCAAATCCTGTTATACTTTTAATCCAAGCCCTGTAAAAACTTTTAAGGAGTAGGGTGGGGGTCTGGATGGTGCTATTGAGGTGGCAACCTCTTCAATGAAGGTTTGGAGAGATTCAGCCCTGGAGGTAATGCTGTACGGATGGCACAGTCATGCCTTCCAATTACTGAATCTCTTTTGAAGCAGCTGGAGTGACTTGCCTGCTTTCCCTCCAGTGGTGGGTTTCTTCTTTGAGGAGATGTTGGCTTGCTTTCTTCTGTCTCTTTGCTATAGTAGTAACTCCTTGACTGGGCCTTGCAGGCACTGACCCTTTAAAATTCAGCTGCATTCTGTGACTTTGCTGCAATTGTGCCCCACATCGCACAATGTTTGTAAATTCAGAAGAACAAGGGATCCTTCCTCTCTCCCCTTGCCATGAGTCTCCTGGGGGAAATTTGCAGGCCTTTGCTCCTTACAAACATCCAAAAGGACATGGCATTTGGGGCAAATACAATGGTAGGCAAAAGTGGGTTCCTGAAATTTCTTTAAACCTTAAAGAAAGTTTGGGTTTGCTTTAATGGATGGATAAAATTACAGGCTAGTACTTATTTTCCCCATAATATTTCACCCACCACTAGTTGTTATGGTCACATGAATTTAATGCTCCCATGCTGTTGTTTTCTTTCTCAGCTGCCAATAAATGGTTCTTCAGAGGTAGGGGTTGATTTTTAGAGCAGTCTATTGACTAAAAGACTTTGTTTTTTGTGCACACAAGTTCTGTTTCTCTTAGTTTAGCGAGAGTAAATATTCCAGGAGGTGTACACACACAGCTCGTTGTCTGCTAATGGAATTCAGGCACATACCTTCCACAGACTGCTAAAATAGCCATATCATTTATCTTCTGTATTTACTTCCATGTAGCACTCTGCACAGAATGTATACTCTTGCAAACCCTGCTGATTTGGACAGGAGAGTCTTGGTTTCCTTTCAGAGATTCCATCTCCCTTTTAATTCGGCACATCTTGTTATTTAGATATTGTTTGAATCAAAGGGTAAAGAAACATGAAAGCAAGTACTATTTATAGCATTGCCATTGTGCATGGCATTGCCTATTGATGTAAAGCAGTATAAAGTGTATTATCATTATGTATGACTGAAACAGGGGGACACAGAGCTGTTCAGTGGCTGTAGCAGAGGTCTGGGGAGTCACTAGCTCTGGGGTGAAATACTGGCCTCATTGAAGTCAAAAGGAGTTTGTCATTGGCTAAGTCAAGTCACTTAGCTGTTAGCTTCCCCAACTGTAAAATGGGGACCAGACTTACCTTCTATAAAACGGTTTCAAGTATCAGAGGGGTAGCCTTGTTAGTCTGGATCTGTAAAGCGGCAAAGAGTCCTGTGGCACCTTATAGACTAACAGACGGATTGGAGCATAAGCTTTTGTGGGTGAATACCCACTTCGTCGGATGCATGTAGTGGAAATTTCCAGAGGAAGGTATAAATATGCAAGCAAGAGTCAGGCTAGGGATAATGAGGTTAGTTCAATCAGGGAGGATGAAGCCCTCTTCTAGCAGTTGAGGTGTGAACACCAAGGGAGGAGAAACTGCTTTTGTAGTTGGCTAGCCATTCACAGTCTTTGTTTAATCCTGAGTTGATGGTGTCAAATTTGCAAATGAACTGAAACTCAGCAGTTTCTCTTTGGAGTCTGGTCCTGAAGTTTTTTTGCTGCAGGATGTCTACCTTTCAATCTGCTATTGTGTGTCTAGGGAGGTTGAAGTGTTCTCCTACAGGTTTTTGTACATTGCCATTCCTAATATCTGATTTGTATTTGAAATGGTTTGAGATCTTCTGATGAAATGTGATGTATAAGTAGATTGATAGCTTTTTAGGGCAGGGACCATTTGTTCTGTAAAGTGCCTAGTACCCCTGGCTGTTATAAACACAATACATTATAATATGTGCAAAGTATTATTATAGCATTGCCATGAAATGCTTTCCTGTGTCATTCCACCAAAAGCATTGGAAAACATTGGAAAGTATAATCAAGTTGCACTAGCTGCATATTTTTAATCAAAACGGGCTACTTCAATGCCATGAAAAAAGCTTTTCTTTAAAACAAACCAAACTAGTTTGCTCTTGAGTCATTTTGACCCCAATATTATACACCATGAAAGTTTGTTATTCCATCAGCAAATTTCCTTCTGATTTTAGTTTCATGTAGTTGCTGTAAATATTGATCATTTCAGTTCTGAAAAATTAATTGCAGAATGTTGCTGTCCTTCTTGTAGGTCCCGAAGAGAAACAGAGTTTTTGTAAATTCATGAGTCAGATTCTGAGCTTTGTTGTGCTTTTTTGTAAGATGAGATCTTGGAATGTGAATCTTCAGTTGGTAACAGATACCATAATGATGCCTTACGCTTATATAATGTCTGGATGTGAGGCGCTCAAAGTTCTTTGCAAAAGTAGGTAAGTGTGAGAGAAAAGATAGTCTTGTGGCCAAGACACTGAACTGGGACTCAGGAGATCTGGAAGCAGTTCCTGGCTCTGCATCAGACTTCCTGTGTGACCTTGGTGTGGGGATAAAAATGCTTCCTGTCTCTCAAACTTTGTCTTGTCTACGTAGATTGTAAGCTCTTTGGGGCAGGTAATGACTCCCTACTGTATTTTGCAGTGCCTAGCACAATCTCAGTTGGGGCTTCTGGGCACTACTGCTGTAAAGATGAAGTATTATCCTCCTTTTACAGATGTGGAAACGAAGGCATAGAAAGATTAAACCCAACATTTTCTAACTTGGATGCCTAAAATTATTGCTCCTGTCCTCATGGGGCTCTGTCTACATTTTTCTCTTAAACTGAGGAGAAACTACTCTATATAAGGATTATCGATTGCTTGTTGGCACATGTAACCTATGTGCATTGACTAACAATGGCATCACCGTGGCTAACGTAGCAAAAGGGCAAAGAGAATGCCATCGTGGAAATCCCCTTACTATAGGAATCAGCTTTGTTCAATGGTTATAACAGGAGAGTCGGAGTCAGCAGATATGGGTTCTGCTCCTGATTCTACCACAGTGTGGGTGTGTGATGTTGTGCATGTTGCATAAGGCAGCATTTTCAAATTTGGGCTCCTAAGGTAGGCACCCAACCCAGTAGATAGTCGTTAAACCAGAGTGGCCTGAGTGCGGAAAAATGGGCATGAGAAAGTGTTTCTTCCATTATTTCTGGTACTTCTTGCTTCCATTTGGGCCAGAAACACCATGACAGTTTTTCCCCAAGATATTTCCAAACAGCTACTTCTGAACATAGAATCATAGAATCATAGAATATCAGGGTTGGAAGGGACCTCAGGAGGTCATCTAGTCCAACCACCTGCTCAAAGCAGGACCAATCCCCAATTAAATCATCCCAGCCAGGGCTTTGTCAAGCCTGACTTTAAAAACCTCTAAGGAAGGAGATTCCACCACCTCCCTAGGTAAGGCATTCCAGTGTTTCACCACCCTCCTAGTGAAAAAGGTTTTCCTAATATCCAACCTAAACCTCCCCCACTGCAACTTGAGACCATTACTCCTTGTCCTGTCATCCTGTCATCCAGCTCCATCCTTAACATGTCTGAACCTAACAAATAATTTGGTTCGAATTCTAGGCATAGTTTTGGATTGGTTCCTTTTCAATCCAAACTGGTTCAACCATCTCTAATTTGCTAATTAATCATTCTAGTAATGACTAATTACTGATTCCAGTCCAGTATTAACCTAAAGGTGAAAGCCTGGCCCAACTAAAGGGAATGGCAAAACTCCCTTTGACTTTAATAGGGTGAGGATTTCACCCTTAACCTTACACTACCATCTCAAGTGAACAGAAAGCTATCCATTCATTCTGAAATATTATGTATGTTTCCTTCTAGAATTAATTAAATCAGAGATTTGAATAAAACATACTTTTTCCTTCTGGAAGCTCACTTGTTTCCACCTTGTCCATAAAATGGCTGTCAGTCATAGGATACAGCATACAGTAAACTGCCACAATACTGTGGCTATAATATTACAATTTGATGCCTTGGTATATAAAGGATAAATACTGAATGAATGAATCAGTGTGAAGCCAGAGGAGACAATGAACCATGAGGAGAAAATAGGTCTCTAAACAGACACATCACATTGCAATTAAACTACATGGAGCTGTGTGCAGGTAAAATTCAGGGTGTGATTTAAGACCTCCAAAGCTGGGAATGACATTCACAGTTAAGTCTGAAATCAGCTCCATCCTTAACTCACTGTACTGGAGTTATTTGTAGCAGTTGTTTGTTATTTGCAGAGCTGTGCAAAATTTTCATAATGATACACAAAAATCAGATTATATTTGCTTGGTTTTGGATTTTATTACAAACCCAGAAATTCAGGCTGGATTTGTTGAAACTTTCCCATCAGTTTCACAAACTTTCATTAATTTATGGTTCAAGATAGTAACTACAACTGGGCAGGAGAGGGCTTTCCCATCCTGCCAAATGTTTTGAAATTTCAATTTTTTTCCTATCTGCAATTGGAATGAAAAGTCAAAATTTTGAAAATTTTCACAAATAGTTCAGTGTGTCCACACTAACCAGGCTGGATCAGTTTAAGATTTGTCTCATGTCCACACCAGTGCTGTCTTAAACCAGTTCACTTGAAATGGCCACTTGGTATCAGTCCCACAAATTCTCAGCTAGCTCACAGAAGCAATGTGATTTCTGATAGATTTCACAGACCCACTGGTGCACTGTAGAACAGTAGTGGTGTTACAGTAGGGTTGTGTCTAGGAACTTAGAGAACTTTATTTTCAAGTAAGTTCTAGAAGAGAAAGGAATGAAGCCTCAGTGTTGCACTGCCTTGGTTCTCGATGTGCACACACAGAACAGCTGAGTGCCCTAACCCCCAATTTACAGAGTCAATCTCATGCTCTCTCTCTGGCCCAATACATATTTAATTATTTCATACACAGAAAGACTTCAACAGGAAAAACTAAGATAACTCTGTTCCAAAATATCTCATAGCCTGATGGGTTAGGGCACTCACTTTGAATGGGGGAGACTTAGATTCAAGTCTGTGTGCTAGAGTAGGGAGTTTGAACCTGGATTTCCCAAAGCCTAGGTGAGTGCTCTAACAACTGAGCTATTGGTTTTAAGGGGGTCACTGCCTTTCCTGAAACACTTTATTTCCTGGCCATTTGATTTGCTGAAAATTCAAAACCAAACCCAAAAACCAAACCCACACAAATATTAATCAGTTTCAAGTTGATCCCAACTGTTTTTTTTGGAACTGCCAATGAACAGCAAAATCGGTTATTCACACAGCTTTAATTCTAGGTGCTTTAAATCATTTAATATTTTTAGCATAGACCAGAGCATAGATTTTACTAGAGATGCTCAGATATCATGGTACAGTATGAAAACCTAGATACGCAGAGGACAGAAAGGCTTACTTATACTGGTTTTACACCATTCCCACTCCACTGGTACCAATCGAGTTATTCCTGATTTACATCAGTGCAAATGAGAGGAGAATCAATTCCAGAGTTTCATCATGAACTCTGGATTTTCTTAGATTCAACAGACTTCTAAGGTGGTTTAAATTGTCTCTTGTGACTTAAACTCAACATTCTCATGGCAGTTGCTCTCATGGAGTTGGGCAAAACTACATGCCCATGCGTATTTTTAAAAATGTATGTAATTCACCTCATCATACTGGTTCCTGTAAAGGAATGTTTAAGTTCCCACCTCACACTGAGAGAACAAAGGTCCTTTTCTTAAACAAGGGAAAGTCCCCAGTCTAGAGGCTGCAGTGAATGAGTGAAGATAAGTCCTCATGAAGAGAATAAAATCTTCGGGGAAAAGAACAAGCCACACCCAGGAAATGTGGACCTATGAGTGAGGAATTATAATTTCCTTTTAACAGCTAGAGTTACAGGTATGGTGAGGGATGGCTTTGAGGATTATTATTTTTAGGAGCAGATGTAATCTCAGAATATAGAATTTTAAGGGTTTGCAAATAGTATAAGTGGAATAGGGGTTCAGATTTCTTCTCTGTCACATTTGCCCACCATACCATCCTTGGTTAAGATGTATTGTTTTCCTATGGTCCACAGAGTGACTCCACAGCTGCTACTTAAGCCCCTAGGCTTCAATAAACCATGGTGCTGCTATGCCTGTGCTTTGTGGAGGGTGATAGCTGATACAATACCTCCTTTCATCTCTTCTCCGTTCTTCTTCGAAACTCCACTTTGCAGGGAGGTGGAGAGAGACTCGTGCATAGACTCCGCAACTCTTGCCTTCCTCACCCTTCTGTATTCAGGGCTGTTCTTGGCTGGAGGATGCAAGATAGGATTTGCTCCAAAGAATGAAAACCCCAGGGAATCTTTTTCTCTCTAATTGTATGCTAGGAATGCATTTTATAAGAATGGGGAAAGAATCACAATCCAGAATACCAAAAATGGGACCTTGCTGATTAACTAAGCAATCATCAGTTTGATCTAATCTTTCTGACGTTTTTCAACAGCTACATGCACACAGTATGTGAAAAGATTAGCATTGTAGGAAAGCCTGTGATGGCAGTAAGGTCAGCATCTTGATCAATAACAACTCAGCCTGAACAGATATCTAATCAAAAAGAAAAAGGTCATCTCCAATAAGGGACTTTAAAAAGACCGACCAACAATATCTAATCACCGATTACTGAATATTTAGTTAAGTGGTGACCTTGGTTGTTATTTATTTAACCAGAGACTATTAGCTAATTTCCTCCTGGTTGTAGATTAAACTTTCACAATTATTTTATTAGCTGAACTATTAAACAAAAGGGTAATCCTACTACAGCCCAGCTGACATCACAGCAATGCAAAATAGGACATGCTCATCCCTTAAAAAACCTATGGGAGAATAAGATTTGATCGTGTATACCAACCTCAGTATAAACCATGCATAAATACTGATCACCAATTAGAATATGGTAAAAGGCTGTAGTTACTGGAATGGGGTCACCGGTGATTCTGAAGGTGTTGCATTGTACTAACATATACTGTCTTTTGGGGAGGAGTGATCTTGCTCATGCTCAAAGGAATAATTTTTCTGCCAGCCTCACATACTTCACTTACACTCGCTTCCTAAGTTCTCATGAAAGCAACACTGAAAAGTCCAGCCACAATACATCATGTCCCTTATCAGTTCTAAATCAAAATCAAATACATTCTGTTGAGATTCAGTGCTGGGCATTAATTAGAGAGTTTCCCTTGCTTTTTAAAGAGAAAGAGAGTAATTAGATTCCATGCGGTTTAATAGGTAATTGGCAAAGGTATTTTGTATGTGTGCGTCTACATCTCAGATTCAGAGGACATTCGTACTGCACTAATGCATTGGTAGGAAGCAGTGTTAATTATTAGTATGTTAAGGTTGCAAACTTTGGCCTTGGAATCAATGTTCATTCTCTAATGTTAGAATCAGGATTCCCTGAGAAGTCTTGTAATTGCAAGTCAGATAATTAATGGAAGCTGTCATCTGGGAGCAAATAAAGGACAGAGATACTGGTTTCTAATTTGAGATACTTTCTTGCAATCGGACCGTATTGTGCCTCAGTTAACCCACCCAAAAACTATGTCTACACTACGAAATTAGGTCGAATTTATAGAAGTCGGTTTTGTAGAAAGCGTTTTTATACAGTCGATTGTGTGTGTCCCCACACAAATGCTCTAAGTGCATTTAGTCTGCATTTAGTCGGCATTTAGTCGGCAACCGTCGACTTCTGGAGCGTTGCACTGTGGGTAGCTATCCCACAGTTCCTGCAGTCTCTGCTGCCCATTTGAATTCTGGGTAGAAATCCCCATGCCTGATGGGGCAAAAACATTGTCGTGGGTGGTTCTGGGTACATATCGTCAGGCACCCCTTCCCTCCCTCCCTCCCTCCGTGAAAGCAACGGCAGACAATTGTTTCGCGCCTTTTTTCCTGGGTTACCCGTGCAGATGCCATACCATGGCAAGCATGGAGCCTGCTCAGCTCACTGTCACCGTATGTCTCCTGGGTGCTGGCAGACGCGGTACTGCATTGCTACACAGCAGCAGCTCATTGCCTTTTGGCAGCAGACAGTGCAGTATGAGTGGTAGCCATCATTGCTGTACTCCAGGGTGCTCTTTTAGCCGACCTCGGTGAGGTTGGTCGGGGCGCCTGGGCAAACATGGGAGTGACTCAGCCAGGTCATTTCCCTTTTAAGTTTCGTCTCATGGCGATTCAGTCCTGCTGGCAGTCCTACTGCACCATCTTCTAATGATAAGCCAGGAGACGACGATGGCCAGCAGTCATCCTGCACTGTCTTCTGTTGAACACCCAGGAGATGATGATGGCCAGCATCCCTTGCTCCCTCCCTCCGTAAAATCAATGGCCTGCGAAACCCAGGGTTTTGAGTTCTATCCTTGAGGGGGCCATTCTGTTTCTCCTTGATGCAAAGCTACCCACTTTGTTCATTTTAATTCCCTGTAAGCCAACCCTGTAAGCCATGTTGTCAGTCATCCCTCCCTCCATCAGAGCAACGGCAGACAATCGTTTCACACCTTTTTTCACTGCAGATGCCATAGCACTGGGAACATGGAACCCGCTCAGATCACCGTGGCAGTTATGAGCACTATAAACACTGTGTGTGTTATCCAGCAGGTTATGCAGAACCATACCCTGCAAGAAAAGTGAAACCAGACAAGGAGGAGGTGACTGCAGTGCGGTTACGAGAGTGATGAGGACATGGACATAGACTTCTCACAAAGTACAGCCCGTGCAATGTGCACGTCATGGTGTCCGTTGGGCAGGTTCATGGCTTGGATCGCCAATTCTGGGCCCGGGAAACAAGCACAGACGGGTGGAACCGCATAGTGTTGCAAGTCTGGGACGATTCCCAGTGGCTGTGAAACTTTCGCATGCATAAGGGCACTTTCATGGAACTTTGTGACTTGCTTTCCTCTGCCCTGAAGCGCAAGAATACCAAAATGAGAGCAGCCCTCACAGTTGAGAAGTGAGTGGCGATAGCCCTGTGGAAGCTTGCAACACCAGACAGCTACCGGTCAGTCGGGAAACAATTTGGAGTGGGCAAATCTACTGTGGGGGCTGCTGTGATCCAAGTAGCCAACGCAATCACTGAGCTGCTGCTGTCAAGGGTATTGACTCTGGGAAATGTGCAGGTCATAGTGGGTGGCTTTGCTGCAATGGGATTCCTTAACTGTGGTGGGGCAATAGACAGAACCCATATCCCTATCTTGGCACCGGAGCACCAAGGCAGCGAGTACATAAACCAAAAAGGGTACTTTTCAATGGTGCTGCAAGCACTGGTGGATCACAAGGGACATTTCACCAACATCAACATGGGATGGCCGGGAAAGGTACATGACGCTCACATCTTCGGGAGCTCTGGTCTGTTTGAACAGCTGCAGCAAGGGACTTACTTTCCAGACCAGAAAATAACCGTTGGGGATGTTGAAATGCCTATAGTTATCCTTGGGGACCCAGCCTACCCCTTAATGCCATGGCTCATGAAGCCATACACAGGCAGCCGTGACACTAGTCAGGAGCAGTTCAACTATAGGCTGAGCAAGTGCAGAATGGTGGTAGAATGTGCATATGGGTGTTTAAAAGTGCGCTGGGGCAGTTTACTGACTCGGTTAGACCTCAGCGAAACCAATATTCCCATTATTATTCCTGCTTGCTGTGCGCTCCACAATATCTGTGAGAGTAAGGGGGAGACGTTTATGGCGGGGTGGGAGGTTGAGGCAAATTGCCTGGCTGCTGGTTATGCGCAGCCAGACACTAGGGCGGTTAGAAGAGTACAGGAGGGCACCGTGTGCATGAGAGAAGCTTTGAAAACCAGTTTCAGGAATGGCCAGGCTACGGTGTGAAAGTTCTGTTTGTTTCTCCTTGATGGAAGCTGCCACCCCCGCTCCCCGCTTTCACTCTACTTTCCTGTAAGCTAAGCACCCTCCTCTCCCCCCTTCGATCACCGCTTGAAGAGGCAATAAAGTCATTGTTGCTTCACATTCATGCATTCTTTATTTATTCATCACACAAATAGGGGGATAACTGCAAGGTAGCCCGGGAGGGGTGGTGGAGGAGGGAAGGACAAGGCCACACAGCACTTTAAAGCTTTAAAACTTTAAAACTTATTGAATGCCAGTCTTCTGTTGCTTGGGCAATCCTCAGGGGTGGAGTGGCTGGGTGGCCGGAGGGCCTCCCCCCCCCCCGCATTCTCGGGCGTCTGGGTGAGGAGGCTATGGAACTTGGGGAGGAGGGCGGTTGGTTACACAGGGGCTGAAGCGGTGGTCTATGCTCCTGCTGCCTTTCCTGCAGCTCAACCATACGCTGGAGCATCTGAGTTTGATCCTCCAGCAGCCTGAGCAGAGACTCCTGCCTTCTTTCAGCAAGCTGACGCCACCTACCATCTTCAGCCCACCACCTCTCCTCGCAGTCATATTGTGTTTTCCAGCACTCTGAGATTGTCTGCCTCCATGTATTTTGCTGTGCTCTGTCAGTATGGGAGGACAGCATGAGGTCAGAGAACATTTCATCACGAGTGTGGTTTTTTTTGCCTTCTAATCTTTGCTAGCCTCTGGGCAGGAGAAACATGTGCAGCTGGTGGAGGAAAAAAAAAGGGAGAGTGGTAGTTAAAAAGACACATTTTATAGAACAATGGGCAGGGCCGCCCAAAGGGGGGGGCAAGTGGGGCAATTTGCCCTGGGTCCCACAGGGACCCCATGAGAGTTTTCAGGGGCCCCCATGAGAGTTTTCAGCAGCACTTCGGTGGGGGGGGGTCCTTCGGTGCTGCCGAACACACCCAGAGTGAAGGACCCGCTGAAGCTTCTTCCGCTCTGGGTCTTCGGCAGCAATTCAGCGGCGGGGTCCTTCTACTCCATGTCTTCGGCGAAGTGCCCCGTAGATCTGGATCGGAAGGACCCCCGCCGCCAAAGATCCCAGGCCCCCTGAATCCTCCAGGCGGCCCTGACAATGGGTACACTCTTTCATGGTAAACCTTGCTGTTAACATTACATAGCACATGTGCTTTCATTACAAGGTCACATTTTGCCTCTTATTGGGGGTATGCCAGTTTGGTGTGAGAGATCACTTATGCAGAGCTGGGCAGCAGAATTCGGCTCGCAGGCAGCCATGGTAAGCCACAGTCTTTTGGCTTCTTTAACCTTCATAACATGTGGGAATGGTTTCAAACAGCAGTGCCCTCATTTCCCATACGAAGTAGCTGTTGGGTTGGCCATTAAAAATGGGTTGGCAATTTAAAAGGAGGGACTGCGGTTTCCAGGTTCATGTGCAGCAGAAACCCAACTAAACCCCCCATCCACCCAATTCTCTTGGATGATGGCTTCACCCCTCCCCCCACCGCGTGGCTAACAGCAGGGAAGATTTCTGTTCAGCCAAGGCAAACAGCCCAGCAGGAATGGGCACCTCTGAATGTCCGCTTACTAAAACCATCCTATTTCAATCAGGTGACCATGAATGATATCATTCTCCTGAGGATAACACAGAGAGATAAAGAACGGATGTTGTTTGAATGCCAGCAAATACCGGGACCATATGCTGCAATGCTTTGTTCTGCAATGATTCCCAACTACGTGCTACTGGCCTGGTGTGGTAAAGTGCCCTACCATGGAGGATGGAATAAGGCTGCCCTCCCCAGAAACCTTTTGCAAAGCCTTTGGGAATACATCCAGGAGAGCTTTATTGAGATGTTCCTCAAGTATTTCTGCTCCATTCCCAGACATGTTAACAGACTTTTCCAGTAGCTGTACTGGCCGCGAATGCCAGGGCAAATTAATCATTAAACATGCTTGCTTTTAAACCATGTATAATATTTACAAAGGTACACTCACCAGAGGTCCCTTCTGTGCCTTCAGGGTCTGGGAGCCCACCTTGGGTGGGTTCGGGGAGTACTGGCTCCAGGTCCAGGGTGATAAACAGATCCTGGCTGTTGGGGAAACTGGTTTCTCCGCTTCCTTGCTGTGAGCTATCTACAACCTCCTCCTCCTCATCTTCCTCGCCCCCCAAACCCGCTTCCAAGTTGCCTCCCACTCCTTGGATAGAGTCAAAGCGCAGGGTTGGGGTAGTGGTGGCTGCACCCCCTAGAATGGCATGCAGCTTATCATAGAAGCGGCATGTCTGGGGCTCTGAACCGGAGCGGCCATTTGCCTCTCTGGTTTTTTGGTACGCTTGCCTGAGCTCCTTAATTTTCATGCAGCACTGCTGCGGGTCCCTGTTATAGCCTCTGTCCTTCATGCCATTGGAGATTTTTTCAAATATTTTGGCATTTCGTGTTTTCGAACGGAGTTCTGCCAGCATGGATTCGTCTCCCCATACAGCGATCAGATACCGTACCTCCCGTTCGGTCCATGCTGGAGCTCTTTGGCAATTCTGGGACTGCATGGTCTCCTGTGATGATGAGCTCTGCATGGTGACCTGTGCAGGTGAGCTTGCCACGCTGGCCGAACAGGAAATGAGATTCAAAAGTTCACGGGCCTTTTCCTGTATACCTGGCCAGTGCATCTGAGTTGAGAGTGCTGTCCAGAGCAGTCACAACTGAGCACTCTGGGATAGCTCCCAGAGGCCAGTACTGTCTAATTGCATCCACGGTACCCCAAATTCGACCCGGCAAGGCCGATTTCAGCGCTAATCCCCTCATCGGATGAGGTGAGCTGTAGCTCACGAAAGCTTATGCTCAAATAAATTGGTTAGTCTCTAAGGTGCCACAAGTACTCCTTTTCTTTTTGCGAATACAGACTAACACAGCTGTTACTCTGAAAAGAGTCTCAATGGGTGAATTATAAAGAAGATTCAAAATGGCATTTATTTTTTTCATGCTTCTTGCACAGCAGGCAGTCATATTAGCTCTTTTTCACTTCATTATTGGCAGCTCAATTAGTTATTTCATTTCAGATACGAAAACAATCCTCAGAGAAGGATTTTTTTCAAAGTTGAGCCTCCAGTTCATGAATTGTAGTCTACAAATCCATTGAAATCAAATGCAGATGCTATTATTGCAGAAGACTATGCTATTACCTCACATATGTAAGTTTTGTCCTCTTTCCAACAAAGGGGTAAAGCTAGTCCAAGATTTGTTTTAATACAGCTTTTAATATTTTAACATTTTTTGGCCCTAGTTTTCAGCTAGTCTACATGATGTTTTAAAAGTAAATGGCATGACTAGTTATTTCTGAACATTTGGAAGTGTCTAAAACCACATTGGATCCATCATATAAAGAATTCATTTTTCACCCATGAGATAACTTCTTTGTAAGTGGAGGTAACTAGAACTGCAACAGACTGGAAGAATTCGGACCTTCATTCTATTCTCCATTTTAAAACCAGAACCTTGCTATAAATGACTCAACTCTATTAAAAGCAAAAGCAAAAAAGTGGAGCTGCAGTGAGTTATGTGGAATTAATTTTGCTTTATTGTCATGTAGACGTCATAAACCTCTTGTAGTTTATGATGCCGCAAGAAGACATCTAAGGAGTGATTTCCTTGCAAATGACTGCAGTCTGTTTTCTGTATTCGTTGGGTCAACACTTTTAGGGTCTCATCTAGAAGAGCATTGAGCACCCTCAGTTCCTAATGAAGTCAAGGGGAGTGAAGGGTGCTCAGCCACATTGGGACATTTGAAGTGCAAGACCCGTTTGTGTCCGTGTACAGTGCTCTCCTGATTCAACACAGCTTGGTGATAGTGATATTAGTCTGATGTTTGAGAAAAAGGGAAAATAGCCCCTCTACTGAATTGTTTCTGTTTGAGTTGCTGATTCACTACACAGCCTTGCTGTAGATGGTAATAAAATAACATTTCAGAAAATGGAAACATAGGCAGAGCAGACCTGAACAGGATCTCTGTGTGTGAGTTTCTGCAGTGGGATAAGGATTTTTCCCTAGCAGTAAATGGACCTTAAATTAATATGAAAAATAACAAAGATGCAGCTATCCAAGCTGCCTTGCTGCACTGATAACTAATCTCTCCACAGTCTATCCTGAGAGCTCTCCTGTGCAGAGCACACCCCATTAAAGGCTGGGAGAAACCACAAGTGGTGGCAAAAATTGTTTATTTGCAGAATCTTTAGATTCTAGGTGTTAAATGTCACAGAAGGGCAGTTTGACTCCTCATTTGGAGAGGGCCATTCTGAAACCTTAGATTACAGAACCATCTTGAAGGAGTGAAGGAATGAAAATAACACCTTTGCCAAATAAGACGGCTGGATGCCCATACAGAACTGAGAACTGAGACCCTGGCCCCTATGGAGACTCAATAAGTTACAGACTGATTGGACTCTCAGTGACTGGGATTCAACTATGGTGCAGTGTGAGAAACTTGCCCATGGATAGATGTAGAGCCTTAAGAGGCGGTGACGTGTTATTTGTGACTCTCAGTTGGAAGGGGGAGTTAGCAATAAACCACAAAAGGAAAACAAAAACATTCTTAACTTAATGAGAGTTCTTGTGGCACCTTAGAGACTAACCAACTTATTTGAGCATGAGCTTTCGTGAGCTACAGCTCACTTCATCGGATGAAGTGAGCTGTAGCTCACGAAAGCTCATGCTCAAATAAATTGGTTAGTCTCTAAGATGCCACAAGTACTCCTTTTCTTTTTGCGAATACAGACTAACACGGCTGTTACTCTGAAACCTGTCATTAATGAGAGTTGTGTGAATTTAATGTTGGTGAAAAGGGGCAGCTTGCCAAGACAGTCTCCTCTTTGTTCTCCCAGAATGGTAGGTACATAGGCAGCAGCAGGATGATGAGATCTTTCATGCTGCTCTCTCAATGCACTTTAACCCTGACTTAGAAGGGCAATGAATCGTTGTGAGAGGATAGGTTTCAGAGTGGTAGCCATGTTAGTCAGTATCAGCAAAAACAACGAGGAGTACTTGTGGCACCTTAGAGACTAACAAATTTATTTGGGCATAAGCTTTTGTGGGCTAAAACCCACTTCATCAGATTGTTAGTCTCTAAGGTGCCACAAGTACTCCTTGTTGTTTTTGTGAGAGGATAATTTAGTTTCCCAGTCTGTGGCTTCTGCACTGAGGGAATAGTTCAGTAACAGACCAAACCAAATCACACCAGGGTATAAATTTAGTTTTATTTGTGGTAGGATTCCATTTCATATGGACACCTTACCTACTGGATACTGACTGAAACCATCTAGCTGATTTCAGTATTGTCCTTACTACTAATCTGGGCTGGATTTGAACCAGAGACTTAGAAATAAAAGGCCCAACAACCCAATATGAATCTTCTGCACCATCCCTAACCAAAAACTTTTCATTTCGAAATATCCAAATGCTTCAAAGGACTCATTTTATGGCAGTTGACCTCTAGATAAGTCATTAAAGTTAAGGGCCTGATTCTCATCTCATTTGACATCTCCCTCCCTCCCATGTAATTCCATTGGCTTTAATGGAATTTCTTCTGAATTACACTAGAAATGGAAAAACAGGAGTTAAAATGTGTAAAAAATGTGTAAAATCTTTGGGCCAGCTCCTCAGCTGGTATGAATTGGTGTAGCTTCAATGACTTTAATGATTTCATGGGAGCTATGCCATTTTAACCTACTGGGATCTGGCCTCCTGTCCTGGATACTATCATTTTTATTGTTTTTAATACTGTTGTTCAGCTTTTTAAGTTTTTTTTTTAAAGAGGTTCTCTGTTAAAGTAAAACTTCTGCTGGATTGGAGGTGTGCAGCAGCATGACTTTCTAAATACCAAGTATTTCCACTGAGCTACACAGGAAGCTTTTGAGTTCAAAAGAAACTGGAGTTAAATTTTATTTTTATCCCTGAATAGTTTGAAACATCTGTATGGTTTATGGCTATTTTAGAATTGTATCTGGTAAGGCAACATGATACTCCTGGATTAGACAGTTCTGGGCTCAGGTCCCCTAGCAGATGCTTTGGGCTTATATCCAGAGCTAACACATGTCCCATGGTCACCCGACACTGGCCCGCATTTCACAGGTCAAGGTTGTGATTTGCTAGCTGAGAGAGAAGACTAGCAGCTTTAAATGGTTTTAACTGCTTCAGTCTTGCTTAATCTTATGTTCCCTACCCCATTGTATCAACTGAAAATCCTTCATCTGATGTGTATCTGACACAACAGCTGTGGTTTGTTTAGCACAGTGGCTCCCGACCTTTCCAGATTACTGTACCCCTTTCAGGAGTCTGATTTGTCTTGTGTACCCCCAAGTTTCACCTCACTTAAAAACAATTTGCTTACAAAATCAGACATAAAAAGACAAAAGTGTCACAGCCACAGTATTACTGAAAAATGGATCACTTTCACCATATAATTATAAAACAAATCAATTGGAATATAAATCGTGTACCTACATTTCAGTCTATGGTATATAGAAGCAGTATAAACAAGTCATTGTATGAAATTTTAGTTTGTATTGACTTTGCATGTGCTTTTTATGTAGCCTGTTGTAAAACTAGGTAAATATCTAGACGAGTTGATGTACCCCTTGGAAGACCACTGCATACCCCCAGGGGTACATGTACCCCTAGTTGAGAACCACTGGTTTCGCAGACTTAAAAGTTAGGGTGAGTTTAGGAGAACAATGCCATGGCAACAAACGGTTAAACTATTTATTACAGATCTCTATTTCTGTAAAAGAAATGTTGCTAGTGCCTTTTAAACTGTGTCTTCTGTGGAGAAGGATCTCATTCCCTTGTCCTGGAAGTGTGATAATGTTTCAAATTCACTCTGCAACATTTTACATCAAGCTCAGTTACTTTTGAATTGAAAGGTTGTCTGGAATATTGAACAGGATGCTGAAATGTCTGTCAACAGAATTTCAAACAGACATTCCTTTAGCTTATTTTTCAAAGTATTTCAAAGTGTCCTTGGACCACTTTCTTGGTTTTTGTTCATTTTAGTATAACCTTAATTTTGTTCATTTTAGTATAATGGCATGCTAAAATTAGCCAGTTGTCCTGATGTTTTAAAAGTTATCAGCATGACATAATATGTCTTCAATATGTGGTATAATATAGGTAATCACGGCTGGAGTGGTAATATTCATATTATATATGCCATGTTATCTTGCTTCTTTAACTGCCTCATTTGCATTCTGCCTACTAATCCATCTCTGCCAGAAATGCTAACATTCCAAATCTCTGCACAACTTTCAAATAGTCACCATCATAATAAATCACTGTTAAAACATCTGACCACATAAATGTTTTCTTCTTTCTCCCAAAAGTGGAATTTCTATTTAATTCAGATTTTTCTGCAGCACCCTTCACCATGATAGCAGAATGTTTAATTTCTCCCCCAAGGCCCAGGATTAGAAATATTCACTCCTGGACCAGTGACAGGTTTAAGATTTACCATTTTGTAAACTATCAGGGCTAGAAATTGGACATTTATACCATTAGAAAGCCATGACTCACTACTTCCCAACAGTATAAGGCTTTGGTTTCAACCAAAGGCCAGGAAATATTGAATCTTAACATTGCTATATTTTTGTGTATTGAAAATCTATTTTAGGTGACTTTTAGAATTTTCTAAAGGTATTAGTTACATTTTCTCCCCCTCAGAAATCTGTATGGTTGGAACTCACTGCAAAAATAGTGCCCAGGTTCACCAACAGAGCACTTAAACAATAGTTCATAGACTCTTCGTAAGTGATGCTTCTTATGCAGAATGGTATCTATATTCACCCTCCTACATAATTCACTTGTAGGTTTTCCATTCCTGGATAAGGTCACCATCTGTCACATGACTGTGAAATCTTTATACCATCCCATTGTGTGTGTATGTATACACACATCACATGATGGTGTTTGGAGGTATAAAGCTTTTTTTGGCAGGGTTTGGGTTCGCTGCATTACTCACATACCAAGCATGGAAAATGGAAAATTTGAGTTCAGTATGGAGAATGTTTCAGAAAATTATGAGTATGTGTAAACAGAGTTTTACTTAGAGATAAGCCGGAACTTCTGCTCTAAACTCTGTCTCTCACACACACTCACTCACTAACTTTGGATTCAGATCCAAACTTTTAAGCTTGGACCCAGCTCTAGTTTTAGTGGAAATCCTTTTGTAACAAGCCAGAAGAGGGAATTATTTGGTTTGGCTGACTATCTGTTTTCATAATAGTAAAGATCATGGTGAATAATTAAATTTAGTCTCTTAAAAAAGTCTTTTTGAGGGTGTGGAGTAGGGGGAGAGCAATGTTTCTGCATGCCACAGTAATGTTGTTTGGAGCAGCTCACATCTGTGAGTGCCTACCTCAGGGCAGACTGTCAAAAACAGGGCAGACACCAAAAACTAGTTGTATGTTCTATAATTAGATTTCACCAACCCAGTAACAAATGTGAACTCCTGGATCACTATCAGTCTAGAGTCTCAGACAGTTCCTTTAGGCTCTCCAGTCTATCTTGCCACCCAGTCAAGCTGGACTTAGTGATGATAAATGGTTACTTACACCAAAAATCACAAAATATACAAGTTTCTTCCAGTCTCAAGAGACTAGTCACTTACCCCAGATCATTTGGTACCCTAGATCTTACACCAAAGACACTGCCTGTAGCCAATCATGTATAAATCATCTAAATGTTTATTAACTAGGAAAAAGAAATTAGAGTTATTTACAGGTGAAAGCAAGCAACATATACACACAAATGAGTTGCAATCTAAATCCTAAGAGTGATAGAGTTGTAGTGATCTGTCAATTTAAAATATCTTTCAGGGCAAACCAGGGATAACCCTGGGGGATCTCACACTTCAGTGTAAAGTCTCTGGCCCTGTGAGAGTTCAAACAGCAAAGAGATGAAAAAATTCTCTTGTGACCTTGTTTTATCTTTTACATTTAGTCTTCCAGTACATGAAATGAGCTCCCTTGCAAGTAGCATTTCCAAGGTGTGATAGGGCCATTCACCAATCCTCTGTGTCGCGATGTTCCTTAATGGCCCATTTATTTTTTATGGCCCATCTTGACAGGCCTCCTGAATGGGCAGGAGGGATGATTCCCATGCTGGGTTCACAAGTGCAAAGCAAGCATTTTCAAAGTTATAAAGCAAATGTACATATTTTCTTATAGTATGGAATACAGATATTACAAGTGAGATTAATGCATGAAGTAAGCATTTCAGAGTCTAAACACTAAATACATTTTTATAAGACTAATACCTATTTTGAACCCAGTGAACAAACAGGTGAGCTGGTTTGGTTTCCAGCTATGAGTTTGTCAGTTCTTAGCTAACACCTATGGATTGGATAGAGCTGGCACTTGGTTTGCCAGTGTTACAAACAGTCCAAGGAGATATAGAACACTGGCTGGCTTTGCTTTGCAGCTTCTCTATTATAGCAAAGCAAATGTGTATTGCTTATACAATGGACATATTAGTGTTTTCTCCTTTAGAAAACTATTTTATTTATTAATATCATGGAGCTATAAGTGACATATTTGAATCTCTGGGCTGGGCAGTTACCAGGCTGGCTTAAGTGAATATTTGCTTTTCCCTCTCTACTTTTTGTTTATATAGTACCCAAAGGAAACATGGTAGAGTCAATACTTCTCTTCTTGAGTTCTGTGTGCAGAAGCCAGGTGGGTGGCTGGTATGTATGTTTACCTCTCTATTCAAAAGGAAATGGAGGAACTACAAGGGTATTTTGTTCACTAGCTGTTCACTAACTGGGATGAATTATACTAGAGCAGTGTTTCAGAGTAGCAGCCGTGTTAGTCTGTATCCGCAAAAAGAAAAGGAGGACTTGTGGCACCTTAGAGACTAACAAATTTATTTGAGCATAAGCTTTCGTGAGCTACAACTCATTTCATTGGATGCATCATGAAAGCTTATGCTCAAATAAATTTGTTAGTCTCTAAGGTGCCACAAGTACTCCTTTTCTTTTTACTAGACCAGTGTGCGTGTCCAATGTATTTCTAAACAATAAGTACCCCAGAAAGTTACTGTATGCTACCTGTTGGGACGCCAGACCAAATACATTACCAGCTAGTTTCTACAGGAAGTACAAAATAAAGAGAGCTTATTATATTGGTGAACAAGGGCCAGTCCACAGTTGGGCCTTCAGTTAATATTTGGCCATTAATGGAGATTCTGAAGTGGGAGAACAGCTTTGAACTTCTGTGTTACAGATAAGCTTCAAAAGGAAAGAGAAAACCCAAACATTCACATACGAAAAAAGGGAAGTGGGGGAAATGTTCAATAGTGACTAAAGTAAGATGTGTAGTCTTTTTTGGAGTCCTACATACAAATTCAGGTGTTCAGATACCACAGTAACAGGCACAATATAATAACCTGAATAGAACAGACCACAAGTCCTATATTTTGTTGAAGATCTGAGAAGATCTTCTTCTCTTGCAGTGTTCTCCAAAAAAGACAAGCATCTGTACCTTTCAGCCATTTGTCCACACAAAGAATACAAGCTTTCTGCTAGGGCTGTTGATTAATCACAGTTAATTCATGCGATTAACTAAAAAAAAAATTAAATTAATCACACTGTTAAACAATAGAATACCAATTGAAATTTATTAAGTATTTTTGAATGTTTTTCTACATTTTCAAATATATTGATTTCTATTACAATACAGAATACAAAGTGTACAGTGCTTACTTTATATTATTTTTTATTACAAATATTTGCACTGAAAAAATGATAAACAAAATAAATAATATTTTTCAATTCACCTCATACAAGTACTGTAGTGCAATCTCTTTATTGTGAGAGTGTAACTTACAAATGTAGATTTTCTTTGTTACATAACTGCTCTCAAAACCAAAATAATGTAAAATTTCAGAGGCTACAAATCCACTCAATCCAACTTCTTGTTCAGCCAATTGCTAAGACAAACAAGTTTGTTTACATTTATGGGAGATACTGCTGACTGCTTCTTATTTACTATGTCACCTGAAAGTGAGAACAGGCAGTCGCATAGCACTTTTGTAGCTGGTGTTGTAAGTAAGGTATTTATGTGCCAGATATGATAAACATTCATATGGCCCTTCACGCTTCAGCCACCATTCCAGAGATCATGCTTCCATGCTGATGATTCTCATTAAAAAATATGTTAATTAAATTTGTGACTGAACTCCTTGGGGGAGAATTGTATGTCGCCTGTTCTGTTTTATCCACATTCCGCCATATATTTCATGTTATAGCAGTCTCGGAAGATGACCCAGCACATGTTCATTTTAACAACACTTTCACTGCAGATTTGAAATGCAAAGAAGGTACTAATGTGAGATTTCTAAGGATAGATACAGCACTCAACCCAAGGTTTAAGAATCTGAAGTGCCTTCCAAAATCTGAGAGGGATGAGCTGTAGAGAATGCTTTCAGATATCTTAAAAGAGCAACACTCCAATGTGGAAACTACAGAAACTGAACCACAAAAAAAGAAAATCAACCTTCTGCTGGTGGCATCTGACTCAGATGATGAAAATGAACATTCATCGGTCTGCTCGGCTTTGGATCGTTATTGAGCAGAACCTGTTTTCAGCATGGACGCATGTCTTCTGGAATGGTGGTTGAAGCATGAAGGGACATATGAATCTTTAGTGCATCTGGCATGTAAATATCTTGCAATGCCGGCTACAAGAGTGCCATGCGAACACCTGTTCTCACTTTCAGGTGACATTGTAAACAAGACGTGGGCAGCATTATCTCCTGCAAATTGTAACCAAACTTGTTTGTCTGAGCTATTGGCTGAAGTAGGACTGAGTGGACATGTAGGTTCTAAAGTTTTACATTGTTTTATTTTTGAATGCAGCGTTTTTTTTGTACATAATTTGACATTTTATAAGTTCAACTTTCATGATAAAGAGATTGCACTACAGTACTTATATTAGGTGAATTGAAATATACTATTTCTTTTGTTTTTTTACAGTGCAAATATTTGACATAAAAATAAATATAAAGTGAGCACTGTACACTTTGTATTCTGTGTTGTAATTGGAATTAATATATTTGAAAATGTAGAAAACATCCAAAAATATTTAAATAAATGGTATTGTATTATTGTTTAACAGTGCAATCAATTTCAATTAACTTGTTTAATCGCTTGACAGCCTTATTTCCTACATATCTATTTGTCTAAGAGCTCATATTGCCCCATCACTATAGTATCTGAATGCCGGTGCCTTCCAGGGAAAATCCTAGCAATGGAGGTTGTTTTGTGTTTAATTAGAGAGAGTCCCAATAATCATTGGGTAAAGTCTCTGAGGCTGATAAATATTTAGAATTTATAAAGTGTGTTCAATAAGATTTACAAACTTCATAGAACTGGACGGGACCTCAAGAGGTCATCTAGTCCAGTCCCCTGCACTCGTGGCAGGATTAATAATCTAGACCATTTCTGACAGGTGTTTGTCTAACTTGCTCTTAAAAGTCTCCAATGATGGATATTCCACAACCTCCCTAGGCAATTTATTTCAGTGCTTAACCCTCCTGACAGGAAGTATTTCCGAATGTCCAACCTAAACCTCCCTTGCTGCAATTTAAGCCCATTGCTTCTTGTCCTATCCTCAGACGTTAAGAAAAACAACTTTTCTTCCTGCTGCGTGTAACAACCCTTTACATACTTGAAAACTGTTATCATGTCCCCTCTCAGTCTTCTCTTTTCCAGTCTAAACAAACCCAGTTTTTTCAATCTTTCCTCATAGGTCATGTTTTCTAGATCTTTAATCATTTTTGTACTCGGATAGTATTACATCTATATTGCTAGACAACATCATTTTTGACCCCGACAGTGTTCTCTTGAGCTGCTCACCTTGTTGAGATGCTCCATGCCAGCCAATAATAGTCTAAAAAGAAAAGCTCACAGTCTAAATTGGACCAACCAAAGCTTTGCGGGAATGGGCAGATGGTCTTGAAACCAAGATCCAAGACCTCATGTGGTCTTATGCAGTGTGAAAGGCTGAACAGTAGATATGAGGACTAAGGAGCTGGCTACACCAATTCAAGTTTTTTAAACAACATATATTATGTTATACCTGCATCCCTGTGCACTTGAAACTTCTGCTGCCTTTATGGGAACTCTGGGTGTGCAAGAAGTGCAGATTTTGGGTGTCAAATGGAGTTGCTTGATGCACTGCAGCTAGGCTACCCAGGGCCAGAGTACCATTCCTGGCACACACAAACCTAAGAAAACATGCTGGGCCTTATTTAGTTCTGCTTGTAACAGACCTAGCAACACTATCTAGACAGTTTCCAAACCCAGATCTCATCTCCTATCATTTAAAAAAACCATTGTTCTCTCTTTACAACTGCAGAGGTCTTGCAGGGAATAGGTACATTGTATCACTTTGCACAGTTATGGAGGAAAGAAAAGAGAATTATCTATCATTTGTTTCTCCATCCAGACAAGTCAAGCTAAGTTATGATGAGAGTGGTGCAGCAGTCATGATC
This sequence comes from Natator depressus, assembly GCF_965152275.1. Taxonomy (NCBI): domain Eukaryota; kingdom Metazoa; phylum Chordata; order Testudines; family Cheloniidae; genus Natator; species Natator depressus. The sequence goes on along the minus strand of NC_134235.1, from coordinate 196,789,311 downwards.
ACCTACCGTTTTATAGCTGATGTGATTGTTTTTATGAAGCCTATAACATTTTTAACAGTGCTGTTGTGCTGATCATAGTTCTTGCCTCAGCAGAACAATATTACTACAGTTAAGTCAATTCAGAATGCAGGAAAGGCTTGCTACTGACACGATGTGAGAGGAAATCTTAGAGAGGATTCTGTCCCCACTCCCCAGACAGAGAGTGAACGAGAGAGAGAGAAAGAACAGGGAACACCGAGTTGGTCAGACCCTTCTATGAATTCATAGACTTTTCTTTGGCAAGGTGAAGGTCAAGGACAAGACGATGGCACTTCAGGTAGATAGCAGCTTAACATTTAGGGTGACTTTTTTTCTGCTGTTCTAACTAGTGTTTAGGTGAAGGGCATAAGTATGACTGAAAATAAGGATTGGAGGGGAGAGAGAGAGACATTTTTGTTCAGCTTGAGTTCCTAAAACAACCCCCTCTAACTAGAATTTACACAGGAGTCTGATAAAGACCTGGCAAAAACCCCACACAGAAGGAAAAGTGAGGTGGATGGGTGTAGAAAAGGTAATAACATCAGAGTCTTTGCCAGGCCTTTAGTGCTTAATTCTTCTGCCTGCATACTAATGGCCCTTGTATAATTGCTTATCTGATTGTTCATGTTTCTTCACTGCTAGTAGGTATAAAATGATTGTAAAGACCTGAACAACTTTTTTCTGTCTTCTGGTAGGGCCTGGTAGCTTGCAACAGTCTTCTCCCCCTCCTGATGGTTTCCTGGGGCACTCCACCCTTTTGCAATCTTTGGAGGAGAGCAGGATGAGAGGAGGGAGGAGTGGCAAGCTCAACCTATTCCTCCATTCAGATATTCCCCATGGGAGTAGGCTCCCATGCATTTCATGTCATAAATATAAAGGGAAAGGTAAACCCCTTGAAAATCCCTCCTGGCCAGAGGAAAAATCCCCTCACCTGTAAAGGGATAAGAAGCTAAAGGTAACCTCGCTGGCACCTGACCAAAATGACCAATGAGGAGACAAGATACTTTCAAAAGCAGGGAGGAGGGAGAGAAACAAAGGGTCTGTGTCTGTCGGTATGCTGCTTTTGCCGGGGATAGACCAGGAATGGAGTCTTAGAACTTTTAGTAAGTAATCTAGCTAGGTATGTGTTAGATTATGATTTCTTTAAATGGCTGAGAAAAGAACTGTGCTGAATAGAATGACTATTCCTGTCTGTGTGTCTTTTTTGTAACTTAAGGTTTTGCCTAGAGGGATTCTCTATGTTTTGAATCTAATTACCCTGTAAGGTATCTACCATCCTGATTTTACAGAGGTGATTCCTTTACTTCTATTTACTTCTATTTCTATTAAAAGCCTTCTTGTAAGAAAACTGAATGCTTTTTCATTGTTCTCAGATCCAAGGGTTTGGGTCTGTGGTCACCTATGCAAATTGGTGAGGATTTTTACTAAACCTTTCCCAGGAAGTGGGGTGCAAGGGTTGGGAGGATTTTGGGGGGAAAGACGTGTCCAAACTACGTTTCCCAGTAAACCCAGTTAGAGTTTGGTGGTGGCAGTGGATATTCCAAGGGCAAAGGATAAAATTAATTTGTACCTTGGGGAAGTTTTAACCTAAGCTGGTAAAAGTAAGCTTAGGAGGTTTTCATGCAGGTCCCCACATCTGTACCCTAGAGTTCAGAGTGGGGGAGGAACCTTGACAGCTCCCATGCATTTCCATGTGGCAACTGAATTAATGGACTCTAAATAAAGAAGGTCAACAGACCCACCAAGTCAACAGCCTGGGTCTCTCCTGTCTTGCACCTTGTTCAACCGTTTATGCTTTATGCAAAGAGGGTATAAAATGGTACCAAAGCAGGACTCTCCACTCACTTTCACCAATGGTAGCACTTTATACACACTTTGCAGAGGTGTAAAGGACTAGAGAGGAGGCAAGAAATGGAGGATCAGATGCCTGGGGCTGATTCCCCTTGCACTTCCAATGATGTAATTCAGGAGTATCTCCACTGAAGTTGTGAGTGTTATGCTGGGGTAAAGGGGAGAGAAGAATCTGATTCCAAGCGTTCAGCCTGTTACCCCTCAATAGTACCAATGTATAGCCCCTTTTGCTTCAGTCTGTAACACCTGGTCCTCAGTATTATCTGTGTCTGCTTGTGATCATGATCCAGTACCATCAGCAGAATAATCAGCATCTATGTTGAACAGTGTGTCAATGTCTGACCCCTTCCCTGGTGCCTTGAACTGTATTATCGAAAATTCATTTGAATTTTTAATGCAGAAGTGCTATCATTTGTAGGTAGAATTGCCTGTCTGGGATGTGGACAGTGATGTAGAAGCTATACTGCCCTTGTCTAACCCCACTGAATCTGGTGATTACCCTTTGTAAAAGTTACCACTTTCTCCAAAATACATTCTGGATTTAGTGTCTGCTGCTGCTTCTTCTGACTCTGTGTTTGTTTGTTTGTTTTGTTTTGTTTTTCTGGGAGTTGTTTTGAGTAGATATTTGCATAGATAAAGAACTCTGACCTGCAAAATAATAATGTGAGACAAGGTGGGCGACATAATGTCTCTTATTGGACCAACTTCTGTTGGTGGAAGAGACGAGCTTTTGAGACCTCACTCGCCTTGTCTTGCTCGTATCCTGGGACCAACACAGCTACAACAACACTGCAAAGAGTGGTATAATATTTTAAACATAGAGATGGAAGGATACTTGGAGGATGAAAGGTGCTATATAAAATGTCTGTCGTGCTATATAAAATGTCTGTCCATTCTGTTTCGCATTGTTTGTTTTTGAACTTGCAGCATTATAATTGCATATGGGATTTGAAAGTTTACTGAAGGTCTACTGTACATTGTAGAACTGGATAGATACTTCTCTACCAATATCCAGTCATGTACAGCTGCCACCAACATACTGTAAAACAGGAGGTAACTGAAAATAGATGAAACCTGGATGACATGGGACAATAGAGAGCCTTACTACTACTTAAAGAGGTGCACAATTAATATAATGTCTACAGCTCTCACTGAAAGGTAAATATCAGGCCAAGTCTGAAGACTGAATATACGTTTTTATAATATATTCCATTTTATATTATCTTCCTTTCCAAATGATTTTGATAAAGACAGACCATGTTTTAAGGTATAATCAGTGCATTTCTTGGTTTGTGCGCTTTGGTTTTGCAACCTCCATGTTGCATTACTTACATGCTTGGGTTTTGGAATATACTATAGATGTATTTATTATAGACTCTGGACATGTCTGTATATGGATATAAATATTGCACAAACAGTGGGTACACCGTAGAGTGAATATGTTATCAATACTACAGAACTGATCCTCATGCTGTCTTTTCTGCCAGTTCACGTGGATGCCCATTGCTATGGATTTGACATACTAGGGTCTGATGAACCTATGAAATGCTGAGCATCTGCTGCTTCCGCTGATTTAATTGGCAATCAGGAACTTGCATAATCTGGCCCCTATGTATCTGCAGTGTCGGTGGTTGCAAGATTTTTATTGTATGGCCTTAAAAATACTACTGTTCTCTTTGTCAAAATATGTTGCTTCATATGAGAGATGAAACAAAGAAATGATGCTGCTGTAGATTAAAAAAAGCACAAAGAGTAAAGAGAAAGCTGTGCCCAAGGCATGGGCTGCACTGTAGATGTTTTGTAAGCAGGCTCTGGGGTCTATAGGTTAGCAAAAAGAAACTCCCCTGGGAGCTGGAGATGAACAAGGATTCTGACTTGGGCTAAGCCACTGGCTCACCACGTAACCTTAGGCGGCTGGTTAAAGCTCCTTGTTCTCTCAGTTCATCTGGAAAATTGGATGAAAAGCAAGACATCACTAAATACCAGATGCTGCATCTGAACTGAATTTTCCTAGATAAGAAAAATACAAACAAATATGCTTTTTATAAAAGCCCAGTATGCTAATATGAGAACACCACAACACAAGCGGAAATGTGAGTTTGAGAGCAATTGTCTTTCGCTGTGTTTAATGTATCTCAGTTATAAACAGTTTTGTGGTGATCTCCTTGAAAGTGTAGGGTGTGGTACCCCTTAAAATGTCATATTTCTCCTTTGTGCTGGGGTCGCCCTGACTTTGTTCACTGGAGAAATTAAGCTAGGCAGAGAAAGACACTGATTCAGAATCTCTCAACAGGACTCTTAAACACTTTGTACATTGGTTTCTTTACTTAATGTTTATAAAATGAATTGTGGTCCTTGGATGAAAGGATGGTGCAGCAGTGTAAATATTATTACATAGATTCTTCTGTTTCTGATTAACACATTTAACAAAGGCAAAACAGGATTTAAAGATTCTGTTGACATAATTATAATGAAAGAGCATAGACAGCCTGCCAAAATGGAGAGGGAAACTCAGAAGGACTCATGTGGGAGAACAAAGGCTTTAAATGTGGTACTATTCCACACTTCTACCAAGTGCATTGCCAACAGGATACATTTGTACACCACATGAGCACTTACAAATGCACATACAGAGGGTTTGGAGTGTATGTAGTGATAGCACTATACCCATAAACATTCATTTCAAGATGCATTTGTGCATCTGGTATAGGCTGGCTAATTGTTTTTAGGATAGTTAGACAGTTTTTTTCTTAAACGTTTTCAGTGTCAGTTAAAGCTGCTGGCTTTGAGAGCACATGGGACTGAACGTTAAAGATAATTAACTGCTGAGAATTGATCTTTCCCTGACCACGAAGAAAACAAAAATGGAAAAGTTTAAAAACTGGCTGATGTAACAAAGGTGGTGAGTATAAAATGAGAAGTAACAGAGGCAGTGTATACAGTACATGAAATAGGAATTTATTCTGCGAAATTACTACTCTCTCTATAAAATTTCTCTTAAAATACATTTCCCTAGACTGATCAGTCTCCTCTGAGTACTGGTTAAGTTGTGTTATCCACTATACACTCTTTTCCCTTCCCCCTTATGATCTGAGTCATCCATTTCTTTAACTGGAAGATGGTAATTGTACATGAAGAAAATCATATTGCCTGCAGATCAAACAAGAAGTATTTTTCTTTAAGTGCCCATGAGCAACATGATGTTAACAGACATTTCAGCCAGAGGGATGTTTTATTCCCTGTCCTCCATATCCAAGAAATGCAAAGCAATAGTTCTGGAAGACTCATGACCTTTTCACCATGAGGGTGTGTTCAGAGAGGCATTCCTTTTCCTACAGGTCAGGCCAGCTCCTTTTGCAAATGGCCCCATTTAAAATGCAGAATAAAGTTGGGTGTGAAGTCTTCTGAAGGCCTTGCAATGAGATACAAGTTAAGAAAAGTCTGGTACAAGTCAAGGTCCTTGGCTCAGTGATGCTATGGCAGCTGTAGAAGACAGGAGGTCTGTGAAATAAACTCTCTAGAGTTCCCCAAGCATTCAAAAACCATGAGTCAGGCTCCCAAAATCATGAGATTGGCTTAAAAAGTCATGAGATTTTGTAAATAATTTTGGGTCCTATGCCTGATGGCATTGGAGTCCTTAGGGCACACTTGGGGCATCTTTTCAAGCTTTTCTCTGCAACCATGAGGGTTAGAAACCCTTTTTAAAAAATGAAAGCTGAGATTCTCACATGAATCCTGGAGCTGGGCCTTTAAGAAAACCACCAGATACTGGGAGTCTCATGATTAAACCATGGAAGTTAGCCCCACTGAGAAGAAACTGTGGTGGATCAAGGCAGGATCTATGGATTCTGGCTTAGGGCTGGGAGGGTGCCTATGGACACCCAGAGTTTAGATCTAAGGATAAGCCGTGGAGTGTTCACTGCCGGAGTGCTAGGGTCCACTGTGGGGACTGAGAAAAGAAGGTTGCATTAGCAGTGTCGAGGACCCAGAGCTCCATGAACACTTTTGAAAGAGGAGGCTTTTGTTTCATTGGGAGTGGTGGGAGGGTTGTAGTGAATCTGGGCCCCAGTTAGGCTCAATTCCCCCACTGGAAGGAGCCCTGATTCAGGAGGTAATAAAGCCTAGCCTGCCACAGAGATTGTAAATGGAAAAAGTGAAACATGGGCATAGCAAGTGCTATGTGGTGTGGAATGATCTTTCCTAGGGGGAAACATAATAAAATAACCTGCTTCAGTGTTGCAGCTGGGGTTCCTGAAGCATTTGCGTCTGTGAAAAGGTGAGATAACTGGCCCCTGAAGCAACAACAGATGAAGCTCTGGCTGTTTTGTTACAAATGGTTGATGACAGGACTCAGGTGTCCCTTCTTGGAAAGGAGCTTTCCTCTACCTCTGATGGGACAATTTCACGGTGGAGTACAGAAAGGCTTATTCTGCCCGCCACCCCATTTTTATTTATGCTGCAGTTATGATTTATGGGATACATTAAGATCTCTGGTGGTGCAATTTCCAAAGAGAGGTTAAACATTTCTGTCCCCTCCCTGCCCTCAAAATTCCCCTCCTAGCCCTCTGCTGTGAACTTTGGACCAGCTGTCTCCCTACACTGTCACTGGATATACAGGGCAGGTAGGTACTTCTGCAAGGAGAACTGTGCTTTCTTTTATTGTAAGCACATATTGATAGAGCATACCCCAGGCATGTGACAGGTCATATTTTATTCAAGCAGTGGGGGCAACAGATAGTTAAAAACATTAGGACAAGTGCACAGTGTAAATAGTCAAACACTTTCTTTCATTAGAACAAGGGTATGGCAGCATGCTCTGTGAAAGCATCCACCTACTTCTCAGTCCATGAGACACTCCTCAGTTTTTGTGATGTTGTTGTCAAATCTCAAGTTTGCAAAATAAAGTGTTGGCTCCAGCTATAAAAACTAACACACACGTATGTAAATATAAAACGTGTGAGTATGGATGACAGAGTGAGTGTTAGTGGGCTTGACCTGTACAATAGATAGAGGAATATCCAGTACCTGTAATTATGTACATTTGAGAACTAGGGACTGGAAGACATAGTCCTAAAGCAGTGAAGAAATTTATTGTAAGGAATCTCCTGGCTCAAGTGAGTACCTCCCTTGTTACCAGATGTGCCTGTTACTTTGGGGTATGCTCATTTGTTAGGATTACTCTTCTGGGGTGGGGAGGGAGGGTGGGTTCTGTAATTCTATTAATGTACTGCTTGTGTCTCTTGTGTGTTCATATGGAGCTCTACTTCTCCCTTCTGCAAGTCCCCTCCCAATGAAGCTATCCTGCAGGACCTAGGTTCTCCAGGGCTTGGTTCCTCCAGCCCCAGAATCAGATGAATGAACACACACACACACACACACACACACACACACACACACACACAAGTCTGAGTGGACCGGGTCAATCAGCACTCTCAAGCTGACCCCCGCATATGCCCCTGGTCTCAATAGGCTGGGCCAAGCAGCACTTTCAGCTGCCACCTTTATATGCCACAGGTTCAGCACGTCCCTATCCCCACTTTCACGTTACAGTTATACTGGTAGAAACCCACTTGATGAGCAAACCCCACCGTATTTTTGGGCACTACAGGGATCGTTAGCTTAGGTAAAAGAAGCGTTGCTGTAGAGTAAATGGGGAAGCTAAAACCACAAAAGAGTAAAGTTCAGAGAGAGAAGCAACCAGCTTAACCATAAGAGTTATTTATTGAAGAATATTGATAACTACACAAGGAGGGCAAAACAAACATAACAGTTCCATTATTAAAGGTTAATACCTGAGGTAGAAAAGAAAACAAAGAGAGAGAGAGGGAGATCTCACCCACTCCACGAGGCTTGAACTGGTTGGGGTTCCCTGGTGATGTTGGTAGCTCAGGGTCCTGAGTGCTGGAGACAGGCAGACCCCCAGCATGATCAGTCAGGAAATGGAGTCCCAGTGGAACTGATTCGGAGTTTGGGTCCATGCATCAGAAAACTTACTTGGGCATAGGTAGGGGTTTTCCTAGAGAAACAGCAATGGTTCAAGGGAGAACACTAGATTTGTTTAAGGGTAAACTGATGACTCAAGGGTTTTCTTTAGGCTAGACAATAGGAGCTGATCACTCTTGGCTATGGGTGGTGGTTTCTTCCAGGGAGCTCACAGTGCAACTAGGCTGCTTCAGTATTTTGGATATCAGTCAAGGATTCATTACTAGAATTGATGTGATAACTGCTGAGCTGGGTGTGTGCAGGCATAGGTTCATTAACATCTGGAGCAGAGCTCCCCCAGGATGCAGTGCTCCCCTGCTTTTCTGGTCCCAGAGTTCAGTGCGTTTCTCTGTTCTCCGTTCTCCATTCTGTATGCTAATGGAGATGCCTTAATCTTGTCACCCTTGTCAGGAGGGGTCTAGGTGTGTCTCCAAACGCCCTTCACTGCTCTCTTCAAGACTTTTCTCTGATCGGTTTTGGTTCAAGCAGAGACTGGTGTGTGTGGGGGGGTGTCTTTCATGAGTCAGACAGGCTGGATACTGCACCCTGGTTTCCCAAGAACACAGAGCTGACTGGTATCACTCTCCCACTGTGGTGGAGCTGAGGAATGGGGGCTAGCCAGTGGAGAGCACAATTATCCAATTCAACATCCGGTCAGTACAGGACATGGGGAAGGGAGGGAACAGCTAGAGATCAGAGATGGCCAGGTTCAGGAGAGCTGAGGCTCAGGTTTTTTGGGAGCAAGAGGCTGGAGGCAGCAGCCTGGGAGCTGCCTGTGCAGGGGCGGGATGGAAAGCTGAAAGCTGGGTAGGGAAGCAACCAGTTGCTGGCAGAGGGGCAGTGGAAGCCACACAGGGAGATAATAGGAAGTCACCTGCAAACAGTAGGGATGGGGGGAAACTGTATATGTGCTGGCAGCAGGTGCGGCACTGGGGGAGGGCGGGATTACAGGGGCTATACCCAACCTCAAATTTGCTTTAGTTCCCCTGTAGCCACCCTGGAGCGGGGGCCGCTCTCCAGCCACCCAGCTCTGAAGGCAGAGCAGAGAGAGCAGTGACTGCTGGCTGGGCGGAGCACCTGGGGAGCCCCAGGCATCAGCAGCAGGAGGAGATGGGGGAGTACCGTGGTTGCCTGCACCATGGCACCAGCCAGCATAGCAGCTCTCCTGTATTGCCCATCTTTGGCTTCCAGTCTTTGACCTGGCCTGGGGGTGGGATGTCGGGGCTGGGGGCAGAGGAGGAGGTGGGGCTGGCACTTATGTGAGGAGGAGAAGCGGTGGGGCCATGGAGAGGGGCAGGGCCTCATGGAAAGTGGGGGCACAGCCCCCCAATTTTCTGTCTATCCCACCTCAGGCCCCCACCCTGGCACAAAGCTGGTGCCACCCCTGGCTGGCAGTGCAGATAAATAAAACAGTTATCTTCATACTAGGGCTGGCTGGAAAACAAGAATTGTGTTACACAAGAAGTGTTGAGATTTTGAAATTTGTTTTTGTGCCACACTGGAATGAAAGCAAGACCTTTTAAAAAATTTCTTGAAAAATCACCAGAGATAGCAGGCTAGCCCAGAGTAGTGAATAGCCTTTTGGTTTGGAGACTCACCTGGTATGTGGGAGGTCCAGGGGCAAATTCCTCTGCCTGAGGCTCCCACATCCCAGGTGAATGCCTAAACCATATGGCTATTCTGATGTCTCTTTCCAGTCTCTTCCCCCACCCCATACATATTCTTTTAGTATAAAATGACTCCAGTGAGAGTGTATTCCAAAGAATTCTTCTTCTAACACTCCACAAACTGTTAGGCTGGCCCCATGCATAGTGGTTTATAATGCAAGTCAGAAATCTGTTATGTTTTGGCAGAGCCAGCAAAAAATTGTTTGCCCCAAATTGCCCAGGCTAGCCCTGCACATATGTGAGATTGATGAGGCAGAGGAAAGAACTGAAATCCAGAAGGTTCTCTTGTATATCGTACTTTTCAGCTCAGGCTATATTTGTAGAACATAAAACATGATTTATCTGGAGTATTTTTGGAATAATCTACAGTTATTCTACTGTGCCCACTAGCACCACTGTAGTTATGGGCCTGTCAGTGTTGTAATTATTTACCTTTGTTTTCAAGGTTTTAAACTTGGGTGTAAACATTCACTTTTGGCTGAAACTTGGCAGACAAGTGGTTTGGTTCTTAAATGTAGTGCTACGGGAGGATGAGTGTAGCATGTAGGGTTCCCTACTCTGGCCTAAAAAATGTGCTGTAACCCTGAACAGGAGGGACCACTTCTGCGGGTGAGAGGGTTGTTTAGTCCCCCAGACTTATCCAGTCCTTGGCTTCGCTTATAGACCTTAAGGACAGAAGAGACCACCATCATCATTTAGTCTGACCTCCTGCACAATGCAGGCCATACACCATCACCCACCCATTCTTGTAGTAGGCCCATAACCTCTGGCTGAGTTTTTGAAATCCTCAAATCTTGATTTAAAGACTTTAAGTTGTGGGGAATCTACCATTTAGTCTAGTTCAAGCTAGTAAGTGACCTGGGCCCCATGCTGCAGAGGAAGGCAGAAACCACCCCAGGGTCTCTGCTAATCAGACCTGGAGAAAATCCCTTCCTGACCCCAAATATGGCAATCAGTTAGACCCTGAGCATGTGGGTGAGACCCACCAGACACCTGGGAAAGAAGTTTCTGTAGTAACTCAAGTGCCCTCCCCATCTCCTGCCCCATCTCTGGCCATTGGAGATATTTGCTAATAGCAGTTGTGGATAAATGCCACTGCAGGAAACCTCATCACACCATCCCCTTCATAAAATTACCAAGCGCAGTGTAACAGACGGCTTGGAGGGATGGGCAGCCTAGTGGTTAGAGTGCATGGCTCTCAGCCCCCTGCTTAGTTGAGGAGCCTCAATCTTTAAGGCCAGGGAAGGTTAGGGGGACCTGGGCCCACCCTCTCCACTAGATCCCAGCCCAGAGCCGTGTGTACATCAACCCCCTGAAAGTGGGGAAGGGTCCTCCCAGCATGGAGTCGAAATCCACTGCCTTGGACTATTTCCTACCAGTCTGTTCAGTTTGGGACATAGCCCCTATAGTCAAGTTTGCTGGATGTCTTGCTTTTTGTCCCCTCTTGGGTGGCACCTTGCCATGGTCCCAGGCTCCCCACAATGTCTCTGGGGTTCACTCCTTCAGTTGCCTCAGATGCTGGAAGCACCTCGGTTCCCTTCACAGTCTCCCTTGGCTGGGGAGACAGTGTTTACTCCCTGTTGGCTGCCTTAGCTGGCAAGATAGTACTTTAGGTAGGGGGGCAGCTGGCTCCTACCTCTTTCCCAGTCAGCACCAAGCTAAGCCAGGATCTCTTCTTTTCTCCCTGCTCCAGACCTGGCATTGGCTGCAGATATAACAGGGTGGGGCTAGATGGAGCATAGGCGTTCTTTAACCCCTGCTGTGTTGGCTGGCAGTTTCTCTGCTTCATGACATTTAATCTTGAAGCAAGTTCAGTTTTTTGTCCCCACTGCTCCCCTTTGAAGGCTGTTCCAAAATGTCACTCCTCTGATGGTTAGAAGCCTTCATTTCAAGACTAAACTTGGTGACCAGTTTATATCCATTTGTTCTTGTGCCAACATGGGCCCTTAAGTAATTCCTCTCCTCCCCTGGTGTTATTCCTCTGATGTATTCATAGAGGGCAGTCATATCTCTCCTCAGCCTTCATTTGGTTAGGCTAAACAAGCCAAGCTCCTTAAATCTCCTCTCATAAGGTAGGTTCTCCATTCCTCTGATGATCATAGTACCCCTTTTCTGCACCTGTTCCAGTTTTAATTCACCTTTCTTAAATATGGGAGCCAGAATTGCACACAGTATTCCAGATGAGATCTCACCACTGCCTTGTATAATGGTACTAACACATCCCTATCTCTACTGGCAATACCTCACCTGATGCATCCTAGGATTGCATTAGCCTTTTTCACGATCGTATCACATTGGCGATTCATAGTCATCATGTGATCAACAAATACATCCAGATCTTTCTCCTTCCCTTTTGTTTCCAACTGATGTGTCCCCAGCTTATAGCAAAAATTCTTGTCAGTCCCTAAGTGCATGACCTCGCACTTTGTACTATTGAATTTCATCCTATTGCCGTTACTCCAGTTTTCAAGGTCATCCATATCTTATTGTATGGTATTCCAGTCTTCCTCTGTGATGGCAATACCTCCCAACTTTGCGTCATCCACAAATTTTATTAGCACACTCCCATTTTTTGTACCAAGGTCATTAATGAAAATGTTACATGAAATTGGTCCCAAGACTTTTCAGCATGACCCTTTGTAGTCTCCCCTTTAACCAGGTCTTTACCCATCTTTCAATTCTCACATTAATCCCCATGTTCTCTAATTTATCTAATAATTTCCCATGTGGAACTGTGTCAAATGTTTTACTGAAATGCAGGCAGAGTAGATCTACTGCATTTCCTTTGTCTAGAAAATAGCTTATTGAAGAAAGAGATCAGGTTGATCTGGTACAACCTACCTTTTGTAAAACCATGTTGTATTTTATCCCAATTACCGTTTACCTCCATGTCTTTAATTACTCTCTCTTTCAAAATTTGTTTTAAGACCTTGCATCCAACTGAGGTCAAATTAATAGGCCTGTAGTTTCCTGGATTGCTTTTTTTTCTTTCTTAAATATATATGCTCTGTTTGCAATTCTCCAATCATAGGGCATGACCCCCACATTTATAGCTTCATTAAAAAATCCATGTTATTTGGCTTGCAATTTCATGTGCCAGTTCCTTTAATAATATTCTTGGATAAAGATTATCTGGGTCCCCTGATTTGCTCCTATTAGAGTGTTTGTGTTTGGTTTCCACCTCAGATGTGTTCATTTTTATTTCCATATCCTTGTTCCTGTTAGCCACCCTGCCACTGTCTCCAAGCTCCTCTTTATTCTTATTAAAAACTGAGGCAAAGTATTCACTGAGGTGTTGAGCCGTACCCAGATTATCTTTAACCTCCACTCCATGCTCAGTTGTTAGTGGTCCCACTTCTTCTTTCCTAGTTGTCTTTTTATGTATATGGCTAAGGAACCTTTTAGTATTGGTTTTAATTTCCTTTGAGAGGTCCAGTTGTGCTTGGATTTTGACCGTTCTCACTTTTCCGCTACACTTTCTGGCCTGCAAAAGGTAACTTTCCTTGCTGATCCATCCCTTCTTCCATTCCTTGTTAACTTTCTGTTTTCTCTTAATAACCTGTTTGAGATGCTTGTTCATCAAGTTGGGTCTGCAGCTCTTCCCTAAGAAATTTTTCTCCTTGCTTGGGGACAGTTAGTGCTAACTGTAATGGTGATTATTATGATATGGTCACCTGTCCACAAGGAACTATTCAGATACCAGCTCATTTTATGTAGGCCTGTGAGCAGTAGAGAGCCTCAGAAGGGGCCTAAGAAGACCTGAATTCTGTGGTCAGCTCTGGCACTGACCTGCTGGGTGATGTTGAGCAAGTCACTTCCCTCTGTGTGCCTCAGTTTCCCCTTCCATCCTTAGTTGCCATGTGTACTTAGTAGGACTGGTTGAAAAATTTAGAACTAAGCATTTTCCCATCAGAAGATGGAGTTTTACCTAAACCTAAATTTTCTGCAAATAAAGATTGATTCCATTGGAATTTTCCTTTGGGAAAATTGAAACCAGACATTTTGTTTTGGTTTGGTGATTCTTTCTTTCCTTTGTTATGTACTTTGATGGCAGAGAAATAGTTAACAATGTTGACATTTAAATCATCATCATTGGGCACTTGAGTTGACATGATATAGAGATGGCGGGGGCGGTCACACCTCAGAATTAGAGCCCTGCAAATCTTCGGCTATCTGCATCTGCGGACCATGTTTGCAAATCGCAGATTGGATGTGGATTTAAATTTTGTATCCGTGTAGGTAGAGTTATTGTTTCAGACTCTCTGTGGACATCATTGCATCAGTCACACTTTGTTCATATTTTGAGCCTTTGTTGGCAACAATAAGAGATAGAGGTTTACTTTTTGAAACTGAAATTTTAGGCCTTGTCTACATGAAAACATTTTACTGATTTAACTAAATCTTTTCTTAAATGGATTTACTTAAATTGGTGTAGGCAAGGCCTTAGATTCTGGAAGCAGCTGGGGGTGGGTGGGGGTTCACCATCCCTCCACCCCCAATTTCAGTCCTGCTCAGCTTCTTTGGAGGTACTTGCTTGGAGATTTCTGGATGAAAGACATTAAGTATTATCTAATTCAGGGAGGGAGGCATTTTTAAAATCCTGGTTTCACATAGATATTAAGGTTGGAAGGAACCTCTTGAGTCATCTTGTTTATGTTCAAGCCCTGCTGCTTTTGAATATGGTACCTTGATTCTGGAGATCCTTTTCCTATGTACAGACCATACAATGAGATATAAATATATACGGTACCAGCCAAGTAATGTGTGTTTTCTATTCCTGTTCACTCTCAGTGATGCACTGAAATTACAGAAGGCAGCCTTAAATGACACTTTTCCACTAGCTCATCACAGTTCTACTTTGCATTCATAATTTTTCTGTGCTAGCACTCTTCACTAATGCAATAGCGAGTCAATGCAGAAATATTTTTTCATTGCTTTTGTCTCTCCCAATGTTAAATCAAGTTAAAAGGACTCTGTAGTGACTTATTTACTTTCTGGAAATTAATGACATATTTGTAAGTCAGTAAACAGGCATAAATTCTGTTTTTCAAAATATTTTGTTTATCCCCTACAACATTTTGTTTTAAATTCACTCCAGTGACTCATTTGTTCTGCAGGGTGTTGTAGATGTCAAAGTCTGGAACTTAAATACACTCAAATAAAACACACTGTCTCAGGACAGCAACAGTATTAATTTGCGCCTGAAGGACCTGAACCTGCATCCTTTCAAGTCAATAACAAAGCTCCCATTTACTTCAGTGGTGTAGGAGCAGGTCCTTTATGCAAGCTGTAACTAAATGAATGCGGGGGCTGTTGGAGTCCAGGTCCATCCTTCTCTTTTTTTATCCATCCTTTCACCAAAGGTCCAAGAATCTTTGCTATATTGGCTTGAAGGCATAAGTTTTAACCAGTGTGGTCCAAGCTGCAAAATTTGGTTTACAATTCAGACTCAAATTTCAAAGCTCAGGAGTGTTCAGACTTCAGGTTTTGTTCCAGGCATATATTTTAACTGTCTTCACTAATAGGTAGGTGTCTTCAACTGCACTTTGTTAATTAATGTACATCCTTGACATGGTGAACATAAAGGTAAGATAAAGGTTAATACATGCCTCCATTAAAATAGCACTATGCATTCTGGTTGGATAAGTCTACTTATCCAGAAGCTACTAGATCGCACGCCCTGGTTCTCATGGGTGACTTCAATCATCCTGAATCTGCTGGGAGAGCAATACAGCGGTGCACAGACAATCTAGGAAGTTTTTGGAAACTGTAGGGGACAATTTCCTGGTGCAAGTGCTGGAGGAACCAACTAGGGGCAGAGCTCTTCTTGACCTGCTGCTCACAAACCGGGAAGAATTAGTAGGGGAAGCAAAAGTGGATGGGAACCTGGGAGGCAGTGACCATGAGATGGTCGAGTTCAGGATCCTGACACAAGGAAGAAAGGAAAGCAGCAGAATACGGACCCTGGACTTCAGAAAAGCAGACTTTGATTCCCTCAGGGAACTGATGGGCAAGATCCCCTGGGAGAATAACATGAGGGGGAAAGGAGTCCAGGAGAGCTGGCTGTATTTTAAAGAATCCTTATTGAGGTTACAGGGACAAATCATCCCAATGTGTAGAAAGAATAGTAAATATGGCAGGTGACCAGCTTGGCTTAACAGTGAAATCTTTGCTGATCTTAAACACAAAAAAGAGGCTTACAAGAAGCGGACGACAAATGACCAGGGATGAGTCTATAAATATTGCTCGGGCATGTAGGAATGGAATCAGGAAGGCTAAATCACACCTGAAGTTGCAGCTAGCGAGGGATGTTAAGAGTAACAAGAAGGGTTTCTTCATGTATGTTGGCAATAAGAAGAAAGCCAAGGAAAGTGTGGGACCCTTACTAAATGAGGGAGGCAACCTAATGACAGAGGATGTGGAAAAAGCTAACGTACTCAATGCTTTTTTTGCCTCTGTCTTCACGAACAAGGTCAGCTCCCAGACTACTGCGCTGGGCATCACAGAATGGGGAAGAGATGGCCAGCCCTCTGTGGAGATAGAGGTGGTTAGGGACTATTTAGAAAAGCTGGACGTGCACAAGTCCATGGGGCCGGATGCGCTGCATCTGAGAGCGCTAAAGGAATTGGCGGATGTGATTGCAGAGCCATTGGCCATTATCTTTGAAAACTCATGGCGATCGGGGGAAGTCCCGGAAGATTGGAAAAAGGCTAATGTAGTGCCCATCTTTAAAAAAGGGAAGAAGGATGATCCTGGGAACTACAGGCCGGTCAGCCTCAACTCAGTCCCCGGAAAAATCATGGAGCATGTCCTCAAGGAATCAATTCTGAAGCACTTAGATGAGAGGAAAGTGATCAGGAACAGTCAGCATGGATTCACCAAGGGAAAGTCATGCCTGACTAATCTAATTGCCTTCCATGATGAGATAACTGGTTCTGTGGATGAAGGGAAAGCAGTGGATGTGTTATTCCTCAACTTTAGTAAAGCTTTTGACATGGTCTCCCACAGTATTCTTGCCAGCAAGTTAAAGAAGTATGGGCTGGATGGATGCACTACAAGGTGGGTAGAAAGTTGGCTAGATTGTCGGGCTCAACAGGTAGTGATCAATGGCTCCATGTCTAGTTGGCAGCCGGTATCAAGCGGAGTGCCCCAAGGGTTGGTCCTGGGGCCGGTTTGTTCAATATCTTCATTAATGATCTGGAGGATGGTGTGGATTGCACCCTCAGCAAGTTTGTGGATGACACTAAACTGGGAGAAGTGGTAGATACGCTGGAGGGTAGGGATAGGATAGAGAGGGACCTAGACAAATTGGAGGATTGGGCCAAAAGAAATCTGATGAGGTTCAACAAGGACAAGTGCAGAGTCCTGCACTTAGGACGGAAGAATCCAATGCACCGCTACAGACTAGGGACCAAATGGCTAGGCAGCAGTTCTGCAGAGAAGGACCTAGGGGTGACAGTGGACGAGAAGCTGGATATGAGTCAACAGTGTGCCCTTGTTGCCAAGAAGGCCAATGGCATTTTGGGGTGTATAAGTAGGGGCATTGCCAGCAGATCAAGGGACGTGATCGTTCCCCTCTATTTGACATTGGTGAGGCCTCATCTGGAGTACTGTGTCCAGTTTTGGGCCCCACACTACAAGAAGGATGTGGAGAAATTGGAAAGAGTCCAGCGAAGGGCAACAAAAATGATTAGGGGACTGGAACACATGAGTTATGAGGAGAGGCTGAGGGAACTCGGATTGTTTAGTCTACGGAAGAGAAGAATGAGGGGGGATTTGGTAGCTGCTTTTAACTACCTGAAAGGTGGATCCAAAGAGGATGGATCTAGACTATTCTCAGTGATAGCAGATGACAGGACAAGGAGTAATGGTCTCAAGTTGCAGTGGGGGAGGTTTAGGTTGGATATTAGGAAAAACTTTTTCACTAGGAGGGTGGTGAAACACTGGAATGCGTTACCTAGGGAGGTGGTGGAATCCCCTTCCTTAGAAGTTTTTAAGGTCAGGCTTGACAAAGCCCTGGCTGGGATGATTTAGTTGGGATTGGTCCTGCTCTGGGCAGGGGGTTGGACTAGATGGCCTCCAGAGGTCCCTTCCAACTCTGTTATTCTATGATTCTATGATTCTAAGTTCTGTATGGTGGTGACACAGTGCAGCAGAATGAGTTGTAATATGGTTAGAATCCTGGCTAGAAGCTCTTCCCACTCTAGCATCTTCCTGTATCCCCCCACTTCCTAAAACTCACTCGTTTGGTAAAAGGAACAAATTAATATATTTTCTCTGTTGGACCCGTCTCATATTTGGAACTGCATTTCTTAAGACGTTTGTATGATTAGATTGTCCAGTGTTATGATTTCACTGTATTTTCAATAACTGTAGATTTTTGTTTTTCGGGCCCTGTTTGAAGTCACTACCCTTCTCCACATATGATTTAAGCTAGGCATTCCTTGACTACATAGCATTACTAATAAACCTCCATGCTAACCTTCAGACTGCCTACATTGTACTAGGTTTCAGAGTAGCAGCCGTGTTAGTCTGTATCAGCAAAAAGAATGAGGAGTACTTGTGGCACCTTAGAGACTAACAAATTTATTTGGGCATAAGCTTATTCTTTTTACATTGTACTAGGCATTCATTCATTTTACTCACTGTGATTTCTTTGGGAAATCAACAGGCTGCCTCACATGGCATAAACCTGCACATAAATCAGCAAGTGTCCATAGAAGTGTTGGGCTCTTCTTCACAAATGCACATAGTGATACGCAAATGCTGCTATCAGGATAATTTAAATTTTCGATTGGTGATCCTAGCAGCTGAGGGTGCTTGGATGCATGCTTTGGAATAGATATTTGTATCTAATTTTAGGCCTGTGTGTGATTCACAACTAAAGCAAAGACAAATGCATAAGTTGTGGCAGATTAAAGTTGTCTCACTGTTTCTCTTGAAAGATGCAACACTCTCCTACAGCCATTGGGGAGTACAGACATTGAATAATTGTGAGAAATCCAGATCATCCTAAAACCTTATATTTGGAGTCTGTCTGAACAAAGCTACTAAACTTGAACCTTTCAGATTCTAATTGGCTCAAGTTGTTTTTATTTTTAAAGAAATATTTTTCTCACCCTTTGAACATCATAGCATTAAAAGGAGAAGGCTCATGGATAGTGGCAGGTCAGGAAACCCAGCTCGTTCTTTTCAGAAACCATTTTAACTGTCTGTAGCTTATGATGGAATTATCTACATTCAATTCAGACTTATGCCTTTTCACTCACACTATTAGACCTAAATAATTTCAACAGCCTTTCAACCAGTTAAAAACTTTATTTCAAACAAAGGTTTTCCATTTCCTAACAAAGGTTCAGTTCTTGGGATGTCTGAGTTAACGCTGATTCTTATTCTACCCAAATGGGCTCATCAAACTCTAGAGGTAACCGAACTTCAATTACAACTTTTATAACAAGAATATTAAATGATCATTTGAAGTCCTGCCACAATCTCAAAAATAATGAGCCACTGGAAATTCCCTTTGTGGTTGCAAGCTTGTTTTAATTTTTTAATATAGAGTCTAAGACCTTCTACTTGTCATGGAAAAAAAAGAAAAGCTCCGTTGTCTTTTCCATGTCATAAAATAAGTTGTGAATGACAGGTCTCATTAATTGTTAAACCTAGAGTGCTCTGGACCACCCTGAAATTGTTATTGCATCTTATTTTATGGCCATTTTGCTAGATTTCAAACCAGTGGGGTGACTTATCTGTATGCCCATTGGATTTTAAAATATTTTAATTAGTATTTTAAAACTACAAACCATTTTGCTTTTAATAAGGACATGGAGTTAATGTCCAGAACCAGATTTTGTAGACAATAGTGATATTTTATATTTCTTTAGAACTTCTCATCCAGAAGTCTCCCAGAGCAGTTTACAGACTAATACATATATATCCAGAGATTACTACCGTATCATTAATGGCTGAAGTGCAGCCACCTTTGGGATGTAATTTGAGAGCTATGCAGCAGACAGTAATGTCATATAGATCCATTTTGGAAGGAAGTGAGGAAGAAAATGTTGCTTGTCCAAGAGACTCATGGGAATCTGAATGGATGCAAGTGTTCACTATCAGGATCTCAACTTTACATCTTGTGCAGAGTGCACCTCCAGCATCACTCTGTCCCCAAACAGCATGCTGGGGCAATGGTTTCGTCCTGACCCAGTAATGAATCTGGACCAAGACCCTTGATCCCAATAATCCTCCCCGCCCCCAAAGCTTTCTGGGTCAGCCTCAGCATGAAAGGTTAACTCCAGTGACCTGCTCAAAGAATTGATACCCTTAAAAAGAAATGTTTGAGTGAAACTGCTGTGGCACATGGCACAATAGCTCAATACATGATAGTAAATTTATTTAGGATAATCTGTATGTGGTATTGAGCAAATACTAACTCAAGACTAACAAAAGTGATTCTGAAGACTCCATAAGGACAATAACTGGCTGGCTGCCACCCATTCTGGTTATTAAACAGAGCTTCTGTAATTTGTTTCTTTACTATCACAGGCTGGACACACTGAAGCTTTCATTGAGCTATTGTTGTCAGTTTGTGTATATTAATACATTGCAGTTTCAGAATACTCAACACTACAGTATAGTTTTTGTCTCGTTGAATACTTTATAATTCACTATCATTTGTATCTATAACTAGTGAAAACAACGAGGAGTCCTTGTGGCACCTTAGAGACTAACAAATTTATTTGGGCATAAACTTTCATGGGCAAAATTTATTTGGGCATAAACTTTCATAGCACTGACTCCCCACTTGGTAAGGCAACTCCCATCTTTTCATGGGCTGTATATATATATACTGCTTACTGTATTTTTCACTTCATCAAATGCATGGAGTGAAAAATACAGTAAGCAGTATATATATATACAGCACATGAAAAGATGGCAGTTGCCTTACCAAGTTGGGGGGGGGTCAGTGCTAACGAGGCCAATTCAATTAAAGTGGAAGTGGCCTCTTCTCAACAGTTGACAAGAAGGGATGAATATCAATAGAGGGAAAATTACTTTTGTAATGCTAACAAGGCCAATGCAATCAAGGTGGACGTCGGCCAATTCCAACAGTTGATAAGAAGGTGTGAGTAACAGCAGAGGGAAAATTATTTTTTGTAGAGACCCATCCACTCCCAGTCTTTATTCAGCCCTAATTTGATGGTGTCCAGTTTGCAAAATTAATTTCAGTTCTGCAGTTTCTCTTTGAAGTCTGTTTTTGAAGTTTTGTTGTTGAAGAATTGCCACTTTTAAGTCTGTTATTGAGTGTCCAGGGAGATTGAAGTGCTCTCCGACTGGTTTTTGAAAGTTACAATTATTGATGTCTGATTTGTGTCCATTTATTCTTTTGTGTAGAGATTGTCTGGTTTGGCCAATGTACATGGCAGAGAGGCATTGCTGGCACTATAACTAGTGAGTTTCAAAGGCAATACATTGAGTCATGTCTCAGAAGACTAAATCCTTCCTTTAGGGTTATTAGCAAATCCTGCGCTGATGTCACACAGGCACTGAAATATCTCCCAGGTTCAGGCCTCATCTGTCTTCCTTTACATGAGCTCAGCAGAGTTCTGTGTTAAAAATAAACAGTGTAATTATATTTGTTGCTTCAGAGCCCAGGGAAGCACATTCAGGGTTAGATGGAATGGCCATTGTGGTATGAAAAGAAAATCATTCAACAAGTTCAAAGAGAGAGAGAGAGAGCCCCCCAGCCACTGGCCAGATCCTTGATGGTTTCACTCTCTCTTGTCCTGCTGGGATTTTGGTTTAATCCAGTGTGTATTACTAGCACCTGAACAAGCATTAAATCAGCTGGTGGATTCTAACCTTTTGATTGAGGATTTCTTTTATGGTTAGTTGGTTTGGTTTTGGAAGCTCAGTCTCCTTGGGATTGTCTGCACAGAGCTGCTGTGTGTTTCTCTCTCAGGTGTAAAATACTCTTCAACCATTTACCTTCCCTACCCTTTTTCTAAATGGTGTTGAATCCACTCTGATAAACCCTCATGTACCAGGTGGGTCAGAGCTCAGAGAGGGGAGGGCTGAGGGGCTGCGGAATGTACACATTTGCTTTCCCATGGGAACAAAACTCCTTTCTCATAACTATCATAATACCAGCCGTTTGGGGAAATCTGTCCCATTCTAAAGGGAAAAAATTGCTCTTCAGCAATACTTGTCTAAGTCCCATGGATAATCACTCACTAGCACTGGGTGATTCCACTAGAAACAGGGAGACCTACCTAATTTAAATCTTTAATTTGGTGGCAGAACTTCGTTGAGGGATGCTTGTGATCCCATTCCAGCACACTGCATAATAAGTGAAGAGATTTACAGCTTTGTGTACATGTAGATGGGGAAGCTGCACTAAAAACACTGGGAGTAAGCTATGATTTATTGTTTCCTTTGGGGTGTGTGTGTGTGTGTGTCTATATATATCTGAGTGTGGGTGGGTGGATGTGTCACTGACCCATGCTGGACCTTCTGAAGTGTTTGGACAGGCACGTTTTCTCTTCTGGGACCAAAGTTGATTTTTAACATTTTACCCGGGCAAATTAATCTATTCCAAAGTAACACTGAACCTGTGTTAATTAAACATATCTCCTAATCTTCAGATACTCACAGCCCTGGAAAAAATTGGGCTGAACTTGCCATTTTGAAACAGAAAAGACTTTCTTCATTAGCTACTACCTGAAAATAACATTGAAACTTCAGAGCTGAAAATGTTTTCAATATATGCTTTCAATTTATTGGTGTCTGCTGCTAAATAGAATGTGTTTTACTGTGCTGACTAGCAAAGCACTGCATAAACAGGTCTGTGATGGGTGTCCCAATAGCCAGCAGTAGGATATAAAATTAGAGGTGTTAATTTGATTTAGAGCCATTTGCCAGATCATGGTGAAAACAATCTAGGAACCTAGTTCTGCAAGGTGCTGAGTGCCCACTGAAGTCAATGGGAATTGAGGAAGCTTAATACCTTGCAGGCTTGGCCCCTAGCATTGCTGGCTGCTCTGCTTTTGCTCCCAGCTTAGTGGAAGCCTGTTGTCTTAAAATATCACTTTCATCTTATTTTCCTGTTCTATTTTCCTTTTTATCGACCCTTTGTCTAATTTTGCAGCCTATGAACTGGTGCAGCTGCCTATTTGTTTCCATATCATTCAGACAGCAAGTCATCCAGAGATGAGGCAAACATGCAGTTTTTCATTTTCCAACGTAGCCAGTTGATACCTGGCACCCTCCACAGCAAGGCCATTTGCAGTACCCACTATAAAAAGAGATAAATGGCGGCAGCAGCAGCCTTAAGGCTGGAGAATGGTCAAGGTAGCTTGTGTTTTGTGTTGGTAGGAGAGTGGAGTATCCTTTATGTCACCTTTATTACTTTGACGGCAAACACTTCGTGTGCTAGCAGCAAAATCAGCTACTGGCTAATTCTGGGCAGGGTCATCAGGAACTGGAGCTGAGGGGCAGTATTAACCTTGTGAACTTGGTTTTGAAAGGATGACTTTTTCCATCTAACCACTTCACAGTCAGACTGAGGTCATGCATCTCAGAATAGTGGTGTCCCATTTAACTGAGTGGGTAACAATAAGGATGACAATAAATGATATTTCAAAGGACAAATAATGCTTTTAGGATGGAATTAACCCTCATGCATCAAAAGGTCTATGTCCTTCTTAGCTCTTTTTTGAGACAGTAAGTGGGGCTTCAGTGGTACAAAGACCTTTTAATGGTTCTACGCATTAGGTGAATTTTACCCTTGTTTATCATCCTTTATATTAAGCAGCATAACAGGATTTATAAAGAGAAAGGGAGTCTAGGGAAAAGATGTGTTATATTGCTGGCTAATATAACAGGCAGAGAAAGAAATGCCATAGAATAGAGTAGAGAAAAAGAAGAAAAAGCAGGAGGAAGAGAGTTTATTACAACTCCCACTGTGAAACATCATGTATTTCACTTCAAACACGTAACATCTTGTGCATCGAATCTTCCCTGATGGGTTGTGCTATAATCTGTATTCCCCTTATGATCCCTGATCTTAATTATTATATTTCACTGATACATCAGTGTTCATAAAAAAGTCAATTGGAGCTTTGCCTGAGTGACAACTGCAAGATTGGGCCCTTTAAGACTTTCTTCAGCTTGTTGTAATGGTTTATCAAGCCCCTCTGCTCACTTTACATAACCACTAGCTACTTAAAATTATCCCTCTTTAACCAAATATTCCTTCCTGATAAACCTGAAATAACGTTAAAAAAGCATTTTTATAATGGTGCATTCAGTTGCCAACTTCTTGTGTAATGTAACTGGTTTAAAAAAAGTGAACTTGAATATTTGTGTGTAATGTCTCCCAGGCTGTCATATGAGTATGATTGCATAACACATAGTCTAATGTGTGTTACTGGATAGAGCAGTGGCCTAAGAGCTCATATGCCTGGGTTCTACTCTTGGGTTCAGGGGTCTGTCTATGAAGAAATCTTGCAGGACTAGAGCCTTATAGTTTCTTACTTTCTATCAAGTGATAAAATATGCAACAAATGATTCTAATAATAAAGCTTTTAGTGAATGTCTTTTAACATTAATGTGGCAGACTTTTATCCACATAATGTTAGTGAATGGGGATTCTTTGCCAATATCTTAAGTATTTTAGTACAATATTAACTGCAGGAATGTTGCACTCATCAATATCATACTCCTAATCAAGTAATGGAGAGTGATCAGCATAATTACCCAAATAGCAATATCACAACCAATTAGAATATTCAATTTTTAAACTGTAATATTATCAGTCTTTATTATGACACAGTCCATTGTGCTCTTTAAAGTCCTCTGTATATAGGAGGATATGATATAGAATCCTACTTGTACCAAGAGAGGTACCAGAACCTACATCTGGGATCCTACCAGGCTAGAAGCTGTCTACATTTAGGTGTTTTTAAAATCTTTTTCCTTAGTCCTGCACCAGGGGAATTCTGCTATTTATTTCCATTGTGCAGGATCAGACCCTTAATCAGTTTTTTGCTTGTTTTAAGTATTTCCTGACCATCATGGAATAGATTTTCTTTGAAATGTGACAGGGTCAACCCAGGCCTGCTTTTAAGTGGCAATGCCTGGTTAGTCAGTTTTTGTTTGGAAGTATGAAACCATAACGAGGGTTGGTTTGGATCCAGGTCTCCCTTTTTTCCAAATGCCACTACTGAAACGATGGTATCTCTGACTTGCCTAAGGCCACACATCAGTTCCATGGCAAAGCAGGAAATAGAATGGGCTCCCAGTGCCACGTTTAATCTGTGATGCCAACATTTCTCTATATTGAGTTCAAATGGGGCAGCATCTAAGGGGCTAGATGAGCTGGCTCTGCCCTCCAGCTAGAGAGAAATAGGTTGCAAAGTAGATGGGGTTCCTTTGGAAACCCACAAGGAGAGGAATACTGCTGAGAGTTCATTCTGGTATATATCTTACCTTCATGTAGAAGATAGTAAGGTGATAAGTAACAGTCATGATAGATTTCTCAAGAACAAATTGTGGCAGACCAACCTAGTAGCTTACTTTGACAGGGTAACAAGCCTTGTGGATGGGGGTAAGCAATAGATGTGGTATATCTTGACTTTAGAAAGGCTTTTGATACTGTCTGGCATGACCTTCTCATAAACAAACTAGGGAAATACAACCTAGATGGAGCTACTATAAGGTGGGTGCAAAACTGGTTGGAAAACCATTCTCAGAGAGTAGTTATCAGTTGTTCACAGTCAAGCTGGAAGGGCATAACGAGTGGGGTCCTGCAGGGATCGGTTCCGGGTCTGGTTCTGTTCAATATCTTCATGAATGATTTAGATAATGGCACAGAAAGTACACTTATAAAGTTTGTGGACGATACCAAGCTGGGAAGGGTTGCAAATGCTTTGGAGGATAGCAGGAGAAAATTCAAAATGATCTGGACAAACTGGAGA
The DNA here is from genome assembly GCF_965152275.1 of Natator depressus. Classification (NCBI taxonomy): domain Eukaryota; kingdom Metazoa; phylum Chordata; order Testudines; family Cheloniidae; genus Natator; species Natator depressus. The sequence continues at coordinate 196,763,816 of NC_134235.1, read as the reverse complement.
AATGGCTCTGAAGTAAATAGGATGACATTCAATAAGGACAAATGCAAAGTACTCCACTTAGGAAGGAACAATCAGTTGCACACTTACAAAATGGGAAATGACTGTCTAGGAAGGAGCACTACAGAAAGGGATCTGGGTGTCATAGTGGATTGCAAGCTAAATATGAGTCAACAGTGTAACACTGTTGCAAAAAAAGCAAACATCATTCTGGGCTGCATTAACAAGAGTGTTGTAAGAAAGACACAAGAAGTAATTCTTCCACTCTACTCCACGCTGATTAGGCCTCAGCTGGAATATTGTGTCCAATTCTGGGTACCACATTTCAGGAAAGATGTTTACAAATTGGAGAAAGTCCAGAGAAGAGGAACAAAAATGATTAAAGGTCTAAAAAACATGATCTATGAGGGAAGATTGGAAAGAAATGGGTGTGTTTAGTCTGGAGAAGAGAAGATCGAGAGGGGATATGATAGCAGTTTTCAAGTACATAAAAAGTTGTTACAAGGAGGAAGGAGAAGAATTGTTCTCCTTAACCTCTGAGGATAGGACAAGAAGCAATAGGCATAAATTGCAGCAAGGGCAGTTTAGATTGGATGTTAGGAAAAACTTTCTAAGTGTCAGGGTGGTTAAGCACTGGGATAAATTGCCCAGGGAGGTTGTGGAATCTCCTCATTGGAGATTTTTAAGTGCAGGTTAGAGAAACACCTGTCAGGATGTTCTAGATAATACTTACTCCTGCCTTGAGTGAAGGGTACTGGTCTAGAAGCTCTCTCAAGGTCCCTTCCAGTCCTATAATGCTGTGATTCTATATGCTTTAATTTCCTGTTCATCTGTATTTCCATTTTTCTCTCTTCAGTGTGTGAAACCTTTTTAATTTGTGGTTTTTTGCATATGGTAGAAGTTTGTTAATCTGCATGCTTTTTAATACAAATGCCCCAAAATGGCAGCCTCTTTCACTTCTCAGGAAAGATTTAATTGGGGTTGATAACTTACTTTACTGAAATCAGATTATGTCTACAAGATCTGCTCTAGTACATTTTACTAGTACCTTATATAATGTGAATTACATCATATTTGTAAAACCAAATGAAGAAATGAGGAAATATCTGTACTTTTATACTGTTTGTTCACTTATTAGATAATTTGCAAAATTCATTAATGCAGAATGATCCAGTCTGGGTGAATTAGGGAAGTTGTGTAATATCATGAAGGCATATTATCAGTTTTGGATCAACAAACAATGAGGGTTCATATTTATCTACATATTATCTATGTATTTATCTATTATGTAGAGACATGCAAATACATTCAAAATGAAATTAGAACATCCCAGAAATCAGTTTGATTGTTTTGAAAAAATAGTCTTACTTTACCAAAAAATGTGGATACTCTCGTGCTTTTCACTAAAAATACCACTATATTTTTAAAAATAAAATTGACTTATTTCCACTCATAAATGTTCCTATGGGCTAGCAATAAATAAATATACAAATTCAGACAAAAATCAATTTATACTGAAATTCTGAGATTTCAAATTTTGCCTCTTTTCATTATGAAAATGGCCATTTTGAGGAAATTTTATAAAAAGCTGATTTTTTGGGTGGCCTCAAAAAATTTCTTGGCTTAATTGTACACACATTTGGAGAGCTCTAAATAATTAATACTGGTGAACTTCAGCACAGTGTAATCCTGACTGGCTCATTTGTGTTTGAATTTTTATTACATTTTAATATTCTAAACAGCTGTCCTTTGTTGATGCTGTATATGAATTTCTGCTCAGACTGGCTAGTTTAAAAAAACTAGATGGAGTATGGTTTCACTAATTTGTTCTATACATAAGTTGAAGTACTTATTGTAAGTTTTCATAATCTGTATTTCATCTGAAAATGAGTCTTCTGTCTTTAAATATAACCATTGTAATAGAAAGTGATATGGCATTTTTGCTACTATATTGTACCTAATGGGGAAGAAGAGTATCAGAGCGCACACGTGCTTGGTATAACTAAACATTGTTTTCAGATTTTGCCAGGTTCCAAGCAAAAATGAGAAACATTTCTACCCCTACCCATATCTCCATATTCCTTGAGATGCTTGCATGTCCCTACAGAAAGGTTGCAGTTACAGTAGCTTCATAGTTTCAGAGACTTGGCACTCAGTTCTGTACTCCACAGTCATTTCCCAGTCTACAGAAATCACTAAGGGTATGTCTACACGATGAAATTAGGTCGAATTTATAGAAGTCGGTTTTGTAGAAAGCGTTTTTATACAGTCGATTGTGTGTGTCCCCACACAAATGCTCTAAGTGCATGTAGTCTGTGGCGTGTGTCCACAGTACCGAGGCAATCATCGACTTCTGGAGCACTGCACTGTGGATAGCTATCCTACAGTTCCCGCAGTCTCCGCTGCCCATTTGAATTTTGAGTAGAAATCCCAGTGCCTGATGGGGCTAAAACATTGTCGCGGGTGGTTCTGGGTACATATTGTCAGGCCCCCCTTCCCTCTCTCCTTCTGTGAAAGCAACGGCAGACAATCATTTTGCGCCTTTTTTCTTGAGTTACCTGTGCAGACGCCATACCACAGCAAGCATGGAGCCCGCTCAGCTAACCGTCACCGTATGTCTCCTGGGTGCTGGCAGATGCGGTACTGCATTGCTACACAGCAGCAGTTTATTGCCTTTTGGCAGCAGACAGTGCAGTATGACTGGTAGCCATCGTCAACGTAGTCCTGGGTGCTCTTTTAACTGACCTCGATGAGGTTGGGGTGCCTGGGCAAACATGGGAGTGACTCAGCCAGGTCATTTCCCTTTTAAGTTTTGTCTCATGGCGAGTGAGTCCTACCCGCAGTAGACTTTTAATCAGAAGCCAGCAGAAGATGATGGCCAGCAGTCATACTGCATTGTCTTCTGCCGAGCACCCAGGAGATGACGATGGCTAGCGGTCGTACTGCACAGTCTGCTGCCAGCAAGATGTATAAAGATAGATGAAGTGGCTCAAAACAAGAAATAGACCAAATTTGTTTTGTATTCATTTTCTCTTCCCTCCGTCCATGAAATCAACGGCCTGCTAAACCCAGTTTTGAATTCTATCCTTGAGGTTTTGAGTTCTATCCTTGAGGGGGCCATTCTGTTTCTCGCAAAGCCACCCCCTTTGTTGATTTTTATTCCCTGTAAGCCAACCCTGTAAGCCATGTTGTCAGTCACCCCTCCCTCCATCAGGGCAACGGCAGACAATCGTTCCGCGCCTTTTTTCTGTGCAGACGCCATACCACGGCAAGCATGGAGCCCGCTCAGATTACTTTGGCAATTAGGAGCACATTAAACACCACACGCATTATCCAGCAGTATATGCAGCACCAGAACCTGGCAAAGTGAAACCGGGCGAGTAGGCGACGTCAGCACGGTGACGAGAGTGATGATGACATGGCAACCTAGTGACAGAGGATGTGGAAAAAGCTAATGTACTCAATGCTTTTTTTGCCTCTGTCTTCACGAACAAGGTCAGCTCCCAGACTACTGCACTGGGCAGCACAGCATGGGGAGGAGGTGACCAGTCCTCTGTGGAGAAAGAAGTGGTTCGGGACTATTTAGAAAAGCTGGACGTGCACAAGTCCATGGGGCTGGATGCGTTGCATCCGAGAGTGCTAAAGGAGTTGACAGATGTGATTGCAGAGCCATTGGCCATTATCTTTGAAAACTCATGGTGATCGGGGGAGGTCCCAGACGACTGGAAAAAGGCTAATGTAGTGCCCATCTTAAAAAAGGGAAAAAGGAGGATCCTGGGAACTACAGGCCAGTCAGTCTCAACTCAGTCCCTGGAAAAATCATGGAGCAGGTCCTCAAGGAATCAATTCTGAAGCACCTAGACGAGAGGAAAGTGATCAAGAACAGTCAGCATGGATTCACCAAGGGCAAGTCATGCCTGACTAATCTAATCACCTTCTATGATGAGATAACTGGCTCTGTGGATGAAGGGAAAGCAGTGGACATGTTGTTCCTTGACTTTAGCAAAGCTTTTGACACCGTCTCCCACAGTATTCTTGCCAGCAAGTTAAAGAAGTATGGGCTGGATGAATGGACTATAAGGTGGATAGAAAGCTGGCTAGATTGTCGGGCTCAACGGGTAGTGATCAAAGGCTCCATGTCTAGTTGGCAGCTGGTATCAAGTGGAGTGCCCCAAGGGTCGGTCCTGGGGCCAGTTTTGTTCAATATCTTCATAAACGATCTGGAGGATGGTGTGGATTGCACCCTCAGCAAGTTTGCAGATGACACTAAACTTCGAGGAGAGGTAAATACGCTGGAGGGTAGGGATAGGATACAGAGGGACCTAGACAAATTGGAGGATTGGGCCAAAAGAAATCTGATGAGGTTCAACAAGGACAAGTGCAGAGTCCTGCACTTAGGATGGAAGAATCTCATGCACCGCTACAGACTGGGGACCAAATGGCTCGGCAGCAGTTCTGCAAAAAAGGACCTAGGGGTTACAGTGGACGAGAAGCTGGATATGAGTCAACAGTGTGCCCTTGTTGCCAAGAAGGCCAATGGCATTTTGGGATGTATAAGTAGGAGCATTGCCAGCAGATCGAGGGACGTGATCGTTCCCCTCTATTCGACACTGGTGAGGCCTCATCTGGAGTACTGTGTCCAGTTTTGGGCCCCACACTACAAGAAGGATGTGGAAAAATTGGAAAGAGTCCAGCGGAGGGCAACAAAAATGATTAGGGGACTGGAACACATGAGTTATGAGGAGAGGCTGAGGGAACTGGGGATGTTTAGTCTACGGAAGAGAATAATGAGGGGGGATTTGATAGCTGCTTTCAACTACCTGAAAGGGGGTTCCAAAGAGGATGGCTCTAGACTGTTCTCAGTGGTAGCAGATGACAGAACAAGGAGTAATGGTCTCAAGTTGCAGTGGGGGAGATTTAGGTTGTATATTAGGAAAAACTTTTTCAGTAGGAGGGTGGTGAAACACTGGAATGCGGGAGGTTGTGGAATCTCCTTCCTTAGATATTTTTAAGGTCAGGCTTGACAAAGCCCTGGCTGGGATGATTTAATTGGGGATAGGTCCTGCTTTGAGCAGGGGGTTGGACTAGATGACCTCCTGAGGTCCCTTCCAACGCTGATATTCTGTGATTCTATGATTCTATGACATAGACTTCTCTCAAAGCATGGGCCCTGGCAATGTGGGCATCATGGTGCTAATGGGGCAGGTTCATGCGGTGGAACGCCAATTCTGGGCTTGGGAAACAAGCACAGACTGGTGGGACCGCATAGTGTTGCAGGTCTGAGATGATTCCCAGTGGCTGCAAAACTTTCGCATGCATAAGGGCACTTTCATGGAACTTTGTGACTTGCTTTCCCCTGCCCTGAGGCACAAGAATACCAACATGAGAGCAGCTCTCACAGTTGAGAAGCGAGTGGCGATAGCCCTGTGGAAGCTTGCAACGCCAGACAGCTATGGGTCAGTCGGGAATCAATTTGGAGTGGGCAAATCTACTGTGGGGGCTGCTGTGATCCAAGTAGCCAACGCAATCAAAGATCTGCTGATATCAAGGAAATGTGCAGCTCATAGTGGATGGCTTTGCTGCAATGGGATTCCCCTAACTGTGGTGGGGCCATAGACGGAACCCATATCCCTATCTTGGCACCGGAGCACCAAGCCGGCGACTACATAAACTGCAAGGGGTACTTTTCAATAGTGCTGCAAGCACTGGTGGATCACAAGGGACGTTTCACCAACATCAACGTGGGATGGGTGGGAAAGGTACATGACACTTGCATCTTCAGAAACTCTGGTCTGTTTCAAAAGGTGCAGGAAGGCACTTTATTCCGAGACCAGAAAATAACAGTTGGGGATCTTGAAATGCCTATAGTTATCCTTGAGGACCCAGCCTACCCCTTAATGCCATGGCTCATGAAGCCGTACAGATGCCTAGACAGTAGTCAGGAGCTGTTCAACTACAGGCTGAACAAGTGCAGTATGGTGATAGAATGTGCATTTGGATGTTTAAAAGCACGCTGGCACAGTTTACTGACTTGGTTAGACCTCAGTGAAACCAATATTCCCACTGTTATTACTGCTTGCTGTGTGCTCCACAATATCTGTGAGAGTAAGGGGGAGACGTTTATGGCGGGGTGGGAGGTTGAGGCAAATTGCCTGGCTGCTGGTTACGCACAGCCAGACACCAGGGTGGTTAGAAGAGCACAGGAGGGCGCGGTGTGCATCAGAGAAGCTTTGAAAACCAGTTTCATGACTGGACAGGCTACGGTGTGAAAGTTGTTTGTTTCTCCTTGATGAAACCCCCCCTCCTTGGTTCACTCTACTTCCCTGTAAGCTAACCACCCTCCCCTCCTCCCTTCGATCACCGCTTGCAGAGGCAATAAAGTCATTGTTGCTTCACATTCATGCATTCTTTATTCATTCATCACACAAATAGGGGGATAACTACCAAGGTAGCCCAGGAGGGGTGGTGAAGGAGAGAAGCACCAGGAGGGGTGATGGAGGAGGGAAGGACAAGGCCACATAGCACTTTAAAAGTTTAAAAGTTTAAAACTTATTGAATGCCAGCCTTCTGTTGCTTGGGCAATCCTCTGGGGTGGTGTGGCTGGGTGGCCGGAGGCCCCCCCACCATGTTTTTGGGTGTCTGGGTGAGGAGGCTATGGAACTTGGGGAGGAGGGCGGTTGGTTACACAGGGGCTGTAGCGGCGGTCTGTGCTCTTGCTGCCTTTCCTGCAGCTCAACCATACGGTGGAGCATATTAGTTTGATCCTCCAGCAGCCTCAGCATTGAATCCTGCCTTCTTTCATCATACTGCAGCCACCTTTCAGCTTGAGCCCTCTCTTAAGCCCGCCGCTTACTCTCTTCAGCCCGCCACCTCTCCTCCCGGTCATTTGTGCTTTCCTGACATTGTCTGCCTCCACGCATTCGTCTGTGCTCTGTCAGTGTGGGGGGACAGCATGAGCTCAGAGAACATTTCATTGCGAGTGCATTTTTTCGCCTTCTAATCTTCGCTAGCATCTGGGAAGGAGAAGATCCTGTGATCCTTGAAACACATGCAGCTGGTGGAGAAAAAAAAGGGACAGTGGTATTTAAAAAGACACATTTTATAGAACAATGGGTACACTCTTTCACGGTGAACCTTACTGTTAACATTACATACATATCACATGTACTTTCTTTCCAAGGTCGCCTTGTGCCTCCCCCCAGCATGTGGCTAGCCCCCTCTCCCGCCCCCGTGGGTAACAGCGGGGAACATTTCTGTTCAGCCACAGGCAAACAGCCCAGCAGGAACGGGCACCTCTGAATGTCCTCTTAAGAAAAGCACCCTATTTCAACCAGGAGACCATGAATGATATCATTCTCCTGAGGATAACACAGAGAGATAAAGAACGGATGTTGTTTGAACGCCAGCAAACATACACTGCAATGCTTTGTTCTACAATGATTCCTGAGTACATGCCACTGGCCTGGAGTGGTAAAGTTTCCTACCATGGTGGATGGAATAAGGCTGCCCTCCCCAGAAACCTTTTGCAAAGGCTTTGGGAGTACATCCAGGAAAGCCGCGAATGGCAGGGCAAATTAATCATTAAACATGCTTGCTTTTAAACCATGTATAATATTTTAAAAGGTACACTCACCAGAGGTCCCTTCTCCACCTGGCAGGTCTGGGAGGCAGCCTTGGGTAGGTTCGGGGGGTACTGGCTACAGGTCCAGGGTGAGAAACAGTTCCTGGCTGTCGGGAAAACCGGTTTCTCCTCTTGCTTGCTGTGAGCTATCTACAACCTCATCATCATCATCTTCCTCGTCCCCAAAACCTGCTTCCGAGTTGCCTCCATCTCCATTGAAGGAGTCAAATAACACGGCTGGGGTAATGGTGGCTGAACCCCCTAAAATGGCATGCAGCTCATCAGAGAAGCGGCGTGTTTTGGGCTCTGACCCGGAGCGGCTGTTTGCCTCTCTGGTTTTCTGATAGGCTTGCCTCAGCTCCTTAAGTTTCACGCGGCACTGCTGTGGGTCCCTGTTATGGCCTCTGTCCTTCATGCCCTGGGAGATTTTGACAAATGTTTTGGCATTTTGAAAACTGGAACGTCGTTCTGATAGCACGGATTCCTCTCCCCATACAGCGATCAGATCCCGTACCTCCCGTTCGGTCCATGCTGGAGCTCTTTTGCGATTCTGGTCACCTCTGCTGATGAGCTCTGCATGGTCACCGCAGCTTGCCACTTTGGCCAAACAGGAAATTGAAATTCAAAAGTTTGTGGGCCTTTTCCTGTCTATCTGGCCAGTGCATCTGAGTTGAGAGTGCTGTCCAGAGCGGTCACAATGGAGCACTCTAGGATAGCTCCCGGAGGCCAATACCATCTCATTGTGTCCACACTACCCCAAATTCGACCCAGCAAGGCCGATTTCAGCGCTAATCTCCTTGTCGGGGGTGGAGTAAAGAAATCGATTTTAAGAGCCCTTTAAGTCAGAAAAAAGGGCTTCGTCTCTCAAAGAATATGGTCATTTCCCTCCTCTTTGCTTTTCATAACATTTGGGAAATAGATACAAAAGGTGAGTTAGAATGTAGACAATCATAATATGGTGAGGTGAGTAGACAGGTAGGAGCCGAGCTAGTCTTCCCTTCAAAGAAGTGCTAATGTTTCTGTGAGGAGAGGACTAGGACTAAAGATAGATGACTAAAATCTCCAAACATGTCAAAAGGAAACTTAAACTAACAAGATGTGCTTAGCATCACTCCTCAGTCCCATCTTCATCCTTCATGTATAGATTGTCTGCATCAGGATATGCTACAATCCTTGAGGAGTCCTGTTGCCCAGCCATAGATACTACTTGATCCTGATGAAGGATTGGGCCTTGTATTGTAAGCAGTGCTAGATAAATATCTCCATTTTCTGTGGCTATTCACGCCAATCAGAATTAAAATTTACGTTGGCTGTGTTCTGGTCCCTTTTGTATGCTGTCCATCAATATTCTCGCATGAGAGTATTTTGGGAGGTTCAGAAACAATACACTTTAAGTGACTATTAATTTGTTAATGTCTGCACCTGAGTGTACTCACCAGAAACCTGATTCTAAGAATTTTGCTCATCTAATAGTTAATTAGAATTAATGCCCTGTGACCTGTGCATTCAATGAAAGCTAATCCTCAGAGTTTGAATTTCAGACATATGCAACAAGCTTCATATTAACAATCTAGGGTTCAAAAATTATTTGCCAAACTCCGAATAACAAATAATATAAAAAAATTGTAAACTACTAGTGGACAAAGAAGGAAAAGAGGCTGAAGTTTGTTGAATGTAAAATATTTTCTTTGGATTATTCACTAAACCCTAATTTTAAGGTGTTTGGGTCTTTTTGAGGATTTGTCCTCATATTAATCCCCTCTAATCTCCCTAGCACAGTTCTGGTGCTATATACATAAATAATATTTGGAATGATAAATAGAAAGCATGGGTTCAGGGGACAGAGTGTATTGCAGGACTGGGACCTAACTGCATAGCAATAATATAAATAAGTTAAAGTTTATTTCAGGCCTACATCCTGAAAAGGTTTATACACTTGCTTAACTTTAGGCACTTTGTGAATGGTCCCATTGAAGTAGGTGAGGCTACTCACAGTGCATAGAATCATAGAAATGTGGTCTGGAAGGGATCTTGAAAGGTCATCAACCATATCCCTGAGCTGAGGCAGAACCAAGAATATCAAGACTATCTCTGTAGGTGTTTGTCTAACCTGTTCTTAACAACCTTCAATAAGGGGTATTCCACAAGCACCTTTGGAAGTCTGTTCTAGTCCTTAACTATCCTTATAGTTGGAACATTTTTCCTAATATCTAACCTAAATCTTCCTTGCTGCAGATTAAGCTGATTACTTCTTGTCCTACCTTTAGTGGACATGGAGAACAATTGATCACTACCATCTTTATAAAAGCCCTTCACATATTTAAAGACTATTATCAGGTTCCCCCCTCAGTCATCTTTTCTTAAGATTAAACATGCCCAATTTTTTTAACTTTTCCTCATAGGTCAGGTTTTCAAAAACTTTCATCATTTTTGTTGCTCTACTTGGGACTCTCTACAATTTAGCCACATCTTTCCTAAAGTGTGGAACTCAGAACTGGACACAGTACTTCAGCTGAAGCCTCACCGGTGCTGAGCAGAGTGGGACAGTTACTCCCCATGTTTTAGATATGACACTCCTGTTAATACACCCCAGAATGATTTAGCTTTTTTCAAAATTGCATCACATTGTTAACTCTCATTCAATTTGTGATCCCTATAATCTCCAGATCTTTTTCAGCAGTACTACTGCCTACCCAGTTTTTCCCATTTTGTAGCTGTGCATTTGATTTTTTCTTTCTAAATGCAGTACTTTGAATTTATCTATACTGAATTTCATCTGATTAATTTTAGACCGTTTTGAATTCTAATCCTGCCCTCCAAAGTACCTGCAACTCCTCCCATCTTGGTGTCATCCACAAATTTTGTAAGTATACTCTCTACTCCATTATCCAAGTTATTAATGAAAATACTGAATAGTATTGGACCCCCCAGGACAGATTCCTGTGGGATCCCACTAGATATGTCTCCCAGGTTTGACAGTGAACCATTAATGATTAGTCTTTGAGTACATTCTTTCAACCAGTTGCTTACCACTTTATAGTAATTTCATCTAGACCATTTTCCCCTAGTTTGATTTAGAGAATGTCATGTGGGACTGTGTCAAAAGCTTTACTAAAATGAAGATATATCACATCTACAGCTTCCCTCTATTCACTAGGCCAGTAATTCTGTCAATAGGGATGGGGAAGGGATGTGGTAAAAGAACATTCAGTTATTGGACATTCACACAAGCGGGTGGGGAACTGAGTTAATAGACTACTTCCACAGTTAGTATGGGGAAATGTTTTATTTGTTATTCAGATTGATATATTGTTGCTGTGTTCCCTTTTCCCTAATAAAGTTTCATTACTTCATATAGAGTCTCACTGCTTGGGAGTAGGGAAGCATTGTCTGTTAAGGTAATTTAGGGAAGATGCATTTAGTTTTTCCAGTTTATTTATTTCTCAAGAGGGATGAGATCTATATTGAACCTGGTCCTTGCCACTGCCAACATCACCTGACAGAAGAGTTACAGTTGTATCAGGTTGGTGAGGAGGCCCTAGGCTCTGTGAGAGGCAATATTGAGACTGAAAATCCTCACAGATTTCCTAACGTATGAATAAACTGCTTTTAATAACTTGATAACTAACCCTCAGTCCCTCAGACTAGTCAAAGATATCAGTTCTCACCAAAACCAACAGATTAAAATAAATATGAAATCTAGACCATGCTCTTTGGGAGTTATGATGAGACATACAAAGGTTACGGAAAAATAAGAAACTGAAACTACCTCATTATTAATTATTATTATTAACCCTAAACTTACCAGGAAATTCTGCCTTGGCAGAAGATCAAACCTGGGAAATTTCAGAAACTTTTTTTTTTGTTTTGGTGAAGACAGTATGAGAATTAAAATCAGGCTTACAATGGAAAGTTAGCTGCAGTCTGTCTTATGGGAAGATGGTCTACATCATTGTGAATGCTTTAAAAAATAAAGGTAGGGCAGGGGGACTTTCAAAATTCTGTGAACATGTAATAGATATTCCATAGTTACAAGAGCTATGCTGACAGGTTTCAGAGTGGTAGCCATGTTAGTCTGTATCAGCAAAAACAACGAGGAGTCCTTGTGGCATCTTAGAGACTAACAAATTGATTTGGGCATAAGCTTTCATGGGCTAGAACCCTCTTCATCAGATGCATGGAGTGGAAAATACAGGAGTAGGTATAAATACCTGAAAAGATGGGAGTTGCCTTACTAAGTGTGAGGTCAGTCGATGAGACAATTCAATGAACAGTAGGATACCAAGGGAGGAAAATAACTTTTGTAGTGGTAATGAGAGTGGCCCATTTCAAACAGTTGACAAGAAGGTGTGAGTAACAGTAGGGGGAAATTAGTATGGGGGAAATTAGGTTTAGGTTTTGTAATGACCCAACCACTCCCAGTCTTTATTCAGGCCAAATGTGATGGTGTCCAGTTTGCAAATTAATTCCAGTTCTGCAGTTTCACGTTGGAGTCTGTTTTTGAAGTTTTTTTGTTGAAGAATTGCCACTTTTAGGTCTGTTACTGAGTGACCAGGAAGACTGAAGTATTCTCCTGATTTTTGAATGTTATAATCCCTGATGTCGGATTTGTGTCCATTTATTCTTTTGCGTAAAAACTGTCTGCTTTGGCCAATATACACGGCAGAGGGGCATTGCTGGCACATGATGAAATATATCACATTGGTAGACGTGCAGGTGAATGAGCCCCTGATGGTGTGGCTGATGTGGTTAGGTCCTGTGATGATGTCCCTTGAATAGATATGTGGACAGAGTTGGCACCAGGGTTTGTTGCAGGGTTTGGTTCCTGGGTTGGTGTTTTTGTTGTGTGGTGAGTATTTGCTTTAGATTGGGGGGCTGTCTGTAAGTGAGGACTGATCTGTCTCCCAAGATCTGTGAGGGATCATCTTTCAGGATAGGTTGTAGATCTTTGATGATGCACTGGAGAGCTTTTAGTTGGGGGCTGAAGGTGACAGCTAGTGGTGTTCTGTTATTTTCTTTGTTGGGCCTGTCCTGTAGTAGGTGATTTCTGGGTACTGTTTGCATGATACATTGCTATTTTGTTTATATGTAATCAGGAAAGAGGATTTAAAAGTAGATACTTTGGGAACTCATCCCAGATAATGCCTCTGCACCTCTAATTTACACATCAATGCCACATTCCTTTTTCAGTTTTCTGGTTACCAGATTACCCACAGATATAGGGGTGTCAAGCACTGATAGTGTCAATATTGCCTGTTAACATGGCTCATTAATGTTTTTAGTGCTTATTAACTTTGCAGAGAGCTGTTGATTCTTATGGAAATTAAGGGGCAAGATTAAAAAAAAGGCAGAAATGTCTATAGAAATTATCTGTGCTCTAAATGTACACTTAACTCTTAGCAGCAGTGAACTTTTATGGTGCTCATGGGAAGATTGTGGGGTGACTGCACACAGTTTAATGGTTAAAGTAATCAAAATGCATTTATCTCTACACATGAGAATTGTATTTCATTCTTATTTAAGTATTTCTTGCTCCTGTAATTGTATTGCAGTTTTAGGAGGTAAATTTCCTTCTCAGTTCAGAATTCTCTTATCGTGTCAGGAGTGAGACCTAACTTTTTGTATTCTTGGCAGAAGACTATATGATTTTTCCACAATTTTCTAGGTTGTGAGTGCTGTATCATTATTCCTCTGTATTTCTAAACCATGAAAAGAGCTCAAATGCCATGGATGGGCACTTATCTATTATTGTGTGTAAATCAAAATAAATAAAATATGCTTTCCATAACCTTAAGTATTCAATACACAAATCAGAATGTCTCTTTTCACACACCTAAGGGCTACATTTTTCATCTTGGTGCCAGTGTTGCATATACAATTGATGCTTCCCCTTTTTTGTGCGTGTGCAGTCATCAATTTACGTGCACAATTTTGCATTTATAACTTGGAGGCAGGTTTTAAGGGTGTCTGAAAATTAGACCCTACATCCTTTCTACTTGGAATTCTTCTTCCTTACCCAGTTGAATCTGTTTCACTAATCTAGTTTTGGTGTTTCTGTCACTGGGCCACTGTGATCTGTGGGCAGGTGCGGTTGTGTTTGTCTTTCCTAGTCATAGAGCTCTCATGCCTTGAAAAATCCCCCTATTCAATAGAGTTTGCTTTCACTTGTTGAACTTTCTGTGAAGCAGACATGTGCAATGATCTGTAGATCCCCTGAGGCACTGTAGAATGTCCAGGTTCACTAAACAGAAGTTTCTTCTTTTTGTGGAACTGTAGGTTTTAGATATACATTCTCCTCATCATCTTCACTGAGGTGGCATGGTGGGTATGACACTGCAGTATCAGACCTGGTAGTGGGCTGATATTGCATGGCACAGAACCCATTTCCAGGCATTAAAGAATGAAGGCAACACCACCAAACATCTAATGGTTCACTTGCTTGCTTCTATTAGGTGCCAATGGCAGCAATGAAAGCCAGGTTCAGTCTGTCTAGAGGTTCTTTCCTTCCCCAAAAAAGTCAATAAAACAACGGTTTGAAGACCCCACCCAGAGCTGTGCTCCCATTTGTGACTCTGGAAAGTTAATATATAATTTCCCTGTCACCTTTGCAGGAGGTACTTCACCACTCACAAGCATTTAGGAGTCCTTTGGAGTATGAAATCACAAGTACCTTTTATTTGGGGAAAGGGGAAAAAGCAAACAAAAGAAACATGATAAACATTTATTTACATACAATAAAATGAGCAAATCCTAATCCATGTCAGGACTATGGCCAGCCCTGCAGTTTAAGTATTAATTGTTCCATTTATTGAGGTCCAGGTGTCCTAGTAACAAGTCATTGCTACCCTCCTAACCCCCTCCCCCACCCCAGACAGGTCCATTTAGATTCAGGGGACGTCAGGAAGGGGCTCTCCTCGGCCTGTCTGCTCCAGTGCAGAGAAATCCACACCACTAGGTTCCACTCCGAGGTGCAACTATCTAGTCCAGTTCTGTGACATCAGCCCTCCACCACTGGTCTGGTCAGTCCTCGTGCAGTGCCACCATCTATTAGGGCACTGTGAAGTCAGCTCTGTGCTGCCACTGCTGGTCCAGTCAGGCCTTACTGAATCACGCCATACATGTCAGAATTTCCAGAGCAAAATAGGATAGAGTCGCTGCTCACTGGGAATGAGCTTCTGGTTAGACTCTTCTACTCTCCAGTTGAGCGTGAATCCTCTTCGGAAATCAATGTCCATTATCTCTCACCTCAGAGTCTCCCACTCACTCCATGGTATATCATGCCCTTCCATGAGTACAATCATAGTAACAATCGCTTATCATGTATACAAGCAGAACATAGGCAAATACCAACAAACAACAAAACACAGTAGAGGGAACTATGGGTAAGCAACACTGAAAATTTAAATGAGATTGGCTAGAGCCCCCTTTTCCCCTATAGAGGGAGCAGAGAGTTCCATCCCTATAAGCCCTCTAGCTCTGGGACTTACACAGATAAGCACTGAAATCTTTGGATTCCTCTTCAGGTCTTTTCACATATTTGCAAAGTCAAGTTGGAAATCTTCCAAGAATAGGTCCTCTCATAGATTGATGGGGTATTTCTTGGCTTCTGTCAGGGTGTAAATATAGTAAAAGCAGCCTTTTTTGCAGTATTTTGGTACTGGTTCTTTTAATCTTGGCTGGCTGAAGTCCTGAAAAATAAAGGGAAATATTAATTGTACTTTATCTGAGCCTCAAAAAAAGTTTGATTTGGTGCTGGTTAATATTGTATCTAAACTGGCTTTGTCTCCACCTGAAAGTATATATAAATATATATATATATATAAGAGCAGCGTGGTTTATTTCTGTATTGAGCATTTTGGCCAGAAGGTGGCAGCTATTTCAGCTCTAACGCACCTCTCACTTTCAGGATTTTTTCTGTCTGTGCTTCCTGCCATCACGTCCCATGAGAGTTGTGGAATTCTCTTTTGCTGTGGCCAGAGGAAAAGGACAGACATAGTTAGTCTGACTTGAAAGTGATATAGCTGTTTAAAAAAATGCTATCAAGTTCTTTCCTTTTCTATCATTTACTGTTATTTTAGACCTACTTATGGGAAACATTCTTCCTCACCAGGGCCTCAGACTGCCTTGGTGTGGAAGATAAAGGATTTTTTATTGCACTACATTTTAAAGCTAACCAATAATTAGTTAATCAAAGAAAAAGGTTTTTCAACAGCATTGCTCTAATTCAATGCATTAAAAAAAATCTGAGCAATATGGTTGGGTCAGTAATGATCATACAGAAAGATGTATTGACTTGCTTCCACAAACAATAAATCAATCACCAATGCAAGACAAATCTAGACTAATACCTCCAAGCTGGAAAGCCTTGTTAGGAAGAAACCCAGGGCATGTGTTACTTTGGTAGGTATCTCTCATATAAAGCTTTGCAATTCCCTTCACCAGCATTGGGTAGCAGTACAACAAGGGAACAGGCTGTGAATTTCAAGAAGCAAATGATTGTCTAGTAACCCCAACTCTCAAGCTGACCCTTCTTCTCCAGTGTATTCCATGTTAAATGTCTCTCTCTCTCTTCCTGAGTTACACGGAAAAGAAAACAACCCCAGGCTTTCTGTGACTCATCTTTTGTTGTTTCTTTTCTTTTTTTTTTTGCACTCTTAATCCGACCACTTTCCTTCAGATCCATTCAACACAAAAACAGAACAGAATGTGCATATTTTATTAACTGATTCTTAGACACTGCACAGTTTCAGAGGAAAAAACAGTTTCTGCACACTGACATTCACTCTCCCCTTTCACAGGACACAATGACAACAAGCTTGGATTCTGCTCACAAATAGAAGCCTGCTTTCATAATCATGCACAAATTAAAGACACATTGACAGTGTGGATATTCTGATCTAATGAGTACATTACAGGGAATGCTTTCCAGCACACTGGTTTGGGTTTTTTTTTATTATTTGTATTGATGCTGTAATACTGCAGTTCAAATATTTACATGCAAAACAGCAAAAGAGATGAAATAGAGAAAAAGAGAATTTAAATGAGTCCCCTATTTAACCTCTGTTTGTTTTTCATTGTTTGTGCATCTGCAGTAGTCAAAGGCTACATGGATCTTCCCCACTCCAACCAGTACCAACCAGTGTACTTGGTATTTTTTGATTTTTTTCCCCAAAACTTCAGCTCTTTCATCTATAATATTGAAAGGCCAGATTCTGATTTCATTGAGACTGGTGTAAAACTGGAGTAACTCTATTCAAATCATAAGAGTTATTCCAGATTTACAGCAGAGCAAGTGAGATCAGGATCCGAGGAAAGAACCCTGAATAGTGGTTAACATTTTCCAAGAGTTTTTTTTGTTTGTTTTTTAGATAGCAGTTGCTGGGTACTTGTCAATTTTGAAAGTGAGGCTCCTTATATGGGTGCTAAATATGGATTTAGGAGCCTAACCTCAAGGCATCCATTTTTTAAAAATGTTGGCCCAATCCCATTATGGCAAATCACAAATCCCCTGGACAGAATTACACTTCTCAAGCATCAGAGAAAGCAAGGAATACCATGTGCTGTGGGGAGGTTTACTGTGTCTGTCTAACACATGTTCTTGCCTATGAACTCAGATTCAAGATGCGACTCTTATGGGCCTGCAGACAGCTATTCCACCATATAATCTCAAAGGAATTTCCTCCCTACCTTATTTCACCTGACTGCTGAATTATGTTCAACGTCCTTTTTCGGATTTTCCTCTTAACAACTTTGTAACAGTTATACTGTGGTATCAGCTCTCAGCCAAGCAGTAAAGATGCCAGTCTCTTAATGGCACAATGTGGGTCTTGTATGTCCACATTTTCAGTGCTGCTTATGGTTTTACCTAGACAATTCCCATTGGAATCATCGGGATTCACCTGTCTTATATCCCCCACGAATCACTTTGAAAATGTAGGGGATGATGTCCGTAAGTTCTCCTACTGTACAGTCTTCAATCCTTCCTCTGTTTCTGCAGACAGCATTATCTTGTGACCTCCCTTTCAGAGATGCTCTTGGACTTTTGTCTTCACCAGTAAGTTCTGGCTTTGTCCCTAATTTTTCATGTTCCCCATCCTTCTGTTTCCCTGTCTTCCAACAAGCACTGTAACCACCCTACCTCAGTGGATATCGACAGGCCCTCTCCTTACCCACAAGCCATAGCAGGTAACGTAGACTCCCCTTACTCTCCATTTCACTGCCCTGTAGTACTGTGGAGTTCATTCTCAGGCCTAGTACATTCTCTGTTAGGCCAGTGCTGAAATCTTGCATGAAATCTTGCATGAAGTTTTCTGTTTTGTGCTCACCTCAGAATAATGCCTTTGAGTCCGGAAAGAACCAGACCATATGAGAATCACCAACAGCAGCATGCAAAACCAATCACTGATGGACTTTGCTATGGGGATCATCAAGCTCTATTAGAAGTAGGGGGCAAGGCAGAGGGTCTATTTATGCTAGGGAAAATGTAGAGGGAGTATGATACTTATTAGAAATTATTCTGAAATCTGGATGTTTATTTGAACCTGCAAACCTATGGTGGCCCCTTCCAACCAGCCTAGTTCAAAAAATACTCTCCTGCTCATCGGGGTCTGTGCAGACTTTCCCCTCTTGTCTTTCCATTCCTGACTACCCCCTGGACAGATTTCCTGCACAGTCCCTCCGTTTCCTGAACCAGGCAATAGGGAAGGCTGGATGGCTGTCCTGTAAAGAAACCTATGGATATGTTGGCTTTTTAATGACATTGGGAGAAATACTGTAATATGTAGTGTTCCAGATTGAGTACTCAGTTTTTATTCATTCCTTACACAAGAAAACCACCACTGACTTCACTGCTAGTTTTGCGGAGTAAAAATATGTAAGACCTGATTAAGACCCTCAGGAATTGGCCCACTGACCTGAACTATGAAAAGGTTTAGTTCAGCAATGGGGAAATTCTTTGTACTCATCCATAGTAATATACGTATCAAAGTTAATCTAAATCATTATATATATGTTATGTTGGAAGGAAGGTCTTAGATGTTTATTTAATTGAGGACCTGCTAACATATACTCTTTGAATTATGCCTACACTAATCAACTACACCATGTAGCCCTTAGCCCTGAAGGAGTCACTAGATATTCTAGGAAAAAAAATGTAAGTGGAATTAAACTAGCAAGAAGAACTGAAACAAAAGGGAAATGCATCCAATTTGGCACCTCAGAGAGGCAACATCTGGGACTGTTTGAGAATAAATTGTTTTAAAAACCCTTTGGTATCACATAAAAGGTGGGAAACCTGTTCTGAGGCAGTGAGGGAAAGCTTTTTAACTTAACTGCAGGTCTAGAGAAAAGGCTGGTTTTTTCCCCAGAAGAAATGTGAAATTTCTGCAGATGCCTCAAACACAGATAATTTTTTTAAAAAAACCATCTTATATGTTGTTTGGAACCTTTTTGATTGATCAATGATCTCATTATGCCTTAATAGAAAACTTCACACAGAGGGCATATCACCAAGGCCATTATATCATTAATAAGAGTACTGCATCCAGCATCCCAAATTAGTCTCCCCTGGAGACATAACACTTACCACTTTTTGATGGTGAAGCGAAATTGCAGTGTCCAGTGCCTGAGTAAAATCTCTAGAATTCCCATTATTTCAGAAAGAGCAATTGTTCTCTGATATCAATACAGTTCTGCCTAGGAATGGCAAAAAGGCTAAATTAAGATGGACATGCTACCCTAAAATGGTTTCACTGGAAATGGATATTACTCAATAAAGATTTTAATAAATAAGAAATGATCAATTAGATATGTTATTTTTATTGCCATTTCTATATATCCCCTTAGCATATCACCATTGAAGGAGATTGCATGTTGTGCTTCAGAAAATTTGGAACAACTGAAAGCAATGCCAGTGTTAGAAGGCACACATTCATCACCCTTGAATCTGAATGTTCCAGAATGCAATTATAAATGACCCTGTCTCTTAAGCCGATTTGATTGAGTTCCTCTATTTTCAGTAGCTGTTGTGGTCATAGAATAGTTTAAAGTCAACTGTGTATTGACTCTGGACATCAGAATGCCTTCTAGTTCCTCAGAGCGGTGGATTGAGGTTCAAGAAGTATTAGATATCAATACTTTACCAATATATTTCCTGCCTGATATTCCTGATGAGCAGCACTCTCTTACTGGTTGCTCAGTCCGTGTGGCTTTTATAACTCAAGTTAAGGGAGAATGAATGTAGCCCAGGTGTGGATCTTAATGCCAGTAGCAGCTGGTTCCTTAATCTTCTGTGCTCAAAGGAAGCAGCACAGAAAATGTTTTAGTGGGAGTGAGGTGAAGAAGCACTCAGTCAGGTAAGACAGAAGCAGTCCCATTTCTGAATAAGGGGAGGTCCAAATACAGGCATATGCCACTGCCATTCAGTTTTCTTGGATCTAGTAAATAGACTGTGATTTGAGGACATAAGAGGCATTTAATCAGGCCAATGGGGATGCTGGGGCTTGTAAGCATCTTTGGATTCAAATAGTTCCAGTTAGCCGACTAGGTGTTATTCCTGGATGGAATTTAACCATCTTCCTTTTCCATTCCAGAATGAAGTCCTCAGATCCAACGGCATCATGAACTAATAAAGACATAACTGAAGGTCTCTTTCCAATAGGTTGTTCAACTAAGAGAAGCCTCTTGTCAGTTCTCCTAGATTTCTCTCTCTATAGACAGGTTTCAGAGTAGTAGCAGCCGTGTTAGTCTGTATTTGCAAAAAGAAAAGGAGTACTTGTGGCACCTTAGAGACTAACAAATTTATTTGCGCATAAGGTTTCGTGAGCTACAGCTCACTTCATCAGATGCATGCAGTGGAAAATACAGTGGGGAGATTTTATATACACAGAAAACATGAAAGAATGCGTGTAATCGAGTGACCACAGTCTCTATGTAAAAGAATAAATGGACACAAATCAGATGTCAGGAATTATAACATTCAAAAACCAGTCGGAGAACACTTCTATCTCTCTGGTCACTTGATTACACACCTAAAAGAGGCAATTCTGCAACAAAAAGACTTCAAAAACAGACTCCAACGAGAGACTGCTTAATTGGAATTAATTTGCAAACTGGACACCATTACATTAGGCTTGAATAAAGACTGGGAGTGGATGTGTCATTACACAAAGTAAAACTATTTCCCCCATGTTTATTACCCCCTCCCCCACTGTTCCTCACATGTTCTTGTCAACTGCTGGAAATGGGCCACCTTGATTTATCACTACAAAAGGTGTTTTTTTTCTCTCTCCTGCTGGTAATAGCTCACCTTACCTGATCACTGTCATTACAGTGTGTATGGTAACACCCATTGTTTCATGTTCTCTGTGTATATAAAATCTCCCCACTGTATTTTCCACTGCATGCATCCAATGAAGTAAGCTGTAGCTCACAAAAGCTTATGTTCAAATAAATTTGTTAGTCTCTAAGGTGCCACAAGTCCTCCTTTTCTCTCTATAGCTTTGCTCCTTCTCATACTTGGTCTCCTGGTTCAAGGCTGCCTTTGTAGCCTAGGCCTTCTATTGCTGCTTGTGTTCTGAAATGCCAGGTCAGAATGCTTCCTCCTGATAGGATTTGGAGCCAGTAACACACCTGGCCTCAAAAGCTCTCTCATTTTACCGAATCAGGGGAACAGCCTTCAAGGACATCACAAGCAGATGGCTATATGTCACTGTTCCCTTCTCTTGAGTATCTGAGAGCTTCTCAGGCTCTCTCATATCCTCATGGGTGATTTCTTATGTCTGTGGCATGAAGGGATAAGGTTGCCAAGTTGGAGGCAAAGAAAGAACAGGAGGGACAGATGACTGAAACATTATCGCTGTCCTTTATTCTGCTAGATGATTTTGTTCTCACCAGTTCTGCCTCTTACCCAGATGATCCCAAAGGATATAGTAACATATCTGGATAACTCCTTTCCTTTGATTTTAGGAAAAACTGCATAAGCTTTTTGTTATTTTAGAATGGAGGCAAGTGATGAAAATAATTGTCCCAATTAGTGAAGGCATGCTGGAAGTCTGTAAGCTTTGGCTATATCAGTCACACTGGTGGTTGAAAGACCTGACTCCTTATATTAGATCCTCAGAGAAAGTCTGATTCTTTTTTATGTACTGTACCTTCATTCTACAGTGATCTCTGTAACTGTTGAAAGGACGAAGGGCAAGAGGACTTTAGATCTATATGTGTCCTCCTGGATAAATATATCAAAGTAGACTACCTGGAGACAAAGTGCCATTCTTCAGAGAGACTTGCTGTAAGTATAATCTCAGTATGATGTCTCCCTAGGAAACTGAGCTCTGTTCACTAGTCAAGTGTTTCTCAAGGGTTACAGGTCTAGAGGTGCAGTTGACTAACCAGGAAAAACAGGATCTGGCGGACTGTGTGTTTGCACTGGTGTGACTTGAGGAGATTCTGACCTAGTAAGGTTCCTGTTCTCTTATTTGCCTTTGTGGCAAATTGCTGGCATGATTATGATAGGTCCTGTGCTTCCTTTTCTTGTGGTGGTGGGGGTGGGGTGGAGTTCAGGGTATAGTTTCCTGCCCCTGAACTAGGGTATCTACTGTCCTACTAGTAACCCAGAGAAGGGTAGTGGAGAGGGAGGGACCCAGGCCTGCCCTCTACTCTGGGTCCCAGTCCAGGGGCCCTAGGGATAGTGGCAAACCACTTGAACTAGTGCTTCCTTCCCCTGGGCTACTTCCCTCTCCTGCTCTTCAGCTTGTGGGGCTTCCTGCCCTCTCTCTCTGCACAAGCCGGGTGTCTCTTTACCTAGGGTCTTGGTCTTCTAGCCAGCCATGGCACTTCTCCAAACTCTCCTCTACTTCAACTCCTCCAAACTGCACTCTGCTCCAACTCCAAACCACTCTGCTCCAACTCCTTCAGACTGCTCTCTGCTCTAATTCCAAATCATTCTGCACCAACTCCTTCCCCTGGCTGATTGAAGCAGGGGGTTTTTATCAGGTGACTGGCTTCAGGTGCTTTTTATTAATCTATAGAAACCTTTCTTCCCTCCACAGGGAATAAGGCTTCACCCACCCACTTCCTGGATCCCAATAGGATCTGTCGAGGTTCCTCCCCCAATCTGAACTCTAGGGTACAGATGTGGGGACCTGCATGAAAAACCTCCTAAGCTTATCTTTACCAGCTTAGGTCAAAACTTCCCCAAGGTACAAAATATTCCACCCTTTTGTCCTTGGATTGGCCGCTACCACCACCAAACAAATACTGGTTACTGGGGAAGAGCTGTTTGGACACGTCTTTCCCCCCAAAATACTTCCCAAAACCTTGCACCCCACTTCCTGGACAAGGTTTGGTAAAAAGCCTCACCAATTTGCCTAGGTGACTACAGACCCAGACCCTTGGATCTTAAGAACAATGAACAATCCTCCCAACACTTGCACCCCCCCTTTCCAGGGAAATGTTGGATAAAAAGCCTCACCAATTTGCCTAGGTGACCACAGACCCAAACCCTTGGATCTGAGAACAATGAAAAAGCATTCAGTTTTCTTACAAAAAGACTTAATAGAAATAGAAGTAAATAGAAATAAAAAAAAAATCCCCCCTGTAAAGTCAGGATGGTAGATACCTTACAGGGTAATTAGATTCAAAACATAGAGAACCCCTCTAGGCAAAAACCTTAAGTTACAAAAAAGATACACAGACAGAAATAGTTATTCTATTCAGCACAATTCTTTTCTCAGCCATTTAAAGAAATCATAATTAACACGTACCTAGCTAGATTACTTACTAAAAGTTCTAAGGCTTCATTCCTGGTCTATCCCCGGCAAAGACAGAATATAGACAGACACAAATACCCTTTGTTTCTCTCCCTCCTCCCAGCTTTTTAAAGTATCTTGTTTCCTCATTGGTCATTTTGGTCAGGTGCCAGCGAGGTTACCTTTAGCTTCATAACCCTTTACAGGTGAGAGGAGATTTCCTCTGGCCAGGAGGGATTTTAAAGGGGTTTACCCTTCCCTTTATATTTATGACAGGATCACTCTCCTGCTGCCTTCTGGCCATGCTGTATCACACCTTGCTCACAGCCACCGTATCTCCGCATAGCTGACACCCATTTCTTTAAAACAACTCCCCGCCCTTTGTATATAAACATTCCACATTAAGCACAAGAAAGAGTAGCAGGCTGCCTATCAGAAAGTTCTGTTTATGCTGAGATCCAAGAGAGTATGGAAGAATCTTTTAAAGGAAGTGGTAGGAGCCCCTTTGCAGGAGTTTTTTAAACCCTAGAAAGGACAAAATACTTAATCATAGAATCATAGAGTATCAGGGTTGGCAGGGACCTCAGGAGGTCATCTAGTCCACCCCCTGCTCAAAGCAGGACCAATCCCCGACTAAATCATCCCAGCCAGGGCTTTGTCAAGCCTGACCTTAAAAATATCTAAGGAAGGAGATTCCACCACCTCCCTAGGTAACGCATTCCAGTGTTTCACCACCCTCCTACTGAAAAAGTTTTTCCTAATATACAACCTAAACCTCCCCCACTGCAACTTGAGATGATTACTCCTTGTTCTGTCCTCAGCTACCACTGAGAACAGTCTAGATCCATCCTCTTTGGAACCCCCTTTCAGGTAGTTGAAAGCAGCTATCAAATCCCCCCTCATTCTTCTCTTCCACAGACTAAACAATCCCAGTTCCCTCAACCTCTCCTCATAAGTCATGTGTTCCAGTCCCCTAATCATTTTTGTTGCCCTCCGCTGGACGTTTTCCAATTTTTCCACATCCTTCTTGTAGTGTGGGGCCCAAAACTGGACACAGTACTCCAGATGAGGCCTCACCAATGTCGAATAGAGGGGAATGATCACGTCTCTCGATCTGCTTGCAATGCCCCTACTTATACATCCCAAAATGCCATTGGCCTTCTTGGCAACAAGGGCACACTGTTGACTCATATCCAGCTTCTCGTCCCCCCTAGGTAACCCCTAGGTCCTTTTCTGCAGAACTGCTGCCAAGCTATTCGGTCCCTAGTCTGTAACGGTGCATGAGATTCTTCCGTCCTAAGTGCAGGACTCTGCACTTGTCCTTGTTGAATTTCATCAGATTTCTTTTGGCCCAATCCTCCAATTTGTCTAGGTCCCTCTGTATCCTATCCCTACCCTCCAGTGTATCTACCTCTCCTCCCAGTTTAGTGTCATCTGCAAACTTGCTGAGGGTGCAATCCACACCATCCTCCAGATCATTTATGAAGATATTGAACAAAACCGGCCCGAGGACCGACCCTTGGGGCACTCCACTTGATACCAGCTGCCAACTAGACATGGAGCCATTGATCACTACCCATTGAGCCCGACAATCTAGCCAACTTTCTATCCACCTTATAGTCCATTCATCCAGCCCATACTTCTTTAACTTGCTGGCAAGAATACTGTGTCAAGGAACAACATGTCCACCACTTTCCCCTCATCCACAGAGTCAGTTATCTCGTCATAGAAGGCAATTAGATTAGTCAGGCATGACTTGCCCTTGGTGAATCCATGCTGACTGTTCCTGATCACTTTCTTCTCCTCTAAGTGCTTCAGAATTGATTCCTTGAGGACCCGCTCCATGATTTTTCCAGGGACTGAGGTGAGGCTGACTGGCCTGTAGTTCCCAGGATCCTCCTTCTTCCCTTTCTTAAAGATGGGCACTACATTAGCTTTTTTCCAGTCGTCCGGGACTTCCCCGGATCACCATGAGTTTTCAAAGATAATGGCCAATGGCCATTAGACAGTATACTCTAGGGAACAATCAAAAATGACTGAGATGGCATAATTAGTATTCCCCATCTCTAATTTCACTGATTCTATGTATATCAAGACATTGGAGTGAGGGGGAATGTAAAAGAACTTAAAATAAATTGAGGTTCAGATGCGCAATAGTTATAAATACTTGTGAATGGACCAGTTCTCTCCCAAGCACTCCTTGTGGCCTGAGGTCACTATGCAGCAGCCTCGCCTCAGTTTCCCGCTGCGGCAGCAAAAGGCCACTGAAGTCAAACTACCAAAGCACATTTTTGCATGGTTCCGCCGCACCCCGCTTTGGGGCTGGATTTATTAAAATAACAAAATGATTCCCAAACAAAATTCTCAAGATCCCCATCAAATCCCTATGCCCAGTCTTTCCCAGTGGGTGGGTCTCCCAGGCCTTCCTTGCCTGATGCCTTTCCCCTGAAGCCTCAAGGTTCTCTGCAGGAGGACACTCGTTCCCAGCAGTCTCTATAATCTCTCACTCCCCTTCATTTGGGTTGTCTCTTTCCCTGAACATCCCCCTTCCTGCCGCTCTTTACAGGGTAATCAGCTGCTGCCTACTCAGCTGGTTCTGCTAATTAAACCCTACACCTTGTTCCCGGTGTGGTGGGCAGGGCTAAATGAATGTGGCAGGCTCCAGTTCTTACAGGCCAGGCCAGCTTGTTGCGCTGCTAGTGGCCATTAGAAACATTTTCCAGCCTCAGTGGAGTCACTTCATTCCTTGTCCAGCTTCCCTGTGTATTGACATGTATGTTGTCCTAGTAGAGACTTAAAAGACCAGGTATTGTCCCCAAACAGGTGAGCAAACAAGAAGCTTTTTTTTTTCTGGCTGAGTCAGTGCAAGCTGGACTAATCTTTTTGTCAATGTGAACTTGCTTGTACATACATCAGTCAGTTTAATCTTCTATCTTGTACAAATCCAATTTTCCATTGGATATATCCTTATTGTTTGTGGCTATTTCCTTTTTCAGCAGAAATAATATCCAACCGGTTTTTGCATGGTAACTGTGTGTTGGTGCAGCCCCTGTTTTGCATTTATTTGTAGATAAACAAATCAAAAAGAACATAACCAGTTATCTCTTTTTTTTAAACTTGAAAAAGCTTTATCAATAAATGATATTGTTGCTATGAAAAGCATGTAGAGTAAATGCATTTTCTGTTAGCAATACATTAAAATCTCGCAAGGGCAAGGGAAATTGAAATTGTCTTTCTAATGGATCATAAATCTTAGAAATGATTTGAATTCATGGATTAAACGTCAGCTTTGAAAGCCTTTGGTGATTTATTTCAGATCTTAGAAGAAAGAACATTTCCACTGCAAATCAAATTATTGAATTTTCATATTCTGCATTAGCTATTTTCAGAATAATATTCATCAAAGAAATAACCTAGTGAGGGTTTTTTCCTTCTTAGAAATTTTTTTTGGCACACAGCACTCCTAATTAATAGATTTTCTACAATCAAAAGTGTGAGAGGGTCATCGAGATGAGCCTGGCATAAGTAGCATGTGCCATTTGTGTGACAGAAAATGGCAGCAACTGTTTGCTGACATAGCATCTCAGGTGGGACAAAATTCCAGGCACCATTTCCCATGGTGAACTAGAAGGAAAGTGTAAGAGGTTGGTTGGTGGATAGGAAAAGGAATTCAGGTAGTGTATACAGATTCTGTGAGAGGGAAAAGGCTAAATAAAAATAAAAAGCATCTGTATCATTTTAAAATGAGAGGTTTCAAAGTAGCAGCCGTGTTAGTCTGTATCCGCAAAAAGAACAGGAGTACTTGTGGCACCTTAGAGACTAACAAATTTATTTGAGCATCAGCTTTCGTGGGCTACAGCCCACTTCATCAGTTGCATAGAATGGAACATATAGTAAGAAGATATATATACACACAGAGAACATGAAAAGGTGGAAGTTGCCACACCAACTCTAAGAGGCTAATTAATTAAGATGAGCTACTATCAGCAGGAGGAAAAAAAACTTTTGTAGTGATAATCAAGATGGCCCATTTCAGACAGTTGACAAGGTGTGAGGATACTTAACATGGGGAAATAGATTCAATTTGTGTAATGACCCAGCCACTCCCAGTCTCTATTCAAGCCCAAGGTAATGGTATCTAGTTTGCAAATTAATTCCAGTTCAGCAGTTTCTCATTGGAGTCTGTTTTTGAAGCTTTTCTGTTGCAAAATTGCCACCCTTTAAGTCTGTTACTGAGTGACCAGAGAGGTTGAAGTGTTATCCTATTGGTTTTTGAATGTTATGATTCCTGATGTCAGATGTGTGTCCATTTATTCTTTTGTGTAGAGACTGTCCTGTTTGGCCAATGTACATGGCAGAGGGGCATTGCTGGCACATGATGGCATATATCACATTGGTAGATGTGCAGGTGAACGAGCCCCTGATGGAGTGGCTGATGTGATTAGGTCCTGTGATGGTGTCACTTGAATAGATATGTGGACAGAGTTGGCATCGGGCTTTGTTGCAAGGATAGGTTCCTGGGTTAGTGTTTTTGTTGTGTGGTGTGTGGTTGCTGGTGAGTATTTGCTTCAGGTTTGGGGGCTGACTGTAAGCGAGGACTGATCTGTCTCCCAAGATCTGTGAGGGATCGTCTTTCAGGATAGGTTGTAGATCTTTGATGATGCACTGGAGAGGTTTTAGTTGGGGGCTGAAAGTGACAGCTAGTGGCGTTCTGTTATTTTCTTTGTTGGGCCTGTCCTGTAGTAGGTGACTTCTGGGTACTCTTCTGGCTCTGTCAGTCTGTTTTTTCACTTCAGCAGGTGGGTACTGTAGTTTTAAGAATGCTTGATAGAGATCTTGCAGGTGTTTGTCTCTGTCTGAGGGATTGGAGAAAATGGGGTTGTATCTTAGAGCTTGGCTGTAGACAGTTGATCATGTAGTGTGTCCCGGATGGAAGCTGGAGGCATGTAGGTAAGTATAGTGGTCAGTAAGTTTCCGGTATAGGGTGGTGTTTATGTGACCATCGCTTATTAGTATAGTAGTGTCCAGGAAATGGACCGCTTGTGTGGATTGGTCCAGGCTGAGGTTGATGGTGGGATGGAAATTGTTGAAATCATGGTGGAAGGCTTCGTTTCCATGGGTCCAGATGATGAAGATGTCATCAATGTAGCGCAAGTAGAGTAGGGGCGTTAGGGGACAAGAGCTAAGGAAGCGTTGTTCTAAGTCAGCCATAAAAATGTTGGCATACTGTGGGGCCATGCGGGTACCCATAGCAGTGCCACTGATGTGAAGGTATATATTGTCCCCAAATGTGAAATAGTTGTGATTGAGGACAAAGTCACAAAGTTCAGCCACCAGGTTTGCTGTGACATTATCAGGGATACTGTTCCTGATAGCTTGTAGTCCATCTTTGTGTGAATGTTGGTGTAAAGGGCTTCTACATCCATAGTGGCCAGGATGGTGTTTTCTGGAAGATGACCAATGGATTGTAGTTTTCTCAGGAAGTCAGTGGTGTCTCGAAGATAGCTGGGAGTGCTGGTAGCGTAGGGCCTGAGGAGAGAGTCCACATAGACAGACAGTCCTGCTGTTAGGGTGCTAATGCCTGAGACGATGGGGTGTCCAGGATTTCCAGGTTTATGGATCTTGGGTAGCAAATAGAATACCCCTGGTCGGGGTTCTAGGCATATGTCTGTACAGGTCTGTTCCTGTGCTTTTTCAGGGAATTTCTTGAGCAGATGGTGTAGTTTCTTTTGGTAATCCTCAATGGGCTCAGAGGATAATGGCCTGTAGAATGTGGAGTTAGAGAACTGCCTAATTGGAATATGAACAAGGGGTTGCTAGGCAGCTCTCTAACTCCCCCAACTATTTCACATAGTTGACAGACCAGTCCTCGCTTACAGACAGCCCCCCAACCTGAAGCAAATACTCACCAGCAACCACACACCACACGACAAAAACACTAACCCAGGAACCTATCCTTGCAACAAAGCCCGATGCCAACTCTGTCCACATATCTATTCAAGTGACACCATCATAGGAACTAATCACATCAACCACGCCATCAGGGGCTCATTCACCTGCACATCTACCAATGTGATATGTGCCAGCAATGCCCCTCTGCCATGTACATTGGCCAAACTGTACAGTCTCTACACAGAAGAATAAATGGACACACATCTGACATCAGGAATCATAACATTCAAAAACCAGTAGGATAACACTTCAACCTCTCTGGTCACTCAGTAACAGACTTAAAGGGTGGCAATTTTGCAACAGAAAAGCTTCAAAAACAGACTCCAATGAGAAACTGCTGAACTGGAATTAATTTGCAAACTAGATACCATTACCTTGGGCTTGAATAGAGACTGGGAGTGGCTGGGTCATTACACAAATTGAATCTATTTCCCCATGTTAAGTATCCTCACACCTTCTTGTCAACTGTCTGAAATGGGCCATCTTGATTATCACTACAAAAGTTTTTTTTTCTCCTGCTGATAACAGCTCATCTTAATTAATTAGCCTCTTAGAGTTGGTGTGGCAACTTTCACCTTTTCATGTTCTCTGTGTGTGCGTGTGTATATGTGTGTGTATATATATATATATATACACACACAGAGAACATTCTATGCATCTGATGAAGTGGGCTGTAGCCCACGAAAGCTGATGCTCAAATACATTTGTTAGTCTCTAAAGTGCCACACATACTCCTGTTCTTTTTTCAAAATGAGAGGCTCTCTTCCCCTCACAGAGAGAGGCGCTGACAGAGGGCCCAATTTAGCTTCTAGTGAAGTTAGTGAAAAGATTCTAATTGAATTCAGCAAGAATAGGATAAGGCCTAGAGTGAGTCCTGAGACCCCAAGAAAAGCCTCATGAGGCCAGAATTGATTAAGTGAAGGAGAGACTGCCTATGGGTATGTTATAGAGTAGGTCGTTCTGCCTCTCTTAAGTTCAGTTGCACCCATCTCTGTGGTGTCTAAGGAACTACCTCAGAACTGACTTCCTCTATCCTCCCACTGAGGAAAGGAATCAAGCTGAAATGGAGAGAGAAACCCAGTTACATAGGACCAAACTTCCGCTAGAGGTAAAGGAGACTGAGTTCTTCTCAAGTGCTATGGAGCTTAATGCAGGAGATGAAGTGACAACTGTGGGATGCTTTTTTGGCTCTGGTGATCATTAAAAATATCAATAGCTGGGTATGTGGTGATAATGAGAACCATTCAGTAACATGTGATTGGATACAAAATTACAAGCTCTCATGAGACCTTTAGGCAAACTTCTGCTGAGTATTCAAAAGGAGCCTATGGTTGTGGTACATACTAGTACCAACTGGGAGGTGTAAGACAGGGTGCATGGATGCTAAATTTAGACTACAAAGAAGAAAATTTAAATCAAGCTCTTTAGTATATCTTAATCTGAAATAGATTCATAGATACTAAGCTCAGAAGGGACCATCTGGGGTTCAACATCTAGAAGAAACTAGATGGGGGAACACCGGGTCTCAGTCATGGATGGTATAGAGCAGAGGGGTTCCAACGGATTAGGTACTGGGACGTTTTGGAAAGGGGTTGCCTATACAGCAAAGGGTGCGTTCCATTTTAAATAATGTGGGACAAGACTACTGGCATGGAGAACTGACAGGGGTTGGGAATTATTTAAACTGGGAGGTAAGGGAAAACTGACAGGTGCCGAGAAATGCTCAGGTTGGACGAAGAACCTACTACTGGCAGCTCAATGAAAGCCTCTACTTAGTGTGCGGCACCAGTGAAAAAAACAAAAACCAACCAACCAAACAGGATATGTAAGTAATAGGACAGAAAATAATACTGAAAATATTATCATGCCATGAATACTATGTTCAAGTCTGGTTAACCTCATCTCAGGAAAGATATGGAAACAGCAGTAGTCTAGAGATAGGGGATGAAAATGATTAGCGGTGTGGAAAGATTTCTGTATAAAAAGAGACAGAAAAGACTGGGACTATTTAATTAGGGATGAGACCAACAAGAGGGGACATGATAGAGATTACAGAATAATGACTAGTATGCAGAAAGTAAAGGGAGTGCCCCTACTTCCCTTATTCTTGTATGTTAGGGAGAGATTCAACTAAATTGAAACACAACACATTTAAATCTAATACAAGGATTTTTCCACATTGCATAACTAACCAATTGTATTAATTGCCACAAGGTATCAGTGAGACCAATTCTTTGTGAATCCTACTATGCTCATGGACAGTTACACTGAATGGGACTTTTAAAAGAATAAGGATATAGTCCTTCATGCTTCAGGGCATAATCCAAATATTACTTGATGGGGTTGGGTAGAAACTTCCCCTATCAGCAGAGTTATTCGGTAATTGTTGACTGCATGATTTCTTGCACCTTTTTCTGAAGAGCTGCTACTGCTCACCCTCAGAGGCAGGATACTGGATGAGAAAGACAACTGGTCTGATCTAGTATAGCAATTCCTGTGCAATTTAGAGCCTTTCATCTCTAGGTTACAGCTTTGAAACTGGCCTAAGCAAATGGTGTCTGGAAATCATTATCTGATCGCTACTATTAGTCAGTATTGTGTGTAAAATGAGCTAGTGTTTTCAGGCCACTTCTTAGTAGACAGGTAGCTGCACCAGAATTAGCACATCTGTTAGCAGTCTGCAGGAAGCCTGAACACTGAATGGGATAATGTACTAACCTTTTGTACCTAGTGGTGGTCTTTGCACAATTGGATTGAAGTGCACTGGCAGGAATTTAGTTTCCAGAGCTTTCGTTCTGACTAAAATCTTAATGCTCAATTCACTTAAACTACATCCAAAGAGGGAGGAAAAATAGGATTAAAAATCAAGTGGAAAATGTAGTGCGACTAGTCATAATGGCTAAACCCATTAGACCCTCTGATTAATCCAGCTCAGCCACAGTTTAACTGTGCTTCAATTTGATATGTTCAGAAATAATAAAAATAAAAAAGGTCTTGTGGGCAGTGTGGACATATTAACAGGATAAGTGAAGGTGACACACTTGGCCCAAAATATCAGAGTTGGTTTGTTGGCTGCAGAAGAATACTAAATATACCCAGGAATGTCTTTAGAGAAATCATGGTAATGCACTCGGAAGGGATTAATTTGCCACCAAAAATGCAGAAGCATGAAAACAAAAGGTAGCACGAAGGGATGTGAAATAAAAGCAGTTCAATTCCCCATGGCCAAATTTTAAAGAAATGGGGACATAAAGTGTGCCTGCAATATCAGAATAAGCAGTTGTAATTTTGTTGCATGCACAAAAACCTGTGTGTGCGTGAGGAATGGCTGTTTTTTCCAAACATTCATATGAACAACAAATAATTTGCACAAGTATTTGTGAGTAGCAAAAAAGAGCACAAACATGGTTCAAATAAACAGCTGTTCAGAATTTGAATGAGTGTTGGCATACACTGTTTTTCTGTATTTACCTAGCTCTGATAGATAGATAGATATTGTTCAGTATGTAGATGGTGCTGTTATAAGGGTGTATACCTGAACTTGACACTTTCCACTATATCTGTTTAGCTTTAAAAATACTTCAAACTGAAATGGAGTATGTTTAAAACAGTTTTTATATAACTTCATATAAATAATTAAGACACAATCCATTTTTTCCCTTGGGAGAAAACGCAGTTTGGA
The DNA here is from genome assembly GCF_965152275.1 of Natator depressus. NCBI lineage: Eukaryota > Metazoa > Chordata > Testudines > Cheloniidae > Natator > Natator depressus. Next base: position 196,730,818 of record NC_134235.1, on the reverse strand, counting down.
AATCCAAATCAAGTTATTATGGAACTGAGGTCATCTGGAGATGAATATTTTGAAATGTTGCTGGAACAGTCTTTATAGAGGGAAAATGCATGTTATTAAAGATTACTGAATTATATGGCTGCCAAGAAAAACAAAACAAAAACCAAAAAAACTCCATATGGTTCTAAATGAAAAGAGAAGACCTGGATTTAGGTGAGTCATTCTTAAAATGGTGCACCGGTTAGAAGAAACATTTTCAAGTGCAAAGAAAATAGTATTAAAATTATATGAATAAAATAACTTCAGAGTTATTTTGGCAAGAACTAATACTATCCTGAAGGGATTTTGACTTCTTAAAATGAGAAGACAGGGCTGCAGTTTGCTTTTGAAAAGCTCTAGAGCTGATCCTGTTGTATGAGAGCTTTGCCACATACCTCAATAGGAGAGAGTTTTTTTCTTCACCTTCCCCATTGTTTGTAATGAAAACCCAGTGTTTACTAGATGGTGCAGTTGAAGTGACATTGCGGCAGGAGGTACAGAAATTCTTTGACTTGGGAGTGAGGCTCTTCTTGAGTTAGGGTAAAAAGTTGTTTGTAGTTGGCTTTGATTCTGCTCATCCTCACACATCTGAGACCATTTAAATGAAAATGGCACAAGCCTGTCATGTGAATCTACCAGAACGTTTGATTTCGTCTAAACTGACTTCTCAGTCATTTATGTGGTGTATTGATTCTGGAGAGGTTGTCAAATGTGGCTTTAAGGAGAAAATGAAGATTTGGAGTCTGCTTCTTTACTGTGTCACATTGTTTTTGTTTTTTTTTTAACTGCACTGAATTCATGTTCTTTGCCCTTAATCTCTAGTTTTCTCCAGAGTATTATACCAATGATTGAGGCCTGAGATAGGGTTCAGTGGGGAGTAGTAGAAGCATGTTAAAATTGGCATTTCAAAAGGACATTGCCATGTTCCACAGTGACACCAAAATTGGGCATTTACACCACGTGCTGTATAGGTGTGTGTATATATAGGAGTGACAAACCTTTTAAAAAAATACTTTCAGCACCCTCACCCATTGAGGCGCACATATCTTTTTATTACTCAAGCTGATATTTTGTGGGCATTAGATTTAGAAAGTAATCCAAACTAATCATCATCGCTAAGAAGCTTAGACATGATGGGTGAGGATATGTAGATTGTTCTCTTCATGTTCACAGCCACAAACATTATCTTAACTGGTTGGTTGAATCACACTCTCACAAATATGCTTATATTGACTTTTGAGATAATTGTGATGGGGCATTTGCCCCACACTGGCAAGGAAGTGGCTGTTAGAGCCCTAGGGAGGCTCTACAAGAAGCAGCCAATAGGAGAGGTGCTGTAAGGAGCAGCCAGTCAGGGCCTAGCAGGCCTAGATAAAAAGAGCCACAGGACAGAGCACGGTCAGTTGCTACTGGGAGCTCAAGGAATGAAGACTGTTTTTAACAGGCTGAGAGACCTGCAGCACCTTGGACAGAGTAATTGCTGGCAGACACTGGGGGAGAAAGAGGCACTCCTGGCTGGTGGCCGAGGCTGCGTAGTTGCAGGTCCCAAGGAAAGGTGAAGAAGGTGCTGGAGCCATGGGGAAGTGGGTCAGGGAGATATAGCAGCAGTGAGAGGAATTTGAGGTGCAGCAGGAGGCTGCAATTCACAGGGTTCCTCAGCTGGGACCCAGAGTAGATGGCAGGCCTGGATCTTCCTAACTTGCCACTGGGGAAGTGGCTGGACTGTAGAACTGGGATAAACTCCTCCCCACCTCCCTGGAAGGGGGAAAACATGGATGGTGGCATGGCTGGAGGGCTAAGTTATGAAGAGGACGCTGTGGAATTTGGGTCTGCAGGTGGAGACAATGATGGGAGAGGCATCATCAGGAGAGGGCATGCCACCTGAGAGAGCTAATCCCCAAGATGGCCAAAAGCTCCAAGACAAAATAATAATGAATGGATCATTGACTAAACTGCAGCTGATAGGTGATTATAATTTTCCTTAATACGGAAATATTGCAGAGTTTTAGTTTGTTTGAAAGATTACAGTAACTGAACAATGACTATAAAAACAAACATGTATAAGAATAACAATGAAGGTAAGACACACACAAAAGCATCTAGGTAGTCTCACAATCAGAAGAAGGCACTTAAAAGTTGTGTCAAGAGGAGGAAAGATGTTTTCAAGGCCAATCTAATTTAGAATTTTCATGTTCTTTGTCAACTCAGATCAGTATTGCTTCTGCTGCTATGCACCCTGTCTAACTTTGGATTCACATAAACATTGTTAATTCAAAAGGTTGACTCCTATTTTACTATTGTTGGATTACCATTTCATTTAAGAAACACAATAAAAATTGGAGGAGGGTGGGGACAGAGTTGTTAAAGGAGTTGAACCAAATTGCTTGTTGTCAAGAAATAGAACGTTTTGGGGGTGGTTTCCATTGAGCCACAATTTCTTTATTAGAAATGGCAGCAGCCATTTTATGGATTGTTCATCTGCAGCATATTAAAAATAGCTCATGGGCCTTTTGGAATAAAAAATGTTTGTTAATCAGAGTAATATAAAGCGTCTGTTAGTGTAGCTCACGCAAAATGTTATAATACTCAAATCAGATTCCCCTTTGAAAAACTCTGAATAGTCAGATAAAAATAATACAAGAAATTGAGGAAATTAGTGAAGGGCTTCTACACATAGGGGAACTTGTTAGAAGGAGGTGGTTATTGATTTTGTGATTACAGGCCACATTCAGTCTAAATGACTCCTATGAGTGCAGTCAGCTAGACAGATGTCTATCTTCTATCAGTTGCACCTGCAGTTAATTGAGTCTGCAATTAATGGGAAGCTAGTTTTCAAAATCAGACCCTGAGAGACGAGCAGGGGAAAAATAAACACTAGGAAAATACATATGATTTTCAGGTGTTGGGGGTGGGGAGAGATGTGTGTTTCCTGCCATCCAAAAAAAGAAAAAGACTTCCATTGTGTTTGGTGTTTCACATAGTTAACAAGGCAGATAGTGAAGTGTGTCACTGAAGAAGGTGTGACCTCACCAAACTGACACAAAAGATGAATCATGAATACAGGATACTTAAAAATGGATTTGAGCACAAATACAGTTTGTGTGCAGCAGATAAACAGAGAAGCAACCCTAGAGCAGGTGGAGCCATATCCTAAAATAAGTAGCACAGCTACCTTGGACAGCTGCTCCAGTCAGCTAGCACAAGGAGAAAGCCAAGAGTAGAAGTAGGCTGGGCTGCAACATAGTCAAGAAAACGAATGACATGATGAATGCATTGAGCTGGAAACAGCGAGCCTTCCAATTACTTTTTAGCAATGATGGATGGCTCCAAACTATGCATCAAAATGGTGCTGAGACATGGGGAAAGGGAATTACAATGTGGTGTTAAGAAAAAAAATATAAGGGATAGTGATGGATACCTGGGATATAGCCTGGAACTATGGGACCACTGTGCCCCCTTAACTCTCAAGCCTGGACTCTGTCTTACAACGCTATGCTAGTGACAAACAGGAAACTGTTCCAGATGCTGTCATCAGTTAGCCAACAACATGCAGAAACATACCCAAGTAAAGTGCATGAATGCTGTCTAAGCCATTAATGAATTATACAGAGGGAGACACCAGCAAATTCCCTCCAACCCCCAGTCTGGCACCCCAGAAATGTACCCTCTTACTTTGCTCAAGACCTTTTCTTGAACAATGCAAGCTCATTAATTAGTTTGCCACCATGTCAAAGTGGACACCCACCTGCCTTTGTAATCTGAGAAGATTACCCAAGCTCTTTAGAGAAACTCACTGGTAAAGATAAAACATTAAAATAAGTTTAACTACAGAAAAATAGATTTAAGTGATTTATAAGTGGTCATTACCTAACAAAATAAATATACAGTCTAAATCCACAACTTTCAGACTAAGCAAGATTTGAATCAAACAGCTTTTCTCACCCCACTGGATGTTGCAGGCAGTTGCAGTTCTTAATACACAGGTTGAATTTCCGTCTCAGCCTGGGACCAATCTCCCCAGTTCAAAGTCTTTGTCTTCCCAGTGTTCTTGTTGCCTTCAGAGTATGTTGGGGAGGAGAAAGAGGTTGTCTCATAATGCCACTGACCCTTATGTTATACTCTCAGTTCATGTTCCTGGAAAAATACTGGCCCAGACATGTCTTGGTGGGCCTTGCTGAGTCACAGAGTTGAACAATCCCCAGGGTGTGGGGCTTGCACAACTGTCTCTTATTGAACTGTAAATCTCCTGCAGGTCAATGATTGTTTAATGCCTGTCTGGGTGTGGGTCACTTTGTTGCCACTGGAGAACTAGCAGACTCCCAGACTTGCAACATATTTCAATAACAACCATATAACAAAATCTCATAACTTCATACAGACTAATATATATATTTTGACAACAATGAGTTTCAGCAGATCATGACCTTTCATACGATACCTTACAAGGCATGCTTTGTATGAAATATCACAACTATATACCAATGATGAATATAGGGGCTACAGGGTGCAACTTTGAGGTACAGTGCGTCACAGGGATACAATAAATTAAGTCAATATTAGTGAGAAGATGTGGCAAAACTCAGCAGGGTATTTAGTACAACTCATCTCCCTCCATGAGGTAAATGAATAGCAGTGGCCAAAATATGAGATGAATTCATAAACTTGGGTGTCATGCCCTATGACTGGAGAACTGCTAATACAGTACCAGTTTTTAAGAAAGGGGAAAAAGTGATCCAGGAAACTACAGGCCTGTTAGTTTTACTTCAGTTGTATGCAAGGTCATTGAATAAATTTTGAAAGAGGAAGTAGTTAAGGACATAGAGGTAAAAGGTAATTGGCATAAAATGGAACATGGTTTTACAAAAGGTAGATTGTGCCAGACAAACCTGATCTCTTTGAGAAGATAACTGATTTTTTAGACAAAAGAAATGCAGTAGATCTAATCTAGCTGGATTTCCGTAAGGTAATTCATGAAAAGTAAGTAAGTATAGTTCCACATGGGAAATTATTAATTAAATTGGAAAAGATGGGGATTAATATGAGAACTGAAAGGTGAATAAGGAACTGGTTAAAGGGGACACTACAAAGGGTAATACTGAACAGTGAACTGTCAGGCAGGAGGGAGGTTATTAATGGAGTTCCTCGGGGATTGGTCTTGGGACTAATCTTATTTAACATTTTCATTTAAGGCCTTGGCATAAAAAGTGGGTGTGTGCTAATAAAATTTGTGAATGAAACAAAGTGGGAGGTATTGCCAATACAGAGGAGGACTGGAATGCAAGAAAATCTGAAGGGCCTTGAAAACTGGAGTAATAGAAATGGGATGAAATTTAATAATGCAGAGAAGAAGGTCATGCACTTAGGGACCAACAACATGAATTTTTGCTATAAGATGGGGACTTACCAGTTGGATGTGACAGAGGAGGAGAAAGACCTGGGTGTATAGGTTGATGACAGAATGACTATGAGCTGCCAATGTGATGTAGCCATGAAAAAGGCTAATGCAATCCTAGGATGCGTTAGGAGAGGTATTTCCAGGGGAGACAGGGAAGTTGTACAAGGCACTGATGAGACCTTCTCTGGAATGCTGTGTGCAATTCTGGTGTCCCATGTTTAAGAAAGATGAATTCAAAATGGAACAGGTGCAGAGAAGGGCTGTGAGGATGATCAGAGTAATGGAAAACCTACCATACAAGAGGAAACTCAAGGAACTTGGCTTGGTTAGCCTAACCAAATGAAGTCTGAGGGGAGATATGATTGTTCTCTATAAATACATCAGAGGGATAAATACTAGGAAGGTAGAGGAATTATTTAAGTTAAGCACCAATGCTGACACAAGAACAAATGGATATCATCTGTCCATCAACAAGTTTAGGCTTGAAATTAGATGAAGGTTTCTAACCATCATAGGAGTGAAGTTTTGGAACAGCCTTCCAAGGGGAGCAGTAAGGGCATGATAAGCTTATGGAAGAGATCGTATGAGGAGATTGCCTACATTAGCATGTGTCCCATCTACAACTGCTTGTAGCAAATATCCTCAATGGCCAGAGATGGGGCAGTAGATGAGGAAGCTCTGAGTTACTACAGAGAATTCTTTCCCAGGTGTCTGGCTGGTGAGTCTTGCTAACATGCTCAAGGTCCACCTGATCACCATATATGGGGTCAGGAAGGAATTTTCCCCCAGGTCAGATTGGCAGAGACCCGGGGAGGGGAGGGAGGGGCGGTATCTCTTTCTTCTGCAGCCTGGGGCATGGATCACTTGCACATTTAAACTAGTATAAATGGTGTATTCTCTGTAACTTGCAGTCTTTAAGACATGATTTGAGGACTTCAGAAACTCAGCCAGAAGTTATGGGTCTATTATAGGAGAGTGTGGGTGAGGTTCTTTGACCTGCCATGTGCAGGAAGTCAGACTAGACTATCACAATGGTCCCTTCTGGCCTTAAAGTCTCTGAGATTCATTTTAATGGAGTGCAATGAGACAACCTCAGTGCCTCACAAAACTGAATTAAAGAACAAAGGGTCAAATTCTTCCCTCAGTAAAACCCATGTAACACAATAAAAGTCACTGTTGGATTGGTGTTATCATGTGCAGGATTTGTCCACAGTCTAAAATACTGCTATCGTAGTCTGGGCTTCACAAATTTGTAATTACATATTTTTAATTCAAGAATTATAAGGAGCAGAATACCGAAAAGTAACTGCATTTGTTACATGTGAACACATCTGCCAAATAAGCTTTTGTCCTCGATGCCATTCTCAAGGTCAGAATGAATAGAATCTGTAGTGACCTAGAAGAGGCTACTTCAGCTGTCATTTGAGGATGATGCATTCTGCTATGACAAGATTTGTGGCTGGGGTTTTCAAAGGAGCCCGAGGGAGTTAAGCATCCAAATCCCATTCAATGAGATTTGGGCACCCAGCCTAAAGGCATAAGGGACGACAAATTCAAAGGTTTGATATATACTCTGTCTTTTGTGAGCAGAAATGCCCTTTTGCTTGTGAAGTTACACATTTTGCCTGCAGAAATGCAAGTTTACACAGACATGACAGGTATATATGGCTTTTTGTGAGTAGACCCCATTATCTCTTTTAAAGAAAAAAATGCCCAAAATGTCCTGCCTAAGTGCTAACAAAAACCCAACCTTTGATCAGGTTATAAATGTTTGGTGTAAATTCAGTATTGCTGCATGTATTTGGCTGAATCTCTGATGTCCTGTGGAGTCCTCATGTATCTTTTGTACTTCAGGAACTTTTATCTTTTAGAAATGCTTATCAGCTCGAGAAATAACTCTGTTCTTTCACCTAGCAATGCCAACTTCCCTCCCCTGTTTTTAACTTTTCCTTTTGTTATTGTGTTTAATTGAATTACATTTCTGACTCATGCTGAGTGTGGTATACTATGGTTCTCGCATTTGTTGTTATCAATGAATAGAGATAGGCCTCAGCCAAATCCCTATGTCTGAACCACCTTGAATTTTGGGTGGAGTTGAAATTTCAATCTGAATTTTTCACTTTGGATCCATCTCCACCAATAACCCTTAATTGTCTTAGAGAGTTGGAGTGAGTCTCCTTTATACAGGAAGACTCTAAATCTAAACACTAAAAATAACCTTTCAAATTCCATAACTGAGCTAGTTCTGAGGGTTGTCTCCCACAAAGTACATAAAATACTATTGATTTGACCTCAGCTCCACAATTTATTTTACTGAATTTTCTTACAGCTGTAATCCCACTATATGTGCATTTTTAGAATCGCTTTTTATAAGCAGAATAGCTGGGAGAAGGGCTAGTCTAGTAGTGTCACCAGTATATAAGAATGGCCACTGGGGCAGACCAATGGTCTGTCTATCCCAGCATCCTATCTTCTAACAGTGGCCAGTACCAGATGCTTAAAAGAGGGAATGAACAGAACAGGGCAAGTACCAAGTGATCCATCCCCTGTTGTCCAGTATCAATTTATGGCAGTCAGACCTAGGGACACCCAGAACATGGGGCTGCATGGCTAACCATCTTGGCTAATAGCCGTTGATGGACCTATCCTCCAGAAACTTATCTAATTTGTTTTTTGACCCCAGTTATACATTTGGCCTGCACAACCTCCCCAGGCAACGTATCCCACAGGTTAACTGTGCACTGTGTGAAGAACTACTTTCTTACGTTTGTTTTAATCCTGTTACCTATTAATTCCATCAGGTGACCTCTGGTTATTGTGATATGTGAAAGGGTAAATAATGCTTCCTTATTCACTTTCTCCACACCATTCATGATTTTATGATATCCCCCTTAGTTGTCTCTCTTAAGTTGGACAGTCCCAGTCTTTTAAATTTCTCCTCACATGGAAGCTGTTCCATATCCTTAATAATTTTTGTTGCCCTCCTCTGCACTTTTTCTAATTTGAGATGGCGTGACAAGAACTGCATGCAGTATTCAAGGTGTGGGCATGCCATGTACTTACCATAGTGACCCTATGATATTTTCTTTCTGATTATCTATCTCTTTCCTAATGTTTCCTAACGTTGTTAGCTTTTTTGAATGCTGCTGCATGCTGAGCAGATTTTTTTCAGAGAACTATCCATGATGTCACAAAGATTTCTTTCTTGAGTGCTAACAGCTAATTTAGACCCCAGTACAGCTGAGGTTAATTTTTTTCCAATGTGCATTACTTTGTACTTATTAACGTTGCATTTCTTCTACCATTTTGTTGCTCTGTCACCCAGTTTAGTGAGATCCCTTTATAACACTTCACAGTGTGCTTTGGCCTTAACTGTTTTGAGTAATTTTGTATCATCTGCAAACTGTCACCTCACTGCTTACCCCTTTTCCAGATAATTTATGAATATGTTGAAGAGCACTGGTCCCAGTACAGATTCTTGGGGGACTCTGCTATTTACCACTTTCCATTGTGAAAACTGACCATTTATTCCTACCCTTTGTTTTCTATCTTTTAACCAGTTTCTGATCCACGAGAGGACCTTCCCTCTTATCCTATGAATACCTATTTTGCTTAAGAGCCTTTTGTGTAGGACCTTGTGACAGTCTTTCTGAAAGTCCAAGTACACTATATCAGCATGCTTGTTGACACCCTCACAGAACTCTAATAGACTGGTGAGGCATGATTTCCCTTTATAAAAGCTGTATTGAACTTCAACAAATTGTGTTCATCTATGTGTCTGATAATTCTGTTATTTACTATAGTTTCAGCCAATTTTTCTGTCTGGTACTAACATTAAGCTTATCAGCCTATAATTGCCAAGATCTCCCCTGGAGACTTTTTAAAAAATTGGTGTTGCATTAGCTACCCTCCAGTCATCTGGTGCGGGGGCTGATTTAAGTGATATCTTACATACCGTAATGAGTAGTTCTGAAGGAATTCAAATACAAAATTGCAGAACTCTTGGGTCAATACTGTCTGGTCCTGTTGACTTATTACTGTTTATCAATTTGTTCCAAAACCTCCTCTATTGACACCACAATTTGAGACAGTTCCTCAGATTTTTCACATAAAAATGGCTCAGATGTGGGAATCTCCCTCATATCCTCTGCAATGAAGACCAATGCAATGTAGCTTCTCTGCAATGGCCTTTTCTTCCTTTAGTATTCCATTAGAACCTTGATTGCCCAGTGACCCCACTGATTGTTTGGAGGCTTCCTGCTTCTGATGTACTTCAAAAAAATTGGTAGTTTTTGTGCCTTTTGCTAGTTGCTCTTCAAATTTAGGCCTGCCTAAATATACTTTTACACTTGACTTACCCGAGTTTATGCTCCTTTATTTTTCCTCAGTTGGGTCTGACTTCCAATTTTTAAAGGATGCCTGTAGCGAAGAGGCATGGCCACCCTTGGAGACTGGCAGTGAGAGGCAGCCAGATGCCCTCTGGTGGGAAGAACCTGGAAGGCCACGCTTTCCATGCTGGAAGCAGAGGGGCAGGACAGGAAAAGGAAGTATAAAAGGTGGGCCCTGTAACTGAGTTGGGAAGCAGCTGCCAAGGGAGACAGATGTGTTCTTCCCACTGGGGATGCAGAGCCTGCAGAAGACTTTTGTTTTCCCAAAGAGGGTCCCAAGATACCCATACAACCAGACACGCTGGATGCTGAAGAGTTGTTGGGACTGCCACTTGCAGTGTACCCTGGGGAGACAGAAGATGATCCTTGGAAGGTGCACCCGAGGGGGAGTATAGGAAGCAGGCTAGGAGAACCAGACTACCATCTGGCTGTGTCACCACCGGAGACTTGGTCAGTGTGTTGCGAGTGGATTCTCCGCTGACCCAGTGGCAGACCACTCTGCTGCTGTTCGGGCCTTGGGCTGGGACATGGTGGAGTTGGGCAGGCCCATGTCCACCCTGCCACCCTTCCCCTGGAGTGGCAGTACTCCTCCCTTCCCCCCTTAGGTCAGGAGACCTGTGCTTGCTGGGGCACTCACCTCTTGCTGGAGTCCCTAGACTGTGTTGGGGTGCTCACCCCTGCCTGAAGGCCAGGATCCTAGACCCTTATCTGCTCTACCCTGCTTGAGGATTGGAGTTCTAGACTGCTTGGTGCCACGCCCTGCCTAAGGTCACGGGCCTGCGAACTGGTCACTGCCTTAAGATTTGAGCCCTAGAGACAGCTAATTTCCCCCTGTACAGACTGTTGTTCCAGGTGCGTGACAGCGAAGAGGTGTGGCCATCTTCAGAGATTGGCAGTGAGAGGCGGCCACATAAGCCTACACCTCTACAATGCCTTTGTGCTTCTAACCTCCTCTTTTATTCTGCTGGTAAACCATGGTGGCATTTTTTTTTTTTGGTCGACTTACTGTGGGTTATTTTTGTTTGTTTATTTATTTATTTATTTTTTAATTTGTGGTATACATTTAGTTTGAGCCTCTGTTATGGTGTTTTAAAATAGTTTCCATGCATATTTTGGGCATTTCACATAGCTACATTATTTTATCATCCATAATACTAACTGTATAATCAGCATTGCTGAAGTATGCTTCCAAGGAACATGTTGTGAGATTGACATAGATATTATATGTCGTCTTTAATAATTAAATGTTAGGTTACTTAGTAACTAAATATTTCCTTCTTTGTTCTTGAAAGTAGAACATAGTAATACTGTCTGCTATAATGTTATTCTTATTCCCGTTCTCTACAGAGCTCATGACAAATGTCCTTAGAATATCTGAGAGACTTCAGAGAATTTATGGTTGGAGATATTGGACATACAATAGAGGGTCAAATTTTGAAATAATGTCCTTCATTTGTTTGTGTGCTGCTCCAAAATTCTGCACTCACATGTCTATTTTGTGTATGATCTTAATGGTGTGCATCAGTACATCCCCAGTACTCACATATTTAGCACAAGTCAAGTACAAATAGGGTTTACATATGTATTATTTGCACAAACAAATGATAACCTGTAAACAGAACTTCATGCTGAATGAATGCTTATACAGTTGAGCCTGCGTAGGGGACGCTGGTTTCAAATCCCTTCCAAAATTTAGCTTAAGACCTGTATGTTGAAGTTGGGACCAGCTTCTGTTAATTTTTTGATCTCAGCCACAAAAAGATTATTTCCCCCTTTTGGCTTTGTATCAAACTTATCAATGTCAAATTTGAACAAATGCCATATTTTTCCTATTTCTTTTAATGGTTATTTAAGGCTCCAGTTTCCACCACCTAGTATGTAGATTTAGGAAGGGTTTACTCATACAAATTACATATATTTTTCTACCCTTCTCACCAGCCCTCCTATGTTGCTTGTTGTCTTAGCACACTGCTGACCTCAAAATTCAAGTCAGGACCCCCCTAATCTAAGGGCATTTGTTCTAACTGGTGAGCTTAAAAGGAGCCTCCTTTGATACCCCTCAACACCACTTAAGCTCAGAGCTGTGCTAACCTTGTTTGAGCAGGAAATCTCTTGGAATGTTTGATAAAAGACTTTACTTTTTTTGTAAGTTGGGAAGAACAACTTTTACAAGGCCCCAAGGCTTAATAACAGCAAAGCTGATCTCAGGTTCTGTGCTATTTGGGTTCTTATACTTTACCCATTGCTGTGGTGTCGAGTTCTTCCCTCCTTTCTCTCTTGCCCACTCCCCAGGGGGAAAAATTGGATGTGTATTAAATATAGTAATAATTAATGTAGGGTGTGATGTATGTTTATATTAGCAAAAGCAAGGTTAAAGAAGTACACTGTACACTTGAAACAGAAGGTAGTGAGGTTTGTGATGCTTCTCATGTCTCAAGGGAGTTCATTCCACAGTCTTTGACTGGCCCCCAAGAATGCTGGGCCTGCACAGAAAAGCTCTGCTTTTGTAATAGGCACTGGTTGTTCTATCATACAGGAGGAATAGATTTCTTGATGGTGATAGCAGACCAAGAGCCCTGGGCAACCTTTTAGGAACCCCATCCCTATATTCTTAAATCCTTTGGTGGTAAGGATTAAGATCTTGAACTGGACATGATATTCTATGGAAAGTCAATGTAGCAAGTGAAGGACGTCTGATGTGCCTGCCAAAGCTTATATTGCTGCATTTTGCATTTCGCATTTCTACAGCACCACAACTATGAGAACATAAACAGGAAAACTCAAGTCAGTCACAACCAGTATTTTCAGATAGCAATCCCTAATGCAATCAACTATGCATAATAGAGGGATCTTTCTCAAAAACCTACGTCAAGAAATTAACCAGATAATAATTTCCAAATAGAAAGTCAGGTGAAGATACATAAAGAAAATCCTGCTTACATATTGCACCCTGCTTGCATACTGCATCCTTCATGGGTTATTTTTTAGGGCTGTCAAACACTTAAAAAAATAACTGTGATTAATCTCTGTTTAATCGCACTGTTATATTTTTTTCTACATTTTCAAATATATTGATTTCTGCATTCAGAAATCAATATATTCAAATATATTGAATTCTGCATTGATTTCAATTACAATGCAGAATACAAAATATAGAAAGCTCCATCTATATTTTATTACACATATTTGCACCATAAAGTGCAATCTACAAGGTGAAGCATGAAGGGGCATATGAATGTTTAGCATATCTGGCACGTAAATACCATGCAATGCCGGCTGCAAAAGTGCCATGTGAATACCTGTTCTCACTTTCAGGGGACATTGTAAATAAGAAGTGGGCAGCATTATCTCTCGTAAATGTAAGCAAAATTGTTTGTCTGAGCAATTGGATGAACAAGAGGTGGGACTGCACAGACTTGTAGGCTCTAAAGTTTTGCATTGTTTTGTTTTTGAGTGCAGTTATGTCAAAAATAATTCTACATTTGTAAGTTGCATTTTCACAATAGATTGCACTTCAGTACTTGTATGAGGTGAATTCAAAATTTTTTTCATTTTTTATAGTACAGATATTTGTAATCAAAAATAATAAAGTGAGCCCTGTACACTTTGTATTCTGTGTTGTAATTTAAATCAATATATTTGAAAATGTAGAAAAACCTCCACAAATATTTCAATTGGTATTCTATTATTAACAGTGGGATTAAAACGGCGATTAATCGCCATTAATTTTTGTAATCCTGTTTTGTTTTGAGTTAATTGCTTGAGTTAACTGGAATTAATTGACAGCCCTGGTTAGTTTGTATTCTAAGGTTGTAAAATGCTCAGAGCAGGAATTAGTGCTTCCTATATGTGCTCCTAGCTCCGAGCACATTTTGGATGCTAGCACAAAATACATATATGATGAACACTACTACTGAATATGAAACTCCAGTGGAAAAAATATAAACTTTCCCCTTAGAAACCAAACCCATTCTTCAGATTCATATAGCAAAGGGAGCTGAGACTGAGGGAGAGTAATGGGCACAGAGTTATAACTACCTAGCAAATGGGTGGTTTTTTTTCTCCCCCCCCCCCCCCCGAAGGATAGAATAATAAGAAAACAAGCTGAAGAAGCACCAGATGGGAGACCTTACACACTGTAAATTGGTCAGGTGAATCACTGAGATTTAATGCAGAAGAGAAAAGGAGCTGGAGACTGTAATATGGACTCAGATATCATCTTTGCTTGGCCGTTCTGAGCATTTCTCTGCAGTAGGAAAGTAGAGGTATTTATAGCATTTCCACTTACCTCCAAAAGGTTTGTTTGTGGGTTTTTTTTTTTAAAATGATTTTGGCATAAATTTTTGAAATGGAACCTGGAACATTTTGCAGAGCCATATCTTCTTCCTCACCTATGGCGCTTAATATGATAATGTTGGAATGCTGGAAAGAGACTTTGAACTGTTCTATTAGCAAGTCGTATAGCTCACTTATTGTAGTAATGGAAATTATTCTTGAAATGCACTCCACAGCACAGTATAAATGACTATGTGAGAATGAGTTAATCAGCTGTCTTTGTTAAATGTTTTTCCATGTGTGGGAGGCCTTGGCAGTGAATGCACCTTCCCCTGATTTGCAGCTACTGTCATCATTGCTATATGTGATTGATATGTCTGCCTTCACAGATTTGCAACCTGACACTGACACTAATAAACAGCTTAAAAACACTGATAATTTCCAAAGGGACTCACAAAATGAGGAGTTTTGGGGCCATTTTTAAATTGCAGTTTTGTGTCCTAGTAAAGGTGAGACAGGTTTGGCAGCCTCACTTTTATTTTGGCACGTGAGTACTTGAGGACAGGTTTGCACTGGGTTAACTGCAACTCCCCCCCCCCCCAGCGTATTAAGCCAATAATGTAAAATGTTCTGCAGGAGGAGGATCTAATTACAACATTCGTAGTAGGTAGTTACAGAACTTCAGGTAGCTATGGATTTCAGGGCCTGGGCCCAAGTCTAGCCCTATCGTAACTCTATTGCCTTTAGTGGAATTATGCCAGGGACCATTTCGGTCTGCTTCATTTTGCTAAATTGTAAAAAGAAATTAATGAATCAATAGAACTAAACAGAGGAAGCAATAATTTTTCCTATGACTCTAGCTGGGTCTCACAAGAGTGGAGGAGGCCTGTATCTCAACTTTCCATCTTAGCAGTTTAACTACGTGGTTTAAAAAAATCTATATATTTAAGATCTCTTGTGGCTAGGGATAATTTTCAGTGCCTGTGTATAAAAATTCTCAGTTAAAACACTGTGTGCACATTGCCCAGTCTTTTCTATAACTACTTTTCACTGCTTTTTTCATTCACTTGTTGGGAGCTTTTAGAATAACCTGGGCCTGTCTTGACTAATGCGTATGTACTGTAATACGAGTGTGTTATGCATTTACAGTGAGTCATCCCTAAACTTGCCGTGTACTGCTTTTCATAGAATCGTAGAAGATTAGGGTTAGAAGAGATCTCAGGAGGTCTAGTCCAACCCCCTGCTCAAAGCAGGACCAACCCCAACTAAATCCGCCCAGGATGGGGAATTACAGCAAATACCTTTTAAATGGTTGTATAGAGAAGTGTCAAATTTGAAAGATGCCTGTTGTAGCTCTATATATTCCTTAGTACAGTATATGGATGAATACCATATGCATTAACTGCCTGTGTGTGTATAGTATAGATAGGTGTGAAGCTATACCTGTGGTGTTCAGCTATCTAAGTGCATATGTATAAATGCAGGAATGCAATGTTTGAGTTTCTTTTTTGGACTGTCAATTATCTGAGACGAGTGCAATCAGATTTGCAGTTTGCTGAAACTTTTTGAACTGTTGCCTTTTGGGCTTGACAGTATTTTACAATCACACACCTTAATTCAGAAAAGTATACCATCAGCTGTGTTTCAGCACATGTAGGGTTAAAAGGCCTTGAATCAGTAACATTTATATTTTGACCCTGTTTAGGGCTTAAACTCTTGTGGTAGCACAAGTAATTGGACTTATTGCTTGGCAAATGCATGACTAGTGCTAGAATTCTCAATCCAGGAGGTGAAGCATCTTCAAAGCACAGTTGAAGTAATCCATTATGTGCCTCTGCTGTGGCTGGAAGAACCCAGGGCTACATTTGTCATTTTGTCAAAATGTGCATGGAATGCCACTAGGAGTGCTAGTGAGAATTTGGGCTGCCATTTTGTTAAGATATCGTATTGATGCCATTCATCTGTAAGTTTCATTTTCAGCAGACCAGGATGGTGGTATTTATCTGTCATTTTCCACTGCTTGACCTAGATAGTATTTTGGCTGAAGGTCAAGCAAGACGCTGGTAGACAGAGTGAGCTCCTGTTACTGAGGGCTTGTGTTACTGATGTTCACAAACGGGGGATGATTTTGAGACCACACTTGTTTCTGGATTTTCAGATAACAGTAGAGGTTAGACTTGCTTTTTTCTTCCATCTGTGTTTGGCTGGAATATTGAGAACTTTTGATTCAGACCTCTACACAGTCATCCTTGCATTTGTAATCTGTAGATAACATTACTATGTGTTCTAGAGCAAGCAACTTCTTAAGATCCTTCGTAAGTTTCAGAAAATGCAGAACATAACGGTTCACCCTGAATGGTTAGTTGTGGGGAGCACACTGGCGGAAGTATCTAAGGGGGCTGTAGTTTATTTCTGGGTGCAGTTCCAAGTATTTATTTTAATTGGCCCTTAGAGCTTTATTAGAGTTGAAAAATACACACTCACACTTGGGACCAGAAGAGCGCAGATCCCATTTAGGCACAAGGGCCACGTTGCCAGATGCTCAAAAGAACTCAGTGTGATGTGGGGTGCTGATCTCATTTGAAAGTCTGGCCCTAATGGTTTGTCCCCAAGTAACCTTAGAAGCAAACTCTGTTCCATCACAACAGTTGAGATCAGTAAGAGGCGCTTTGCTAACCGTTTCCATATCTTAATTCTGGGGTCTGGGTGCAGGGCATTTTTGATGAGGGGCCTTTGACTCTGAAATGTACTTTCCTTGTTTGCCTGCCAAAGCCTGAGTTTGTTGACCTTCTGGGTACAGTATAATATCATCTTTTTGTTCAGGATTTTCCCTAAGGAGGTTGATGTTAGAAAAGAGCTTAATTCACTCTGCCTTGGAAAAGTTCATGTCACAAATTGGTCAATATATATACATATTACTCATGGGGGAATTCTGCACCAAAAAATTAAATATTCTACCGCAAAAAATTCTGCACACTAAAATTTTATTTTCTCAAAATAACACAATCACATCAGTTTCAATTATTTTTGGTCATTTATTTCAAAATACCTGTCAGCAAGTATGTCTGTAATAAAACAGACAACAAAAAAGATTCAGGAAATGTTTCTTGACAAATAGATTCCTTACTAGGTATATTAATACAGATCGGAGTAATAATTCATTTAAACTACAATACAGAACCATATTTCCTGCACCCCACAGAAGCAGTGCAAAGGCTTGAGAGTCAGGGGTAACAGAGGAGCTGAGGGAGAGTATGGAACAGGTGTTTTGGGGGGGGCAGGGGTGCAGGGAGTGATTGTTAGGGAGCTTCCCCCCATATAGAACCTGCCTGACCCCTAGCCTCTCCTGTTGAGTCAGGCACATCTGTCCCCGTCCCCATGTGTCCTTGCACCCCCCTGTCCACATGTCCCTCCACCCCCACTCAGATACGCACTCCCCCATCACCATGTGGTCCTGCACCTCCCTCCCTCCTGTGGCCCTATGCTTCCACTCCCATTCAGCCCCTGCCCCAGTCTGTCCTCCCTCACTAGCCCTTATGAGCCCCCGTCTGACCCCCATAGCACTCCATGCTGTCTGTCTCCCCTTAGTCTTGTCTCCTGACCTGACAGGTGCTATGAAGGCAGGCTCTTTCTCTTCCCTTGCTGGCTGGGAGCTGCTGAGCAAAAGGTGGAATTGCAGCAACATTTCAGCAGAAGCTTTTTTCTGCACAAAAAATTAAAAATATGCACAGCTCATTAATTATGCATGTCCAGTAGCACAGAATTTCCCCAGGAGTAACATGTGAATGTATTTAATTAAATACATCAGCAAATAAAATATAGTAGTATTTTTAACTAGGACTATCAAGCAATTTAAAAAATTGTGATTAATCACGCAACTAATCGTGCTGTTAAATAGAATACCATTTATTTAAATATTTTTGGATATTCTACACTTTCAAATATATTGATTTCAGTTACAACACAGAATACAAAGTGTACAGTACTCATTTTATTACAAATATTTGCATTGTAAACATTTTTCAATTCACCTAATACAAGTCCTGTAGTGCAATCTCTTTATAATGAAAGTTGAACTTAAAAATGTAGAATTATGTAAAACTTTAGAGCCTACAAATCCACTGTCCTACTTCTTGTTCAGCCAATTGCTCGAACAAGTTTGTTTACATTTGCAGGCGATAATGCTTTCAGCTTCTTGTTTACAATGTCACCTGAAAGTGACAACAGGTGTTTGCATGGCACTGTTGAAGCCAGCGTCGCAAGATATTTACGTGCCAGATGCACTAAAGATTCACATGTCCCTTCATGCTTCAACCACCATTCCAGAGGATATGCGTCCATGCTGATAACAGGTTCTGCTCGATAATGATCCAAAGCAGTGCAGACCAATGTACGTTCATTTTCATTACCAAGTCAGATGCCACCAGCAGCAGGTTGATTTTCTTTGGTGGTTCAGGTTCTGTAGTTTCCACAGCGGAGTGTTGTTCTTTTAACTCTTCTGAAAGCATGATCCATGCCTCCTCCCTCTCAGATTTTGGATGGCACTTCAGATTCTTAAACCTTGGTTCGAGTGCTGTAGCTATCTTTAGAAATCTTACATTAGTACCTTTTGTGTTTTTTGTCAAATCTGCAGTGAAAGTGTTCTTAAAATGAACATGTGCTGGGTCATCATCTGAGACTGCTATAACATGAATTATATGGCAGAATGTGGGTAAAACAGAGCAGGAGACATGCAATTCTCCCCCCAAGGAGTTCAGTCAGAAATTTAATTAACACTTTTTTTTTAAAACGAGTGTCATCAGCATGGAAGCATGTCCTCTGGAATGGTGGCCAAAGCATAAAGGGGGCATACAAATGTTTAGCCTATCTGGTACATAAATATCTTGCAATGCCACCTACAAAAGTGTTATGCGAATGCACCTGTTCTCACTTTCAGGTGACAATAAATAATAAGCGGGCAACATTATCTCTCAAATGTAAACAAACTTGTTTCTCTTAGCAATTGGTTGAACAAGAAGTAGGACTGAGTGGACTTATAGGTGCTAAAGTTTTACCTTTTTTTGTTTGTGTGCAGTTATGTAACACTCTACAATTGCAAGTTGCACTTTAACAGATTGCGCTACAATTCTTGTGTAAGGTGACATGAAAATACTATTTGGTTATTCTTACAGTGAAAATATTTTTAAAATTGAGCACTGTACACTGTCTTGTGTTAATTGAAATCAATATTTGAAAATGTAGAAAAATAGAATACCAATTGAAATGTATTTACACTTTTAATCACTGTTAAAAATATTTATCACAATTTTTAAAAATCACAATATTTGATTTACTTGTGAGTTAACTGTGATTGACAGCCCTATTTAACTCATTGGTAAACGTATCCCATTATTTGAAAAAGTGATCTCTTGTCGACAATAGATGGAGGGTATTGAATCTCAATGACTATTTTTCAACCCTTTGTTTTTAAATGTATTTCTATTCATATTCTGTACAGCTGAGGATGTCAACCTACTGTTTAAGAGTCTGAGACAAGTTATTCATAGAGACTAAGGTCAGAAGGGACCATTATGATAGTCTAGTCCAACCTCCTGCACAACGCAGGCCACAGAATCTCACCCACCCACTCCTGCGAAAAACCTCTCACCTATGTCTGAGCTATTGAAGTCCTCTAATCATGGTTTAAAGACTTCAAGGAGCAGAGAATCCTCCAGCAAGTGACCTTACCCCATGCTACAGAGGAAGGCGAAAAACCCCCAGGGCCTCTTCCAATCTGCCCTGCAGGAAAATTCCTTCCCGACCCCAAATATGGCGATCAGCTAAACCCTGAGCATATGGGCAAGATTCACCAGCCAGATACCCAGGAAAGAATTTTCTGTAGTAACACAGATCCCACCCCATCTAACATCCCATCACAGGCCATTGGGTCTATTTATCATGAATATTTAAAGATCAATTCATTACCAAAATCATGTTATCCCATCATACCATCTCCTCCGTAAACTTAGAGTCTAATCTTAAAGCCAGATAGGTCTTTTGCCCCCACTGCTCCCCTTGGAAGGCTATTCCAAAATTTCACTCCTCTGATGGTTAGAAACCTTCGTCTAATTTCAAGTCTAAACTTCCCAATGACCAGTTTATATCCATTTGTTCTTGTGTCCACATTGGTACTGAGCTTAATTCCTAAATGTACTAAATACATGCAATTTTGTTCTACTTTTTGTTAGACTCTGAGGAGATAAGCAACCAATTATTGTCTAACTGAGCAATTACATAAATTAGGTTTCATTGTGTATTTTATATTTCCATACAGGATAACTAGATCCCCTTCTTGGTCTGTGTGTGACACACAATTACCTGGCTACTTAGTGTGAGTAATTACTGTGCTTAACTCTCCATCAGTCATGACTCTACTGGTTACTTGATTTCTGGGTGCAAGTAAAGGAATTTCATGCACAAATAAGACACACAATTACATACACAGTTGCATGTATATATTTCTAGAAATTGGTTCCATAATGACCAATTACAAAAGTGTGGTATTCTAAAAACCAAGCTATGGCTGAGATTTTGATGAATGGTAGCCTAAAATTAGTCTGGAAACCAACATTTAGGTACCTAAAGTAGCCTGACTTTCATAAGGGTCGAGCACCCATCTGCTCCTATTAAATCAGTCCATTGTTTGTGCCTCCATAGGAATTTGCTGCTCCTGTGTTTGTTTGTTTGGTTTTTTTTTTAAAGCAGGTTGTATGGCTTTTGCATTCACTGACAAGACATGAAGGGACTTGTTTGACCTTGACAGCTGATGGTGCAAGAAAAGACATTGCAGTATCTCCTTTGTCTACTTTTTCTTCCAACTAATGTAGATAAAAACATGACCTGTCATGGATGTCATAAGTGTAACACATTTCTCTTTAAACATGACTATCATATCTTTTAATACCAAAGAAAGTTCTCAGCTAACCACTGTGTTATGAAAAGACTTATATGCTGCAGCACTGGTCTCGAGAGAACAAACTGATTTTAAAAGCCACAACAAAAAATGTTGTTTGGTGCTTTCAGTACTTCAGGCATATTACAATGATCTCCAAGCCAGAGCCTTCCAAGGGCAATAGGTAGGGATGTGTGTGAGAGAGAGAAAGATCATTTGCAATTTACTTGCTGATAATGAAAACTGTGTCACACCAATAAGGCTCTAGTCATGGAATGAGCTAGGTATATACTTAACTTTGCACACTGTGAGTAGTCTTATTTAAGCCTTTCTGGTACTTAACTGCTAATTGTAATCACTTGTTTAGTGAGTACCAATAGTGTGCTCAGCACTGTACATGGAGGAAGATAACTCTGTATGATCAACTTCAGATTATTTAGGAAAAACTCCATAGGGAAAATGTATATTTAAGGAGGACTTTCAGGAGCAGAGGGAAATAGTGATGTGCTCCAAAAATATTAATAAGGGCCTTCCTCAATTTTCTGCTTTAATTACCAATTCATGTAGCTATGGTTGAGTAAAATCTTAACACTTTCTCCCCCAAATCCATTGATTCCATACTCTTTTTCCCTCTGCCACATTCCATGATCATTTCCACCTCTATCCCTCTCTGTCCACCATGATTCCCCTTCCCCAGAACTTCATGAAGATTCTTCTAAGGTAGGGACCTCTGTCTGGCACCTATTCCTCACCACAACAGCAGCATTACAAGAAGGTGTATGCCTGGGTGCTCCAGTTGGCTGCAGAATTGGTGGGGAAGGTGGCTCTGCAGTCTCCAGCTGTGGAATGCTGGTGCCCTTTGGTCGTGGGCTGGGGTGGGGGGAAACCAGCTGAGGAATGACAGGACTTTCACAGCTGTTGGTCTCTCCTAGTTGGTGTAAAGATCTGGAGGTGGGAGCAGCTCTCCTCTGATTTAAGGTGGGGGCTGGTGGGTGGGTTTCCCTTATATAATGGGGAAGCTGGGAACAAGGGGAATGAGATTTCACATTCCCTCTCAGTAGAAGCTATTCATACACCAGTATGGGGATGGTCAGGCAAGTAGTAGCAGGAAGGGAGGTGAATGGCTGAACTTGTACTCAGTGTGACTGAACTTTGAGTAACTATGTGCATGAGTGGAATATACACATCGGTTTCCCAGCTCATTCTGTATGCATGGTGACCTCTCCTTTGAGGAAGAATTTGAATTATTAAATGAGTACCTATTAACATTCTCCATGGTGCAGTTTTTGGAAAAATCTCTAACGTTCTGCAGAAATGCTAGGAGCTCTACAAGTAGCAAGAACCACACCAGCGGAAAAAAGTTATTTTTCAGTTAATTTATCTGTGCAATCAGCTTGAAAACTTTCCTAGCCAGAAACTTTCCCAGTGCTAAACATCTAGTCATCAGAACCAATTGAATACTAACAATACCAGACAGACAGACTGCATCTCAACAATGGGTGCAGTTCTGCCTCATTAACAATTACACCAGGAGAAGTGACATGTCTAATAGTTACTGTGACAGTATTTTTAAAAAGTACCTACATTTTCCAGACCAAGAACATTTTACTTTGAACATTAAAGTGGGATTTTTATTCTCCCTTATTAATGTGGTTTTCCATGTTGCAATTTTTCTGGAATAGAAATGAAAGTTTTAAAAAATGGAGACAGTGGAGTGGGGTGGTGAACACAAGCTTCCATTGTTTCCCATGTTTGTCGTCGTTGTCCTGATTATGCTAATGAACTAATGCGTATGCATTGGAAGAGTCATGGATCCAGGATGTAGTGGTCAGACATCTTGTAGACACAGAGAGCAAGGGAGTTCCCCCTGGAAGAACTTTAAACAGTGGTTTTTTTTTTTGCTGTATGTGATGGCAATAGATGCAGGTTCCTTGAGTGGAGTCCAGAAAGCAACTTTATTGCTAACTATAGCTGAGGGGGAAGCTCTAGGTCTTTTCAAGAGCTTCCTGCTCTCTCCTGAGGGCCGTGAAGATTTTGATAAGGTCTTAGCACAATCTGAGACTCACTGCATTCCTAGAAAGATTGAAACTTATGAAAGATTCCTTTCCCACACAAGAGTACAAAAGGAATATGAAGGCATTAGGGGTTACATCAGACTTGCAGTGTAAGAGCCAGTCTTGCAACTTTGGGCCCCTAAGAGATTCCTTGATTACAGGTAGGCTGTAATGATGCAAAGGTACAGGAGCATCTACTGAGAGATTGCGACTTGACTTTGGAAAAATCCATAAACATCTGCAAAGCAGGAGAAATGGAAGGTTTTAAGCAAAGAGCGTATTAGGGACACTGTGCAGGTGGTCACTTCACAGTAGGACAAGGAGGAAATGCACACAAAAAAAGCAATAAACTGACAAATTTAGAAAAGCTGGACAAGCACAAGTCAATAGGGCTGGATGCACTGCATCCGAGGGTGCTAAAGGAGTTGGCGGATGTAATTGCAGAGCCATTAGCCATTATCTTTGAAAACTCATGGCAAATAGGGGTGGTCCCGGATGACTGGAAAAAGGCTAATGTAGTGCCCATCTTTAAAAAAGGGGGGGAGGAGGAGGAGGATGATCTGGAGAACTACAGGCCAGTCAGCCTCACCTCAGTCTGTGGAAAAATCATGGAGCAGGTCCTTAAGGAATAAATTCTGAAGCACTTAGAGGAGAGGAAAGTGATCAGGAACAGTCAGCATGGATTCACCACGGGCAAGTCATGCCTGATGAACCTGATTGCCTTCTATGATGAGATAACTGGCTCTGTGGATGAGGGGAAAGCAGTGAATGTGTTATTCCTTGACTTTAGCAAAGCTTTTGATATAGTTTCCCACAGTATTCTTGCCAGCAAGTTAAAGAAGTATGGGCTGGATGGACTATAAATGTGGATAGAAAGCTGGCTAGATTACTGGGCTCAATGGGTAGTGATCAATGGCTTCATGTCTAGGTGGCAGCTAGTATCAAGCGGAGTACCCCAAGGGTCGGTCCTGGGGCCGGTTTTGTTCAATATCATCATTAATGATCTGGAGGATGGCGTGGATTGTACCCTCAGCATGTTTGCAGATTACACTAAACTTGGAGGAGTGATAGTTACACTGGAGGGTAGGGATAGGATACAGAGGGAACTAGACAAATTAGAGGATTGGGCCAAAAGAAATCTGATGAGGTTCAACAAGGACAAGTGGGAGGAGTCCTGCCCTTAGGACGGAAGAATCCCATGCACTGCTATAGACTAGGGACCGAGCGGCTAGGCAGCAGTTCTGCAGAAAAGGACCTTGGGGTTACAGTGGACGAGAAGCTGGATATGAGTCAGTGTGCCCTTGTTGCCAAGGCGGCTAATGGCATTTTGGGCTGTATAAGTAGGAGCATTGCCAGCAGATCGAGGGACTTGATCATTCCCCTCTATTTGGCATTGATGAGGCCTCATGTGGAGTAATGTGTCCAGTTTTGGGCCCCACACTACAAGAAGGATGTGGAAAAATTGGAAAGAATCCAGTGGAGGGCAAAAAAAAAATGATTAGGGGGCTGGAGCACATGACTGTGAGGAGAGGCTGAGGGAACTGGGATTGTTTAGTCTGCGGAAGAGAAGAATGAGGGGGGATTTGATAGCTGCTTTCAACTACCAGAAAGGTGGTTCCAAAAGTGATGGATCTAGACTGTTCTAAGTGGTAGCAGATGACAGAACAAGGAGGAATGGTCTCAAGCTGCAGTGGGCGTGGTTTAGGTTGGATATTAGGAAAAACTTTTTCACTAGGAGAGTGGAATGGGTTACCTAGGGAGGTGGTGGAATCTCCTTTCTTAGAGGTTTTTAAGGCCAGGCTTGACAAAGTCGTGGCTGGGATGATTTAGTTGGGGATTGGTCCTGCTCTGAGCAGGGGGTTGGACTAGATGACCTCCTGAGGTCTATGGAAGGGCCAGCCCAAACAAATGTGTGGGAGTGTTGAACCAAACATGCTTGCAAACAGTGCCCAGCATTTGGACAAAAGTACAGTGTGTGTCACAAATACAACTATTTTGCTAACCAATGCAGACAACAGAATGCCATGAATGCAACACCGGAATGTGGCGATTGCTCTAGTGAGGAGGCAGTGTACGTTAATGCCATACAGCAACGTCTACCCCTAGACAAGAACTAGTTTGTTACTTTTAATACTGATGGCGCACAAATCACATGTAAAGTAGATATGGATACTGACACCACTGTAATTCTAGAACTGTGGTGAACTTTAAAATACAAGCCCATACTGGAGAAACAGGCGAATGTCCTGACAGTTTACAGATCTGTGGTGAGCAGATGTCCACTCAGTCTCACACATAAGAAAGAAAAGACTAAAAAACACCTTTGTTGTTGTTACACGAGATAGAACCTCTATTTTGGGCCTAGAATCCAATCAACAATTGGGACTGATATACAAGCAATTTGATGTAGAACACAACTTGTCACAAGGCATCAAAATTTAGTAGAGGAATATATGAATGTGTTCAAAGGCTTTGGAAAACTGCCAGTCATGCATAAAATAACTTCAGAGTATGCATACCCTGACATACATGCAGAGAGGAAGGTACCTGAGGCCATGAGAAGTGGACTTTAGCAAGAACTACAAGGTCTACTAGCCATGGAAGTAATAGAAAGTGTTGAGGAACATGCGGATTGGGTTCACTGATTGGTGATAGTGCAAAAATCCAGATTTCTTTTGTGCTTTTGTCTTGATCCCAAGGAATTAAATGCTAACATAAGAAATGAGTGTTATCATGTACTGACGAGACAAGAAATCTTGCGAAAGACAGTGGGTGCCAAATTTTTCATGGTTCTAGATTCATCTAATTTGAATTGTCAATTCCGTTTGACTTCAGAGAACTTATAGCTCTGTACTCTTAACAGATATAGCTTCAAACGTTTACTTTTTAGAATTTGCTCTGCACCTGAAGTATTCCACAGAACTATGCAACACTTATTGAACGTGTCAAAGTGTAAATGGATGATATTCTCATCTGGGGCATTACAGAACAGGAACACAATGTGGGACTGGCCACAGTTCTGCAGATTTCCGGGGACAAAGGATAAAGTTGAACAAAGAAAAGTGCCAGTTCTTAACAAAAGAATTTCTCTATTTGGGTAAATCCTGTCAGAAAGTGGTGTGAAGCCAGATCCAGCAAAAGTGCAAACCATCCTTAGGATGGCAAACCCAAAACAGAAAAAAGACAAATGGTTTATTGGCATGGTGACTTGACTGAGCAAATTCATAGAATCATAGAATCATAGAATATCAGGGTTGGAAGGGACCCCAGAAGGTCATCTAGTCCAACCCCCTGCTCGAAGCAGGACCAATTCCCAGTTAAATCATCCCAGCCAGGGCTTTGTCAAGCCTGACCTTAAAAACCTCTAAGGAAGGAGATTCTACCACCTCCCTAGGTAACGCATTCCAGTGTTTCACCATCCTCTTAGTGAAAAAGTTTTTCCTAATATCCAATCTAAACCTCCCCCATTGCAACTTGAGACCATTACTCCTCGTTCTGTCATCTGCTACCATTGAGAACAGTCTAGAGCCATCCTCTTTGGAACCCCCTTTCAGGTAGTTGAAAGCAGCTATCAAATCCCCCCTCATTCTTCTCTTCTGCAGACTAAACAATCCCAGCTCCCTCAGCCTCTCTTCATAAGTCATGTGCTCTAGACCCCTAATCATTTTTGTTGCCCTTCGCTGGACTCTCTCCAATTTATCCACATCCTTCTTGTAGTGTGGGGCCCAAAACTGGACACAGTACTCCAGATGAGGCCTCACCAGTGTCGAATAGAGGGGAACGATCACATCCCTCGATCTGCTCGCTATGCCCCTACTTATACATCCCAAAATGCCATTGGCCTTCTTGGCAACAAGGGCACACTGTTGACTCATATCCAGCTTCTCGTCCACTGTCACCCCTAGGTCCTTTTCCGCAGAACTGCTGCCTAGCCATTCGGTCCCTAGTCTGTAGCGGTGCATTGGATTCTTCCATCCTAAGTGCAGGACCCTGCACTTATCCTTATTGAACCTCATCAGATTTCTTTTGGCCCAATCCTCCAATTTGTCTAGGTCCTTCTGTATCCTATCCCTCCCCTCCAGCGTATCTACCACTCCTCCCAGTTTAGTATCATCTGCAAATTTGCTGAGAGTGCAATCCACACCATCCTCCAGATCATTTATGAAGATATTGAACAAAACCGGCCCCAGGACCGACCCCTGGGGCACTCCACTTGACACCGGCTGCCAACTAGACATGGAGCCATTGATCACTACCCGTTGAGCCCGACAATCTAGCCAGCTTTCTACCCACCTTATAGTGCATTCATCTAGCCCATACTTCCTTAACTTGCTGACAAGAATACTGTGGGAGACCGTGTCAAAAGCTTTGCTAAAGTCAAGAAACAATACATCCACTGCTTTCCCTTCATCCACAGAACCAGTAATCTCATCATAAAAGGCGATTAGATTAGTCAGGCATGACCTTCCCTTGGTGAATCCATGCTGACTGTTCCTGATCACTTTCCTCTCATGTAAGTGCTTCAGGATTGATTCTTTGAGGACCTGCTCCATGATTTTTCCAGGGACTGAGGTGAGGCTGACTGGCCTGTAGTTCCCAGGATCCTCCTTCTTCCCTTTTTTAAAGATTGGCACTACATTAGCCTTTTTCCAGTCATCCGGGACTTCCCCCATTCGCCATGAGTTTTCAAAGATAATGGCCAAGGGCTCTGCAATCACAGCCGCCAATTCCTTCAGCACTCTCGGATGTAACTCGTCCGGCCCCATGGACTTGTGCACGTCCAGCTTTTCTAAATAGTCCCTAACCACCTCTATCTCCACAGAGGGCTGGCCATCTCTTCCCCATTCTGTGATGCCCAGCGCAGCAGTCTGGGAGCTGACCTTGTTAGTGAAAACAGAGGCAAAAAAAGCATTGAGTACATTAGCTTTTTCCACATCCTCTGTCACTAGGTTGCCTCCCTCATTCAGTAAGGGGCCCACACTTTCCTTGGCTTTCTTCTTGTTGCCAACATACCTGAAGAAACCCTTCTTGTTACTCTTGACATCTCTTGCTAGCTGCAGCTCCAGGTGCGATTTGGCCCTCCTGATATCTTTCCTACATGCCCGAGCAATATTTTTATACTCTTCCCTGGTCATATGTCCAACCTTCCACTTCTTGTAAGCTTCTTTTTATGTTTAAGATCCGCTAGGATTTCACCATTAAGCCAAGCTGGTCGCTTGCCATGTTTACTATTCTTTCGACTCATCGGGATGGTTTGTCCATCGATAACATGGTTCATAGATAACATGGGTGATTAGAACATTGTTCATAGATAACATGGGTGATTAGAAATATGACAAAGCTATTACTTAATGGTGTGGAATAGAACTGGATTAGAGAGCATGAACATGAATGCTCCCATGCTACAATACAAAGATATTCACAGATGCTTCAAAGGAAGGATTAGATGCAGTGCAACTTCAAAAAAGAGGCTGTGCCTGGAGACCAGTAGCATATGTACTGAGAGATTTCACAAATACAGAATACAAATATTCACAGATTGAAAAGGAAACTCTAGGAATTGCAGGTGGCTTCGATGCTTTTCACAACTGGGTTCATGGAATCTCTTTTGTAATCAACACTGATCATAAACTGTTAATAACCATTTCAAAAAGGGACCTGAGGAAAACATCACCTAGAATTCAAAGACTACTAATGAAGCTTCTAAAATATGTCTATAGCATCAAATTTGCTTCAGGAAATCTTTTAATCCATAGCAGTTACCCTATACAGTATCTGGGATGAATCTCAGAGCTGAGGGTCTAAATATGGATATCTAGATATAGATATTCACAAGAAGATGCAAAATATTCAGGAGCTGTTTTATCTCACATGTGGGCACAGTTTAAAAAGTGCTACAGTAAAGGATGAGATGCTGCAGTCAGTGATTCGTGCTCTGTTCTGGATAGAAAAAACAATTAATGCCTAAACAGTATGTTCCCTTCAGGCATGAGAAGTCTATGGGTTGTGGTGTATTTCTCAAAAGAAAGTGCATTGTGATTCCATTTGACCTCAGAAAAAACATGCTAAGGGCCATTCACGAAGAACACTTGGGTATAGAGAAGTGCAAAAGAAGAGCACAGCAAGCACTCTATTGGTCATGCATGAATGATGACACCACTGACATGATAAATACCTTTGCCACATGCCAGATCTATAGGCCAGCCATACCCAAAAAATCATTATTAAATACGGATCTGTCAGCTGGTGTTTTGGGATGCTGAGAGTAAATCCTTTTACCTTAGAGGATTATTTGACTATATTTGATGCATCCTCGAACTACCCAGAGGTAGAAATATTGACAGATGCTGCATGAAACCAGGTCATCTTGAAATTCAAAGCTACCCGCCCCGCCCCCAGATTTGGGATTCCACAAGTAATGAGGACAGACAATGGACCTCAGATTGCTAATAGGGACTTCAATACTTTTGCAGATGAATATGGATTTGATCATCATATTTTCAGTCCTAGATATCTGCAAAGTAATGATCTTGCTGAATGTGGTAAACATTGTTAAGAGACTGTAAATACATATTGTGGAAGACCTTCTCTTGTTGCATTGCTGAAGTACAGACAAACACCTTTAGAATATGACAAGTCACTTGAGGAGCTTCTGCTACAAGGTCAGACATGAACTAAACATCCTCAGCTGAAGAGGATATAGGGTGCAGCTAATGAACAAATGCACAAACGGGTGCAGAAGTAAGGCATAAAGTCCCATTATGAGAAAATCATGGTGCACCTGAGGGAACTGCACCCTCGAGAATCCGTTAAAATTTGTTGGGGCAATAAAGATGAGGTGCTTCATCTGGTTGCTCCAAGATCATATAGGGCCCTACCAAATTCACGGCCATGAACAATGTGTCATGGACTGTGAAATCTGGTCTTGTGTGTGCTTTTACACTATACTATACAGATTTCATGGGGGAGACCAGCATTTCTCAAACTGGGGGTCCTGACCCAAAAGGAAGTTGCAGGAGGATCACAAGGTTATTTTAGGGTCATTGCGGTATTGTCACCCTTACTTCTGTGCTGCCTTCAGATCTGGGCAGCTAGAGAGCAGCGGCTGTTAGCCAGGCACCCAGCTCTGAAGGCAGTGCCCCGCCAGCAGCAAGAGTGGCAACACCATACCATGCCACCATTAGTTCTGCGCTGCTGTCTTCAGAACTGGGCAGCTGGAAAGTGGCAGCTGCTGACTACCGTGAAGTGAAGCTCTACATGTAGAAATGTAATGAAGCTGCCTCTGGTGGGACACTACTGAGAGTATCAATTCAGGACAAATTGCTTAGAGCAGCCCAAGGCTGGGGGTCTTTTGCATACCAAACCAGCCAAACAGAGAGGATTTCGGTTTTACCCTATTGGCTAACCAGAAGTCACACAAGCAATTCCTGTAGACACTCCAGTTTCCCAGTATCACCACCAGAACTGCTCCTTATGGGGATGAATGGTTATGAAAACCAATACCCCAGTAAAAGAAAAAAGGTTCTCCTGATCCCAAAGGACCAAGCCCAAGACCCAGGTCAATATACAAGTCAGATCTTACCCACAAATCACGCTGTTGCCAATCCTTTAGAATCTAAAATCTAAAGGTTTATTCATAAAAAGAAATATAGATGAGAGCTAAAATTGGTTAAATGGAATCAATTACATACAGTAATGGCAAAGTTCTTGGTTCAGGCTTGTAGCAGTGATGGAATAAACTGCAGGTTCAAATCAAGTCTCTGGAGCACATCCACAGCTTGGATGGGTCATTCAGTCGTTTGCTACAAACTGAAGCTCTGAACAAAGTTCCTCCAGAGGTAAGAAGCAGGACTGAAGACAGAATGGAGATGATGCAGCTGCCTTTTATAGTCCTTTTGCCAAATGGCTTGTGCTTCCTTTGTTCCAAACAAAAGCTACCCATCACATGGCTTGGAAAAACCTTAGCGTTCTCTCCATAGGCATGTCCCTGCATGCCTTGCTGAGTCACAAGGTGTATTTGCCTTCTCTCAATGGGTCAGTTGTATAGCTGATGGTCCTTAATGGGCCCTCAAGCAGGCTAGGTAGTGCTGATGCCAAATTGTCTGGGGTGTCACCCAGAAGCAAGCACAAGTTTGAAATACAGACAGCATAGAGCCAATACTTATAACTTTAAATACAAAAATGATACATGCATACAGATAGCATAATCATAACCAGCAAATCATAACCTCGTCAGAGACACTTTTTTGACCTCTTTGCACAAGATTTGGTGCCACTACAGGACCTTGGTTGCAACAATGATCTATATGGTCACAGTTCATGTCAATATCACAAGTAGTAAGGATGGCAATACCATACCATGCCATCCTTACTTCTCCACTGCTGCTGGCAACAGCTCTGCCTTCAGAGCTGGGCTCCTGGCCAGCAACTGCCACTCTCCATCTGCCCAGCTCTGAAGGCAGCGCCACTGCCAGCAGCAGCACAGAAGTAAAGTAAAGCAGTACCGCAATGCCCAAGACAATAACCGTGTGACCCCCACAACTCCTTTATGGATCAAGACCCCTAAAATTTCAACACTGTGAAATTTCACATTTAAATAGTGAAATAATGACATTTACAATTTTTAAAACCCTATGACCATGAAATTGACCAAAATGGACCATAAATTTGGTAGGGCCCTACATATGAGATGAAAACAAAACAAGGATTTCTGTTGAGAAGGAAATGTAAACATCTCTTTATTGATGCCAGTGAAAAACATCTTAGATGAGCTACCTCCACATGGAGTGCAGCAGTTACCAGTAAAAACACCTACACATTAAAGTGGGGACATCCCGGTAATAACACCAGCAATACCAAAATGATACTGCCTGCTGTGATTGCAAGGGATCTGGACCTGTCAGACAAGATAATTGGATATCCAGGTCAATTATCCGGGAAACACACCACCATGACCACAGGCAGCCAATACTGTCTCAAGGCTCCTAGTGGAGGAAACTCGCTCAATGGAGAAGAGAACAGGCAGTAGCAGAACGGTCAGAAAACCAAAGAGTAATTGAAAGCTACTGCAACAGATGAGATAAATAGATCTTTTCTTTCCCCCACTTTCTATTCTTCTTCTAGTGTTGTGTGGCTATAGCTCAACCCAGCTTTTTAGACATGTACCTCAAACATTTAAGAGCTGTTACTGCTTCCCTCCCGAACAAACCTGAATTATATGAACTGAGTTTGGTTTTAGCAGGTCTTTACTCAAGCTTCTTCTGCACGGCTCTGCCAATGCCTTTCCGTCCTGACTTCTAACATCTACTTTTTCCAGTCTTGAGCTTCTCATGAGCTGAGATTGCCAGTTAAGTTACAACTTAATAAAAGTATCATAATTTGAAACAGTCTTACAATAAAAGTTGAAAGATTTGGTAACTGTCAATGAAGAAATGATATCATAGGCCAAATTCTTCCCTCAGTTACACCCATGCAAAGTCTCTGAGCTCAGTGTGACCCTGTGGAGCTCAATGGGGCTATGTGAATTCAGAATTCTGTCCTGGAGCAAATTTATCACTGATCTACATCTTGTGCAGTCCCAAGGCAGCCATGCATTTGTCTGCTCATATTTATACTCCACTGTGGTGAAACTCTGTTTGAACTGGTAGCTGCCTAGGAGCATTGCTCAATTTAAATTATATGGCTATTTCTTCACTGTAGTATTTCCAATTCTCTAAATGGACTGTGTAGTGAATAACACTTAACAAAGATTTTGAACTTGGATTATAACACCATACATATGATGTTAATAAAAACAAGTGCAGCATGGATTAACTTTCCTTAAGAGGAACCAGGTGAGATTTTATTTGCAAGACCTGAATTCAAGGTTCTATGTTTCCCTTTCAGTAGCTTGTAATCTCATTAACACCTAAACAATGCAGTGCTGCATGCCTTCCCTTCTTCACTAATAATATAGTCAAGTAATGTTACAAAGGGAAAATGGAAGTCTGAACCTAGGTCTTGGCAGGTACATGTTATAGGAAGAACAGATTTTCAACTATTTTATTTGTTATTTAAAAAAAAATTTACATCTGCATTCTGGAAATGATTTGGAACTTCATCTGGTTTTAAGGAGTGTGATGTAACCTTTATGTTATGGGAGCACTATATCTGCAATCACTTTGGGGCAGGGGACTTCTCTTTCTTCTGTGTTTTTGTACGCTGCCTAACATAGTGGGAGTCCTGAGTCTTGACTGCATCTCCTAGAATCTACGGTAATACCAATAATAAATAAATGATAATAGATATGGAACTAGTTAATAACTAAAGTGCCTGTTGATGGCACTCCAGAATATGTAGCGTAATATCTGATTAAATTCCCTCTCTTGGAATATGCTGGAAAACCACCTTCTTATGCACTGTAACTGGCTTCTTCTGTGCTGCTCTTTTCATTGGTATACAACACCATGGAAGGTCAGTAGAATGGAGAAAGTATATCCCAGTGTATTAGATATAGTACTGGAGTATGCGTCAAGAAACATGTGGTAGGCCACAGCTTGGCTGTCACCTAACCACTCTTTGCCTCAGTTTCCTCATCTGCAAAATGGGGATAATACTGTTTACCCAAAGGGCTTTGAGATCTAAGGATGAAAAGTGCTATATATCTTAAGTACAATTATATTACAATGGCTGCAAATCTTCTTGCTCATGTCCTGGTAGCTCACTGAGAGCTGGTCAGAAGTCAAGCCCCCATAAAGAAATTGTGGTTCAGATTCCCAAAGGTAGTTAGGCATCTAACTTCCATTGATTAAAAATGTGTTTGGAATCAAGGAGAGAGTGGGAGTCAGTTTAGGGGTGCTGAGGTGTCTACCCAATGTGCAGGATTTCAGAGGAGTGGGAGCCACTGGCAGGTGAAGCAGCAGGTATCATAAAACTATGATCCTATCAATAACAGGTAGGATCACATTTCTATGTTGATAGAAAATTAAGCTTTTTTTTTTTTTTAATTAACAGGCATTTCAGTTCACTTTTAAAGATTTTACTTGGATGTTTTGATAGTATGGGAGACAGGAACTACAGAAGGTCATTGAGAAATCAATACGCCACAAGCAGATCTCAGTACTGCAATTAACATGCTATTGTACAAATTAACTGAAGGCAAATTGTTCAGCTGCTCACTAGCTCTAGACAATCAACTCAGAGACAATGGGTGAGATTTACACAATGTTGCAATGAGAAGAAAGTGAGTCAAAACACTAGGGTCTTTTCAATGCATTATCTATCAGTCCTCTAGTCATATTGTATTCAATTTAGATGAAAGGGATCAATGATACATTTAATTAGGAGTTTATTACTTTTGAGAGACATTTGCAGAAAGATCCCCAAAAGGTGTGTTCAGAGTCTGCCCTAGCTCTACTTCCCCAACACATTATATCAAGGTTTACATTTCTAACACAAAAATTAAGGCTAACTGTTTTCAAACATGGATTTTTGCACTTAAATAAGTGACCTACTTTTAAGAGGTGCTGAGCATTGAGTTCACAAGGAGCTTGAAGGTCCTCAGGGCCTCTGAAAATCAGGCCACTTATGTAAATACCTAAATATGGATTTTGAGGGCATAACGTCAGGCTGCCAAGTTAGATAATTTTGACTTTAATAAATAAAACAACCCTTCTTAGCTGAAACTATATCAGCGAGTGTGTCCTTTGGGCTCATCCCACAAACTCTTGAGACATGCCTTGCAAAAATCCCCAAAGAAACAGGAATATAAATCCTGAAGTTAAGGGCTTGTCTACATGGGGATGTTAGTATGCAGTAAGCTAGGGTGTGAATTTAAAGTACACTAACTACTCCATGCTAACTCCCCAGGTTAACACTCTTCCTGCACACTCAGGCTTTGTCTACACCGGGGGAAGTGTGTTAGATATGTGTAGCCCATTCAGCAGTGAAAAGCAGCCTGCATCTACACTGCAGTGTATAGCTACACTTGCCAGTGAAGGGCTCAGGGGTGGGGGGGAGGAGAGAGAGAGAGAGAGCAGGACACTACACTGTTAAATATTACAGTGTAGATGTGGGAGGCACTGCTTGGGTGTGTGGAGAGCCATGTAGAGTATATACCCTAAGGTTCTGGGCATGTCTATCTATACACTACTTGCCTAAGCAATGCCTCATTCTCTACACTGCTCTTTATACCCATGCTGGGGGGGGTGGGTGGGTGGTTGGGGGGGTGTGTGTGTGTACACTCTACCTGCATCATAAGTGTAGACATAGCTTAGAGAGTGCCTTTGTGTGCATTAGCTTAATGCCCTTTGGAAGTGTATTAAGCTAAACCACTGGATGGCACTCTGCACAGTAACTGTGTCCACATGGGGAGTTAGAGCAGAGTAGCTAGTGCACACCAGCTACTGTGGGCTTCCCCCCCCCCCCCATGCAGACAAGCCCTAAATTGTTGTAAACTAATCTCTCGTATTTTCTTTTACTGCGTTGGCTGTCATACAAGGTAAATGTTTTGACACAAACTAGCACTGAACCCCATTCTTATTAAAATGAAGATCAGACAGTCTAGTCCTCCTTTCAGATAGCTTTGTTACTAAAGCAGGCATATCTGTAGCCTTCTCAACAACTTTCTGACCAACAGCACCATGCTCTGCTCCTCCTGCAGGACTGTAGCAAGGCCGAGACTCACCAGTGCGGCACCTCCTGCTGGTTGTCCTGGGAATTAGCTTTCCAGCCTCCAGAGCACCCTCTGCAGGCTGATGTCCCATTTGTCTCAGGGCCCCCATGTCCCTCCCAGACCCTGGTGCCCCTTCCCTCAGGGTTCTGCCCTCTGCAGTTCCCCCCACAGTCTCTGGGTCTCTCTGCCCCAGGGAATCCCCACCCTCTATCTCCACATTGCCTCAGCAGCTATTGCCAGTCCTCATCTAGCCCCCACACACTGGGGTAGACTGTACCACTCATCATCAGCAAGGAGGGGTTTGGACCTGCTGCCTTTGCCTACCCTTGGGCTGCCCCTCTGCAATCCCAGTTCTGCTTTAGGCCTTCAGCAAGGCCTGCAGGCTGGGGTTTTTTCAGCCTGGAGCTCCCCAGCTCCTCTGGCCTTTCCCCAGCCCTGCTCCACTCTAGGTACCCTGCTGAGCTCCCAAGCAGCCAAGCCCATCTCTCTCCACAGCTAGAGAGAAGCTACCTGATTGCCTGGCTCACAGCCTTTTTTAAGGCCAGCTGTGGCCTGATTGGGGCGTGGCTCAGATGTTGCTGCCTTCCCCATCAGCCTAGCCTTTGGCTGCCCGGGCTGTTTTAATCCAGTCAGGGCCGGAGCGGGTGACCACCCTGCTACAGGGACTGTTCACGTTTTATAAAATCAGGGTTGCATCTCCAGTATTGGAATTCTGTGTGGCTCCTTTTGGCTTCAAAGTCAAGTGCAATAGAACTGCGGATCTAGCCTTTGATTTCAGATGTTGAATATGCTTTATACTGAACACAAAGGGCCAGATTCGTAGCCGGTGTAAGTCAGGGTAGCTCAATTGCAAGTCAATGGAGCTATGCTGATTTGTGCCAGGTGAGGCTCTGGCCCAAAATACAGATGCCAAAGACAAAGACATTACTCATTAGGTTCCCTAACTTTTTTTAATAGGCAAACTAATAACTCAGCATCCTGGAATTATGCTGCTTGTTTTAATGGTGAGTCCCTTTAAGGCCACCATATGGCTGTAACCTAAGAACCCCAGAACTGCTGGGAGAATCAGTCTTTAGAGCACAATCTGTCAGTGTAAATCAGACTGCTGGACCTTTGCCAGCATAACAGTGTTGGACTTGTTCCTGTTTGCGCGTCTGGATTTACTTCCCACAAGACAGTATGCTCGTTGCCTTCACAGATCCCTGCTTGGTCTGCCTTTCTTTTCTGGTGTGTGTATATATATTGTGCTTGGCCTCAAAGGGTGAGATCCTCGGCTGGTGTAAATCAGTGTAGCTCTGTGGAACTCAGTGGAGCTATGCTGATTTAAATCAGCTGAAGTTCTTGTCTGAAGTTGGTCACTTTTGATATTTTCTGCAAACCGTAAATAATGTAACTGCATATGGTCTTCATTATTAACAGCTTTAACAAAGAATGTTAACCAGGTAAAAATGTAGGGTCCCTGCACATATATTGGGAGAAGGATGCAAGGATCCTCTTCTCTAACCTCCTGCATCCCTGTGCAGAACTGAAGCAGTCAGGACTAATTACAGTCCTCCCATTCTCCTGAGCATGTTGACGGTTCCTGGCCAGTGTCACTAGAGACAGCAGGAGGAGGCAAGTTTGTGCTTCCAACCCTTCTCCACATTGGTCAGTGACCAAGCTCAGAGCAGAACATATGCTGTCTCCTCTAAAATTGTGGCATTGAGCACTGGGAGGCATTGTGCCCCCAGTGAAGGATTGTTGCACCTTAAAAGCATAAAAGAGCCTTAAGGGAATAAAAAAATAAATCCCGAGAGAGGAAAATAGGATTTAACTCACTTACTCACCCTCTGTGTCACAGGGGAAGCCAGGCCTTTCCTGATATCAGTAACTGGCCCAATGTTGATTGCCAGACCTGCTGAAGTACCGGAGATGGATGTCAGCCAAAACAGACAGTCTGCTGGAGTTCAGCAGGAAGGAGGGAGAGAGGAACTTGTGTAGCAGAAAGACAGCACTTAATAAATAGTGAATTGTGCTATTATCCACATACGTGCTGGGATTCTATTAACATAGCACTAATTTTGTTTAAATGCAGACATTTGGCACTTATAATTAGAAGTGTTTGGCTGCCTTTTATTTTAACTAATAAATGCTATTTGTACGCTAAAATTAGAGATCGTCCTGAATCTAAATCCTGGATCCAAACAGCCTTTTTTTTCCCATCAGGGTGGTGGTGGTTCAAAATCTAATTCTGAATTTTGCCTCTCTAATAGGTTAAATCCATGATCTGGGTCTGAAAATCCCTGAATATATTTTAAGTAGAATTGTGGATAAAAATTTTGCCCTTCTCCAGCTAAAATTTGAAAAACAAAATAATTTAGCTCTGTAGCTCTTTGATAAATCTGTCTCATTGCTCTCCATAGGGAATAGAAAAGTGGAATGCTTCCAACTGGTTATTTCATCACGAAAGCCCAGCCAACAGGACTTTTATCTGGTAGACAAAAGTTTCAGGCTAAATCTGATATGTGCACCCAAACTCCTATCAAAGTCTTCATTGGAAGCTGCATGCATGTATCTGATGGCAGAATTCAGACCTTGCACTCTCATGTCTGACTTGCAGAAGTCTGCATGAACCTGTGCTAGCAAAAATGTATGCTTAATTTATGCATGCCACCACTGTGATTTATGCGCAAAATTGTGGCATTTTCTGGTGAAAAGCGTGTAGACATATTTTTGCCCAATTGTGGTTCACAAAAATCTGGGCTAAAGAGTCACATTTTCAAGCTTTATCAGCTCAGCCTCAAAATTGGCGTCCACAATGGTGACAGTGCAAACAATAGTTACATGTACTAAATGGGTCTTTAGTAGTTAGAATTTCAAAAACACTCACCTTTGGCCTAATTCCTCTTCTACTGAAGTCCATGTTACTCACCCCTGCCACTTACTTCAAGGGGAGCAGCTTTAGGCTGTTACTGAGTGCTTTTGAAAATCTCACCCTACATATCTGTCTATCTCTGTCTACATCAAGTTTTGTACATATGAATAAAGTTTTCATGCACAAAATTTCAGATATGGAGCTAGAAGTTAGGTTGGAGACTCCTTTGAGAATCTGGGTCTTGGGGTAGGTTGCATACAGATAGTTTAGCATTTTCCTTGGTTTAGTCCCCCAATTACCTATGTTGCCCACAATTTTGTTACTCCTTGTTGTTTACAGCAGAAATAAAACATCACAGAATTGAGGTTAAAGTTATTTCCATTAAAGGAATGGGTCCCAAGCATTTTAAGTTTCCTTCATGAGCGAGTCATCTGTCCTCTACATTGAGTCTTTGTCACACTGTCTCACATTGGTGCTGTGGAACACAAGCTGAACGCTCACTGGGACACAGCATTTAGCGTAAACTTGATGCTATTCTATAGAATTGTTCTGCCAGCCTAGGTTATCTTAAATTTATCAATAATGGCTCTCCCTTCAAGGTGAAATACAGGCAGAATATGATGAATTGTTGTGTATTACTCTATTAATATAGTCTTGATTCAGGAATGCACCCCTATTCAGGATTAAGATTAAGGAGGTGCTGTTCTGAATAAGGGTGGACTGAAACAAAAAGATTAAGTGCTTGTCTAAATTAAGGCTATGGAATCAATGCTGTTATTGTAAGATTCAAATTCAGATATGATATTGAGCCAAATAGCACAGTAACATTCAAAAATGGGATTATTAGTATGAATATGTTTTATAAGTAAATCACCAGCATCTTCACTTCCACCTGCTAAGAGACATCAGTATGCTTTATTGAAGAACCTGGTCTGGAATTGGGGACAGGAAGAAATTTACCCCCATTTTACAATATTGCAGAGTTAGGTGAATTATGGAGGGTTTACACCTTCCTTTGTTCCTCTGGAGCAACTGGTATTGCCCTTTGCTGGA
Source organism: Natator depressus (assembly GCF_965152275.1). Taxonomy (NCBI): domain Eukaryota; kingdom Metazoa; phylum Chordata; order Testudines; family Cheloniidae; genus Natator; species Natator depressus. Next base: position 196,691,198 of record NC_134235.1, on the reverse strand, counting down.
GATTGGTCCATCAAGTCTGGAATCCTATGGTTTATCCTACTATGCTTCCAAGTGCCACTTTTGGATGTTCAAAATACTTCTAATCTCACTGTTGGGCTCCCTCCCGGCAAGGCAGCCTGCTTTCTGAACAGTTTTACTACAGAGCTGAGGATGAGCTTCACTAAATCTGCTTTCATTTGGTGAATTAAACAACTCTTCTCTGAATTCCGTTTGCTTGTGATTGTGACTCTCAGGTAGTGGCTCAGCAGTAGGGCTTTCACTTCCTTCATTCTCTGAAAAACTGACAGCATAGAATGAATTGTCATAGCCAACACAGGAGCAGGTTGTTGCATAGTCTCCTGTAGGACCTGGGTGGATATGCTGGACTGAGAGATGAGGTGCCCTGCAGCCTCACCCCTCCCTTCCCAAGCACACTGGTGCCAAGCAACTGTAATGGAACCTGCCATTGCTGTAGATGATGGAACATTAAATTAAAGTCAATTAATTATCAATTGGTGCATTGTAAGATTACCTGAAACTGAAACCCATTAAGCATTAATTATACTCCTTATAAACCCAGCCACCTTGGTTTTACGTCGGATTCCTAGATGAGGAAGTTGTTTGGTGTTCCAAGGGGAAAGCCACCCTCCTGAGATACCATAGAGCAAATTGACTTAGCTATCAGTCACCTCTCTGACTGTTCTCATGTCCAAACCATGGGAACAGCCATGGGTACTAGGATAGCTCCCCAATACGGCAACCTCTACATGGGCCACCTTGAAGAAGAATTTCTGGACAAATGCCCCATGAATGAGTAGTTCACCTCAATTGTCTGCTTTAAAAACTATGGAAAGGCAATGACCATTTTAAGTCTGTCTTTTACTTTACAGTAAAAGAGTTTATTGCCGACCTGCGGCTTGTATGTTCTATTTATCTGAATATCTATTTAACTACCAAACTTAATGGGAGCCCCCTCTTCACGAATACGTAAAAAGACACTTACTGTTAATGGGTTGGGATTTTTAACTTCTTGTGAACCGAGCCTCTAGGGCAGTGTTTCCCAAACTTGGGAAGCCGCTTGTTCAGGGAAAGTCCCTGGTGGGCCGGGCCGGTTTGTTTACCTGCCATGTCGGCAGGTTCGGCCGATCGCGGCTCCCACTGGCTGCAGTTCGCTGCTCCAGGCTAACGGGGGCTGCGGGAAGCGGTGGCCGGTACATCCTTCAGCTCGCGCCGCTTCCTGCAGCCCCCATTGGCCTGCAGCGGCGAACCGTGGCCAGTGGAAGCTGCGATCGGCCAAACCTGCAGACGTGGAAGGTAAACAAACTGGCCCGGCCCGCCAGGGGCTGTCCCTGAACAAGTGGTGTCCCAAGTTTGGGAAACACTGCTCTAGGGGTTAAAGTAAATGTTGGGCCTGGGACAAAATCACAAAAAAACCCGAACCAGGAATAAAACTGTACAATTGTTATAAGTTTTTTCTCTATCTGTTTAGATGTTAAGGGGGCTCTTAAGGATTTGGGAAGGTGACATCTAAAAATGAGAGACTAATGAGGACAAAAGATTAAAATAAAAGTTCCCTCAAAGTTCTATGTGATTCCATTTTGTGGAAGCCTTTTATGCAGGCATACATTTGGGAATCACATGCTGTTCATCAGGCTTTGTTCGTGAAATCTTTGCCCCAGAAGTATAACTAACACAATTATCTCTCTTAATTTTTGCATTAGTCATGGAACACTAATTAGGAAAAGTCTTCCAGGGTTAGGGATTGTGTCACTGTATTATATGATTCAACAGACTGGGACATAGTGTACAGTAACTGCATGAACTTGAGCTGGCACTGTAGCTAAATGGATGCGCATGAGATCTCCCTCGCAGATTGGTTAATTGTTGTCTCTTAGGGAAAGATCTGAAAAATTGGCAACATTTGTGCAATACCCTTGTTTTATAAGTAAGTTACCAGCGTACTTGGTGTTCACTCAGTCACATAGCTACTGAGCAGAGGTCATAGGCAATGGCCATCTTTGTATTCAGTGCTGGATTAAGGCAGCCTGGGGACTAGGTACACCATGGAACAGTTCTGCCCCAGTGGGTCTGCCCTTGCCCTCTGGCCCTACCTACCACTTAGAGTGATGGTGGCAGTGGTCCAGCTCCTTTCCCAGAGAGGTGTGATTAGCAGCATGGGCTTTCCTTCTCCCTTCCAGTAGCAGCAGCAGCAGGGCCCACCTTCCAGTGTGAGAAGTAAGGCTAGCATTAGCCCTCCCTCTTGTCAGTGTGTGTGGTGGAGAGAGGCACAGTACTCATTCAGCAGCTGGGGTGTATCTGCCTAGGACTGGGGATGAGCATGCAATGTGTGAATAGTCCCACTGGAGCCAATAGACATATGCTTATATCAATGAGGCTATGCACATGTATATGTGCTAACCAATGTGAGTAAAGACTGCAAAGTTGGGTCCATAATGTAGATAGGCTTTAGAGTCCATCAACTGAAAGTTTTGTCCATAATATCCTTCAAGAAGCCAGATTAGAGAATAATTAATAGTGCATTGTATGATCCATGCAGTGACTTGAAAGAAAATTATTTGCAAACAAGACTAAGCTGGCTGAACAAATGGTTATTTTTCCAATTGAACAAATTCACCCAAGGGTCAGTAATGTATTATTACATGCACTTTTCTCACCAGAAACACTACGTTGATTGCCTGGTCGCAAATTGGTTAAAATATTCTCACTGCCTTATCTCTTCATCATACTAATCACTCACACTGGTTCTCACCTGATCATATCTTTTCAAAGTGCTTATTTATTCCTTCCTTGATTGCACACTTTGTTTTGCTAAGGCCTAATTTCCTTTTGCCGGGGTTCTTAAAATAGAGCATCACTGAAGATCTATTTTAGACTCTCAGTCTGTAATGTAAATACAGTAGATGTTGTTGCTCAGTCCACGTTCAGTCTTTTACAAAGCATGTTTATGTCTTGCTGGAAAATAGTCTAGATAATCTTTATTCTATAAGAAAATTACTCTAAAATGGAGAATGGTGGCTTTCTAAATTTAGCGTTTTGATTTTAAAAAATGCTCACCTCAGAAGCTGCAGGAAGGGAAAGGAACTTTTTACATCTTTCACTCTAAAAAAAATTCCTATTTTTGATTATAATTATAGTACTACAGTGGTAATTAGGGAGAGCTGACAGAAATGCAATGCAGTGCTGTTTTCCTAAAATATCTTGGGGGCGGGGGGAAAAAGCCCTGAATTAGATCACCTTATATAGGAAAATCCAGGACTTTTAGAAATGTAGAGCTAAATTCTCTACTGCTATAAATTGGCACAGCTCCATCAAAGTGAATAGAGCCATGCCAGTTTATACTAGCAGATTTAAAGGGCCTGATTCTGCTTTTGTTAACAGCAGTGTGAGGATTATGATGCATGCATTATGATTATTTTATCTGAAAGAAGCAGACTCTGCTTTTTCATGTAGTGTTTGATGTTCCTGTTCTTAAAAATATGCAGGCAATACGTTGGATACAGTGACCTGCAGTGGATCTATCTTTTAGAGACTTTAATTTGTATTTATTTCATACAATTATTCTGCTGTAAACTCACCATGCAAGACACCATTCTTGATTACATTCACCTTACTGGTTCACTGAGCAGGATGATAGGAAATCACACATCAGAGTAGTCATTCAGGTACAACTGCCTGCCTGTCACTTAATCAAGATTCAGCCTCCTTGTGGCTCCGTAATTTAAAAGCGGGCACTAAAAGTATTTCATCCCTATTTTTAGTCATAAGACTGCTGAACCAGCAAATCCAGCCATCTCAGAAAGTCTAATCATATCCCTTAAAATAAGGTGATATGCTATCTGGTTACTGGATTGATGTACATCATAGTGAATCGACCACCACAGCTTTCAAAGAGGATTGTGACCTCCAGTAAGTGACATTTTCCCTGCAGTTGCTTTTTATTAAGTGACAAGCTGCTGCTACCTGCTTAAATGTTGAATGTTTAAAAGGAATTGACCCCTCCCTTGCTTTGTATTGCCTGTCTGTTATCCCCAAATATCATAAAAGAATATTATACTATGCTTTCATATATTTATATTAGCTATCGTAATATTGTACTTTACATAGAGCCTTCCAGGATCTGAAAGGACTCTGCAAACAGGAGTAGTATTATTTGTATTGCTGTAGCACCCAGGAGCTGCAGTGATGGACCATGACCCCGTTGTTCTAGGTCTCTTCCCCAAAGAGCTTACCGTCTCAGTAATGAATTAAAAAACAGTGCACTCTTGTGAAGTAGTACTGGTTGAACCTCTCTAGTCCGGTACCCTTGGGACCTGACCAGTGCCTGTTGCCGCACCATAGAGTGCTGGACTAGAGAGGTTCAACCTGTAGTATCCTCGTTTTCCGATGGGGGAAACTGAGTCACAGAGCCGGTTAAGTGACTTCTCCACAGTTGCACAGCAAGTAAATGGCTGAGCCAGAAATACAGAGACAGCTCTTGTGACTCCTGTATTTTAACCACAAAACCATACGCCCTTCTGAAAATGAACCACATTTTCCTGTAAAATATTTGAAAAAGAATTTGGTATTGACTGACTTCAGTGAGCACAATATTATCTCTTACCTATGCTGAGTCTTCCTCCTTACCTTGCAGATATACTGTTAATTGTCAACGTTTCAAGTTAAAGAAGGAACCCGGCTTTGATACCAAAGAGGACTTTAGAAGATAAGGCATGTATTTTTTTTTTTTGGCTGTGCGTAGTGCAAGTAGGGCTATTAGACATAACATCAGGGACATTTTGTAAATCGTGTGGTTGTTATTTAGTAGTTTAATTCCAAACTTTTATGATTGCAGTAATGTCCAAAGTTCTCACTCAGGATCAAGACCCCATTGTGCTGTACAAACACATAGTTAGATTTTGTCCCTGGGCCAAAAAGCATTTAATCTAAAGACCAGAGACCACCATTGGATGTAATAAACAGTAGGAGGGAGGATGAGGCGAGGAGGAAAGAAATCCAATGTGAAATGAACCCAGGTCTCATTATACGTTTTATGTTGAGGAGCATTAATTGAAAGCAGATTGTGTTTGTTTTCGCAGCATGTGTGCACGTTTGTGAAATATGCAGAGAAATTACTAAATGACTTTGAGACAGAGGAATGACAGCATGCTGCCTCTGTAGGCTTACAATGACATCAGTGAATACAGAGCCTGTTCTGTAAAGCCAACTCTGTTAGCCTGGAGTCAATATGGTCTGGTCTGAAGCCCGCTGAAGTCTCCCATTGACGTCAGTGAGCTTTGGAGAAAGCCGTGATGCAAGTGTAAATCAGGAGTAGCTCATTCCTCTGCATGCATCCGATGAAGTGAGCTGTAGCTCACGAAAGCTTATGCTCAAATACATTTGTTAATCTCTAAGAGTACTGGCAGAGAGTACTCCTTTTTCATTCTCTGAAGTCGGTCAAGTTGCCCTCTGGTAAAACTAATGTAAGAGAGAGGTGAATCTGGTGCTCTATCACCTATCTTCAGAGCTGTGCCGAGGAATTCCAAAGTGTGGCAATCTCTCTCTCTCTTTTTCTCACACAGGACTTACTGTGGCCTTTCAGATCTGCTCTTTTGGTGTTGTCTTTCAAGACGGTTGGATCTCCATGTCCTTATGTCAGCCTCATTATCTCACCTGCCTCCTGTGAGGTTTACTTCATATTTGTAAAGGGCTTTGAAATAGAAGGGTTTCAATTAAATATTTGATGTCAGTGCAAATTATTATGATTGTTGTCACAGGGCTGCCACACCCAGTCTCCGTTAAGCAGGTTTATTCTTTAACACAGGCATGTAAACAAACAGAAATGGGCTTTTAACTCACTTCTTGCTCTCAGGCACCAGAGTCACCTCCCATGGGTCTCTGGTGCCCTGCTCCTTGCTGCTTCCCAGTTCTGATCAGCTCTGCTCCCTTCCTGGAACAGTAGCTCCAGAGCTGGGTTCTCGAGCACCAGGTCCCTTGCTCTAGGGACCCACCACAGGAGTTAGCTCCATTCCACGTGGCTTCCCTTTCCCAGGTACAGCCTGTCCCAATTAGTCCTTTCCACCTCCTTATTTCCTGCCCTCTGACAGCCCTTTATATGCCCAGATGTGGCCCAGCCCCCTTTAACTGGCTGGATTTGGCTCACTTGCTCTGGCAAAGGGGAACTGAGCCCAATTCGACTCACAGGGACATAAGAATGGCCATAATGGGTCAGATCAATGATCCATCTAGCCCAGTATCCTGTCTTCTGACAGTGGCCAATGCCAGATGCTTCAGAGGGAATGAAAGGAAGAGGGCAATTATGGAGTGATCCATCCCCTGTTGTCCAATCCCAGCATCTGGCAGTCAGAGGCTTAGGGTCACCTGGAGCATTCCTGACCATGTTGGCTAATAGCCATTG